>NC_134103.1:37132039-37764539 GCF_000715075.1 Nicotiana tabacum
AGCTGCTGCACCAGAGCCACCAGTAGCTCCAGTTGGAGAACAGGCACCTAAGACGCCTGTTACTACTCTTGCACTTCAAGATACTCTTGCCCAGTTTTTGAGCATGTTTGGCACTCTAGCTCAGGAAGGGTTAATTCCACTTACTCCTGCCACCTGTCAGGCCGGGGGAGGAGCACAGACTCCCGCCGCCCATACTCCAGAGCCACCGGCCCAAGTTGACCATGCCCCAGAGGTTATACCAGTGCAGCCAGTTGTCCCAGTTTGGCCTGAGATTAGGACAGCAGTTTCATAAGGGGAGCAACTCAGGCTCGAGAGGTACAAGAAGTACCACCCTCCCACTTTCAGCGGTTTAGCTTCAAAGAATGCTCAGGTGTTTCTGGAGGAATGTCATTGTATCCTTCGTACTATGGGTATTGTAGATTCCAATAGGGTTTCGTTCATGGCATTCCAGTTTAGAGGAGCAGCCTACCAGTGGTGGCGGGCATACGAGTTGGATAGTCCGGCTGATGTAGCTTCACTCACTTGGACTCAATTTTCAGATATGTTCTTAAGAGAGTATGTTCCTCTGAGTCTTAGAGATGCATGGCGTGTAGAGTTTGAGCAGCTGTGCTAAGGCTCTATGACCGTGTCAGAATATGCTGTCCGATTTAGAAACTATGGCATGCACCAGCCATAGTTTCTACTAATCGATAGCGGGTTTGCAGATTTATTGAGGGTTTCCACCCTAGTATCAGATACAGTATGGCCCGAGAGCTAGAGATGGACATCACATACCAACAGGTGGTGTCAATTGCTAGGAGATTGGAAGGTATGCGAACTCGGGAGAGGGAAGAGAGGGAAGCTAAGAGACCCCGAGATTCTGGCACATATAATAATTCTCATGCCCCAGTTGCAGCCCGTCATGGTAGAGGTTATGTGATCCGTCCTGTTCATTCAGCACTTTCAGCTTCCAGTGGTATTCCGGCTACTCCCAGACCTCAGGTTCTGTATTATGCACCGCCAGTGTCCATTGTACCTCCTTTACGGGGTACTTTCAGCGGGCAGTCTAGTCAATCAGGCCCGAGCCAATCCCAGCAGCCACGACCTTCGAGGGCTTATTTTGAGTATGGTGGCACTCGTCATATGATGAGAGATTGCCCCAGATTTAGGAAGGGTGCACCTCCACAGATTTCTCAGGCCCCACCTAATCTATAGGGCCCTCAGGCTTCTCTGGCCATGATTACTGTACCAGTTGCCACTCCACCTGCACAGCCAGCTAGAGGTGGAAGTCGGACACGTAGAGAACATCCTAGAGGGGGAGGCCAAGCCAGATATTATGCTCTTCCTGGTAGGACAGATGATGTTGCATCCGATTTTGTTATCGCAGGTATTATTCTGGTATGTCATAGAGATGCATCAGTCTTATTTGATCTAGGCTCCACTTATTCTTATGTGTCATCTTATTTTGCCCCTTATTTGGGCATATCACGTGATTCCTTGAGTTCTTCTATTTATGTATCTACACCCATGGGTGAATCTATTATTGTGGACCGCGTGTATCGGTCGTGTTTAATTGTTATCAGTGGTTTTGAGACCAGAGCTGATTTATTATTGCTCAGTATGGTGGATTTCGATATTATTTTGGGCATAGACTGGTTGTCGCCCTATCATGCTATTCTTGATTGTTACGCCAAGACGGTGACGTTGGCTATGCCAGGTCTACCGCGGCTAGAGTGGAGAGGTACCCCGGATCATGTTCCTAGCAGGGTTGTTTCATTTCTTAAAGCTCAACGAATGGTTGAGAAGGGGTGTGATGCGTATCTGGCCTATGTGAGAGATGTTAGTATTGATACTCCTACCGTGGAGTCAGTTCCTGTAGTAAGGGATTTTCCTGATGTATTTCCAGCGGATCTTCCGGGTATGACACCCGACAGGGATATTGACTTTGGCATTGATTTGTTATCAGACACTCAGCCCATTTCTATTCCACTATACCGTATGACCCCAGCAGAGTTGACAGAATTAAAAGAACAGTTACAGGAGTTGCTTGATAAGGGTTTCATTCGACCCAATGTATCGCCTTGGGGTGCTCCTGTCTTATGTGTAAAGGAGAAGGATGGTTCTATGCGAACGTGTATTGATTACCGCCATCTGAACAAGGTTATAGTGAAGAACAAGTATCCATTGCCACGTATTGACGACCTATTTGATCAGCTTCAGGGTGCCAGGGTATTCTCCAAAATTGACTTACGTTCAGGCTATCATCAATTGAAGATTCGGGAGCCAGATATCCCAAAGACTGCTTTCAAGACTCGGTACGATCATTACGAATTCCTTGTGATGTCTTTTGGGATGACCAACGCCCCAACAGCATTTATGCACTTAATGAATAGTGTATTTCATCCCTATCTGGATTCTTTCATCATTGTGTTTATTAACGACATTCTGGTGTATTCCCGGAGTCGGGAAGATCATGAACATAACATGAGGACTGTGCTTCAGACTTTGAGAGAAAAGAAGTTATATGCAAAATTTTTAAAGTGTGAATTCTGGTTCGATTCAGTGAGATTTTTGGGCCATATAGTTTCGTGCGAGAGAATCAAGGTAGATCCGAAGAAGATTGAAGTAGTGTAGAGTAGGTCCAGACCATCCTCAGCTACAGAAATCTAGAGTTTTCTGGGTTTGGCAGGGTATTATCACCGATTTGTAGAGGGTTTCTCTTCTATTGCTGCATCTATGACCAAATTGACCTAGAAGGGTGCTCCTTTTAGGTGGACCAAGGTATGTGAGGATAGCTTCCAAAAGCTCAAGATAACTTTGACGACAGCCCTAATATTGGTATTACCTACAGTTTCAGGGTCTTATACTATGTATTGTGACGCGTCGCGTACTGGTCTCAGCGCAGTGTTGATGCAAGACGGTAAGGTAATTGCCTACGCGTCCAGATAGTTAAAGGTACATGAGAAGAATTATCTTAACCACGACCTTGAGTTAGTAGCTATTGTTCATGCCTTGAAGATTTAGCGGCATTACTTATACGGTGTCCATTGTGAGGTCTACACCGATCTCCGGAGTCTACAGCATCTGTTTAAATAGAAGGATCTTAATTTGCGGCAGCGGAGATGGTTGGAGTTACTTAAGGATTATGATATCACCATTCTCTATTATCCTGGGAAGGCCAATGTAGTGGCCGATGCCTTAAGTCGTAAGCGGAGAGTTTGCGCATCTTAGCATATTTACCTGTAGCAGAGAGGCCTTTAGCCTTGGATGTTCAGGCCTTGGCCAACCAGTTTGTTAGACTGGATATTTTCGAGCCGAGCCGAGTTTTGGCTTGTGTGGTTTCTCAGTCTTCTCTTTACGATCGTATCAGGGAACGTCAGTATGATGACCCCCATCTACTTGTCCTTAAGGATACAGTTCAGCACGGTGATGCCAAGGAAGTCACTATTGGAGATGACAATGTATTACGGATGTAGGGCCGGCTATGTGTGCCTAATGTAGATGGTTTGCATGAGTTGATTCTCCGGGAGGCTCACAGTTTGCGGTACTCCATTCATCTAGGTACTGCAAAGATGTATCAGGACTTGAGACTGCACTATTGGTGGAGGCGGATGAAGAAAGACATAGTGGGGTATGTAGCTCGGTGTCTAAATTGTCAACAGGTAAAATATGAGCATCAGTGACCGGGTGGATTGCTTCAAAAGTTAGATATTCCCTAATGTAGATAATTATGAATTTCGTTGTTGGGCTACCATGGACTCAGAGGAAGTTCGATGCAGTTTGGGTGATTATGGATAGACTGATCAAGTCAGCTCATTTCATTCCTGTGATTACTACTTACTCTTCAGAGCAGCTGGCTCAGGTATATATTCGCGATATTGTCAGACTTTATGGCATACCGGTATCTATCATCTCAGACCGGGGTATGCAGTTTACATCACGGTTCTGGAGGGCAGTACAGTGTGAGTTGGGTACTCGGGTAGAGTTGAGTACAGCATTTCACCCTCAGACGAATGGGCAGTCCGAATGCACTATACAGATACTGGAAGATATGCTTCATGCGTGTATGATAGATTTTGGGGGTGCTTGGGATCAGTTCTTACCACTTGCGGAGTTTGCTTACAATAATAGTTACCAGTTGAGCATTCGTATGGCTCTGTATGAGGCCTTGTATGGTAGGCGGTGCCGGTCTCCGGTGGGTTGGTTCAAACCGGGTGAAACTAGACTATTGGGTATAGACTTGGTTCAGGATGCCTTGGAAAAGTTTAAATTGATTCAGGATCAACTTCGTACCGCCCAATCTAGACAGAAGCGTTATGCGGATCAGAAGGTTCGTGATGTTGCATTCATGGTTGGTGAGCGGGTCCTGCTCCGGGTTTCGCCTATGAATGGTATGATGACGTTCGGGAAGAAGGTCAAGTTGAGGCCTAGGTATATTGGGCCTTTTGATATTCTTGAAAGAGTTGGAGAGGTAGCTTACAGACTTGCACTACCACCTACTCTCTCTGCAATTCATCCGGTATTTCATGTTTCTATGCTTCGAAAGTATCACGGCGATCCGTCTCATGTGTTAGACTTCAGTTCAGTTCAATTAGACAAGGATCTATCTTATATTGAGGAACCAGTGGCTATTTTGGACAGGCAGGTTCGAAAGCTGAGGTCAAAGAACATTGCTTCTGTGAAGGTTTAGTGGAGGGGTCATCCGGTCGAGGAGGCGACTTGGGAGACCGAGCATGATATGTGCAGCTGTTGTCCTCATCTTTTCACCACTCTAGGTATAATTCTAAACTCGTTCGAGGACGAACGTTTGTGTAAGAGGTGGAGAATGTAATGACCCAACCGGTCATTTTGACTTTTGGAACCCCGTTCCCCTAAATAAAACTCCCCGTATGTGCTTTTATAAATTTATGACTTGCGGGGATGGTTGGTTCAGGATTTGGAAGGGTTTGGGTTGAAATCAGAACACTTGGTTTCTTAAATTGTCCTTAAAATGCTAAGTTTGACTTCGGTCAACATTTTGAAAAAACGACTCCAAAATGGAATTTTGAAGATTCCAACAGCTCTGTATGGTGAATTTGGACTTAGGAGTGTGTTCGGAATTTTATTTGGAAGTCTATAGTTAAATTAGGCTTGAAATGGCTAAAATTAGAATTTAAGCTTGAAAGTTTAACCGGGGAGTTGACTTTTTGATATCGGGGTCGGAATCTAGTTCTGAAAATTTTCATAGCTCCGTTAGGTCATTTATGACTTGCGTGAAAAATTTGAGGTCAATCGAGCTTGATTTGGTATGTTCCGGCGTCGTTTGTAGAAATTGAAAGTTTCAAAGTTCATTAGGCTTGACTCTACATGTGATTCGTGTTTTTAGTGTTGTTGGATGTGATTTGAAGACTCGACTAAGTTTGTATGATGTTTTAGAACTTGTTGGTATATTTGGTTGAGGTCCCAAGGGGCTCGGGCATGTTTCGGATGGTATTCGGAGTATTTTCCTTCATTTTGGCACTCCTGGTAGCTGCTGATTTCTGGTATTTTAAACCTCCTTCACGATCGCGAAGATTGGGATGCGATCGCGTAGGCTTAGTTAAGGCAGTGTTGATTTTATTCTTCGCGATCGCGTGAGATCAACCGCGATCGTGTAGGCTTGGCAAGTTATGCATCGCGATCGCGTGGAGTTATTTGCGATCGTGTAAGGTTAATTGAGGGCTGCTGAGTTTTGTGATTCGCGATTGCGTGAAGCGGGATGCGATCGCGTAGCTTTTATATTTTGTGACTTGTGAACATGTGAAGAAAGTCGTGTCCGGTAGAGTAACGAGGCAGAAGCTGGGCCACGCGCTTAATGCTTCGCGATCGCGTGAGAAGGCTTGCGATCGTGTAGGCTTGCGGAGACTATGCTTCGCGATCGCGTGGGATTTTCCGTGATCGCGTAGAGTTAAATTTGTACTTCGCGATCGCTTGTGGATGTTCGCGATCACTAAGAGTTAAAGCCTGGGCAGAGAGTTTAAGTTCTAAAAATGGGACTTCCATTTTTAACGATTTGGAGCTCGGATTGAGGCGAGTTTTGGGAGATTTTCAGAGAAAACATCGGGGTAAGTGTTCTTAACTCAATTTTGGTTAGATTACCCAAATCCATCACATTTTTTATCAGTTAATTGGTGATTTAAGTGGGAACATTTTGAAAACCCTCTTGGATAGATTTGAGGATTTGAGGATCGAATTGTTATTGGAATTTAGTCATTTTGGTATGGTTAGACTCGTGGTTGAACGGGCATTCATATTTCGTAAATTTCGCCGGATTCCGAGAGGTGGGCCCCACGGGCCATTTTTGAGTTAATTTCGGATTTTATTAAAAAATATAGTATTTTCTTATGGAATTGATTCTATAATTTTTATTGACTGTATCAAATTAATTGTGACTAGATACGAGTCGACCGAAATCGGAAAATCGAGGAAAAGGCGCACTACTTGGTTAAATTGGAGCAAGTCGAGATAAGTGACTTGTCTAACCTTGTGGGAGGGAAATTTCCCCTAGGATTGGTATTAATTGTAATGTGATGAAAGTTGTGTACACTAGGTGACGAGTATGTACACGGGTTAAATGTGAAGGATTATATTTTTAAATTATGTAGATCACTGTTGCATATTAATTAAATTAATAAATCTTGTTATATTCTCCATCATTGATTTGATTTATATACTTTAAATTTGCTGGACCATTTTTCTGCTAATTATTTTACCTGTTTAGTTGGAACTTGGTTTCTTTTATTCTTTGCATTATTTGAAGGTTGATTTTCTTTAAATTAAATATTATTGATATGAAGTATTTGACTTTTTTTTTATTTGGTATAGAAGCTACGTATTAAATATTTTTAAATATTATTTTGCTGAATTATTTATTCCTTAATATTTTTGTAAGATTTTCGTACTTATTGTGATGGAACCGTGAGCTCTTTATTGTGAAAAAATATTATTGATGATTTATTTTGGCATGAGCCGTGAGCTCTTTATTGTGGAAAACATTGTTGTTAAATTATTTTGGTAAGTTAAATTATTTGAGCACTTGAGGTACATATTGTGATATATTGTGATATTGATATGCATGCGGTGGTTTAAGGTCTAGGTATTGAAACGCATGCGGTGAGATAAGGGTGGCTTGATACACGTGGCTAGTAGGGGAACTACTAGAATTTATGCGGTGTGATAAGGATGGCTAAAACGCAAAATGCTATTTCGGAAAAAATGCTTTCTTTAAAATAAAAATTAAAGGCTCCCGCTGTGAGATAAGGGAAATGAGATATTGTGAATTTATTATGACTTGGGACTACGAGGCGGTACCTCGGGAGTGCCCTTATTAATATTGATTTATGGTCGTAGTTGCCTTTGATTTTGTTGTGATTTTTCTTAAAGTTGAAACGAAATTCTGTTTTGTTTCACGAGGTATTATTTGTCATTATTTTTGTAATTAAATGGTGACCTACTACTTGATTCATTTTTATTTTATTTTATTATATTGTGAAATATTTCACCATGCCATTTATTATTATTTTCCAGTAGGGCCTGACCTGACCTCGTCACTACTCTACCGAGGTTAGGCTTGGCACTTACTGGGTACCGTTGTGGTATACTCATACTACGCTTCTGCACATCTTTTTGTGCAGATCCAGGTATTTCTTACCAGCCCAGACATCAGTGAGTACCTGTGCACGGATACTTCGAGGTATATCTGCCAGCATCCGCAAACTCCGGAGTCCCCTTCTATTATTATTACGTTGCTTCCTTATTTTTTTAGACTCTGTTATATAGAAACATTGAGGATAAATCCTTAGAAGCTTGTGACTTATTTCTACCAGGTTTTGGGAGTTGTAATTATGTAAAGTTTCATATTTCTATTTTTATTCCGCATTGATAGGTTTACCTAGTCTTAGTGACTAAGTGCCATCACGACATCCTACGGAAGGAATTTGGGGTCGTGACAACAGGGCAACAAGAACGCCATTAATATCGCTCAACAATTAATAAATACAAGTACACACAATTAATTCAAGTCCTTCAAATAATTATCTTCCGCATATAATTCTTCCAATAACTCTCTTTCAAATATAATTTCTTCAAATAAGTATTTTTCAAATATAATTCTTTCAATAAATCTCTTTGAATAAAATCCTTCCAAATAAATATTTTGAATATAATTCTTTTAATTAAAAGTCACCATGTGATACCTCATTTCATAATCATAAAAATACGGTCTCAGCCCATTTTCATATTTTTCGTAAATACGGGTCTCAGCCCACTTTCATATTTTTACGGCACTTTGTGTCCATAATTAAATCATCCCATTTTCCCGGCACCTCGTGCCCACTTTTCATATCACAGCTGCACGGAAAGTTCACGTGTCAAAATTATCATTATTTACTCACGGCACCTCGTGCCCATATTTTATTTCATAATCCGCCTGACAATAACCACAGGCTCCCATTTCCAGCATAGATCAGACCATTATCAAGTTTACCGAAACAACAAGACAAATTTCACAAGATGTAAAAAGAAACACAAGAAAGATCACAACATCACATAAAAATTTCCAACGCAACAACCCCACATCATCACATATCATCCCTGACAATAGCCACTCTTATCTCTCCTATAGCCACCTTTATCACTCCTATAATAGCCTCCCTTATCCCTCCGCCCTGACAATATCAATAGCCACCCTTATCGCTGCTATTGCCACCCTTATCTCTCCTATAGCCACCCTTATCGCTCCGCCCAGACAATATTCCAACAAACACAACAACAGTAAAATGCCACCCTTATACCCACATAATATCAACAGTGGAATGCCACCCTTATATCCTCAAAATAATAATTAACACAACACAATAATTTACACGGAAAATTATCACGGCAACATAATAAAATCAATTCATATCACAATTTGCCTAATGTCCACAACCAAATTTCAAAGATACAACCAAATGAATTAATTTCACAACAAATAGCCGAAGGCTCCACACAATGTGTATAACACCACAAAAACAATCAACAGAGATGGAAATTATTCAGCATAAAGCAAAACCTTCATAAATCCAAATTTAGATAATTATATTAACACATCTTCTTAAGCTTGCTTAATTAATTATTTGCATAGAAAAAAGTCATAATAAAAATTAAATTCCAATAAATATCAACAATCAAACTCACGGAATTCATATAAATATACAAGTAATAATTACATCAAATTGTCATATAAAAAAAATTAATAAATGTGATTTGAGGCATGGCAAACAGATGATTAAATATATGCCAACAATTATCCAATTTAATACACAATATGCCCAAGACTTTAACTCAATCAATTTTGCACATATAAGCCCGAGTACGTACTCGTCACCTCACGTACACGGATTTCACATTTCACAAATGGCACATAAAACTCGATGCCTAAGAGGTAATTCCCCCACTCGAGATTAGGAAAGATACTTACCTCTTTGAAGTTATGTCGATATTCCAAAATCGCCTTCTTGCTTGAATTGACCTCCGAACAACTCAAATCTATCCAATTCAATTGTATAACTTCATTAAAATTCATCGAAAATAATTCCGAATAATAAAACGTCGAGTTAAAAATGTATTCTAAAAAGTCAACAAAAGTCAACGTGGGGCCCGCCTCTCAGAACTCGACATAATTTTCATGAAAGCTGAACACTCATTCCGATCCGAGTTCAACCATACCAATTTTATTGAATTCTAATAACAACTCGACCTCCAAATCTTAAATTTTCGTTTTTGAAAGATTTTGCAAAAATCTTGATTTCCTCCATTAAAAATCCGAATTAAACGATGAATATAATCATAGATTCATAAAATATAATATTTTCGGATATAGAACACTTACCCCAACTAAGCTTGTGAAAAATCTCTCCAGAATCACCCAAATCCGAGCACCGAAAGTCCAAAACGAAAATGGCAAAATGACCATTTTTGGTCCTTATGATTCTATCCAATTTCACACCTGCGGACTAATTTCATGCACATGCGTACTCGCTTTTGCGAGAAAAATCATGCTTCTGCGAAGCAAGCTGGTCAGTTCCCACTCGCACCTGCGGAATTCCTCTATGCTTCTGCGTAAACGCAGGTGCGAGACTCCACTCGCTTCTGCGCAATATGTCGCTTCTGCGATCACGCAGGTGCGGCATATTTTTCGCACCTGCGACCACTAGATAGGCATGTTCCTTTCGCTTCTGCGACCTCAACCTCACTTCTGCGATAGCGCATCTGCGATCAATTTCATCGCAGATGCGATGACACCAGTGGCAGATTTCCAGCAGTTCTTTCAAGCCCAAAAATCCATCTGTTAACCTTCTGAAATCCTTACGAGGCCCTCGGGACCTTAACCAATTATACCAACATGCCCCAAAATATAATACGAACTTAGTCGAGGCTCAAACCACGTCAAACAATGCCGAAATTATGAATCGCGCATCGAATCAAATTATGAGTTTTCAAATCTTCCAACTTCTATGTCTTGCGCCGAAACGTATCAAATTAATCCATAATGACTTTAAATTTTGCACACAAGTCATAAATGACGTAATGGAGCTATTCCCATTTCCGGAATCAAAATCCGACCTTGTTATCAAAAATTCAACCTTCGGTCGGACTTTCCAAAAATCTTCTATTTTTCAACTTTCGCCAAAATGCATTGATTTATCCTACGGACTTCCAAATCCAAATCCAGACATACGCCTAAGTCCGAAAGCATCATACGAAGCTATTCCCTCATCAAAATTCCATTCTGGGGTCGTTTACTCAAAAGTCAACTCTCCAGTCAACTCTTTCCATTTAAACTTCTAAATAAGAATTGTTCTTTCAATTAAATTCTGAATCTTCCGAAAATCAAACTCAACCACACCCGCGGGTCATAATACATATTACGAAGTTACTCAAGACCTTAAGTCACTGAACGAGGCGTTAATTCTCAAAATGACAAGTCGGGTCGTTACAGACATAAAAGTACCTGCACAAAAATGTGCAGCAAGTGTAGTATGAGTACGTAAATCAACGTGTACCCAGTAAGTATCAAGCCTAACCCCGGAGGAGTAGAGACGAGGGGTCGACATCGACACTCACTAGTGGTCCAACAATATCTGATACAGTAAGAAGGTGAAAAAATATGAGGCAAAGTAAATAAATGAAATAAACAAGTGTAAATCGATGGTACAATTATCCTCCTTACAATAAACTCAAGCTCTTAATTAGCAATTCCTCCTCAACTATATATATATATATATATATATATATATATATATATATATATATATATATATATATATATATATATATATATATATATATATATATATATATATATATATATATATATATATATATATATATATATATATATATATATATATATATATATATATATATATATATATATATATATCAAGGACACAATTTCATAAAAGGAGTACAATTGTTTTGTGACTAGTCATGAAACTCGTGAAGTCTCTACAATAGCGAGTCTATCACTCTACGAATGTCTAGTCTCAAGTCATAATGCGAAATAAAAGAATTAAACGAGCAAAGATAATCTCTATAGTGCAAGTATAGCATGGTGTAAACCTAAGTCTACCCGGACAATAACATAAATCTGAGTACGTACGGATTCTCGTCACCTCATGCGTACGTAGTCTCCGCAACAAGTTACACATATTAAATATATCACCTAGGGGTAGTTTTTCCCTCATAGAGTTAGACAGGAGACTTACCTCGCTCCGAAGTTCCGTAACCGACTCCAACGCTGCTCTAACACCTCAAACCGGTGCCCGTCGCTCCAAAACTAGTCAAACAATGTGCAAACCAATAAGAATATACTCTAGTACTCAAAACAAATCAATTTAGACAAATTCCCAACTCCGCTCGAAAAGTCGATAAAAATCACCCTCGGGGCCACGTGCCCTGATTCGGAAAATTTTTGAATATAACCATTATCCATAACCTCACGAATTCAAATATATAATTTATTTCCAATTCAATGCTCAAATTCGTGGTCAAAATCAAAAAATACTAATTCTAGGTTTTCTACCAAAATCTCATAATTTCTACCAATTTCCATGCTGGATCCATATAAAAACCATGTATTTAACTCAAAATAGGTGAGGATAACTTACCTTGCCATTGATGATAAAAACCTCCACTTGAACCTCTCTAAGAATCGCCCAAACCAAGAGAGAATGAAAGAAAATGGGCTAAATTCCGTTCTTAAAAGAGCACACTCCCCAGCGACCTCTCGCACCTGCGGTCCCGTAGGTGCGGCGGAAATACCGCTTCTGCGGTCCTCCTTCAGGCCCCTCAACTCCGCATCTGCGTCTCCATACGCTCTTCTGCGCCTTCGCTTCTGCGGCTCCACGTGCGCAGGTGCGGTCCCGCTTCTGCTGAAGCCGCTTCTGCGGCTCCGCACCTGCTGCCAAAACCTCGCAGGTATGGTTATACCAGAGGACAGATGCTTCAGCTTTCCTTCCAAGTCCAAACTCAATCCGTTAACCATTCGAACTTAGTCGAGGCCTCAAATCATGGCAAACAACATCGAAACTACAAATCACTCTCCAATTGAAACTTAATGAACTTTTAGAACTTCAAACTTCCACATCTATCAAATCACGTCCGATTGACCTCAAATTTTGCACACAGGTCATAATTGACATTACAGACCTACTCCAACTTCCGGAATCAGAATTCGACCCCGATATCAAAAAGTCCACTCCCGGTCAAACTTTCCTAAAAACCTTCAAATTCCCAGCTTTTGCCAAATGACCCTAAAATGACCTACGGGCCTCCAAATCCACTTCCGGACGCGCACCTAAGGCCAGAGTCATCATACAGAGCTATTTCCAGACTCGGAATCCCAAATGGACATTGATAACATTGAGATGCACCTCAACCCAAATATATTAAATTCTTCCAATGCCAACTTTCTACAATAGGCGCTGAAATGCTCCCGGGTCATCCAAAACCAGATTCGGACATACGTCCAAGTCCAAAATCATCATACAAACCTGTTGGAACCTTCAAATCTCAAATTCCGAGGTTGTTTACTCAAAAACAACCCTTAGTCAATTCCTCCAACTTAAAGCTTCTGAATTTAGAATTTTCTCTCCAAATCAACTCCGAACTTCTCGAATTCCAATTCTGACCACACGTACAAGTCATAATACCTGAAGTGAAATTATTCAAGGCCTCAAACCGCCGAACGACGCACTAGAGCTCAAAATGATCGGTCAGGTCATTACATTCTCTCCCACTTAAACATACGTTCGTCCTCGAACGTGCTAAGAAGTGCTCTAGAGTTGTCCGAAATTATTGTTTAACACCTTGTGCACCTACCCGTGCTACCACAACCCAGTTGAGCACATTAGCTTAAGAAAACCTGAAAATCCTCCCTTTTATCTAGTCAAATAAGCCTTAGAGCTAAATTCCAACATCTGAAATTCTGTACAAGGTTTATTTCCAACATACGAACATCGTATCCATCACTACACGATGTACCAATACATGATTGTATACTATTACCGAATTCACACCATGCACCGCATTATTCACATGAGTAAGTCTATAATACTCTGAGACCAAATACAGTAAACAAGGAGATAGGGAAGGAGAGACAAGGTCTGCAAAACATAGCAGCTACCTCTGAATCTCCGAAAAATCAACTGTGTGAAAGAATCAACACCCCATGTGTCCGGGATCACCTGGATCTGCACGCGAAGTGCAGGGTGTAGTATGAGTACAACCAACTCAGTACGTAATAATAATAAATAAGGAACTTAAAGTAGTGACGAGCTTCTCAGCTAAGTCCAAATACAGTACTTTTCAACATAAAGGGTAGGTATGCTCTCAAGTTCAACATTTAAATTTACAGAAATTTCATATCAAATTTGACTGAAACAGAAAATAATGTTTTTCCGAAATTTCCAAAATAGCGATATATGACAGCTGAAATGCAGCAAATAATGAAATCAATGCATCCTCTCAGAGTAACAGTCACTCAGTCCTCCTATTCACTCCAACCTCACAGTCACTCTTTCCTCACAATCACTCATTCCTCACAGTCACTCAATACTCGGCACTCGCACTCAGTAGGTACCTGCCCTCACTGGGGGTGTGTACAGACTCCGGAGGATCTCCTTCAGCTCAAGCGCTATATCAAGCCAATCATGGCATATAACAATGAAACATATTGTGGCGTGCAACTCGATCCCATAAATATCCTCACAATTAGGACCTTGGCCTCACTCAGTCATCAACCTCTCCAGTCTCTCGGGCTCAAGATGTCATGGAAATCAGCCCAAAAATGATAATATGATGTATTAATAAATAGCAATAGAGACTAACGAGTCTAACCATACCAATTTTACCAAAATCCAACCTTAACTCGACCTCCAAATCTTCAAATCTTATTTTCAAATCCCTAAGTTCAAATCCCCGATTTACACATCAAAAATATGTAATCTAGTCGGATTATTCGATGATAATTCAATATTATGGAGTAGAAATAATCACAAGTGACTTACCTCAATATTTCCCGTGATTTATCGCTCAAAACTTGCCTCACCCGCTCTTGAAAATGTCAGAAATGACAAAACTTCTCGGACCCTTCTATTTTGTACATTGCCCAGTGCTTTCGCACCTGCGATCATATTTTCGCATCTGCGGAAGTCACTTAGCCTAGTTGCCTTCACTTCTGTGAGCCTTGGACCGCATTTGCGCCTTCGCAGGTGCGGAAAATTCCACCGCACATGCGCGTCTGCCCGCACATGCGCCCGTCCTCCCGCTTCTGCGCAAGCGCTTCTGCGCCCACAAGTCCGCATCTGCGGCCCCTGCCCAAATCTTTCCTGGCCGCTTCTACGGGCTCACACATGCGGTTTCCACTCTGCAGGTGCGATTACACCAGCACCAGCAAAACTTGAGCTATTTCTTCAACTTACTTCCAAGTCCGTTAACCACCCGAATTCAACCTAAGGCCCCCGTTACCTCAACCAAACATACCAACAAGTCTTATAACATCATACAAACTTAGTCGAGTCATCAAATCATATCAAGCAACACTAAAAAATATGAATCACACATAGATTAAGCCTAATGAACTTTGAAACTTTTAATTTCTACAAACGACGCCAGAACCTATCAAATCACGTCCGATTGACCTCAAATTTTGCACACAAGTCATAAATGAAATAACAGACCTATTCAAATTTCCAGAATCGGATTCCGATCCCGATATCAAAAAGTCATCCCCCGGTCAAACTTTCCAAAAATTCGACTTTTGCCATTTCAAGCCTAATTCCACTACGGACCTCCAAATAATTTTTCGGACACGCTCCGAAGTCCAAAATCACCATACGGAGCTATTGGAGTCATCAGAATTTAAATTCGAGGTCATTTACATATAAGTCAACATCCGGCCAAATTTTCCAACTTAAGTTTTCAATAATGAGACTAAGTGTTTCATTTCACTCTAACATCCTTCCGGACCCGAACCAACTAACCCGGTAAGTCATAAAACAATTGTAAAGCATAACTTGAGCAGTAAATGGGGGAACAAGGTTATAATACTCAAAACGATCAGTCAGGTCGTTACATTCACACTAGACAAATAGTTATTTAATTTTTTTCGTAATATCTAGGATTTCAAAATCAACTAAATTTGTGTATTAAATATACTTGTTTATTTAAAAAAAATATATAACATATTTATAAAAGAAAAATAATATTAATTCGAGAACTTCCAATTACTTTAAGTTTAGGTCTCTTTATATAAAATTGAAACTAATATTTAAGTTGACAAGGTAAATTAAATTTGTAAAAGAAAAATGATACTAACAATTTTGAGCACTTTTATCTTTGAGATCTTTTTCATTCTATTGGTTATAGGAAATTACTTTGTGAGACTTTCTCCTAAATAGAGTCACCATAAAATAGAGTTGCCACCTTCTACACGAAAAACCAACTTTGATGGGGTAGAGTTTCTTCCTTTATATTGAATTAGTTAAATAGATCAACAATAATCATTCTCAAATTTATAGTTTTCTCTTTAGCTTTTATTTTATAACAGAAATACAAATGTTTAATATGTTATGTACATAAGTTTTTAAAATTTATACTCATAATACACGCGCAACGCGCGTACACTAAGACTGGTTAAACTAAAATAAGTCTGTTGAAATCCGTCTTATATAAGAGTGACAATAAAATTATTATCATAATTACTATTTTAGAGTGACTCGAATGCAACTGTTCATCTAACCTATCTATACTATATTAAAAGCACGAAAGCCCTTAGCAAAATGTCGTTCGCCTTTTTTACCCTTTAAAAATAGAGCTTGCACTAGACAAAATAGTCATTTAATTACTATCCTAATATTTAGTACTTTAAAAATACCTAAAATTTTGGTTATTAAATTTTTTTCCTATTTGAACTAGGTAGAAATTCCTAAAAGTTAAAAAGTTTAAAGTCAACTAAAATTCTACCTTACATAAATATTTTCCTTATTTGAACTATATAGAAAATTTAATTATAATTCTTATTTGTTAATTTTTTTCATGGATGTATGCTCTGTGGAAAAAAAGAGTAATTAATGAAATTAAAGTAACTAACTGAATCCACATTTTTTATGCTAATATTTGAAAGGGCAACAAAAAAAATGTGCACGAAAAACAAAATTTTGATATCAAATATGGAAGAATAACGATAATGCATATTTGAGATAAGAGGTAGGCATGGGATTAGACTTTAAAAAGCAATTAGGAGGTTTTTTTTTTCCTTTTCTTTGAACAATAGACGGACTTAGATTTGAAAGTATACTTAGATTTTGTCCACTTTTATTGTCTATTAGAAAGTAATCAAATGATAATCTTTTTTAAATATGAAATCTATTTTAAACGGTAAAAAGATTGACTAATATTTTGTACAAAGAAATATGAATAGAAAAATGATGTATGTGTAATTGGTCACGAGTAAAAGAAGTTATTTAGAAAGAAATCATAGGTAATCTAAAAAAACTATCAAGCTAAAAATTTATAAGAATTATTAATAAGCTAAAATTTTATAAGAATTATTAATAATAATTGAGTTTGGATGCCTATGTAATTACAAAGGTATGAATAGAATAGATTGGATCGTCAAACTCCTAAATATGATTAATATTTATCATTATGGAACTTGCAAATTTTTATTAATTTTTATATTATAACGCAAATATATCTTTTGAATATTTTTTTATATTATTTTAAAAATTTTAGTTTCATTGACACGAGAAACATGCACAACGCGCGTACGCTAAAACTAGTAATATGAAAAAGTTGGAACTGCCAAAAAAATAATATTTTAGTATAAATATAACAAAATCCTATTTCTATAACTGAAAATCTAGTAAATATTATTCAAAATAAAAAAGATACCATCATTGCTCATTCATATACAAAATGCATTAGAAAAAGAGGAAGAACATAGAGAGCAGATTAAAGAAAAAAGAGAAACTTGATTACCATTACAGATAATTACCTTTAAGCAACAAATAATAATTGTATAATACACAATAGAAAAACATACATTATAATTTACAACTGAAGATAATTTTAGACTAATAATCGTACATGATATATTGTAAATAAAAATCAAAAGTGACAATCACAAATAAGTTTATCTTTGCACACATCGATATTATCATAAGTTTATGGTAAAGAATGTGGCATATTGGCTTTTGTTTTATAAAAGTGTTCACTTCCTCCTTATTTTAAACGATTTTGATTTTAATACTCTAGAAGTTTTAATCCTAAGATAATTTTGGTAAAAGAATACTAATAACATTAATTGGTGATATTTTATTCGGTTATGGTACAAGAATACTAAACCTAAAGTAAGATTAATTCTAGAAAACTAAAGATTAGACTTGTATCCTACGATAATGATAGGAGTAAAAGAATACTAAACCTTATAATATTAATTGCTTATTTTTATTTGGTTTTGGTTTTAAAATTTTGGGAAACCAAAAAAAATCTCCTAAACCTAACAGGAGACATTTAATACTCCTAAAGGTAAATGGAGTTGACAGTGAACGAATTGTCATAGTGTGAATTGGAATTGAAAAATCAAAGCTTTATATAGTAGGAAAATTATTAAATTACTATTCCTAAATAGTAGAAAATTAATTAAATGATTATTCCTAAATAGTAGGAAAAATAATCAAATTATTGTTTTATCCGGTGTGAACTCTATTTTAAAAGGGTAAAAAAGACGAACGACATTTTGCTAAGGGCCTTCGTGTTTTTAATATAGTATATATATATATATATATAAAGATAAAAAAGATTACCAGATAATAATTAGTTATCTAAATAGACACAGACAATTTACAAAGGAACAAGTAAACGTAATTTAGAGTACGTGCATTACACGTGTATACCGTGCCAATCAATTAAAATTTGTGTACAAAAAGAACAACTTATATGAAATAGTAAGGTATATTAAAGAATATGCGACGCTCATAAATTCTAAAGTAATTCTTTACCAACTACTATTTTCATAACTTGATAAGTGTAACGTGATTTTATCAATTAATTATTTTTAACTCATTTATCCTTCAATAACTAATCAATTTTCTTAAAAAATAATTTACTGATTAAGACTGAAGAAAAAAGTAATACCGGCTTAAATTACAGTGAAAAATTCCATTGAGAATTTTAAACACCATGAGAAAAGCAGAAAAAACAACAGAAATTATTTTTTCAACAAACTAAAGAAAAACATCAATATTACATTTTTTTAAAAGAAAAAGCAAAATACATATCTTGCCAAAACTCAAAATACATGTCATGATTCCCTGCAAATTGCTCTTATAATTTCCTAGCTCTTGGGCTCTAGCTCTAAATTTTCAAAACCTTCTTCAAAATTTTTTGTTCCTCCGCTAAAAAGACTTTTATAATTCTGTATTTGACGAATACCTAGCGTGGAAGCAGTCATCAAGTAACATATATATGTATAAAGTTAGAAACAAGAATCTTAAAATTTATAAACCGTGTTTGCATGAAAGCATGAGGCAGAAGAGCATCAAGGTGAAAATAAGTATTGCAAAGAGATGAAGCTAATCACAATTTATATTGTAAATTTAACAGGCATGCAAGATGTGATAAGGCCATCGCATGCCATAATGCTTAAACGCGTGTCAAACTCCTTAAACTTGGAGCCTGTTTGGCCATAAAATTTATTCATTTTTTTCGAAAAATTCACTCTTTTTCGAAATCAGTGTTTTGCCATAAAATTTTTAATTTTTACTTGAAAATAAATTTTAAAATTTTTTAAAAATTTTAAAAACTCCAAAAAGCTCTTTTTCAAAAACTTTCACTCAAATTACTCACAAAAATTTAAAAACAACCCAAAATTATATTTATTTCCAAACACAACTTTAATTTTCAAATACTATTTTCACTTGAAAAAAAATTATTTTTTTAAAAATTCTACAATTCTTATGTCCAAACGCCCACTTGGTCTACAAGTAGAATTCTCATAAAACCATAGCAAAATCAACTTTTAATCATTAGATAAAATAATTCATCTCCAATAAAGTGTCGTTCTGTAATTTAACAACAAACATGAAATAAGATATCTATTTCTAGCTAAACAATATTCCAAAAAAATTATAAAATCAATACGATTGCATAAAATTTAATTAGACATCAACTCAAAAATAAAATTGCACCTCTACTCCAGACTAAAAATAATGCAACATTAATAATTAACGAACTTGACTAACTCGAGAATCTGATTCTCTTCTGCAAAGTAAAAGTCAATGCATCATAAATTTTTAACAGATTTTAATTACTTAAAATACGATTCCAACAACTGAAATAAAAAGCTAAATAGTGGGAAAAAACTAAAAGTGTACTTCTCGGTGAAAAGGCAAATGGAAGGAAAAGGGTATAAAGAAAGGACAATAGAGATCGGAAAAGAGAAAAAAATATATTTATCTGGTATATACCATATAAGAAGTACTTCTACGTATACGGCAAACGAATTCTAGACCGATTTGGTTACCATATTAAAATTTGTAACGATATAAAAAATTTTAGTTGAATTAAATTTCTAAATATTAGGAGTTTTTACATTGTTTAGGTTATAAGAAAAAACTTAATAGGCATAGTTTAATTATTAATGTCAAAGTTCTAAGTGTTTAAAAAAATAATGAAATAATTATTTTGTGCGATGTGAACTCTACTTTCAAATGGTAAAGAAGACAAATGATATTTCGCTAAGATTTTCGTTAAAAATAATTGAACGTTGAATAAATCTTTCTAAAGTTTGTAACCTTTTCGTTACTCTTTTCTAATTTGAACATGTTCATTCCTAATCATATATATGTAATATTAAAGGATAACTTTGACCTCTCTTTCCTTCTTTTTTCGGCTTCATGCGTTCTTTCCTTCATGTAAAGGATAAATGAAAAGAAAATCACACAGAGATCATACTTATTCTTTTTAATCTCCAAACATACCAATTAAAAAATTAAATTAGAATCCAATTATTTTGGCAGTAATCTATGGATACTAAATAAATCAACATATATATGCAAGGAAATGATAACCAGAAACTTACTACATTAATAATCCAGCGAATGCCAAGTAGCTTTCATTTATCACACAAGAAAAGTAGTAAATAATTAATTAATTATGAACAATAAGATGTTACTGACATGCAAAAAAAAAAAGAAGGTTTGTCCTCCCTCCAAAATAATTCAACAAATCAATTACAACATAGACAACATGAGTCGAAGGTACAATAAGAAAGCCACAACAAAAAAAGAATATAATAAAAGAAATAAAGTTAATTTCATTCATACCCACCATACGGATCGGCAGTACAATTAAGCCAGAATTTCAACTCAAATTTATTCGAAAAGAACCTGTGAATGAAAACTCATAACATAGAGAATTTAGAGGAAGAGAAATAATAGAAGAATAGATATATAAAACAAAAATGCCAGGGCCGAAAATACAAAGATACCCATATCACTCAAAATTAATGCTACTTAAATACAACCGCATACAATGGTAGTGGTAATAGAGATTTATTATTTTATGATTTTTTGACACATTAGGAAAAGTATTAAAACCATAGGCCTCTTGAAATACTAATAATTCGTGCTTGAGGCAACATTGATAAATCGGCTAACTCATACAATTAAAGCAAGAAGGAATGCTGGCATAATTCATCCTCCATTGAAACAGATACATAAAAATTAATCTTTGAAAGAGAATTCATGTGATGGAGAAAATTAACTTATCAAAAAACATATTGACGTGTTATGTGAAGTAATTCATCTTGGTTATTGTCAATGGAGAACTTGTTCCATAAAACTTGTTATTGCCCAATCATATAGCTTCATATGAATATGAATCTTTTCTCGAGTTAGTATTAGATTAGGAGTTTGTTTTAATGCCTTCCTTACGTGGGGATGGGGTCAAAGTGAAAAATTTATAATAGATCTCAAATACCTAAATATTAGTTACGCAAAAACTAAAAATACTATTGTGATTAAACATATACATCCTTGTTTCCTTTTTAACATACGCACTTAAGAAGAAAAAAAAAATCCTAAAGTGACATTATGGTATTGTGATGATCCAAAAATGTCATCTTTAAATTTAATAATTAATTTTATATTCTATGACCTCGAAAAGCACTATTTATCATTTCTCAACTTGCGTGGGCAGTCCGTATAATTTTCCAGAAAGGTTTTATGTGAAAAATGGATTAAAATGTGAAACAGAGCTTTAAAACTCAATTGAATTGACTTTGGTCAATATTTTGAGCAAACGGACTCGGATCAGTGTTTTGACAGTTTCGGTAGGTCCGTATCTTGATTTGGGACATGGGCGTATGCCCGGAATCGAATTCTGAGGTCCCTAGCCCGAGATATGGAATTTTAAGAAGTTACTGATGTTGGATTTATCGACACCGGGTCCGTATTTTGGTTTCGGAACCCGGTATAGGTTCACTATAATATTTATGACTTGTATGCCGAATTTGGTGAGAAACGAAGTTGATTTGGCATGATTCGGACGTCCGGTTGTGAAAATATAAGTTTTAAAATTTTTTTGAAAATTCCATTCGATTTGGTATTCAATTCGTAGTTCTAGGTATTATTTTGGCGATTTGATCGCGCGAGCAAGTTTGTATGATATTTTAGGACTTGTGTGCATGTTTGGATTGGAAATCCGAGAGCTCGGGTGAGTTTCGGATGCTCAACAGGCCATTTTGGACTTCAGGAAGATGGCAGACTTCTGGTGTTTTGTTGCAGAATTTTTACTCATCGCGATCGCGTGAGGTCGTTCGCGATTGCGCGAGGTCGTTCGCGATCGCGTAAGGTAATCTGAGAGTCCAGCCAAAGTTGTTCTTCGCGTTCGCGAATTTGAGAACGCGATCGCGTAGGGGTGTGAAGTGGTGCTTCGCGAACGCATGGCCAAGGTCGTGTTCGCATAGAGTTAAAGAGGCTAAAGTTGAGCCACACGCTTTACTCATCGCGATCGCGTGGGGTCATTCGCGATCGCGTAAGTCTGTGAGTCAAAGCATCGCGTTCGCGTAGAGCAAAAAGCTGGGCAGCCAAAAATGTGCTTCGCGATCGCGAAGCATTGTACGTGATCGCATAAGGTAAAAATCTGAGAAAACAGAACTTAAGTTCTAGAAAATGGGAATCGTCCCATTTTCAACCATTTTTCATTTTGAGCTCGAGTAAGGCGATTCTTGAGTGATTTTCACGGGAAAACATTGGGGTAAGTGTTCCTTATCCTATATTTGTCATGACCCAATTTCACCTATAGGTCGTGATGGCGCCCAATACTACAGTTAGGCAAGCCAACTAATAAGTCATACGTACATTGGTTAAACTTTTATTTCAAGAAAATAATAAAATATTAACTTCTACCAATGTGTGTGTGCCAAGACCAGGTGTCACAAGTGCATGAGCATCTAGTAGATTATACAAAACTTCAAATATTGTCTGAAATGAAATAGACAGAATATAAATATAAGAAGAGACACTGGTAGTTACAGAACGGCTCAGAAAGGCAGCTCACCACTATGCCTCGGGATGACGTGGGTATGTGATGATAGGTCCTCCACTAGCACCTGTCTCAGATCCTGCACAAAAAGTGCAGCAAGTGTAGTATGAGTACGTAAATAACGTGTACCCAGTAAGTATCAAGCCTAATCTCGAAGTGGTAGAGACAAGATGGCCGACTTTGACACTCACTACGGGTCAATAATAATAACTGAAATATAACTAGAATATTTAAATCAGCATGATTTACAGAATTTATAATAATTTGTTTAATCAGCAGAGATAATCAAATTCCTTCAAATGTAACAATTCTCAATATATTAATTAAATTCCTTCAATTCAGAAAAATTTCAATTTATCAATTTAAATCTCATTTACAGGAGTAATAATTAATTCCATAAACAAGCAAGAATAATAATTCATTAAATTCCAAGGATTTTCCAATTTATTAATTAGCTTCTCAAGTTGAAATAAATTATTAAAGTATCGTGTAATTATTATTATTATTAAGCATGATTTCTGCCAAGTACATACGGCCTGATCCAGAGTGTCGGGTACACTGCCGAGGGACGTGCGGCGCGATCCATAGATGCATCTATCCTGCTGAGGCGTTCGGCCCGCTCCACAAGAAAGGAGGACATTTTCTTATGTGCCTCCGGAAGGACAGTATGTTTATTATATGATAAATTTGGGAGGAGAACAATTTCTTTTGACAATTAATTGATTTAAATAGAAATCAAGCCTATGAGATTTTCATCCTTTAATATATTTATCAAACAATTCACAATATATTCATATATATATATATCAATTAATATTAATTAATCAAAGAATACAATTTACACAAGTAATACATGCTTTGAGTCATAAACTACCCGGACTTTAGCATTAATAGTAGCTACGCACGGACTCTCGTCACCTCGTGCGTACGTAGCCCCCACAATTAGCAACAATTATTTAATCTTAATCACCTATGAGGTAATTTTCCCCTTACAAGATTAGACAAGAGACTTACCTCGTCTTGCTCTAATTTAATCCACTATAAGGCCTTTTCCACGATTATCCAACTCCGTCTGGCTCGAATCTAGCCAAAATAATTCGATACAATCACTAAATATTATAGGAATCAATTCTATAAGAAAATAATACATTTTAAAGAAAAGATCTGAAATTAATTAAAAATTCGCCCGCGGGGTCCACATTTCGGAATCCGGCGAAAGTTATGAAATCCGATAACTCATTTAATTACGAGTCCAATCATACCAGTTTCACTCAAATCCGACTCCGAATCGATACCGAAATCTCAAAATTTCGTTTCTATGAGATTTCTAAACTTTTTCCAAATTTCAATCTCAAAACACTAATTAAATTGTGAAAACAATGATATATTCGTGTATATTGATCAAATCCGAGTTAGAATCACTTACCCCAAATGTCTTTCCTTGAAAATCTGTCAAAAGGCGCCTCTGTTCAAGATCAAGTTTGTCAAAAATGGCAAATGGGTTGAATGCCTCTGTTTTGTTTTATAACTTACAGATCTGCCCAGTTCGATCTTGGGAGCTCGATCTGTCCAGTTTGATCTTGGGAGCTCGATCTCGGGAGCTCGTTCTTGGGAGCTCGATCTCGGGAACTCGATCTCGGGAGCTCGATCTCGGGAGCTCGTTCTCGGGAGCTCGATCTTGGGAGCTCGATCTCGGAAGTTCGATCTTGGGAGCTCGATTTTGACAGACAGCTAAGTCCTACTTTTGATCCGTTAACCATCCGAAACTCACCCGAGGCCCTCGGGACCTCAACCCAAAACACCAACAAGTCCTAAAACATCATACAAACTTATTTGAAACCTCAAATCACATCAAACAACGCCAAAATCACGAATCATGCTCCAATTCAAGCTTAATGAAACTTAGAATTTTCAACTTCTACATTCGATGTCGGAACCCATCAAATCAACTTCGATTGACCTCAAATTTTACACACAAGTCATAAATTACATAATGGAGCTATGAAAATTTTTGGAACTAGATTCTGACTCCGATATCAAAAAGTCAACTCCCCGGTCAAATTTTCAAACTTTAAATTTCTATTTTAGCCATTTCAAGCCTAATTTCACTACGGACTTCCAAATAAAATTCCGATCACGCTCCTAAGTCCAAAATTACCATACGGAGCTGTTGGAATCATCAAAATTCTATTCCGGGGTCGTTTTCTCAAAATGTTGACCGAAGTCAAACTTAGCACTTTAAGGCCAACTTAAGGAACCAAGTGTTCCGGTTTCACCTCAAACACTTCCAAATCCCCAACCAACCATCCCCGCAAGTCATAAATCATTACAAGCACCCACAAAAAGTTTTATTTTAGGGAACGGGATTCTAAAAGTTAAAATGGCCGGTTGGGTCATTACAATATTGATTATATTTCATGATTTCATACTCATTTACATCATGAATCTGTGAATTTATGGAAGAAAAATCAGATTTTTATAAAATCTTCCAAAAATAAAAATTTAAGATTTGAGGGTCCATTTGGCATCGGAATTTGATAATTTTTATATGGTTGGACTCGTCTCAGAATGGGTGTTCGAATTTCGTAAGTTTTTCCGAGATTTGAGACGTGGGACCCACTGTCTTTTTTTAAAATGAATTTTGGGATTTTTATTCGAAAAATTAGTAAATTCATATGGAATTAATTCCTATGATTCGTATTGAGTATATCGAATTGTTTGTGAATAGATTTGACGCTTTTGGAGATAAAGTCAAAAGGAAAAGTTGTGGTCGAGTAATTGATTAAAAATTTACAAAGCGAGATAAGTGTCGTGGTTAACCTTGACTTGAGAGAATAGAACCCTTAAACTATTTATTATGTGAAATGCATGTGAACGACGTATAAGCGAGGTGACGAGTGTCTATATGTCGTCAAATTAATTGTTTGCATAATTACTTGAAAAATCATAAATTATTTTAAATCATGAATTAATTGTTATAAAAAATTATTTCTCTCCTATTCTTTGTCAAATATTAATTCTTGAATTCCTGCAATAATTTTTACATGCTATTTGATTTATGTGTCTTAATTGTTATTTGACATTTAGCATACTAAATATTAACTGTCTATTTTCTCCACGATTTTCACAATTAATTTCTAACTGCCATTGTTTGTTCATAAATAAATTATAATTATGGTGTGTCTTGATGCTTAATAGTTTCTCATTGGACGTGGTATTTATTGGAGTAATTTTTATTACATTTATGAGTTGTTTAAAGTTATATTAGTGGAACGGGTTGCACGCCGCAACGTAAATAAAAGTGTGTGTGTATATATATTGGGGATCGGATTGCACGCCGCAACAGACTTATTTCAAAGGCTACATATATATTTGATTAAAATAAATATATTAGAAGATTGAAAATGAATTTATTGTGGGAGCGGTTTGCACGCTGCAAAGGAAATTTGTTGAAATAATAATTGGTTATGACTGCTGAGTTGGCTTCAACTATTATAAATGAGTTACCTGATTTATTTCTATTATTTGTTGTTGATACTAATATTGCGTACAGGTTAATGTAAGTGACCCACCTTTGCCTCGTCACTACTTCGTCGAGGTTAGGCTCAGTACTTACCAGTACATGGGTCGGTTGTACTAATACTACACTCTGCACTTTTTGTGCAGATTTCGGAGTTGGTCCTAGCGGCGTACCATAGACTTGCTCGGATTTCAGTTACCAGAGGAGACTTGAGGTATAGCTACACGGCGTCCGCAGTTCTGAAGTCCCCGTCTATTTTATTTTTGCTGTGTAGTTATTTCCAGACAGCTCTTAGACTCCGTTATTTTTTTTATGGATTATTCACTACATTTCAGACTTTACTTCCGCATTTGTTTATTTTTTATTAATAAATTTAAAAATTATTTTAAAATAGATTATATTATTCTAACGTTGGCTTGCCTGCCAAGTGAAATGTAAGGCGTCATCACGGTCCCGAAAGTGAGAATTTCGGATCGTGACAGGTATATGGACATACCTTATTTAATTTAAAACCTAATTATTCTCTTCTTCTATTTCCTTTTTAAATCTTACGAAAATTTTAGTCTTTTTCTATAAGAAAACAAACATTTAATATCTATTTATAATTTTATCCAATGTAAAATATATTTACGAAGAGCAAAAAAGGCAAACACATTTCGATAGGATTTCATACTTTTAATATAATACTAGTCTTTGTGTTCGAGTATCCTAAGTAAAGTATCACACGATTTGTACAAAAGATAGTACAAAATGCGTGAGATTCTAGAGGTTGCCTTTCCACGTGAGCTTGGGAGCTTGGTGCTGGAAGTTGCACAAAGTCTTTAAACCCAATGTAATTTTTCCTAAACATGGACATTTAAATAAATGCAAGATTTTCATGTAGAACACTTACTTTAAAGATAAGCCATCTCTATTCCCTACGAACGAACTTTCCTCATTTTGCTTTGCTCTTCAAGCTGGGTATATATCTCAATATCTAAGAATTTTCAGACTGAGATATATACCTTAGATTTATTTCCAGACAACTTTTCTTATTTCCAGACAGGTATATATCTCAATATCTTCAAGCTGGGTAACCCAGCTTACTTTGCCATTAATGATTTTGAAGTTCCAAAATCAAGTTCGCTGAGGACAATTTTTCAAATTTAAAGTTATTTCAAAGTTTCAAGCATATTAGTTTTATTTAAAGTTTAAATATCATCTATAGTTAGAATTTTACATATTATGGATGTAAATTAATTTATTTTTTAAATTAACATTACCACTGAAAAATCTGACTTCTAGAAATTTATACCTAAAGTTAAATCAAAACTCTTTAAAAGTAAAAAAAAAAAAAAAAAAAAAAAGGGGAAAAAGCTAACATGCATTGGTGATGTCTTTTAAGTAATTAATTATTGAAAGTATTTGTAAAAGAAAAAGAGACTAACAATTATATACATCGGAGGCTAAGAATACACATTAAACTCTAAATGCATGTCCACAAGCATATAAATATTGGTTTAAGGAAAGAATTGAAGTAAGGTAAATTTTAATTGAATTTAAAGTCCTAAATATTAAGACATTCTATATAGTTTAAATAAGAAATTTTTATATAAAAAAAATTATTTGATTTTGAACTTCTAAATATTAGAAAATAATTAAATGATTATATTATCTAGTATGGAATCTGTTTTTAAAGGATAAAAAGGCGAATAATAATTCACTAAGGGCCATAATTTTATAGAAAGGTAAGGATGGTTCGTTTCTTACATCAAATTAGAATGAATTTGACACCTTTTAAGAAGAAATTAGATTGTATTCAAATTAAAAATATAACATCTCTAAAATTCAAAACATAAGGGTTAAGAAAAGACTCATAAGTTTTTATTTGATAAGGATCAATATTCCCAGAAATAAATTCCATAACAAAAGTAATTAGAATTTCTTTTTTAATAAAGTATTTTTCTCTTTAGTTACAATTTGATTACTTGTTGAAAATATATTTTTCTCTTTACTTAGCTTTGATTTTAGGAATTGAAAAAAATCTTATTCCTAGTTGAAAACATATTTTTCTCATTTATTTATGTATGAATTTTAGGAATGCAATTTTTTACTCTTCTTTTATTTATGTTAGAAATTTAGGAATGTTTTATTTTGTCTTTTAACTTGTAGATGGTTTTTTTTTTTTTTTTTTACTTTTCGTAAGTACATTTCCTATTAGATAAAATTTTAATCATACTCAATATATGTCTTTTTTTATTTAAATTAGGAATTGCTAAACACTTTGAGGATAATTTTGTCCCTTGTTGAAAAGATATATATTTTATTTAAATTTAGGATATTTTTTGTTTTTCGTAAAAAAATTATTTTGATACTTTGACATAAAAGAAATAGGGTTAATGAACACATTTCAAAGGATCAAATTAACAATAGAATGTTGTTTTGCTATATTTTGGTTATCATAAAGGAAGAGAAAGTTTTCAAAGGCTCTTTTTCCTTTTACTGCTTGATAAGTAGCAAATTTTTCAAGATATATTTTTTCATAATAATAACAGATACCTATTCCTTCTTACGCAATTTTGAAGGAATTAAAATTAAATACCAATTTTGAAGGAATTAAAATCAAATACAAATTCCTATCTATTGGTTTAGCTAAGATACGTTTTTTGGGGGTAAAAAGGTGTAGAAAAAGTCAAAGTTGTATATTTATAGTAAACTTCAAAAGTTCTAAATATATTAGGACATTTTAAATGATTCAAATAAGAAAATATTTAATAACCAAAATTTTAGTTAATTTCATGTCAATTGACTATTTTGTCTAATGTGAACTTTATTTTAAAAGGGTAAAAAAAGACGAACGGCATTTCGCTAAAGGTCTTTGTGCTTTTAATATAATATTGCAAAAACGAACATGCTAGAGCTTCCTCTCCTTCTGCTCTCAACAGTTGGCAGTTTCAATAGGGAAGTTACCTAGGTTAGGAGTATGGGTGTTTAACGGGCCGGGTTGATCCGATTACGGACTGGCCAAGACCGGTATTAACCCAGACCGGTGATAGGGGGCCGGGTAGGGCTGGGTTTGGAGAGTTAGGGGGTTGGGACCGGTTAACCTTATCGGTTAACCGGACCGGTCAAAACTGGTGAAGGAAAATCACGGTTGAACTAGTTAACCGGACCGGTTCAACGACTATTTTATGGAATTTTTTTATTTTTTTTAAATTCATTTGACCGTTGGCAACGGTCAGCTTCCAATTTGACCGTTGCCCAACGGATATTTTGCAAGAATAGCCCTTTTTGGGTATTTTTTAAAAAAATAATACTTTTAGTAATTACTATTTTAGCCCTTTGAAAAACTATAAATACACCCCCCTCTTCTTCATTTCTTCACTCATCTCTCATTTCTCAAACTCAAATTCTTAATTGTCATTGTCTCATTCTTCACCTAAATTGCAATCAACTATTTGGCTCTCATTTATTTTTTTTGGAATTTAATTTATTGTTTTATTTGAAGTTTGAAGTATGAACTTTGAACAATTGACGTTTCTTCGTGGTAACATTGGAGTTGCGAAATTCGGTGCACTCCCTCCAACTCTTTCTCTTATTTACTATTTTATTTGCATAATTAAGTTTTGTTAGTAGTTGCATCAGAGAGTGCATTTAGTCAAGCAAGACAATAACTAGGAGACACCCGTCACTCATTGGGAAGCAATGCTTTGGATGTTTTAGTATGTTTCAGAGATTGGATTAGATCGGAACGAAGAAATCAGGGACGTGAAGATGTTGATAAACCAAAAGACGAGGAACTTGGAGATATATTAACACATGGTCACCCATCTGAATTTAATATTCCAGAAGATAGCCAAGAATTTTATATTGATTATGAAAAACTTACTAAGGCAATGCAAAATCTTTGAAGTTATGGATTTATATTTAATAATTAAACTTTGAAGTTACTATTTTTTCGTTAATTTAGTTGTTGTTAAATGTAAATTTTAATTTGCAAGTGTCACACCTCCTTTTTCCCGAGGGGATAGGGAGTTTTTCCAATTTAAGTGACATTATTCGAAATGAGATTATTTATTTATTCAGAGTCGCCACTTGGAATAATTTATGGTGTCCCAAGTCACCGATTTATTTTAGAATCCCAAATCGAGGAAAATTGACTCTTATTTATAGTCTGCGAACACAGAAGACCGGATAAGGAATTCTGTTAACCCGAGAGAAGGTGTGAGGTACTCCCGAGTTCTATGGTTTTAGCACGGTCGCTCAACTATTAATAATTAACCTAATTATGTGATTTATTACATGGTTAAACCCTATTGTGCATTTTTTTACTTTTAACCGCTTTTAATTATTTATGAAACTAATATGAGACGAGATATGTTGTCGTACACTCGTTGTTTATACACATCGCAAATCGCGTCACGTGAAACGCACCCGCAATATACAACATGTTTAATTTTATTTATTATTGTTTGAAATTGTGGCCGAGTCACATGAAACGCACACTCGAATTGGGGATTACGTATCGTGACCATGTCACGGGAACCGTACCCACAATCACAATGATTTATTATTAATCCTGCCTAAAGCAAGCTACGATGTTCGAATATTATTCAATTACTAATTTTGAGATTATTGTAAGGTCATGATGTATGAAATTATTTGTGGAAGAATTGGATTTATTATTTATAGAAAAGTGGGCTAGTTTAGAGAAAGATGGGCCAGCTATGTTATTTATTACTTTGGGCCTGATGAGACTAAATCTTTTGTCCCAAAATATTTTCTTCTCCAACATCCCAAAAATCAATTTCCTTAGAAACAAATCGTGGCCCAGGCAAATTATCCAACTCAATAATCCATATTCTGTACATTTCTTAAACAAAACTAATGACACCACAATCTCATGAACAAAATTAGTAAACAAGCCAAATTATAATGATTCAATAGACTATTTATCCGGTTAAATCAACTCAAAACAAAACTTTACAACTCTAAAATTAACATCATGGTCCAATAAACATATGAACAAGGAAACAATCAGATTCAAATGATCCAAATATCAATAGAGTGAACTACTACTTCATACTACCCAATAATCACACCAATAGACAAGAAGGTAGATGGACAATTATAATCAGTGAAGAAAGGGAAATTGTCATGACCCAAAATCCCACCACAGGTGTGGTGATGGTACCTAGTCTCTAAGACTAGGTAAGCCGATTACAATTACCTTTTGAAGCCATTTTTTTTTTGAATTGAATAAGTAATCAAAACTAACAGCGGAACAAATATGATATATAACCTCCCAAGACTGGTAGTACTGAGTCACAAACTCTAACTGAATACATGGAATGATCACGAATACTGAATATACAATATTATTGGATTATAAATTAACAGTACAATGAAATGAAAAGACTCCAAGGGACTGCGACTGCCAAGCAGCTCTACCTTGAATCTTTACGATCGCGCTTTAACTCTGCTCATGTCCGATATCTCCAATATCTGGCTCTGCACAAAAATGTGCAGAGGTGTATAGTGAGCACACCACAGCGGTGCCCAGTAAGTATCAAGACTAACCTCAATGGAGTAGAGACGAGATACAGTCAAGACACTCACTAGTCTAATGCCCTGTGCAATATAGTAGTATAAATAGTACTGAAAAATAACTAGCAATGATAACAACAACTCAACCAGTGATATAACAACAAGGCAACAAGAACATCATAATTATTGCTCAGGCGAATAAGGAACACAAGTACAATCAATAAGTCAAGTCTTTCAAATATAAATCCTTCACATATTATTCTTTAAGATAAATATCTTTCGAATATACTTCTTTCAAATAAATATACTTTCAAGTAAAAGTTACCATGTGACACCTCATTTCAAATCATAAAAATTACGGGTCTCAGCCCACTTTCATATTTTTCACGGCACCTCGTGCCCATATCTCTATCACCATCACACGGACAACTCACGTGTCAATAATAAAATTATCATATTTTTTCTCCGGCATCTCATGCCCATATTATTTTCATAACTGTACGGACAACTCACGAACCAAAATATCAATGTATATAAGATAGGCAAGATCAATTTATTTTCAATAAAGTAAGATTAAAATATTTAAATCAAGTAAGAAATCAACAAAATGATAAGTTTATTTTAGAAATCATTTGAGAGAGGAAGAATGACATTTCCTTTAAAATAAAGCATCAGATAAACTACTGATTTGGATATAAAATTTATTAAACTAAACATATTGGAAATTTTCTTTTATTTAAAATAACTCAATCATCAAAGACAAGTACAACCTAAAAATACAAATCTTCAAAGTCTCGTACGAAAAAGTCAAGGTCAACACAATACATCAAGAAATATAAAACACTTAATATTAAGTCAAATAATATATCACGGAAAATACAAGAATTTACAAATTACGGAAAAATAAAATAACCAAGGGCAAGTGCAAACATAGTCACGAAGTAAGTGCTCAACGGGGGATCTCCTGAGGTACCGCCTTGTAGTCCCAAAATAAATATGCAACAACAATAATGCCCCCAGGCCATCACAAATCAATCTCCGACATAGCCCCCTTGTCTCGCCGCGTGTGCAATAGTAAAGTAAATGCCCGCTTTGTCTCGCCACACGTGTATAATAATATTTCTACCTTATCTTGCCACATGCGCAAACCCACATATATATATAAATAGCCCGCCTTGTCATGCCGCATGTGCATAAATCAATAGTAATAATAGCACGGTAGAAACCTCGTGCAAACATCCGAACATAACTCCCACAATATAATGTGCCAATATCACATCTCATAAACTGCACCTCAAGTGTTCAAATATTACAACATAGCATAGATTGCACATCAAATGCTCAATTATTACAACTTATCACAGATTGCACATCAAGTGCTCAAATATTACAAATTATCACAGATTGCACATCAAGTGCTCAAATATTACAACTTGCCTCAAAAATCAACAATACCTTATTTTCCACAATAAGGAGCACATGGCTCGACCATAGTGTGCACAAAGAATCTTAACAAAATATCCGGAAGTGAACAACTCAACAAAATAATATTTCACATAAAAATCAAGGTGGCAATCACACCAAATCATCATGTAAAAACAATTTCAACAAACAAGGATCTAGGCATGACAAATAGAGGATTTAATGAGTGCCGATAATTTCTAATTTAATACATAAGGGCGTCTAAGGATTTTTAATCAATAAAATTTGCACATATAAACCAAGTACGTACTCGTCACCTCGCGTACATGGTTTTCAATTACACAAATTGCATATAAGACTCAATGCCTAAGGGGTAATTCCCTCACTCGAGGTTAAGCAACACTTACCTCTTTGAAGTTATGCCGATATTCCAAAATCGTCTTCTTGCTTGAATTGACCTCCGGACCGCTCAAATCTATCCAAATTAATTGTATAACTTCATTAAAATTCATCGAAAATAATTCTGGGTAATAATACGTCGACTTAAAATTTTATTCCAAAAAGTCAACAAAAGTCAACGCGGGACCCGCCTCTTGGAACCCGACATAATATTCATGAAATCCGAATACTCATTCCGATATGAGTTCAACCATACCAATTTTATCGAATTCCAATAACAAATCAACCTCCGAATCTTAAATTTTCGTTTTTGGAAAATTTTATAAAAATCTTGATTTCTTCCATTTAAATCTGAACTAAATGATGAATATAATCATAGATTCATGAAATATAATCACTTTAGGATATAGAACACTTACCCCAACCAAGCTTGTGAAAAATCCCTCCAGAATCGCCCAAATCCTAGCTCCAAAAATTCCAAAACGAAATGCCAAAAATGACCAAATTCAATCCTTATATTTCTGCCCAGTTTCGCACCTGCGGACCATTTTATCGCACATGCGTGCTCGTTTTTGCTTTTGAAAATTCTCGCTTCTGCGAATGTCCACTGACCACTACCCTCTCGCACCTGCGGAAAAGTTCCGCTTCTGCGTCCTCGCAGGTGCGGGAAAAATGTGCGCACCTGCGACCACTGCCCATGCCTGCTCATTTCGCTTATGCGACCTAAACCTCGCATCTGCGATTGCGCAGGTGTGGAAGGCAGTCCGCATCTGCGACCTTGGCCCAGTCCTGCTCAGGCCGCATCTGCGACGAAATCCTCGCTTCTGCGAGGTCGCACCTGCGCCCAAATTTCCGCAGGTGCGAATCCAACAGCTGCTGCCATTTTCCAGCAGCTTCTTCCAAGTCCGAATTGCTTCGTTAACCTTCTGAAATCCACCCGAGGCCCCCGGGACCTCAACCAATTATACCAACATGTCCCAAAATACAATACGAACTTAGTTGAGACTTCAAACCACATCAAACAACGCCGAAATTACGAATCGCGCATCGAATCGAATTATAAGTTTTCAAAACTTTCAACTTCTATATTTTGCGCCGAAACGTATCAAATCAATCCGCAATGACTTCAAATTTTGCACACAAGTCATAATTGATGTAAGGAACTATTCCCATTTCCAAAATCGAAATCCGACCTCGTTATCAAAAATCACCCTTCGGTCGGACTTTTCCAAAAATCTTATATTTTTCAACTTTCGCCAAAATATGTCGAATTGTCCTACGGACTTCCAAATCCAAATCCGAACATACGCCTAAGTCTGAAATCATCGTACAAAGCTATTGCCATCATCGAATTTCCATTCCGGGATCGTTTGCTCAAAAGTCAACTCTCCGGTCAACTCTTTCCATTTAAGCTTCTCAATAAGAATTATTCTTTTAATTAAATTCCGAAAATCAAACTCCACTACACCCACGGGTCATAATATATATTATGAAACTTCTCGAAACCTTAAGCCACTGAACGGGGCGTAAATTTTTAAAACGACAAGTCGGGTCGTTACAGAAATAACGAACCTTTGATATAAATTAACAGAGTTGAAATTACAAGCGCTAAACAATTCGACGAGTGTTGACTAGAGCTTTCACCGGCCACAAAACCTCGAACAAAAAATCGCGACTTGCAACCCTCACCGACCTTGCAAAACCGGTGATTTAGTGATATGTTTTTTTCTGGGTTTAAAGCTTTTTTTTTGGGGGGGGGGGGGTTGATTTTGCTGGATTTTTAGAAAGAAAGACGAAGAGAGAATGACACGAGTAGAAATTTCCTTATCCTAGAAGAAGAAAATAAATTTCTCTCAATTCCTTCCTCCCTCTTTTTTTCCTTCTTCTCTCCCCCTTTTTTTCCTCACATTTCTCTTCTATTTATAGAAATATTTTCGGAGTTTTCAGATTTTTAATTAATTTTTTTTTATTAAAAAGAATTCCCACTTCCCATTTTTTTTTATTTTTTTCAAAAAAATAATTCCTCACTTTCCTTTACTTTTATTTTTTAATTTCTCACTTTTTTTACTTTTAATATATTTAAAATCCCACTTTTTTTACTTTTCTTTTTTTATTTCCCACTTATTTTACTTTTTTTTTTTACTTTCCACTTACTTTTAAGTTTATTAAAAAAATTTAGATACCCTTACTTTATTTTTTAATTCCAACTTTATTTTACTTTTCATTTTTTAAAATTTTCACATTCTTTTACTTTTATTTTTTTAATTTTCCACTTTCTTTTACCTTTTTTATTAAATAATTTCTACTTACTTTTACTTTTACTTTTTAATTTTATATTTCTACTTTTACTATTTTTTTAATTCCCATCCAAAATTTTAAAAAAAATTAATTAATTAATTTTTATTTTTTTCGGGTTTTTAATTCATTTTATTTAAAATAAAGATAAAAATAAAAATAAAAATAATACTAATAGTAATAATTGAACTTTTAAATTATTATTAAATTTTACCCTAAAAATGTAACAAGGATAAAAAATATATATATTAAATTTCTGAAAATATTTACATAGTAGAAGGTGATAAAAATTCAAATATAGTCAAAAATTAGGTGCTCACAGCTGCCCCTCTTTGCTTGGAAACATGAAGAGTTTTCAGGCAAAGACTAGGTGATCCATGTGACTAAATTTTGACCAAACCATTATTCAAAAGGAAAATAAATAAAAGATAGGATGCAACCGAGTCCTGATTTTGGACAGCCTACATATCCCGGGTTATAGGGGAATCAGGTCGCGTGTAGTTCAAGGAGAATGATGGATTGATGAGTTGAGGAGTCAGGTGAGGTTCCGTCGAGACTCTGATCCGCTGCCCTGCTATTATATCAAAATAAAAAAGAAACTAAACAAGCCTATCAGTTATGAGTTACAAGATTCCTATCTATAAGTCTTCCGAAACTTGATATTGAGTCTTGACTGGTTCTTCATGCAAACTCTGATCTAAACCTTGATGCTCACTAGATGTGGGTTCCAGTTCATTGTTCTATAGCTTCTTCTAATCAAAACGGGACTCCAATGCTCGTGGCTTCAATCATGTCTTGAGCATTCCACATCTTTTCAACTGCTTTTGCATTTTGGATTCACTTATTTTTTCTTTTCTTTTATTCTGAATTGAGACTTCTTCTTTTGGTCATCTCGAACCCTGTGCCTTGAGGTAAAACCTACTCAGACACCAAAACAACAAACGAACGAAATTTTTCTGCCCCAGCTTGTACTGGGAAAATTTCATGAGTTATTGTAACAAAATTCTAATCTACTTCTTTATTGAAAGCAATAAAATGTCGGGAGTGGTGTACCCCAAAAAAGTCATGTTTTTATTTTTTGGATGGTGTTCCTTTATTGTCAAAAGTATGTCTCAACTAAGGATTGGTGTACCTTATGTTGGGAAAATGTAGTCAGGGAATGGGATACCCTATATTGGCAAATATATCAGGGAGTGGTGTACCCTGCATTTAAGATCAAATCAACTAGAGAGTGAATACTCTATGTTGGAAAGGAGACTAGGGAGTGGAGACCCTATGTCTAAAATAAAATCAACTAGGGAGTGGAGACCCTATGTTGGAAAAGAAGATTAGGGAGTGGAGATGCTATGTCTAAAATAAAAATCAACTAGGGAGTGGAGATCCTATATGTTGGAAAAAAGACCAAGGAGTGGAAACCCTATGTCTAAAATAACATCAACTAGGGAGTGGAGACCCTATGTTGGAAAGGCGACTAGGGAGTGGAGACCCTATGTCTAAAATAACATCAACTAGGGAGTGGAGATCCTATGTTGGAAAAGAGACTAGGGAGTGGAGACCCTATGTCTAAAATAACATCAACTAGGGAGTGGAGATCCTATGTTGGAAAAGAGACCGGTGAGTGGAGACCCTATGTCCAAAAATCATCAACTAGAGAGTGGAGACCCTATGTTGGAAAAGTGACTAGGAAGTGGAGACCCCATGTCTAAAAATCATCAACTAGGGAGTGGAGACCCTATGTTGGAAAAGCGACTAGGGAGTGGAGACCCTATGTCTAAATATATCAACTTGGGAATATAGACCATATGTTGGAAAAGCGGCTAGGGAGTGGAGACCCTATGTCTCAAAACATCAACTAGGGAGTGGAGACCCTATGTTGGAAAAACGACTAGAGAGTGGAGACCCTATGTCTAAAATAATCATCAACTAGGGAGTGGAGACCCTATGTTGGAAAATCATCAACTAGGGAGTGGAGACCCTATGTCTAAAACATCAACTAGAGAGTAGAGACCCTATGTTGGAAAAACGACTAGGGAGTGAAGACCCTATGTCTAAAAATCAGCAACTAGGGAGTGGAGACCCTGTGTTGGAAAAACGACTAGGGAGTGGAGACCCTATATTGGAAAAACTACTAGGGAGTGGAGACCCTATATCTAAAAATATCAACTAGGGAGTGGAGACCCTATGTTGGAAAAACGACTAGGGAGTGGAGACCCTATGTCTAAAATAATCATCAACTAGGGAGTAGAGACCCTATGTTGGAAAACCAGACTAGGGAGTGGAGACCTTATGTATAAAAATATCAATTAGGGAGTGGAGACCCTATGTTGGAAAAGCGATTAGGGAGTGGAGACCCTATGTCTAAAACATCAACTAGAGAGTGGAGACCCTATGTTGGAAAAGCGACTAGGGAGTGGAGACCCTATGTCTAAAAATATCAACTAGGGAGTGGAGACCATATGTTGGAAAAGAGACTAGGGAGTGGAGACCCTATGTCTAAAATAATCAACTAGGAAGTGGAGACCCTATGTTGGAAAAGCGACTAGGGAGTGGAGACCCTATGTCTAAAACATCAACTAGGGAGTGGAGACCATATGTTGGAAAAGCGACTAGGGAGTGGAGACCCTATGTCTAAAATAATCATCAATTAGGGAGTGGAGACCCTATGTTGGAAAATCGGACCTAGGGAGTGGAGACCCTATGTCTAAAAATATCAACTAGGGAGTGGAGACCCTATGTTGGAAAAGCGACCTAGGGAGTGGAGACCCTATATCTAAAACATCAACTAGGGAGTGGAGACCATATGTTGGAAAAACGACTAGGGAGTGGAGACCCTATGTCTAAAAACATCAACTAGGGAGTGAAAACCCTATGTTGGAAAAGCGTAGCTAGGGATTGGAAACCCTATACTACCGTGATTTTGAACCTTTTTTTTCATTTTTTTCTTTTCTTTTCATCATCATTTTTTTTCTTTTTTATTTCAGAGAATGAGAATCCCTAGTCAAAGGAAGGTTTGTGTAAGGCCCCAAAATTTTTTTCTAACGATTTAATATTTTAAAGTACGCCAACGGTATTTGGGAATAACGTGTTAGAGTATTAAAGGAGACCCATGGGATAGAACCACATTATTTCGAAATGAAAAGTATATGTTTAAGGTGTGTTGAAACATACTAAGGAGTTTATTGAATGGAAAGAATTTGTGTGGAACAAGTAGGATACATTAAGTGGAAAGGATGTCTCAATTCGCACAAGATCCTACTTCAAATGTATGCTGATACCAAAGTATAACGACTTATGAGGCGATCTACCTATAAAATTAAAGCCCTTTGAGTTTAGTTTCTAACGCTTCAAACCGTTTATCATTCGGACATTCCTAAAAGAAGTTATGATTAAACACCCAAAGGCTGGCTTGTAGCTCGCTACAGAGCTCGCGAGGCCAGGTGTAAGACCAGGCTTTAGCCTAGCGAGGCCAGGTGTAAGACCAGGCTTTAGCCTAGCGAGGCCAGGCCTGTAGCGCACTAAGACCAGGCTTTAGCCTGGTGAGGCCAGGCCTGTAGCGCGCTAAGACCAGGCTTTAGCCTGGCGAGGCCAGGTCTGTAGCATGGTCCGGAATTTCGGAGTATCCATTCTTCTATTGTTATAACCCGACCCAACTTCGATAAATAACCCTTGAAGCTCATTTTGGAGCAAAAATCTGATATTTTTAGAGAGAAGTGAGAGTGTTCTAGAGAGAAGAAGAAGCTCAAGTGCTTTGTTCATCAAGATCTTGTCCAAGCCTTGAAATCCAACAAGAAATCCCTCAAGTTCTTCATCTAAGAGGTAAGGTTCCATACCCTAGTTTTTAATTTTGAATTTCGGTAAAAGATGATTGATTTGGAGTATGATTCTTAGGTGTGAGAGTATTATTTATACATTCATGTACCAATAAGTTTTATGGGGAGATTGTTGAGCTCAAATGAGTAAAGATTGGGTTGTGAAGTGAAAGAAACCTTGTGGAAGAATCTTGTAACCAATTTGCACATATATTGTTAGATAAAATGCTCAAATGAGCTGAGACCATGAATATCTTCCTAATAATGGTTCAATTTTGTTATGTCTCAAAATAGATTGGGATTGCTAGAATTTCCAGAACGTTGTAGTAATTTAAGGAAAGCTCAAAGCAAGGTATGTTGGCTAAACTTTCTCTCTTAGAATAGATATCCATAATGTTTCCGTAAGATCAAGTATGATTGGCTCAAGATTCCTAACTTCTATATTCCGGGTTATTCCCTATAAACTTGTTTATTCCGAATGAGCCTTATGTCGAAAGATAGATGTTCAATGTATGGTTTGCATATTAAAATGTTGTAGCTTGGAGTCGTGTTTTAGATGAGAACTAGTATACTAATTGTGTGAAAAAATCACAATACTCTCAAGACTTGAAATTGCTCATATGTGTACCTAAAGTCTAGATTGGAAATGTATTATTGTTGATAGCCTATAAAGGTGGTTGGAAATAAAATAAGTGAATTGGGATATAAAGTGTGGCCAATGTGCAAGAGTGAAAGTTATACTTGTGGCTAATGGTGCCAATGAAATGAAATGATATGAGAAAAGTTATAAAATGAGTCTCAACTCAAATGTTTTAAAATGACTTCGAAAATAGAATTGCTTAAAAGCTTTCGTACTCAAGTCATGCCATAAGTGGATGTTTTAACAAATACTATGCTTTGTGAGTATTTTCAATATGTTTTGCGTTCTTACGTATTCGTGAGTGGAAATTATGTATTGCCCTTTGTGGGGGGAAATGTGTCAAGAATAAATGGTGTGTTATTTGCTGATGATTTAAACTTGCACATCAATTGCCAATCATTTTACTCCACTTCTCGGAAAGAAATCTATGGTGCTTAAATTGGTCATTTCAAATGAACTTAAAGTTGTGATTTCCGGAATATTATATGTATGTTGATATTTATGATGATGATACATGAAAGGGAAGAAATAAAAGTGTGGAATAACAAATATGGCCACCGTTCCTTGAATAAAGAATCTTGTGAATGGCCAAAAGAGCCAAGGAAATATTGTTGTTATTATTGGTTGAAAATACTAGTGGAGATTTATACAATGTGGAAGATGATGAGGTAAATACATTTGTACCTATGTTATTTTTGTGAATTATTCCCCTTATTTGGGATGAGATTGATGTGATAAAATTATTCCTCTTAATTAGGATAAGATTGATTGATATAAAAGGTTGATGTCTCGAATAAGACAGCCTAGCCGATCAGGTCGTGATCAGATACCATGTCGCACACATGGTGGTGATTGTGCTGGAAATTGTAATTGAAATTGAGATTTTGGTTGATGTCTTCAAATAAGACAGCCTAGTTGATCGGGTCGTGATCAGACTCCGTGTTAAAGATGGTGGTACTGATATTGAGTAATTTTGGTTGATGTCTTCAAATAAGACAGCCTAGTCGATCGGGTCGTGATCGGACTCCGTGTTAAAGACGGTGGTACTGATATTGAGAGTAATTATGATTGATGTCTCTAATGAGATAGCTAGCCGATCGGGTCGTGATCGGACTCCGTACTGAGAATACGGTAGTACTGGTATTGCAAATAATGGTATTGTGGACAATGATATATCGATGCTAAAGAAATCTCCCAATATGAGATATGGAAATTAATTTGAACACCGTCTTGATCCTAAATTGAGGTTTGATGTTGATTAAGGTTTTCATTGATATTATATAATCTTGTTTGTATTATTTGGCATTCTATTGAGAGTGTGTTTAGTTATACATACTAGTGCTATTCGACAGTACTAACATCCCTTTTGTCGGGGGCGCTGCATCTTTCAATGGATGCAGGTGGTTCCACAGCAGGAGACATTGAACAGTGATAGCAATGCACCTTCTTCCCAGCTGACTTGGTGAGCCCCACTTCATCCCGGGGTCATGTATCTTTTTTACCTTGTGTATTCCGTTTGAGGTATAGCCGGGATCTTGTTACCGGCATTATCATTGTACTCTTCTTTATCCATAGAGGCTCCGTAGACATAATGTAGGTTGTGTATTGGTGCTGGAAAAGACAAAATATGTTATGTTGTGGTTGTATTACTTGTCCATTTGAGACATTAAAAATGATGAGGCTATTGGAAATGAATTGGTATTGTAGACGTGAACACCATTTTGCCTAATTAATGAAAATATGTATTATCTCCATTCGTGGATGAGTTTGGGTAGAATGAAATCTAACAGGCTTGCTCGGTCGAGTTCACTCGGTTGAGCGCCGGTTGCGCTCCTCGGTTTTGGGGCGTGACAGTGGAGACCCTATATCTAAAAATATCAACTAGGGAATGGAGACCCTATGTTGGAAAAAGCGACTAGAGAGTGGAGATCCTATGTCTAAAACATCAACTAGGGAATGGAAACCCTATGTTGGAAAAACGACTAGGGAGTGGAGACCCTATGTCTAAAATAATCATCAACAAGGGAGTAGAGACCCTATGTTGGAAAATCAGACGTAGGGAGTGGACACCCTATATCTAAAAACATCAACTAGGGAGTGGAGACCCTATATTGGAAAAACGACTAGGGAGTGGAGACCCTATGTCTAAAAATCATCAACTAGGGAGTGGAGACCCTATGTTGGAAAAGCGACTAGGGAGTGGAGACCCTATGTCTAAAAACATCAACTAGGGAGTGGAGACCCTATGTTGGAAAAGCAGACTAGGGAATGGAGACCCTATGTCTAAAAACATCAACTAGGGAGTGGAGACCCTATGTTGGAAAAGAGACTAGGGAGTGGAGACCCTATGTCTAAAAATTATCAACTAGGGAGTGGAGATCCTATGTCTAAAATAATCAACTAGGGAGTGGAGACCCTATGTTGGAAAAGCGACCTAGGGAGTGGAGACCCTATATCTAAAACATCAACTAGGGAGTGGAGACCATATGTTGGAAAAACGACTAGGGAGTGGAGACCCTATGTCTAAAAACATCAACTAGGGAGTGAAAACCCTATGTTGGAAAAGCGTAGCTAGGGATTGGAAACCCTATACTACCGTGATTTTGAACCTTTTTTTTCATTTTTTTCTTTTCTTTTCATCATCATTTTTTTTCTTTTTTATTTCAGAGAATGAGTAAATGCGGGAAAGAAGTTTTGGAGGAGACTTCCCTTTTGGAGTGGTTGCTGCAAAACTGTTTCTAGCCTTTGCGCAATTTCTATTTGATTGTACCTGATTCTTGTAAAGTTGCTTTTGGATTGCACCTATTTCCTGTTTTTACAAACAAAAAAAAATAATTTGTTAGTTTGAAACGGTGGTTGGTTTTGTGGCCTTGATTGTTTCAGTAACTTTGGCTTTTCCAGACTTTGCCATGACGGTTAGTCACGTGGTACTTAACCTTTCAACTTTATTTTGCCTTTGTGGGCATTCGACTTTGATTTTCCTTTCTTTTCAAGAGTTTTGATTTTGAAACATCGGCCATCATGACCAGTCGGAGTCGACTCGATGCACCTGCCGAGGCTGGGTGCCTTCTTGAATATTGGCTCGTATCAGATAAAAACCCTGTAAATAAATCTTGCCATCCTTTATTTGTCTTAGTTTCGGAACAGAGTTAGACCGAAAGGGATTCAAAGAAAAACAAGCAATGGAATGGACAAATGAATTTAAACAAGAGGTATCCCTTTCGGGAAAAGAAAAAAAATGGACTTATCTTGAGTGCATGCGGACTTCAATGAACATGACATGCCTCTTGGACTGGATGTCTGATCTGTGTAAACTGTCCAACTCTCAGAAATTCATCATAACTTATACCTTAAAATTGATAAATCTTGCCAGGACTCTGTCGATGCCGATGGCTGTGAGGATCCCCTTTTCGATCAATGGTGCTCTTTGCGGGTTTTCACCAGCTGGCCTCTCTCATTTCTCTTCTTACCATCGCCTTATAGTGCTCTTTGCGAGTTTTCACTAACAAGACTCTCTCATTTTAATTTCTCTACTTACCATCGCCTTACGGTGCCCGTGAAGGTTTTTACCATTAAGACTCTCTCATTTTATTTCTCTCATTTGGTTGTATCAGATCCAAGTGGTTGCATCCTTCAATTCTTGAACATTCTCGTTGCTTGATCGGAAGGAGTTTGAAAAGGACTTGGGTGAAAAAGGATTTGGATTAAATTACAACTTTGGAACCTTTTAGACAAAACCATCGCCAAACCATTATAACATCTGCCCAGATTCACTTTTGGGGGAATTTGGGTTTTTGTTTTGGTGTGACTGAACCCCAGAGTGAGGCTGCCTACGTATCCTTTTGTAATCAAGTCGAACGTAGTTCAAGGAACTTTATTTTTGATTTTTTTTTCTCTTTTTCCGTAGTAACTTCCAGGTTCCAAAGAGGGTAATCAAAGAAAGGTAACTGACTCAAAATGGTTAGCAAAAAGGTTAATGATGTTTGGATAGCGAGAATGAAAGCCTTCGTCATCCCAATCAGAGAACATTAATGCCACATAGAGGGTCAAACATAGTACTTTTGACTGCATCCGCGTTGACAGTTGTTTCAGGGATATTTCCTTTGTTTCTTCGCAGGTACAACACTCTCTTTTACAGTACTCTCGTTACAATGTATGGACCTTTCCAATTTGGAGCCAATTTTCCTTTAGCTTCTTCATGAGGTGGGAGGATACGTCTCACAATGAGTTGTTCTATTTCAAATTTTCTGGGCCGCATTTTCTTATTGTAGACACTACCTATTCTTTGTTGGTACAATTGCCCGTGGCAAATTGCGGCCAGTCATTTTTTATCAATCAGTGTCAATTGTTCCAATCGGTTCGTGACCCAATCTTTATCCTCAATCTCGGTTTCGACAATGACCCAGAGAGATGGAATTTCAACTTCTGCAGGTTTCAATCGGGCTTGGCATAGGCTTATTCTCATAATGTTCCGAATTTTTGTTTTATTTCCTTAACCTCATCTTCATTGCATTCTGCTTCTTGATTCATTATTTCGAAGTCTGACAGAGTTTTAGGATCTAGTCATGAAGTCCGCAAGCATGTCATGTTATTAAAATCTGCATGAACAGAACTGAAAAGAGAATAAGAAAAGTAACAAGATTAAAAAAAAAAATAGACATTCCTAGACAATGAAATATTAATTTCATTTAATTATTTTATTCTTTTTTTGTTGTTGTGGTTTTGCTTTTTTTATTTATTTATTTGAATTTTGAATTTTGAAGATAGAAGGGTTTACATCGAAAAGTAAGACAATAAAGTAAAATATCCGGATCACACCCTGAGATAATCCGGACGCAGAAAGGATAGCAAGACTAGCTATCGAGATTCCCGTCTGATGGGGAACTTTCAGGCTTGGTGACTGTTTTTTGGCTTTTCTTCTGTCTCGATAATGGCTGCAATGACCTTCAGTGCTGGATCAAATTCCTCATCTTCACAAATCATTCCGACTACTGGCCCATTGGTGTGAGTAGGTAGAGGATTGTTCATCATATTAGGGGCCTATTCGTTTCGAAGAAAGATTCTTTCATCTTCAATCAAGTCTTCAACTACCCTTTTGAGGGTCCAACAGTCCTCTGTACCGTGTCCCACTGCTCCAGAGTGGTATTCACATCTAGCATCAGCTCGGTGCGAGGGGGACTCAGGGTTTGGCCGGTTCGGGGCTAATGGCTGCAGTAGACCTAGTCTAATTAGCTTTTAGAATAAGCTTGAGTATGATTCACCAATAGGGGTGAACTGATTCCATATGGGGAGACTCTTTTTTTTTTTCCTTTTTTTTTTTTTTTTTTTTTCATATCTTGATTTCTTTTTCTTTCTCTTTATATTTTGTTTTTCTCTGTTATTTTTTGTCACTATTTTCTTTCTTTTTCACTCAATTATTTTTTCGGTTTATTTTTTCACTCAATTTGTTTATCGCTATGATCAACTCCGACGGGGATTGCCTACGTATCATGACGCCGCATGAATCAGATCATTACGTAGTTAAGGAAGATTAGGAATAAAGTAAATAAACTAACTCTTTATTTATTTATATTTTTGAATTTGTTTTTTTTTTTGTTTAATTTCCGAAAGAAAGACTTATAAAGAAGAAAGAAAATATTTTTTTGATTTTGATTTCTTTATTTTTTTTTTTAGAATTTTTGAAAAGTAAGAAAATATTTTTTTGAATGTTTTAGGAGAAAGACTTCTAAAAAAAAGGTAGAAAATATTTTTGGATTTTTGAAAATTGGGGTCGGAACCGATGAGGTTTGCCTACGTATCTCACATCCGATGAGAATCAGACCCGCGTAGTTCGGTAAGTTTTGATGCATAGGAAAGTATGACTTATTTTGAAATTACTTCTTTTTTTTTTTTTTTCAAAATTTCGGCAGAGTTTCAGGATATTTTAAATACCGGGATTGTCAGAACCGGGCGTTTTTCTTTCCTACCTCACTCTTGGTTTTTCTTGATTTTCTTTCCCTATTCTAGAAACCGGTCAACATACAAGACGAAATAAATTAATGCACAAGTAGCACGTAAAAATGCATCAGGATAGTCTTTTGATTTGGGTACACATGTCCAAGACGGACCCAACCCCTGTGTTGAGTTCCCAAATTCAAATGCACGTGATGCAAACGTACCTACTAAGGATTCGACATGAGATTATGTCATTCTAAGTTTAAATCCTGGGTGTATTATTCTAGACCTGGCTTACCCGAGCGGACAACTCGAGCCGGGGGGAGGGAGGGGCAACGTACCGGGAATACAGAATTAGGGTATGACTCTAACAGAAAAGAAGTCACGCGAAGCGCACGCTTCCCAGAAGATTTAGAAGACTCAGAGAGAAGAAGGGTTTTCGTAACAATTTATATATAGTTCACAAAAGTTCAAAGCGGTAAAAAGCGGCATTTAACACATTAGGCTCAAACACGTAAAAAATCAGATAATAAACAAAAGTCAAGTATAAAAGTCATCTAAGCTCGAATTATGAACCATGAACTAGAGATTCTGGGTTCTAGTCCCTAGCAGAGTCGCCAGAGCTGTCACACCTCCTTTTTCCCGAGGGGATAAGGGATAGGGAGTTTTTCCAATTTAAGTGACATTATTCGAAATGAGATTATTTATTTATTCAGAGTCGCCACTTGGAATAATTTATGGTGTTCCAAGTCTCCGATTTATTTTAGAATCCCAAATTGAGAAAAATTGACTCTTATTTATGGTTTGCGAACACAGAAGACCGGATAAGGAATTCTGTTAACCCGAGAGAAGGTGTGAGGCACTCCTGAGTTCTGTGGTTTTAGCACGGTCGCTCAATTATTAATAATTAGTCTAATTATGTGATTTATTACATGCTTAAAACCTATTGTGCATTTTTTTATACTTTTAATCGCTATTAATTATTTATGGAACTAATATGAGACGAGTTACGTTGTCGTACACTTGTTGTTTATACACATCGTAAATCGCGTCACGTGAAACGTACCCGCAATCTACAACGTGTTTAATTTTATTTATTATTGTTTGAAGTTGTGGTCGAGTCACGTGAAACACACACTCGAATTGGGGATTACGTATCGTGACCATGCCACGGGAACCGTACCCACAATTACGATGATTTATTATTAATCGCGCATAAAGCAAGATACGATGTTCGAATATTATTCAATTACTAATTTGAGATTATTGTAAGGTCGTGAGGTATAGAATTATTTGTGAAAGAATTGAATTTATTATTTATAGAAAAGTGGGCTAGTTTAGACAAAGATGGGTCAGCTATGTTATTTATTACTTTGGGCCTGATGAGACTAAATCTTTTGGCCCAAAATCTTTTCTTCTCCAACAACCCAAAAATCAATTTCCTTAGAAATAAATCGTGGCCCAAGCAAATTATCCAACCCAATAATTCATATTCTGTACATTTCTTAAACAAAACTAATAACACCACAATCTCATGAACAAAATTAGTAAACAAGCCAAATTACAGTGATTCAATAGACCCTTTATCCGGTTAAATCAACTCAAAACAAAACTTTGTAACTCTAAAATTAACATCATGGTCCAATAAACATATGAACAAGGAAACAATCAGATTCAAATGATCCAAATATCAATAGAGTGAACTACTACTTCATGCTACCCAATAATCACACCAATAGACAAGAAGGTAAATGGACAATTATAATCAGTGAAGAAAGGGAAATAACAGACCTTTGATATAAATTAACAGAGTTGAAATTACAAGAGCGCTAAACAATTCGACGAGTGTTGACTAGAGCTTTCACCGGCCACGAAACCTCGAACAAAAAATCGTGACTTGCAACCACGATCGACCTTGCAAAACCGGTGATTTAGTGACTTGTTTTTGCTGGGTTTAAAGCTATTTTTTTGGGGGGGATGATTTTGCTGGATTTTTAGAAAGAAAGACGAAAAAAGAATGACACGAGTAGAAATTTCCTTATCCTAGAAGAAGAAAATAAATTCCTCTCAATTCCTTCCTCCCTCTTTTTTTCCCTTCTTCTCTCCCCCTTTTTTCCCCCTCACATTTCTCTTCTATTTATAGAAAATTTTTCGGAATTTTCAGATTTTTTTTTTATTTTATTTATTAATTAAAAAGAATTTTCACTTCCCATTTTTCTTATTTAAAAAAAAAAAAAATTCCCACTTTCCTTTGCTTTTATTTTTTAATTTCTCACTTTTTTTACTTTTAATATATTTAAAATCTCACTTTTTTTACTTTCTTTTTTTAATTCACACTTATTTTACTTTTTTTTAAAAATTTTCACTTACTTTTACTTTTATTAAAACAAATTCAGATACCCTTTATTCCAACTTTCTTTTACTTTTAATTTTTTAAAATTTTACATTCTTTTACTTTTATTTTTTTAATTTTTCACTTTCTTTTACTTTTTTATTAAATAATTTCTACCTACTTTTAATTTTATTTTTTAATTTTATATTTCTACTTTTACTATTTTTTTAATTCCCATCCGAAATTTTTTTAAAAAAATTTAATTAATTCCAAAATTTTAAAAAAAATTAATTAATTAATTTTTATTTTTTTCGGGTTTTTAATTCATTTTATATAAAATAAAGATAAAAATAAAAATAAAAATAATACTAATAGTAATAATTGACCTTTTAAATTATTATTAATTTTTACCCTAAAAAAATGTAACAAAGCTAAAAAAAAAATATATATTAAATTTCTAAAAATATTTACATAGTAGAAGTTGATAAAAATTTAAATATAGTCAAAAATTAGGAGCCCACAACATGCTCGGAAAAGAACTTGCAAATTATAAATGCAATTTTTTTTCATCTTCATTGTATTCTATTATCTTTAAATTCTAATGGAATATTCAAATATAAGGATTTTAAAGCCTTTGCATCCTTTATTCAAATACTCCTTTTATAAGATTATTTTTTTGTTTTATATTTTTACTTTATCTTAATATAAATTACGGTAGTTATACAAAATATATTTTTTTTTTACAAATAACCCGGCCCGATCCCATAGGCCCGTAACCGTTTTGATTCATTAAATCACCCGATGGGCCCGAACTCGATAAAATCGGTTGGGAAAAACCGAAATCGGCCCAAATTGATGACCGGCCAGTCACTTTTTTAAGCAACCCGGCCCGACCCGGCCACATATCACCTTTAGTTTTTTTTACGCCAATTAATTGGGTGCCTTCTAACCCGGTGCCAAATTTCCTTTTTTAAACCGACCAGTTAGCTTTTGGATTTGTATTAGCGAGAATTTGTAATTTCGACCTTTAGCCTTTGTCAAGGCCACAATGTCGGTTCAAGCAAAGAGATTATAAATATGCTCCTTTACACGCGACAGCCAGCATATTTACAAACGGAGTTGCAGAGTTGGTTTCCTCCTTCTGCAACAGCCAGCATAGTTACAATTTACGAACAGAGTAATTTCGCCTCCCAGGTTCTTTCTTCTCCTTTATTTGTTAATTTTAAGGTAGCTCTAATGATTCAGTGTTTTTCTAAAGATTATGTGTGTGTGTTTGAATTTCTATTAATGTTAGGTTTAGGTATTCTTTGTTCTTTTGTCATGGAGGACCCAATAAAGAGCTCTGAAGCTTTTAGTCTTTTGTTCCGAAAGGTTTGATGTTGTTGTGGGGTTGACAGTGCGAGTATCTGTTCGTTCTCTTTGAGTGGTCTTGGTTAAAAAAGTGAAGCTTTTGTTATTGTGCTTTTGAATTATTTAACTTTATTTTTTCTTTTGGATATGGACTGTTTTGTAAAGTGAGCTCATAATTTTGTAGCACTGTGAATTTTCATTACTTTGTGTGTTTTTTGGTAAATATTTTTTTGGGGTGGATATTTTGCTGAATCTCTATTGTCATGAGGGTCTGCATGCTTTCTTCGTTCATCATGGCACACCAATAAGAAGCTAAAAGTTTTGTCTCCTAATGGCTTGCCTTAGGTCTTGTCAAGGCCTCCTAGACTGAGTCAACCTCCTCCATCAGCCGCGGATTCTTCGTCCTCTTATGCGCCATTGTATTTTCACTTCTACAGCCGATACGATGATGGTAAGAATCAAATTTTCTGTTTGGTTTTCTTTATTGTGTTTTTGGTTTTAGAGTGACTTGACTTTCTAATAGGTGGCAGCTGCAGCAACATCAGATGGAAAGGAATTAACTCTTGAAGATTTTGAAAAGAAAAAGAAAAAGGAAGAAAAGGTTTGTTCGATACTTTTTTTGGTTTTGTTGCGAAGGGTGGTTCTTCACAATAAACCGTGTCCAAACATTAGTTCCTTGTTAAATCCAAATATTTTTTGATTTATTCAAGTATATTGTTTCTAACTTAGGATTGACACAGTTAATTGATTGATTCAAAATATTCTAAAATGGATACTCCTTCCGTCCCGCTTTATATGGTGATGTTTGATTGGCGATGAAATTTAAGAATGAAAGAAAAACTTTTGAAACTTGTGATCTAAAACTAGTCTTAAATATTAGGGTAAAAAAAGGAAAATTTAGAATTTGAACTTAAATTAGGTGATAAATAGGGACATAAAGAACCAGACACACGCCTTCTTGGATATAGTAGGAAGAGGAGGGATTATGCTACTGCTAGTAGCATGAAACACTGTTGGCTTTCTAGATAGTATTGTTTAAAATCTTTTTTGCGCTTTTAATGTATTTACTTTTAATGTGTGTGCTGGTCATACATTTACTAAGTGTTTCTTTTGTGTTTATTGGTTGTGATAGGCTAGAGAGAAAGAACTGAAAAAACTCAAGGCTGCACTAAAAGTGGAAGCAGCAAAACAGGTAAAAAAAAAACTATTTTTGCTTATTTATCTAGTTATGGTTGATACTTGTGTATTTCATAAATGTCTGTGTTGGTGGAATGGCTTAGTTGTTTCTGTTATGCCATTCTCTACATATTCTTTTCAAAGGAAAAGAAATTACTGAACTCTTGGTGCAGCTATTACAAGACCTTCAGCAAGCTCACATAGTGATAAATTATGAAAGTTGATTCTAGTCTTATCTAATTTATTTAAGCTTCTCTGACATGGTTCGTCTGTATTAAGGCACAAGCTGCTTCCAATGTGTCAAAGAAGGATAAGAAGAAGAACTCAAAAATGGAGGGTGAAGAGGAAAATTATGAAGATTTTGTTGATCCAGGGACACCCCTGGGAGAGAAGAAGCAGCTCTCCCGTCAAATGGCAAAAACTTATAGTCCCAGTGCTGTAGAGAAATCGTGAGTATGAAATTGTTTTTTTTTTCTACCTTTACGTGCTACTTATATTTCTTTTAAAGAAATACTAGCAATTCAGGAAAGAGTGCTCTCTTGTTAGCACACTATCATGATTCCTTATATTAACTTGAATAGGTGGTATGCATGGTGGGAAAAGTCCAATTTCTTTGTTGCTGACCCAAACAGCTCTAAGCCAGCTTTTGTGATTGTAAGTTTACCATCTTACTTCATATGATGTTCTAGTTGAAGATGTTGGTATGAATGAATATATAGGACATATAGGAACTGTGTGTACTTTGAGTTCGTAGAGAGCTTTTTAAGGTGAAGCACATGTTGGTATCTCACGACATAGCAATTTTTAGTTATGTTATTCGGACTCTTCAAAAATGTTGTTGGGTATGTGTCGGATCCTCCAAATTTAGTGCATTTTTGGAGGATCCGACACGGGTGCAACAATACTTTTAGAGAGTCCGAGCAACATACATTTTTACTTGGGATGTTAACGTTTGAATATATGTAGTTATAGAACCTTTTATTTGTTATCTTACCGTGCTTTGGTGTTCATGATGTAGGTTTTCGAAATCATTTTTTTGCCCTCTTTCTCATGAATAGCAAAAATGCTCTAAACAAATAGAGGAAAGTTGTATTTGCTCATTTTCCTTGAGTATTCTTCGATAGCTTTGTCAATATCAGCCTCATTTCTCTAGGATTTTAAAGGGGAAAATGTTATTACTTCCAATCAGAGGGAAATCTATTTACTCTTTTAGTTTCTGATAATGTGTTATTTTACTAATACAGACTAGTATCAAGTGTGTGCTGATAGTTTGAGAAAGGAGTAGAGACGAATGTTACATAGATTTTGCAGTGAGCTAATTAAGTCAAACATGCCAGTCAAAATCATTTACAAAAACCATTTTGTTCCAAAAAGAAAGCAAAACAGAAGAGTTGAGTTTAGGACTAAGTATATCCTTTTCGTCTTCAAACATTTTGGGGAGGCTTTTTCTCCTGATTACCCACCAATACCCACGACCAAACTGTTGCCTGGATGGAATTCCGAGTCATCAATAACACTCCATTTGCTTATTTACAGTTAATGTGCATATGCGCCCAAAAGCTAAAATAAAGTTTTTCCAGAGTATTATAATGGTGGACTTAAGTGGTATCATCTCATCTGAGACAATCACTTGGTGAATTGTATTGCTTAATAATTTGGAAGGGGAAATAAACTGTGATGAAAGTTTTGCTTGGTATTGTGTACCTTGTCTAACTTGGACTCCTTTTCCCAAGCTGCTTACCTGTTTGCTTATATGCAGGTCTTGCCCCCACCAAATGTGACTGGCGCTCTCCATATAGGACATGCACTTACAGCTGCCATCCAGGTATTAGAATCATCGAGCCTAGTATAGAGTGTTCATCTATTTGTACAGATTTTATATTTTACCTTTATTTTGCAGGATACAATTATTCGTTGGCGGAGAATGTCTGGATACAATGCCTTGTGGATCCCAGGGATGGATCATGCTGGAATCGCAACCCAGGTTGTGTCTCAAACATGTCAAATCTTGGCATTACCAATTTTCTTGTTTGAGGGTGTTTGGCTAAGCTTGTAAGCCACTCAAATTAGCTTATAAGCACTTTTTAGCTTATCTATTCGTTTGGTAAAAATATTGCTTATAAGCCAAGTGTTTATAAGCTAAAATCAGCCCAGAGCCATAAGCTGGTCACCCCAACTTATGATTTTTCAGCTTATAAACACTTTTAGTTTGAGCAAGAACTTTATCATTTTATCCTTAGTAACTTTTATACTTTCTAATATATTTTACTAAACTAACATGCCTAATCTTCTTCAGCCTCATTGTTTCATCTTTTTCCCGTCCCCCTTCGAAACCAAGCTGCAGTTCTCTCTCTCTCTCTCTCTTTCCCAACAAGCTGCTATTCTTCTAGTGTATCCTTTTGTTTTGCAACCAAGTCCAAGGTGCTATTTATGATCTGTGTCAAAATATAAACTAAAACCAATTGGAGACGCCAACATTATTTTGTCTACTAGTGTATTTGTATGTATTTCATATAGTATCTTGAAAAATAACATAAGAAAGATAAATAGCAACTAACATGTTTTAAATAATGAAAATGATTCAAATAGGCATATTTTATGGAATTGTTTACCATGATGCGATATGACAGCTCAGGATATTTGTAATATGAGAATTTAAGTTTATCCAAATCGAATTATTTAACTTTCTGGAGAAAATCTTAAAAAGATTTTTTATTACGGTCTTACGGAACGACAATTACTTAGATACAGTCATATCATCAGAACTTGAATAAATTTTTACTTATAGAGGATTGTTGAAATTGCTGTCTTTTTCAAGATGAATCAGAGTCAAGGACAAAATTGCTACTAAAAGTTAAAAAAAATAAGATAGTGCCTTATGTCAGTTTACTGTTCCTAAAACGCTAAATTTTTTCCCAAAGATTTGTTAGGGATTTGAAACGTGGTATAGCAGGGATTTTAAGGCTATTCAATTATTTTTACTTACAATAACATGGTCGTTTCTGCTCTTTGCATTCCTATATGCTATTTCTAATTCTGTGTCGTGGATGCTGAATCTAGGTTGTTGTGGAAAAGAAGATCATGCGGGAGAGGAATTTGACTAGACATGATATTGGTCGGGAGAACTTCGTATCTGAAGTGAGTATATGCTGCGAAGTGCTAACATCCTTTTAATGTCTTTAACTTTTCTTAGTGTTATCATTATTGGCTTTTCATTCTCATCAAAAATCACTTTACTGGCTGTAGTATCCTTCCAATTGTTGCCTTGCCTGCTTTGTCAGTCTGAGACAAGGTCTCTGCTGAAGAGTTGAATAAGGAAGCCAAGTACTAATTTTTAACAAGTCATTGCACCCATATATTTATTAATTGTACTTGTTGATGTTTTTTAGGTCTGGAATTGGAAGAATGAGTATGGGGGTACTATACTGAAGCAATTACGTCGCCTGGGTGCGTCACTTGATTGGTCTCGTGAGGTATGAATCGAGATTTTACCATTTTCTTCGTTAGTCGAGAAAATCCTGAAATTATTATAGTTATACTTATATATTGTGCTCCAACATGTTCTCCCAAATCAGTGCTTTACCATGGATGAGAAAAGGTCTAAGGCTGTTACTGAAGCATTTGTTAGGCTGTCCAATGAAGGTCTTATATACAGGTAGGTAGCTCTTTTTCTTCCTCTTTTGTTTGCCTTCTCTCCTCGTTATGTGCATGTGAATGTCTTCTTGCCTATGCGTGGAAGCTACCGTTTTCTTTGCTTGCGTAAGTTTTTGAATTGGTTTTGGCTTTGTATTAACTTTAATTATCATCTATCAAGGGCTCCACGTATGGTGCATTGGGATTGTGTCTTGCGTACCGCAATCTCTGATATTGAGGTGAGCAAATGGCCCTTCATGATCAAGTTTTAGATGGTGTAGTAAATACTCTATATACACTTTACAAGCTGCTTTCTGTTTGTAGGTTGAATACACAGACATAAAAAAGAAGACACATTTGAAGGTCCCTGGATATGAAGAGCCTGTGGAGTTTGGGGTACTGACATCATTTGCTTACCCCTTGGAAGGTGGGCTTGGTGAAATCGTTGTGGCAACCACCAGAATTGAAACTATGCTTGGTGATACTGCTATTGCTATACATCCTGAAGACAAAAGATACTGCCACCTTCATGGGAAATTTGCTATTCATCCATTCAATGGAAGAAAGCTTCCAATAGTTTGTGATGAAATACTTGTAGATATGAACTTTGGTACTGGTGCTGTTAAGGTACTTTATATCATTATATTTTGAATGTTAAGGAACAATTGCCTCTCTCTCTAGATATTCATCATTGCTTTTTGGACCATTCTTTGAATATCCTTGCAGATAACTCCAGCCCATGATCCAAATGATTTTGAGTTTGGACAGCGTCACAAACTTGAATTCATAAATATTTTTACTGATGATGGGAAAATAAATAGCAACGGGGGTGCAGACTTTGAAGGAATGCCTCGTTTCAAAGCTCGTGTCGCTGTGGCTGAAGCTTTAAAGGAAAAGGTACCTTCATAACTTTATGTACTGTCCTAGCTGAAATTGAAATGCTAATGGACTTGTGTGCATGTATTGATGTATAGAAATTTGTCAAGTTTATGAGGTCTTGCATTTAAAAAATCCATAAATATCTTCACAAAAAATTTGATGCAAAATACGTAAATAGACACTGATAGTTGGACCAAACTCTCAGTTGAACACTTCAACTTACCCAGTTGGATGTCCTGGAAGTAGAAAATGTCATTTATCAGGGCGGAGGTTGTGATTCCCTATTGCATCCATTGCAACCAACATACTCAGAACTAGGGAAACTAATACTCGAATGTCGTGAGCTGCATTCAGCTTATTAATGAAATTAATGCCCTAGGGTCTCAGTAACAGAGGATCTATTTGCAGATCTCCAGAAGCCTGGGTATCGGTTTTCCATCTTTGAACTTCTGGTTCAATGAGTGCCCCAGCCTAGCTGCTTTTATGTTTCTCTTTGTTAACGTTGTTTACCATGAGCATATAATAAACGAGTCAAATTAACACCTTATACTTCAGACCTAGTAGAATTCAATGACTTAAAGTGAGATGGATTTTGAGTATTTAATTACTTGGGATTGGGTGAGTAACATTCTGTTCCAACTTTTTCTTTTTGACATGTAACATCTTGTTTGAGTTTAGCTTTACGAGTTCATGAGGCTTTTGAATTGTTCTTAAGTTTCTTACCTATGAACGTGGGTTACATTTGAGGATAACCTCAAGAAGAAGCTGTGTTATGTAAACATGGGGTATAGTACGTAAAAAATAGTATCCTGGGATAACTGGACGAGGCTTAGTTGAGTTGACTGTGGCTTAGATGCGATGTCTGAATTGTGTTACAGGGTCTCTACAGGGATGTCAAGGATAACGAGATGCGCCTTGGGATTTGTTCAAGAAGCAATGATGTAGTGGAACCTCTTGTAAAGCCTCAGTGGTTTGTCAACTGCAAAAGTATGGCCAAACAGGCTTTGGATGCTGTGATGGATGATGATAACCGGAAGATGGAGATCATCCCCAAACAATATGCTGCTGAATGGAAAAGGTAATGTTGGATCTGGCCCCCAAAAATGCTTTGGTTAAATGAATGCAAAGGTTTAAATGAGATGCTAAATTGTGTGCCCCACTGCCCTCCCCATATTTGAACTAATGCATTTTGGAGGGACTAATGACTGCTTTAGGTTCTTCTGATTGTTATTCTCTTTTGTTCGTGGTGGAAAATGGATACTCTATCATTTACTTTTGTGCAAGTATCGCATCAGATATAGATGCGAAAAACTTGGTTGTGGTTTTTCTATGGAATTTAAACATAAAAACCCTGTACATTTTGTTTTAAGCCGTTTATTTTTTCTTGATTCATCATTTGATTAAAAATATGTTGTCCTCCATGTGATGGACATGCAGATGGCTTGATAATATTCGTGATTGGTGCATCTCAAGGCAGCTTTGGTGGGGTCATCGAATTCCTGCTTGGTATGTGACACTGCATGATGATAAGCAGAAGGAATTTGGTGTTTGTGATGATCACTGGATCGTCGCTAGAAATGCAGAAGAGGCTCGAGATTTGGCTTGTAGGAAATTTCCAGGGAAGGCGATTCTTGAGCTCTCTCAAGATCCAGATGTGCTGGATACCTGGTTTTCATCTGGTCTTTTTCCATTATCTGCACTGGGGTGGCCAGATGATACTGCAGATTTAAAAGTTTTTTATCCAACGTCCGTTATTGAAACTGGACATGATATTCTCTTCTTCTGGGTTGCACGTATGGTGATGTTGGCGATAACACTGGGAGGTGATGTACCATTTATGAAGGTTAGCAAATTTCATCATATCCCTCATAGAAAAGCCAATTTTTCTTATTTATGCTATAAGTGGAGTATGATCCTAATCTATTTTAAGAGCAGTTGATATCTTTTTCACGAAAGTGGCTATGTTTCCACGATCCATGGCTTTTTCAGTGCTTAAAACAGATTTTTAAATGGAGTGCTACTGAAAGTTATTTAGTAATCTGTTTTTATCTACTTGCCAAAAAACTAAAGAATCTGTGTTTTATCGACATGATGCGAAAAACTTTATTATGTGTCTCACAACGGACACTAGTTGTGTGAGGCTTGTTTTTGTCTCGTAAATTGGTGGACCCAAATCGTACACTTTTGGGTCCATGGGTCCACTAACTTGTGAGACAAAAAGAAGCCTCGCAGCTAATGTCAGTTGTGTGAGGCCATATTTACTTTTTTCACATGAAGCAGTTAAGTAACTTGAACTTTCTGTTGAGATCAAAATAAATCTTATTCATTTTAACATACTTTGCAGGTTTATTTGCATCCAATGATCCGTGACGCACAGGGACGTAAGATGTCCAAATCATTGGGAAATGTTGTTGATCCTCTTGAAGTTATTAATGGAATTACCCTTGATAATCTTCACGAGAGATTAAAGGAGGGTAACCTGGATGCCAAAGAAATTGAGAGTGCAAAAGAGGGACAGGCAAAGGACTTTCCTAAGGGTATTCCTGAATGTGGGGCAGATGCTCTTCGATTTGCCCTAGTCTCATATACTGCTCAGGTTTGTAACATTTCTTAAAATTTAATAAGATGTTCCTTTTTTACTTTCTTTGGATATTACTAATTTTCTTAATTTGTCCTTCCAGTCTGATAAAATCAATCTGGATATCCAGAGAGTTGTTGGGTATCGTCAGTGGTGTAATAAACTATGGAATGCCGTTAGGTTTGCCTTGAGTAAACTGGGTGAATATTACACGCCTCCAACAAATATAGTTCCTCGTGAAATGCCTTTTATCTGCCAGTGGATACTCTCAGCACTTAACAAGGCCATAGCGAAAACTGTCTCATCCCTGGAATCTTATGACTTCTCCGATGCAGCAACAGCAGTATATTCGTTTTGGCAGTTCCAGTTGTGTGATGTGTTTATAGAAGTAATCAAGCCATACTTTGTTGGTGATAATCCAGAATTTGTATCTGCAAGAAGATTTGCTCAAGACACCCTGTGGCTTTGTTTAGATAACGGGTTGAGATTACTCCATCCGTTTATGCCATTTGTCTCCGAAGAATTATGGCAGCGTCTTCCAGCTAGCGGAAATTCCATAAAGAAAGAATCTATTGTGATAAGTGATTATCCTGCAACTATAGAGGTATGCTTTAAGCACAAATGTTAAGTTCCAGAACTAGCAAATAGATATGTTACCTCTGTTGGTGGCTGTCAAGTAAATTCGATGTATGCTTCCTCTTTTTATTTGACTGAGGTCAAAGTTTAGCTTTTTCTTCTGATCTTTTCGGCATTGGTTTTGGTGTGATGTTCGAGTCTTAATGGTTACTCAGAGCTGTATGGGATCAATTTCTGAAAAATCAATGTACATAGTAGGCATCATGCATGTACATTGTTAAATTTTTCATAAATAAACCTATGTAGGCAATTTGTTTTTCAAGAATATGTATTTGGAATAGGTTAACTTGCTTTGAGGGTCTAAAAAAGGTAGCTTATCAAGATGAGTCTAGTAGTGGAAAACAGGACTTAATATAATGCTTGCTAGCTGCTGCATGATTGTTATATTATCTTTTGACACTGTTGCTCTACATCTGTTCACTTTTTCAGGGCTGGAATAATGATTGGGTAGAAGCTGGGATGGAAAAGGTGTTGTCCATTGTTAAAGGTCTGAGGTCGAAGAGGGCATTGTTGCCTCCGAAGGAGAGATTCGCAAGGTAAACGCTCTGCCGTATCTTCTGTCTTCCAGGTGAACTTATCTTTTCGTATAAAGAGCATTTCAAGTGCCATTTTCTGGTTTCTTTTGCTATCTCTTCGAGGGAGTCTATATGGTGTCCAATGGTGTGTGATCTCCATGTTATAAAAGCTCTATGTTTACTATTCATTGTCTATTGAGCATTAATAAAAAAATTTCATCACTGATGATGAGCATGTGCAGTCCACACAAGATTGTTAAAGTATCATAGGGATCACTTTTGAATTTAATGTCCATCGAATATGTGGTTGGTCCATATCAGTTTTGTGATTATTAGACCTGTGAGAAGGTTGAATTTACCTTTGAGGTTGGTCTTAATGCAACCTCTCAACTTAGTTGTTCGTAATATCTATCTTCAGTACCCATCTTTAGAAGATTAGAATTTGCTACTTCAGCTTTCATACTGCTTTAATTGTTGTTTGTCTGTTGAGTTGTAATTTCTTTAGGGACCTTTGCTAAATTCCACATATATAACGTATGGTACTTGAGCAAAGGATACCAGCGTGCTATGATCTGTTTGATTATGTGTTGGTGAATCATTCAGTAAGTGATACACCTTTTGATGATGCACGCAAGTGATTGTTAGAGAGATTGATATGCTAGGCTTTCTTTGTATTGCTTGATATGATAGTTTGTTTTGAGAAGGAAAAAGCTGTTTCATAAAACATTCAGCAGAATGACTGGTGATCTTTCTGTCCTTAGGCGAAAAGCATTTGTGCTTTGCTGGGCGGATGATAATGTGGAGTTCATACGAAGCCGCAAAATGGAGATTTGCACTCTAGCTGCGTTGTCATCTTTGCAGGTATCTCTTTCTATGTCTGGCTTGGTTCTTTTTGATATGAAACTTCTTCGTTTCCTTTTCCACATGATATGAAGCTGGAAATAGCAGAAAAGACCATGTGATTATCAGTTAAAAATGATAAGGCCATGCCCGATCAATATCACGAGTGACCATCCTATGCTTTTCATTTTAGTATAGGTTTTCTTTTGGTGGGGGCAGTGGTTGGTGAGGCAAATAGAGGTTCAAACACTAAATGTGTGGATGGTTGAACTGGGTGGAAAATTACGAATGACCTCGGTAACCCTAATAGAGGACCAGCAGAGACTAGTGCCCTTTTAGATATCGTATGTAATATGCATATGAGTCGACTTTTTAGTGGCTATTAAGTTGGAGGGATGGGATATGCATGTATTTTTATTATATTTTCTTATTTTTCTTACAGCCCACATTTCTTGCATTAATTTTCTTCAGGTCTCAAGTAACGGTGATACAGCTCCGACTGAATGGCTGATAGAGGTTGTGGATGAGTCTGTCACGGTTTTTCTTGAGGGAGAAGGGACTACTTGTGACCCAGTGGCTGAAATTCAAAGGCTCATAAAGAAGAGAAAAGACACTAGGAAGTAAGTGAATTTCATATTCTGGTGCTATTGTTTGCAAAACTTGATTATGCCTTTGAATTTCTCCTTGATGCTATACTATCTGATTTTTCTATCGAACAGAAGTATACTAGACACTTTTCCTTTTGAATCTGTATTTAAAGCATATCAGCTTTGAAGAGACAGGAAATTGGTGTTTGTCGTCTTTGAGTCACTGAAACTTTGGGCCCCAAAGTTTCAATCTGGTCAGTTGCAGAGGTCATTGAACTACATCGAGGAAGATGTTGGGTATCAATAGATATTAATATACATATGGCATGATTTTTCTTTTATAATGGGAAATCATGTTCCTCTATCCCTCCCTCGTGTCTGCAAGTCAGTGCTTTCAATTAGTGCATCCATTTGAAGAATAGTGCAAGATGCAATTTGGCCTTTTGTCATTCAGTTGTTTTTGTTCAAAAGTGGACTTCGGCCTCAAGTGGATATTGTGAAATTTGAGTCAGTTTATAATATGAAGTTTACAAGCTGTTCAATTTGCCATGTAATGATGTATCAACTCTTTCTTCTTTTGCAGGCAATATGAAAACTTAAACAAAATGATGAGTGCCTCTCGCTACAAATAGAAAGTTCCGCTTAACATCCAAGAAGACAATACAGTGAAACTCTGTGTCCTAAGGCAAGAATTGGAATCATTTGAAGATAATATTCGGCGTTTTACACCTCATATTGATCCGCGAGTACTGAAATTACTGGAAAGAACTCATAGCGCGCGATTGGAGGCGCAGGAACGGGAATCTTTTGAAGGACCTAGTACGTCTCTATAATCAAGTTGAGGTACTATCTAAGTTGCTCCGACATGGCAATTTAGGTGCCGCACCCGTGTCGACACGACACTAGTATGGGTGTGGGTATGGGATCTGTACCGGATTTGGTCAAATAATTTTGGGTACTTTGATCACAACGGACGGAAATATTCGACACGAGATACAATTTGATTCCCAAAATCAGAACCAAAACTAGGATAAATTTGAAGAAAATAGCATACCTTATCTAAGAAATTAATTCTTTACTTATCTATAATTTGAGAATAAAAAGAAATCGACACTTTACAAGATATACTTAAATATTTCACAAAATTTATCATAATTTAAAGATATTTTTATATATTTTTTTGAATTATTTTTAGTTGGATTCCTGCACCCGTATCCGTACTAGGATCCATATCCCCGAATCTTAAAATTTACATCTCGAAGGATCCGACCTTTAGATCCGCACCCGTGTCGGACACCCGCACCCGTGTCCGAGCAACTTAGGGTACTATAATTGTAGTGTCTAGAGGTTGTTCCGGAAAACACCATTCGGAAGGTCACCGACTTTTCGGTTTTGCTTTAATTCTTTTTAAGTTAACTACTATTAGAATAACGTTAAAAATTTATTAATTATTGTAATACTTGTGTGAATTTAAATTATATTTTCATTTGTTGCTTGGATTTTTTGTGTTTAATTTAAGTGTTTTTATCCATTTAGTACCAGTTTTCTCATCATAATTCAAAAAGAAATTTGCATCTCAAATACAAATACATTTTTGCTGTTGTAAACTTTAATTTACGTGATTTTATCCCCTCTCTTTGTTCCTTGTCGATTATTGTGTTATCCATGATTTAGTATCATCATCACGTGATCATTCTTATTGAAGAGGCTCATCGCTGTTCTTACTTTTTTTGCTTCCCTTGTAACCTGACATAAATATATATTTGTTGCGAGTAAATTTTGGTAAATATTCTTATAATGTGATTTAATTTTGAATGTATTCATTGTATTTTTGAATCAAGCACTTATATTCTTTATATTATGAAAGTTTTACACTTACAGCCCCTATGAGGTATATGTTTGACCACGTATATTAAAATATGATTATCATAATATAAGTTAAACTTACAAATAAGGGGTCTTTATTTATTATTCTAGTGAAATCGTCGTAAAGGATAATTCTTTTTGAATTTTTTATTTAAGCTTTAGATATAGAAGAGTATAACTATTTTTTGAAATATATGTTTCTTTGACTCTTAAATGGAAACGAATGCAATTTACTTATTAAGGCTTTTACGAAGGCAAAATAGATTGACAGCCCGTTGAACTTGTCTAACTTTCCACTTTGGCACTCGATCTTTAGCTCGTTCTATTTGAACACTCAATCAGTTTTTTTGTTCTTTCTTTTCTCCTTAAACTTGTCTCTACTTCAATCTTATTGAACACTTTAATTGGGTCTTTTTTTTACCCCTTGGGAGCTCCTCACTTTGTTCCCTTGGTGATTCAAACCCACGACCTTTGGGTCGGAAGTAAGGGTGGCAAGTGGGCCGGTTCGGGCCCGATCCAGACCCGCACGCTAAGTGGGTCGGGACCGATAGGACCGCTAGAGGTGGGCTTGGGCCGGTCTCGTGGGCCGATTTTTGCCTAGGAACCGTTAGGACCGGGACCGAACCGGTCCTTTGGCGGGCCCAACAGATATTTTTTACAAACTTTTTATAATTACACTTTTCCCTATTTTCAACTATAAATACCCCCTCATTCTTTCATTTTCTAATAAAATCAATATCAATCAATCACAATCTCTCTCTAATTTTCTTTTATACTTAATAATATTGCTTACTTTATTCCAAAAATTAGTCAAAATATATTGAGGTTGTTACAATTTGTGAAGTTGGTGAATTGAAGTCTTCAAGTCTTCAACGATAATCAATTTTCAACAAGTTATTCGTCAATTCGGTAAACTCGTTCCAACTCTTAAGTCTATTATTATGACACATCTTGATTAGTTCATTTTTCTTCTCAATGGTGGTATTAGCACCTTGTTGTGCTCATTCCATAGGGGGGAGGAAGACTAAGAAAGATATTGCCATATTTTTTATTGCTATAATAAAATTACAAGGCATTGCTTTGAATATCTTTTTACAATATTTTTGTCGTTAAATTTGAATTAAAAAATTAGATCACAATTATATAATAAATTTACAAGGCATTGCCTTAGATATTTTTTTAACATCTTTTTGTCTCTAATTTCTATTTAATTTTTTTTAAAAAATTCACTACTAAGCCGTTGGGCCCACTTATCCCACTTAGCACGATCCGTTTAGCCCGGGACCATGAATTCATGGGCCCGATCCCGGGTCGATTCCTACAAAAAGACCGTTTAGTCCGGAATCATTTAGCCCGTTTAATTTAGGATCGGGACCGGCCCGGGACCGCAGCCCACGATACCGGCCCACTTGGCCCGTTAAGGACCCGACCCACTTGCCACCCCTAATTGGAGGTGGAAGGTGCTTATCACTTTAATCAAGTATTACTATGTCATTTAGATATAAAATTAATAAGCAGGCAAACATAAAAGAAAAGCGGGAAGAGGACGAAAAATTTACGGAGAAAAGATCCTTAGGGAAATGCATAGAAAAGAAATGCAGAAACATTAAAAAAACTTCTAAATCTAAAAGAAGGAAGCCAAAAACTTTCAGGAAAGCCGCTGATCTGAAAATTTGAGGAAGAAAAAAATTCATATTGAAATGCTATTTTTCCGGCCAGAATTGCAACAACCAATCGAATCTTAAAAACGAGAAGAAAAATGAGAAGTTTATGGTAGTTGTTGGATTTAAAGGTGGTGGTGATGGTATGCCCATATCTGAATGAGGATACACTAGAAATCGATTGAACAAATCTAAGAAATTAGAAAAAGAGAATTTCACGGTTAATTTTATCCGGCAAAAGCTTTTCATAAGTATGTGAGGTTTGTTTTTTTGAATGATTTCACACGCTTGAAAAATGTGAAAAATAACTGCCTAGCCTTTTGTGTCTAAATGACACAAAGACCTGATTAAAGTGGTCAAATGGAACGTAAGTTTGAGTGCCAAAGTAAAATGTTTAAAGGACTGTCGATATACTCTCCTTTTTAAGAATGGAAAAAAAAATATAATCTTATCGATAGAGATACTCAGCCTGCCTTTTCAAATACGAGTGAGTGAGCGTTTTTTTTTTTTGGGTATGAATGAATGAGCTCTCCATTTATTTTCAAGCTTCCTCTTCAAACCGACCTATCGCTCTCTATAAACACTTGAATAGATGATGAAAATACTGTATCTATTATTGAATGCCTCAATGAAGTTAAATACAAGTTACAGTAACCATCTTTCTAGAGTTCTATGTAAACCAAATAACTGAAGAATCCTATCTAAATCAAAGGGATAACTTTGAATACCTAACTATAATATCATCTAATCTAGAAGATAAATGTAGTCTAATCTAAAGAGATGAATAGTAAAAACAAACTGATAACTACTAGTAACAAGGACCGTTGATCCAATACGCCCCCTCAAGTTAGGCTATGTGTCACTAAGCCTAACTTGAACAATTGCATTCAAAGGCTGGTTTGGCTAGTACTTTGGTGAGCATATCAGCTAGTTGGTCAGCATAATAAACATGAACAACTCGAACCACCTTTTGTTCAACATGGTTGCGCACAAAATGAAAGTTCACCTCAATATGTTTCATGCGACTGTGAAGGCCCGAATTCTCACTTAGATAAGTGACACCAATATTGTCACAGTAGATTGTAGGGGTATCTCTGACAGGAAGTTTCATCTCAAGCAATAGGTTTCTGACCCACAATAGTTCGGCAAGTGCATTGGTGACAACTCTAAATTCAGCTTCAGTTGATGAGCGAGCTACAATTTTTTGCTTTTTAGAGGACCAACTGATAGGATTGCTATCAAGAAATAGAATATAACCAGATGTGGGAGATCTATCAGTGAGATCTCCAGCCCAGTCCGCATCAGAGTACATGCACAAATTGAAATCAAAATTTGGGGACACACGTAGGCCAAACTTGATCGTACCACGAAGGTACCTAAGAACTCGCTTCACAACTTTCCAATGAAAATAATATGGTGATTGCATAAATTGGGATAATTTATTGACTGCATAAGATATGTCCGGCCTTGTAAAAGACAGATATTGAAGTCTGTCCAGGACTCGACGGTAGCGAGTCACGTCAGTTAACAGAGCCCCATTATTGAGTTTGAGCAACTCAGAAGCACTCACTGATCTGTTTGCGCTCTTACAATCAGCCATCAACTCATCATTCAGGATTTCATTGATATAAGTGGCTTGCGAGAGAATAATGTCATCAGTGTTTCGAACCATCTCAACACCAAGAAAATAATTGAGATTTCTCAAATTTTTAATGGAGAAGCGAGAGGCAAGAGAGGCTATAACTTCATTGACAGTGATGGGGTTGCTGCTGGTCACTATTATGTCGTCAACATATACCAAAATAAACATGAAACCAACATGACTAATTCTGATGAATAAGGAGTTGTTAGATTCGGCCTTAGAAAATCCCATGTGGGCAAGATGGCCTTTGAACGCATTATACCAAGCCCGAGGTGCTTGTTTCAGGCCATAGATTGCCTTGCGCAACTTACAAATATAAGTTGGATTATCAACACAAGCAAAGCCCAGGGGTTACGTCATGTACACTTCTTCTTCAAGATCACTTTGAAGAAAATCATTGTTGACGTCGAATTGACGAACTGAAGGGCAACAACAAGTATGATTCGTACATTAGTGGGTTTAACCACCAGACCGAAAGTCGAGTGAAAGTCAATGCCCAACCTCTAAGTGAATCCTTTTGCAACTAATCTCGCCTTGTAACGATCAACTGACCCGTCTGCTTTCCTTTTAATCCTGAAAAGCCACTTACATGAAACAACATTCTTAGAGGGGTCATATGGAACTAGTTCCCAAGTATGGTTTTTTGGTAAAGCATCAAATTTCGAACTCATGGGGTGCTTTTGGGCTTGTTTAAAGGTGTGTGGTACAAGAGATGGTTTTGAGTAGGCTGGGTAATCAAAAATCTGTTTTGGTTTCTGGATGTTATTCTGTGAGCGGGTGACTATACGAGTTGGAGGGGTGGGTATGTGTGGCGGAGCAGGGGGAGGTGCCATTGAAGTGGTTGATTTGGGGTATGGGGAACGACGATGGTATACTATCAGAGATGGAGTGGGGATGTGAGGCGGATTGGTTGATGAAGTAGGTGATTTTATAGAGGGATTAGAGGCTTAAGGTCTCACAGTAGGCGCAGGGGATGGGTCTGGGCAGCAGGGGTCTTGGGCAATTAGTGTTGGATGAGGAGTAGTACACATACCTGGAGTAGAACTCTGTGAAGGAGGGGAATCCGCATCTGCCGCTGGTGGTACGCCAGATATGGTGGACTGAGGCATGTTCAATAGAGAGAGGGGAGGAGGTATCGTTATGGGCTAGGAATCATCTATTACGTGGGGGATGGGTGTTTTAGTGAGAGGGGGCAAATCAAAACTAGGGGAAAGATTGGGGGTGGAACTGGGTAAATCAACAGTAGTGGTATTTGTCCAATCTAACTTAGTGGTCTAATAGTAGTATTAGAGAATAAACTTTTGAATGAAAAATTATTTTCAAGAAATTGTACATCTCGTGGTAAATAAATTTTTGAAGAAATAGGATCAAAGCACTGATGACAATGATGGGACAAAGAGAACCCGAGATATATACATGGTTTAGACTTGGGTTCAAGTTTAATTTTTAGAGTATGATTTAAGCCAGTGATACCATAAACATCCAAAAGTCCTTAGAGAGGATAGTCAGATGACTTGCCAAATAATTTTTCAAACGGGGAGGACTTATTCAAGAGTGATGTGGGTAGGCGATTAATTAAATACACAACATGGTGACATGCGAAGGACCAAAAAATCGGTGGAAGAGACGCCTCATATAAAATTATTCTTGTAGTTTCAATAATATGATGATGTCTACGTTCAGCAAGAGCAACTCTTTGAGGCGTATAGGGTGGGGTGGAAAGAAGTTCGATACCATGAAGCGAGAGATAAGAGTCAAGACTTTTATACTCTCCCCCACAATCAGTGTAAAGCGATTGGATTTTGGTATCGAAATATTTTTCTGTTAAAGGGTGGAATTTTGAAAAAGCTCTTTGACTTCACTTTTATTTTTTAGTGTGTAGAGCCACATGTATCTTGTGTATTGGTCAACAAAGATGCAATAATATAATTTTTTATCAATGGACAAAACATAAGAGGGCCCCCACAAATCACTAAAAATAATTTAAAACGTTTTGGACATTTGCAAAGTTAATGTGTGAAACGGATGCCGATGGGATTTATTAGACAAACAGGAATTACAATAATGAAATTTATCTCGTTCAACAAATGGTAGAGAGAATTTATTCAAGACATAATTAATAACTCTAGAATGCGGATGACCCAGTCTTTGACGCCAAGTGGTTAGAGAGGTTGTAGTGGTAGACATGTGAGCTTGTGGATGTGAATTGGCCACTCATACAGTCCATTTTTCTTCCGGCTGTACACCAACAAGGTTCGCGTTTTCAGATCCTTCACAACAAAAAAGAAGGGAAAACAATCAACAGATGTTAGATTATCATGACATAACTTGGATACAGATATAAGATTGCGTTTAATGGCTGGAGCACATAAAGTATGATTTAGCTTAAAAACATTATTTGATGCTTGTAACTGAGTAGAACCAGTATGTGAGATGGAAATTTTGTTACCATCACCCATGAAGACATCCTCGTTACCGTGGTACAATTGTAGGTTATGCGGCTCCGTTGTGATGTGATGTGTGGCACCAGAGTCAACTATCCACGGGTTAGCAGTAGTGTTGAAGCCTGTGATGTAATTGACTTTAGCCTCAAAGTGATTGTATGACTTGGATCGGCAAACACTTGTAATAGCGCCAATCTTGTTGCATAATTGACAACGAATAACAGCAATGATGTTATTGTTTGGGGGATGATACTAGCTGGTAGTATTGGGGCGAGTATTCTGGCGCCATGGTTTAGAGTTGTTGTTGTTGTTGTTGTTGTTGTAATATTGTCGGCGATTGTTGCGACTGTTGGAGTTGTTGTTTGACTTGTTGTGAGTGGCAATCGCTGCTGTGATAGGACCAGTGGTTTTCTTAGCTTCCTCATGCCGAAGAAAGAGCTCATGGTCAAGCAGCTTTTCATATAGTTCTTCATAGGTAGTTGTAGTGTCACGTATGGCAGCGGAGATCTCACAAAACTCAGAGCCAAGTTCACTGAAGATTTTGACAATGAGTTCGGAATTAGTGACAGGGGCACGTGCAATAGCAAGTTCATTTGAAAGGGACCGAATACATTGAAGGTACTCGGTGATAGGAGTGGTGTCTTTGGTGATTCGGGCAAGTTGATCACGAAGACTGAAGATTCGGGTTTGGGACTTGTTTGCGTAGGAAGTGTGCAAAGAGTCCCAAGCCTGTTTTGATGTGTTAGCAGCGGCAACTCTGGAGGCTATGGTAGGGTCAACAGAAGCCATAAGGGCATTTTGAATAAGTTGATCCTGACGGAACCAAAGGGTGTAAGCATGATTAGGGGTTGTTTTTGGTTCCAAAAGTGGTGCTCGGAATGGGAGCTGGGGTGGATCCATCAAGATGACCATAGAGGTCATGACCATGCATAAGCATGGAGAACTGAGCTTTCCAAGTAGCAAAATTATAACTGCCACTAAGTTTGATAGGTAGTTGGGAAGCGGGGTTGAATTGAACTATGGTGATGTTACCAGCAGTGTTGTCGGCATTGACAACTCTGGTTGTGTTTCCATCTTTCGTCATTGGAGAATTTAGTGTGTGAAAAAAAATAGGATCATGCTCGTTAGAGTAATATAGGTCATGATACCATATAAACACTTGAATTGATGGAAATACTGTATCTATTATTGAATGCCTCAATGAGTTTAAACACAAGTTACATTAACCATCTTTCTATAGTTCAATGTAAACCATCTTTCTGAAAATGTTAGAACAAATGGGTTTTGGGACAGAAATGGGTCAATTGGATGAAATTCTGTATCTCTACTGTTAGATTCTCCATTCTCATAAATGGATCTCCTGAAGGCTTCTTCCCTGCTTATAGAGGTCTAAGACAAGGTGATCCCTTATCTCCCTTCCTTTTCATTATAGCCATGGAAGGCCTGAACAACATGATTAAGGCAGCTAAAGTCAATTTATGGGTTAAAGGTTTTGAGGTTGACAGGAATGGATCGAACAGTCTAGAGATCACACATCTCCAATATGCTGATGATACTCTAGTCTTCTGTGATGTTGAAGAGGAGCAACTGAGGTTTCTGAGGATTATCTTGGTTCTGTTTGAGGGAATCTCAGGACTCCACATCAACTTGAGAAAGAGCCATATTTATCCCATTAATGAAGTTTATAATATGGAGCAACTGACATTTGTACTGGGAGGAGAAGTAGGGTCTCTACCTACTATTTACCTTGGGATGCCGTTGGGTGCAAGATCTAAATCCAAAGAGATTTGAAACTCAGTTATTGAAAAATGTGAGAAAAAGCTATCAAGGTGGAAAGCACAATATCTATCAATGGGGGAAATGCTAGTCTTAATCAACTCAGTATTAGACTCACTTCCTACTTACATGATGTCCTTGTTCCCAATTCCAACCGGAGTTATACAGAGATTAGACAAACTCAGAAGATCCTTCCTTTGGCAAGGGAATAAGGAAAAAAAGGTCTTCCATTTGGTCAAATGGAAATCCCTCACAGTGGCGAAAAGGCAAAGTGGTCTGGGAATCAGAAACTTGAAGAATCAAAACAAGGCTCTCAAAATAAAATGGCTATGGAGATATTCTCAAGAATCCCAAATCTTATGGAGCAAAGTGATCAAAGCTAAGTATGGTGAGGAAAATAACTGAGTGTCAAAGAAAGTCAGCACATCATATGGAGTTAGTGTGTGGAAATCCATCAGGGTACTTTGGCCTACAATGAAGAATCACACTTTCATTAGAGTGAATAATGGAAGAAAAATATCATTCTGGAATGATAACTGGTTGGGACATAGATTCCTAAAGGAACTTTACCCTGATATGTTTGGTTTGGCACAAAACCAACAGAAGACAATAGCTGAAATGTGGACTTCTCAAGGCTGGGAACTCACTCTTAGAAGACTGTTGTATGACTGGGAGATAGCAAGATTAACTGACCTCTACAACAAGCTGGAAGCATTCAAAGGAATACAGGAAGGGGTGGACTCACTTTGGTGGCAGAGGCACAACAGAGGGGTCTATCAGGTGAAGGCAACATATAAGATTTTGAATCAAAGTGATCTACAGATAAATGATTGGCCATGGAAGCATATATAGAAAACCAAGATTCCCTATAAGGTAGCTTGTTTCACTTGGCTACTAGAAAAGGAGGCTATTTTAACCCAGGATAATCTCATAAAAAGAGGAATCTCTTTGTGTTCAAGATGCTTTCTATGTGGGGAAAATGTGGAGACAGTTAGCCATCTATTTCTACACTGCAAGATAACATACCAACTATGAAAATTTTTTATTAGTCTAAGGGGTATTTCATGGACAATGCCCCTGCAGGATTACTGAAGTTCTTTTTAGTTGGGAAGAAGCTGGAGCTGAAGCAACTAACAGAGATAGATGGAGGACTGTTCCAGCATGCATCTGGTGGACAGTTTGGAAAGAAAGGAATGCTAGATGTTTTGAAGACAGAAGCAACTCAGTGCAGAAGATCAAACTCAATTGTATTCTTCTTTTTTGTTTTTGGTGTAAACAGATTTACACAGAAGATACACTGTCAATCCTAGACATACTAGGATCTTGCTAGGATTACACACTAGCACATCCAGCTAGCATTTACGTGTAAAAATGGTTTCCAGTACAACCTATGTACTCACATTATTAATATATACTAACGTTATCAATTCAAAAAAAAAAAGTTCAATGTAAACCAAATAACTGACGAATCCTATCTAAATCAAAGGGATACCTCTGAATGCCTAACTATAATATCATCTAATCTAGAAGATAAATGCCATCTAATCTAAAGAGATAAATACTAAAAACAAACTGATAACTACTAGAAACAAGGACTGTTGATCCAATACTCTCCGGCATGAAAAGGTTTCTTTCGTAATCGCTCTCAATAGATAAGACTCAATTACTACACACATGAATTTTCATCTAATTAAGTAATTTAAGACAATTTAAAGAGGAAGAACAAATAAAAATAAAAATAAAAATAATGTATTCTTATATAATAAAATTTTATAATTAAAACAATAGCTTACGTGTTTAAAGTGTAAGAAAACAGATAGTACTACGAGTTAGGAGGGTCATTTGAGCACATAACAATGTTAGTTATATATATGCCATTACTATTACATATTGGTATTTGTCTAGGCAAAATAAGTTCATAAAGTGCCTGCCCAGACAGTTGCAGTAGCGATCACCGGAGGTACTACCAAAATCCTCAATCTTTCGAAAAGCTTTCCTCAGCTCCTTTTTTTGCCAGTAGATCCGCTTCCCAATTTTTTTTTTTTTTAAATCGAGGACCTCCACTCAAAGATAATAGGGGCATAAATATTTGGCTTTTGTCAATTATTCTAATTACCTCTATGTAAATATCTATTGGAACTAAGTGTTCCAATTCACTCCGAAACTATTCCGAAACCAATCCAATTACCCCGACAAGTCACATAATCACAAATGAACATAAAAAAAGCGATACATAGGAGAACGAGACTACAATACACAAAACGACCGACCGAGTCGTTACACTATTAAATCAAATGAAAAAGAGAGTGCACGATAATACATGTCAAAAGTTACTATTTATATAGTCATTTCAAAACATAACAATTTCCATAGAGGGCACAGTGGATTGTGAACGTAACCAGTAGGCCAGAGATGACTCATAATACTGATAAATACTACTTGACGAGCATTTTTGTTAGTGGTGTCTGCCTATAATAATATATGAAACAATAAATTTTCATTCAACAATATATTTTGAAATATCATCACATGTAAAAATATTAAAGAATGGTGATAGATAATTAAGAATAGATTATGTATATTACGGTAAGGGACTTACATCAATTGGTCCTCTTGCATAAGTATCACATGATTTAGATTACCACATAACTGTATCATAGTGTTTTGAAGAAGAGTTCAAAAGTGAGACATAACAATGCAAAACTTGGTGGCATAACTATCATATATTTCAATTCTTTATATGGTTGAAACATCAGCATGCAACGTCTTCTCTACCATCATGCTCAATATCCAGAGCCCATTATCGACAAACCATTATTGCTATAACCAATCCCAATAATCTATCAGCAACAACTTGCATTCTGAATGCATCATAGCTTTCCATAGAAGGCCAAGTCGTAATGCTTAAATAAAGCAGTTAGTTTTTACGCCACGCCTTCTGCACTTAATTCAAAGATATGAAGTACTTCTAAGCGGTAACTAACACATGTTGCACACAATTAATGGAGCAAAATTGTCCACACAACTTTTATATTTTGTGATTATCAGGGAAATCATTGTGCGGCCTAGGATAGATGATTTAGAACAGCCTGAATAAAGGCCATCTTCCATCCCACCATCACTGTCCATAAAAAACAATGGCATGTAAGATTGATCTATAACTTATTCATGATTTATACATGAATGTTCAGTAAAACGATAGTTCGTCATCGAACTTTTAGTAATGTATAAATCATCTATAGTTTCCTTTTCTTTATGACTATTGTTACCTAATTAGGGCTTCAATGAGTACTAATCCATTTTGACTCACTTCATTGTCTTTTTTCTTTTCAATTAGAAATATTAAATAAAAGCAGGAATAGAATTTGCCAATCATAATCCCCATCCAATAAATTACTTAACATGTGAAAACATAGTTAATCAATGGACATTGTCTTCTTAAATTGAAGGGGGGAGGTATTTGGAAGCAAATCACAGCAGGCAACATTTATTTGATGCACATGGAATAATAGAAGAAATTACAACTTTCAGGTCTCAAAGGTAGCCAAGAACAGTAAAATGAATCGAAAATATGAGGTAACATATTGATTGTCCTTTTTTATGATTAAGAATTTCGAAATCTCATATTCACATGCACAAATGATGTAGCTTTGAGGTAAAAAAAAAAAAAGGAAAAGTCGCATAAGTCTAGCCCTTTCACATGTCAATAAACTGATTTCCTTATTGGTTATTACCATCGACAACTTTATAATAAGACATTTTATCTTGTCTCTACATACCTTCTTTTCAATTGTGTTAACTCACATGAGAACTGACATTTTAGTCTGCTACTGATAAAGATTCAAACAGTTTTACCTTTATTGATTTATAAAAAGAACTTTTAATTAGACTTTTCTTTAAGTTGAATTTATTAGAAATAGAAGGGTGAAAATAAAGATAAGAATGAAAAAAATTAAGAATGAAAAAAATTAGTGCTTAAAGTACTTTCAACTATTCACAACATCATTATTTTCTTGGCTCTCTTGGCCATACTTATGATTCATCATTCATGGCACGTTGGTCGTATTTCGTATTTCACATTTTTCATTCCTTGACTTTCCATGATCATCATCACAAACAACAACATATAGAATATTTCAGAAATAATAATTTTAAGTTCATCAGTAGTGGAGGTTTCAATCACAATAGATCACTTTCCAAAGTATGGAGCACAATGACTTGTAATCATAACACAAGTTAAAAATCATAAACGAGTAATACACAATATCTTTTTGAATTACATCTTCACAGAAGAAAATACACAATATCTTTTTGAATTATCACAGAAGGAAATACACAATTTCAACTGTTGAGTATGTAAGAACTCAAATCACATCGAAAATATTCATAAAGATGAGCATGATAATTTACGATTTAAACACGACTTCAAATCAAATGCACTAGTTACAACAAACAAAACCACATTTTATATCTCACCCTCAGTTCTTTCACTTTCAAACATATTTATAGATCATCATCGATAAGAGCATTTGGAATCAAGGCCTTAAGCATAAATATGAACAATTGGGGTCTTAGGCGCATTGAGTTTTTTTTTATAATTGGGCATAACAACTTGCAATTTAAACATGATTTGAAATCATACTATCTCGACATATTGGTCACACTAGAATACATTTCCGATGGAGGACACAAGACGATAGGAGAATTTGGTGCACATTTTTAGTATATATCTTCCAACACAAGCATAATTGGAATAGTCAAATATATAAGGAATGACTCGGAACATGGGAATTAGGAACTTGGGCCAACCATACTTGAAACTTACGGGCACATCATGGAATTCGATTTCAAAAGAGAAGTTTAGCCAACATACCTCAAATTCGCCCCTTAATGATACTACAATGGTCCACTACACTAAAAAACTTCAATATAAAATAGAAACATTCAATGGGACCAATATTAGTAACAAATTCCATAATTTAGGCCATTTAGGCATTTTATCAAACAGCTAGTAGGCATAAATCTCTACATTTCTTAACTTTAGAATTAGTTCATCCAACTACCACAATTTACCAAGAATTATCCCACCATCATTCTTAAATAATTTATAACTTCCAACATCACATGCATGACCATCCATCCACACTCAACCAATAAAATTTCATCAAATAATCACCTTTCAATCTCTACAGTGGCTAAGTTTTTAAATTGAAAACATATGGCTTCCAATCACCATCTCATAGGTTCGAATACTTAATTATTACTCATATTCCCATAATAAACCCATGCATGTAAGTCTAAGGGTGTATGATTACCTTTTGGAAGAAATCTTGCAAAACCCTCCCTTGAGTTCTTGAAGAAATTTATTGAAAATCTAAGGATTTCATGGTAGATTGAGTTAGTTCTAGTGTGGAAATGATAGGATTCAAACCAAGATAATGGGGATTTCTCACCTTGAATATGGGAGGAGTTGGGGGTCTTGAGAGAGTGGAGGAAAACTTCAAAATTCGTTCAAGTGAAATAGGGAAAATGAGCCCCCAAAGTGATTTATAAAGACCTTAAGTTGGGGTGTGCTTGGTCTGGCGAAGTGAGCTTCACTTCGTTTTCCATAACATTCAAGATAATACATGATCCGCGCCCGGTCTGTCGAAGTGAGCCTTGCTTTGCTGTCTGCCAAAATAACTGGGTGGTCTGACTTTAGTAATTTGATCATAACGTTTAGTAGGAATGTCCAAATGACGAACGGCTTGATGCGTTTGAAACTAGACTCGAAGGGGTACGCTTTAGGGGCAGGCAAAATTCATTGGAACTATATTATATTATGAGAGTTATACCCATTAAATGTCAAGTGTTGTGCAAATTTGGACATCTATTCCACTTAATATTTCCAACTCGTTCCAAACAACTTCTTCCCACTTACGAACCTCCTTAATATGTTCCAAAACACTCTCCATATATATTTTCAAGTCAAAATAATATGGTTCTATCCCATAGGTCTCCTTTAGAACTCAAAGACATTATTCCCAGTTATTGTTGGTGCACTATAAAGTCTTAAATCATTAGCTAATTCTACGTGGCCTTACATTCTCCCCCGGTTAGGATCATTCGTCCTCGAATGAGTGCTAAAGTCCGCTCAAAACACCCAACATAATTCATCTCTTCTTTCACACATCTCAGGCCTCTAAATTTTATTTTAGTTTTTACTAACTCCCAATTTTTTTCAGAAATTTCGGCAGAGTTTCTCTTTTACTTAGGCCAATCCACCTGTTAGAGAATCACCAAAACTGCCCTAACAGCACATCCATTACTCAACAAAGCATCACAATGTATATAAATAACACAAATCTCAACATTAAGGCATTACATTAATAGAAGTGGTATCCTGACATGAACTGTACATGTTTAAATTATAACACATAGAAAGTACCTTTTAAGCCACAAGCATTTGGCTATACAAACAAGTGAGAATATTTTCTTTCCACAACACCCTCGGACTCTGAGGTGACCTCCTCGACTCACATAATTCACCATAGCACTTGACGGAGGCGATCTCAACTGCCGGACTTATCTAAGAAGGATGACAATTAGGTACCTCTCGTAAGCTAACTATCCATTAACTTCACCTTCAATAACCTCCACCGGAACGATATACAAAGGATTTCCAACTACCTTCTTTGACGTAGATGCATGAAGCACCGGGATCATGGAGAACAACGATGGGGGACATCATACGCATAGGTTGATCTATTTCCTTCAAGAGTACATACGATATAGGCCCAATGTGAACTACGCGTACTTTACCTTTATTAACAATTCACATAATATCTCCATGGAGATGATCTTTAGAATAACCCGTTCACTTTCTTCAACTCTAAATCTCTATGTTGAACACCCGAATTGGAACTTTGGCGACCTTCAACTGCCCCCTCCTCTTTATACTACGATGTGGCTGAATGAATATGACCATGGGATTTCCTACCCGAATAGGATTGATCATGGAATGATGCTTCTCCTTTGACATGTTTGAAACTACAACTCTCTGGAGATCTACTACAAATCAGAACAACGAGGTTCGAGTTTGAGCTGAAATTATTCAAGAACACATCAATGTCCTGAGCAGGGCATTTTTGGAGGTTATATCCAAAGAGATATGAATGTTACTACCAATAGTGATATTATGGTTAATCATTGTGATGACATTATTGATTCTACAAGTGAGGCATAGAGTTAACTACTACACATTGGTAATGTGGGAACCATGTACATGATCCTGAGATGTATAACAAGCGAGTCATTTTATACATGTGATATATGAGAGGCATGAAAAGGCTCTAGCATCAGTTATTCTCGGAGGACGATGAGTTATGAAAGGGATAGAAGCAATTATTTCATTCCGTATGTGCTTTGTTAGGCAATAATAAGTTTTAAGAAGAAATAGCCAAGTAAGTGACACCAGTTGCCTTCTTGAGTGTAGGGAAAATCAGTTTAACTTAAAATGAGAAGATTTTTGCTCCATGAATGTGATACATGTTTTAAAAATACATGATGTTGCATTACGCTCTTAATAATATCTGACACAATGAATCTATGCCACAAGGTCACGAGGTTGAAAAACAATTGGTTGAACACTTGTGAAATTATTATTTTGGCAGCTTAACCCTTCCCGATAGTTGATCCTATATGAGAGGACTAGAGATACGATTAACTTGTCTTTCAAATAAATATGCTCATGATATGTGCCAAAATCTGAAACATCCACCTGAAATGGGGAGGGAAAGGTCGAGGTAAGGCTACTTAAATTCAACCATACACGAGTGAAACCGTGTAGCTAGGACATCTTATTATTGGGATGAAATCATGCATTGGTTAGAGAGGTTCTAATGGTTAATATGATGCTCCGGGGAGAGAGGCAAACAAAACTCCTATCCACCCAAGGATGTGGAATATTAAGGATAATAAACTCTTCGCACATGACAATTGCATAGTAAATGATTCTAGAAGTCAAGTGTTTAAAGATAATGGAACCCAGGGAGGCACTATAGAATAATCAGGGAAGGTTTGCGAATGGTCATAATGAATTCGCCACGGGTCTCGTGACTTGAAATGTACCCAGATGCTAATGATGGATGGAAAAAGCATGAGAAGTAGACATGATGCTATGATAACCCCAAAAGTGCACTCGGTCTTGATGGAGAGCCTATTAAGGATCCTTATGAGGGCCTATTAAGGATCCTTATGAGAAAGGAAGTGCTACAACGACATATAGAAGGACGCGGTCTCTCATGGTTATCCAACAAGTGTCAGGAAACTAGCATAATGAGTTTTGCTAACTAAGGAACACAGTCAATACATGTTGTGGAGGTGTAAAGAGAAAATGAACATTTGTTATGAGCTAGACATGTTTCTGCTATAATAACTCTCAAACTGTAATACCATGCCACATCACGGGAAACTACAATACTAGGAACAAAGTGAGTTACTTACTAATGTATGATCTAGGTGGATTGAATGTTATACTGAGATGGGCAAACAAAAGATGTTCCTATGACTAAATTGTGAAAATCCCAAATGTTTGAGAAACTTTATGCGGACAAGTGACCCTTTCAATTGACATGTACACATATAATAGGTGTTGAGATATGCTCTTATATTACTAGATAGTGAAAAGGTTTTATGATAATGTTGACAAAGGGAGTAAAGTGACTGTTCAAACCATAGGAGTCATATGCACAGGATAAAAGGAGTGGCTCAAGAAAGATCTCAACGCCAGGCTACCTTACATTAAATTTGACACCATGTAGGTAAACATTATGATGGTGCATGCACAAGTAAGCAGATGCTATCCATTTGAACCAGAAGGTTCTATAAGAAATTTATCAGGTATAGTCTTTTATCAAAAATTTATGGAAGCAAGTGGGAAGTATTAACCTAGGTTTATAACTCATTTCAAGAAAATCATTATAGAACTCAACTCCTCAAGAGGTTCTAAATAAGAGAACTGTGATAAAGAGGCTTCACGAATAATGCGTCTCATTCAAAGAGTAGATACATGCAATGTTTTGTGATTCAGATTCTTGTTAAGACCATGCCGATGTAGGCTCTTCAATACAGATGTACATATACATCAATGTCACGACCCGAAATTCCCACATTCGGACCGCGATGGCGCCTAACATTTCACTTGCTAGGCAAGCCAACGTTAGAATAATATTAGCCATTTTAAAATAATTTTTAAATTTATTAATAACAAATAAATAAATGCGAAAGTAAAGTCTGAAATGAAGTGAATAATCCATAAAATAACGGTGTCTAAATACCATCCCAGAATTGGTGTCATAAGTGCACGAGCTTCTAGAATAATTCAAATAAGGGTCTGAATAAAATAAACCTGTCTGAAAATAAACACACAGCTAAAGTAAATTAGACGGGGACTTCAGAACTACGAACGTCGTGCAGCTATACCTCAAGTCTCCTATGAGTAGCTGAAATCCGAGCAAGTCTATGGTATGCCGCTGGGACCAACTCCGAAATCTGCACAAGAAGTGCAGAGTGTGGTATCAGTACAACCGACCCCATGTACTGGTAAGTGCTGAGCCTAACCTCGACGAAGTAGTGACGAGGCTAAGGCAGTTCACTTACATTAACCTGTACGCAATATTAGTAACAACAACAAATAATAGAAATAAATCAGGTAACTTATTTATAATAATTGAAGCCAACTCAGCAGTCATTATCCATTATTATTTCAACCAATTTCCGTTATAGCGTGCAAACCGCTATAACTTTTAAATATTGACTTTTAAATAAGTCTATTGCGGCGTGCAATCCGATTCCCCAAATATTTTATTTTAATAAGTCTATTGCGGCGTGCAACCCGTTTCCCCAATATATTCAATTCAATCAATTCTGTTGCGGCGTGCAACCCGTTCCTCCAATATATTCATTTCAATTAATTCTGTTGTGGCGTGCAACCCGTTCCTTCAATATATTTTACCAACTCTTAAATGTAATAAAAATACTCCAATAAATACCACGTTCATCCAATATATTCATTTCAACTCTTAAATGTAATAAAATACTCCAATAAATACCACGTTCAATGAGAAACTATTAAGCATCAAGGCATACAATAATTATAATTCATTTATGAAACAGACAATGACAAGTAGCAAATAGTTGTGGAAATCAGAGAGAAAATAGGCATTATAATATTTAATATGCTAAATGTCAAGTAGCAATTAATGCACATAAATCAAATAAGCATGTAACAATTACTACAGGAATTCAAGAATTAATATTTGGCAACGAATAGGAGAGAAATAATTATTATAACAATTAATTCATGTATTAAAACAAATTTAGGATTTTTAAATAATTATGCAAACAATTAATTTGACGACGTATAGGCACTCGTCACCTCGCCTATATGTCGTTCACATGCATTTCACATAACAAATAATTTAAGGGTTCTATTCCTTCAAGTCAAGGTTAACCATGACACTTACCTCACTTTGCAAATTCCAATCAATTACTCGACCAAAGATTTTCCTTTTTAATTTGCCTCCAAAAGCTTAAAATCTATTCACAAACAATTCGATATTCTCAATACGAATCATAAGAATCAATTCCATATGAATTTACTAATTTTCCGGATAAAAATCCGAAATTTATTTAAATATTCGGCAGTGGGGCCCACGTCTTAAATGTCGGAAAAACTTACAAAATCCGAACACCCATTCCGAGACGAGTCCAACCATATAAAAATTATCAAATTCCGATGTCAAATGGACCTTCCAATCTAAATTTTTTGTTTTTGGAAAGTTTTACAAAAATTCCAATTTCTTGCATCTAAATCCGAAATAAAGGATGATTATAGACATGGATTCATGAAATATAATCACTTTTGGTTATAGAACACTTACCCCAATCTATATGGTAAAAATTGCCTCAAAAATCGCTTTAATTCGAGCTCCATAGCTCCAAATGTGTTAAAATGGCCGAAACCTCAAAATATATCTTCTGTCCAGGCATTTACTCTTCGCGATCACGAAACACAAAATTTTTCAGCCCCAAAATTGCTCTTCGCGATCGCGGAAATCCAATCGCGATCGCGAAGAACAAACTCCCCCAACTCTTTCAGACAGCCTCTAGTATAGTAGTCATATTGTTTTGTACAAAACTCTAAATCATAAATAGTTTAACTTTCGGAATACTAGACACCAAGCGCTATAACTTTCATTTTTTTCTCATCTCCCAATTCCTTATAGATTTCTAGATATAAGCTTCCAAAATCAGCCCTGTACAACGGAGATTTCCAAACTCTTCCCAGATAGCCTATAGTTTATCTACCATAACCTTTTGTACACAACTCCAAATTACAAATGGTTTACGTTTCTTAAAACTAGACATCAAGGGCTACAACTTTCATATTTGGATCATCTCCAAATTCCTTATAGATTATGAGATATAAGCTTCCAAAGTCGGGTTAGTGCAACAGAGATTTGTTCTACGCGATCGTGATTCACAAGGCCCCGAACTGCTGTTTTCTCTTCGCGAACGCGACCAAATGTTCGCGATCGCTATGCACACCTCTGTATGTAGAAACTAGCAATTAAAAATGGCCTAGAAATGATCCAAAACCACCCCGAAACTCACCCGAGCCCCTTGGGACCTCAATCAAATATACCAACAAGTCCTAAAATATCATACAGACTTACTCGGGGTTTCAAATCACGTCAAACAACATCAAAATCACAATTTACACCTCGATTCGAACTTTTGAGTTTTAAACTTTTCAATTTACAAAGCTTGTGCCGAAATATGTTAAATTAATCCGGAATGACTTTAAATTTGGCACACAAGTCATAAATGACATAACGGAGCTACTCCAATTTTCGAAATCTCAATCCGAGTCCGATATCCATAAAGTCAACCCCGTGGTCAAACTTTAGAAAACTTTAGCCTTTAGATTTCTAGTTCCCGTTAAATGGTCATAACTTGAGCTAGGGACCTCCAATTTAAATTTCGGGCATACACCCAAGTCCCAAATCATGATATGGACCTACCGAAACTGTCAAAATACCGATCCGAGTCCGTTAGCTCAAAAAGTTGACCAAATTCAACTCAGTTGAGTTTTAAGGCTCTATTTCACATTTTAATCCATTTTTCATATAAACACTTTATGAAAAATTATACAAACTGCGCACGTCAGTAGAGAAATAATAAATAGTACTTTTTCGAGGTCATAGAACACATAATTAATTATTAAATTTAAAGATGACCTTTTGGGTCATCACAATCAAGGAAAATCATGTGGTGTTTAGAATGATATATTAAGGAGTGACTTACTTGGTAACTTTAGATTGACGGGGCAGTGCCTTAAATGATGCCCCTCGACTCTACATCTGTAACATACATTGGTACCATAACGACATACCCCCTAATGACATCTTCTACGCTTCACACAACGGGGATGAGGTCCGCTAAACTGACTTTCCCCACTAACCTGATATTTACCCTTTTTACCTATATCATAAGCATTCCCCCTATCCTTCCTCTAGGCCTCCAATGGCGGGAGTAATAATCTCTGTACCGATTTGATGTGTGGGCCTTTGGAATTGCCCAAACCTATGCCACCCCTAACATGCTGATGAGCATACCCACGACATGACGCCAAATGCTCCTTCCTGCATATCGCGTAGATCGGGATGGGCGTACCCAACCTAGGGCATTTGTTCTTCTTGTGCCCCCTCTTCCCACAACCATAGCGTATTTCAAGAGTCATCCAACATCTCCCCAAGTGACGCTTCTTACAAATCAAACAATCTGACTCATTAGTACCAACAACCCTCTTTTGTTTCTTAGGTGCTCTCACCACATGATCTGGTGGTGCGGTGACATTGATAGGGGCAAGGACACTTACCTTAGCATCAAGTTCTTCCAATCCCTCCACGACTTGACACATTCTCCCAACAAGCTCTCGTGCATGACTAGAATGCCAATATAAGGTCATTCCCTCCTTGTTGCTTCGAACTCGCAGATTACTCATCTGGAAAATGAGACATGACTAGAAAATCAACTTCCTATCTTGAGATCTATCGCACGATATGGAGTATCAAAGAAGGGTGACATTCCTATATATCCAAGTAGCCTCCCCATTATAGATGTGATCGACAACACACTGATAATAAGGACTCTACTAGATACGGCTCCGAGACATCCTAGGACACTTCAAAACCTTAGGCTCTGATACTTAGCTTGTCACGCCCCGGTATTGGGAAGAGCTACCGGCGCTCAACCGTGATACCCCGGTCAAGCAAGCATGTACAATGACTTCTACCCAACTCACCCACTAGTAAAGAGGAGATATACATATATCATTAGTAAAAACATTGAGAGGATTTCATGAAGAATGCCAATTCCATTAACAATAGTTACTTCATTCATAACTTCCAAAATATATTACACATTCGTAATTCGAAGTGGATCATGTGATACAATTACAACATATCTAGTTTGACTCTTCCAACACCACTATACAACCAACACTATGTCTACAGAGTCTCTAAGTACAACAGAAGAGTAATATGGAAATGTCGGCGATAAGGCCCCCGCTATACCTCAAGACGCAAAGTACGACGTCAAGTGACATCAGGCCCGAAACAAAGTAGGGGTCACCAAGACCTGCTGAATAGAGAATAACTGCTATCGAGGATCAAGACCGCCCACTGATAAACCACTTGCATCCATTGAAGATGCAGCGTCCCCGACAAACAGGACATTAGTACATGTGGAATAGTACTAGTATGTGAAGCTAAATATCCTCTTTTGAAATAGAATGCCAATATAAGAAAGAAAAAACCATGGAAACAACTAGTAACAATCAAAAATATCCAAATGCCAAGTTTAAAACATAACAATTTTAAAAATACGGATATAATATATATTTTTGGTTGGGAGATCATTAGTACCGATATAGCTATACCATCTTTTATTTAGCACGGAATCCGATTACGGCCCGATCGGCTAGGCCGTCTCATCCGAAGATGTCAACCACAATCACAATCACAATTTCAATTTTACTTTCTAGCATAATTACCACCATGTGTGCGGCATGGCGTCCGATCATGACCCAATCGGCTAGGCCGTCTCACCACAATGCTGTGTGGATCGACATCACCCTTTTATAGTAATCATCTCATCCCAATAAAGGGTAATATTATCATCACAACAATTTCATCCCAAATAAGGAGAATAATCACAATGCACCCTGCACCGGCACACGTAGTTTCGGGGTTAGGTTATTCCAACCTACTCTTCCTCGGTGACTATACTCAATAAAAAACATTTTGTTTTGCACACAGAGGAAACAAAAGTACAAATATATTTTATATTCACCTCATAACCTTTCACACTATAAATAGCTTCATTAGTACTTTCAACCATGCACAACATCATTATTTCCTTGGCTCTATTGGCCATACTTATGATTCATTATTCATGGCACATTGGTTGTATTTCGTATTACAAAGTTTTCATTCCTTTACTTTCCATGATCATCATCACAAAAATCAACACATTGAATATTTCGGAAATCATAACTTTAAGTTCATCAGTAGTGGAGGCTTTAAACACACAATAGATCACTTTCCAAAGTATGGAGCACAATGACTTGTAATCAAATCACAAGTTAAAAATAATAATCAAGTAATACACCGTATCTTTTTGAATTACTTCTTCACAGAAGGCAATACACAATTTCAACTCTTGAGTATGTTAGAACTCAAATCACATTGAAAATATTCATAAAGGAGAGCATGATGATTTACGATCTAAACACGACTTCAAATAAAATGCACTAGTTACAACAACCATGGACACGTTTTAGATCTCACCCTCAGTTCTTTCACTTTCAAACATATTTATAGATCATCGATAAGAGCATTTGGAATCGAGGCCTTAAGCATAAATATGAACAATAGGGGTCTTTAGTGCATTGAGTTTTCTTTCACATTTGGGCATAATAACTTGCAATTTAAACATAATTTGAAATTATAATATCTCGACATATTGGTCACACTAGAATACATTCCCGACGGAGGACACAAGACGATAGGAGAATTTGGTGCACATTTTTAGTATATATCTTTCAACACAAGAATAATTGGAATAGTCAAATATATAAGGAATGACTCGGAACATGGGAATTAGGAACTTGGGCCAACCATACTTGAAACTTACGGGCACATCATGGAATTCGATTTCAAAAGAGAAGTTTAGTCAACATACCACAAATTCGCCCCTTAATTATACTACAATGGTCCACTATACTACAAAACTTCAATATAAAATAGCAACATTCAATGGGACCAATATTAGTAACAAATTACATAATTTATGCCATTTAGGCATTTTATCAAATACCTAGTAGGCATAAATCTCTACATTTCTTAACCATAGAATTAGTTCATCCAACTACCACAATTTACCAAGAATTATACCACCATCATTCTTAAATAATTTATAACTTCCAACATCACATGCATGACCATTCATCCACACCCAAACAACAAAATTCCATCAAATAATCACCTTTCAATCTCTATAATGGCTAAGTTTTTAAATTGGGGACTTATGGCTTCCAATCACCATCCCACAAGTTCCAATACTTAATTCTTACTCATATTCCCATAATAAACCCATGCATGTAAGTCTAAGGGTGTAGGATTAAATTTTGGAAGAAATCTTGCAAAATCCTCCCTTGAGTTCTTGAAAACATTTCTTGAAAATATAAGGATTTCATGGTGGATTGAATTAGTTCTAGTGTGGAAATGATAGGATTCACACCAAGATAATGTGGATTTATTACCTTGAAGATGGGAGGAGTTGGGGATCGTGAGAGAGTGTAGTGTCACGACCCCATTTTTTCCCCCATAGGACGTCGTGATGGCACCTAGTCTCTAAGACTAGGTAAGCCTAACAATTTGTGGAATAACTGAATAATAAAACTGAAGCTCAATCTAAATATGTAATGTAATTCAAACTGCGATTCCAAAATCAATACATCTCCCAAAACCCGGTAGAAATAAGTCACAAGCTTCTAATAGAAATACTAAGTGTCTCTATACATCAAGTCTAAAGAGAATCAGGGAAATAACATAATAAGGATAGAGGGGGACTCCGAGGTATGCGGATGCTGGCAAATATACCTTGAAGTCTCCACGTGCGGTCCAACTCACTAGTATCTGGTCTGGTGGGAAGAACCTGGATCTGCAATAAAAGATGTGCAGAGTGTAGTATGAGTACGCCAAAACGGTACCCAGTAAGTGCCAAGCCTAACCTCGGTAGAGTAGTGACGAAGTCAGGTCAGGGCCCTATTGGTATAAAAGAAAAGTAAGGCAAAAAATATAATAATATTTTGAAATGAGTGATAATTTAAACAATAAGAAATTTCAGAAAATATCAGCACAATAAATAGAGGTACACAGCAGGGGCACTCCCGAGGTACCGCCTCGTAGTCCCAAATATAAAGATAAATTACAGGGGGATCTCCCGAGGAACTTCCCCGTAGTCCCAAAGTAAATATGCAGTGCAAGGGGATCTCCCGAGTAAACGCTTCGTAGTTTCAAAGTAAATATGCAGTACAGGGGAATCTCCTAAGTAAACACCTTGTAGTCCCAAAGTAAATATGCAGTACATGGGGATCTCCCGAGGAACCGCTTTGTAGTCCCAAAGTAAATATACAGTACATGGGGATCTCCGGAGGAACCGCCTCGTAGTCCCAAAGTAAATATGCAGTGCAGGGGGATCTCCCGAGGAATCGCCTTGTAGTCCCAAAGTAAATATGCAGTACATGGGGATCTCCTGAGTAAACACATCGTAGTCCTAAAGTAAATATACAGTACATGGGGATCTCCCGAGGAACCGCCTCGTAGTCCTAAAGTAAATATGCAGTACAGGCGATCTCCAGAGGAATCGCCTCGTAGTCCCAAAGTAAATATGCAGCAGGTAGTCGGAGAAACAATAATATTTTCAGCAAAAATCTTACAGTTAAAGATTTAAATCAAATCAAAGAAAAATAAATATGCAGTACAGGGGGATCTCCCGAGGAACCTCCTCGTAGTCCCAAAGTAAATATGCAGCAGGTAATCGAAGGGATACACGAATTTTCAGCAAGAATCTTACGGTTAAATATTTAATTCAAATCAAGTAAAGCAGGTAATTTAACTAAGCATGTTGCACAAATTGCAAGTAAGAATTAAGGTACGTAGACATGCGATACTAGGCTAAACATGATCACTACATATGTTAAGGAAACTCAGTTAATGTATTTTAAAAGAAAACAACTCCGTTAATGTATTTTAAAAGATGACAAATCAGCAAGAACCAAATGTTTTTCCATAATCAGCGCGTGTACGCACTCGTCACCTCGTGTACACGGCGCTCACATATCACAAACTGTTACAACAGTACCAAAACCTAAGGGGATTTTCCCCACACAAGGTTAGACAAGTCACTTACCTCAAATGTCGTGCAATCAATCAGTAAGAATGTCTTTCCCTCGACTTTCCGACTCCGAATGGCCCAAATCTAGCCAAAAGCAATTTCATAACATGAATGCAATTTTAAGAAACTAATTTAAATAATAAATCTATGACTTTAGCAAAGAATCGAAAATGCGGCCCAAAAGGTCGAACCGGGCCCACGTCATGGAATCGAGCAAAAGTCACAAAATACGAACACTCACTCAACCACGAGTTCACCCATACCAAAATTACCAAAATTCGACACCAAATCGCTACTCAATTCCTCAGATCAACTTACCAAATCCCTAACCTCCAACTTCCCAATTTCCACCTTAAATGCACACTAACTAGGTGGGAAAATAAATGGGGAAGCAAGATTATTGATAAAAAATAAGCACAAGGTACTTACCTCGAGAAATCCCTCGAAAATGCTCTCAAAAATCGCCAAAACCGAGCTTAAAATGAGCAAAAATCACGAACCCTTAAATTTAAGTGTTCTGCCCAGCTTTCTCGCTTCTGAGAGGGATCCACCGCATCTGTGGTTCCACACCTTCGAAAAAACCATCGCAGGTGCGGATTTCACTTAAGCCCTCAAAGTTCGCTTCTGCGAACAAGGGCCGCACATGTGCGCCCTCTTCTGCGCTCCATCCTCCGCACCTGCGAGTCCGCTTCTGCGAGACTCATACCGCATCTGCGGTACCAGATGGACAGGACCATAATCGCTTCTGCGGCTCTATGGCCGCTTCTGCGGGGTCGCACCTGCGGCCCAAAGAGCGCATGTGCAATTACACTAGGTGCAACAAACTTAAGCCAATCCAACACAACTCCAAATGATTCATTAACCATCCAAAATCAACCCGAGGCCTCGGGACCTAAACCAAATATACCAACCAGTCCTAAAACATCACACGAACTTAGTCGAGTTTTTAAATCACATCAAATAATGCAAAAAACATGAATTACACATCGATTCAAGGCTAATGAACTTCAAAGTTTCAAACTTCTACATCACATCAAAACCTATCAAATCAAGTCCGATTGACCTCCAATTTTGCACACAAATCATAATTGACATTAGAGACCTATTCTAACTTTCGTAATCAGAATCCGACACCGATATCAAAAATTCCACTCCTAGTCAAACTTCTCAAATATTATCCCATTATTTAATTTTCGCCAATTGACCCTAAAATGACCTACGGACCTCCAATTCAACATCCGAACACACTCCTAAGACCAAAATCACCCTACCAAGCTATAGAAACCGTCAAAACTCCGTTCTCGAGTCGTCTTCACACAGTTCAAACTACGGTCAATTCATATGACTTAAACCTCCATTTTAGGGATTATGTGTCCTATTTCACTCCGAAACCAAAAACAAATCCTCCCGGCAAGTTACATAACCACTGACTGAAGTAGAGGGAGCAATAAATAGGGGTTTGGGGCTAATTCTCTCAAAATGACCGGTCGTATCGTTACATGGAGGAAAGCTTTAAAATTCATCCAAGTGAAATTATTCTCAATTATTGTTGGTGCACTATAAAGTCTTAAATTATTAGCTAATTCTACGGGATCTTACACGCTTCATCTCTCGAAAATCCGTGACTAACCAAAAATGAGCTTAGTATTTCATACCAGGCTCTAGGTGCTTTGCTTTAGCCTATAGAGAGCTTTAGTCAACTTACACTTCGAAACCAAAAATAAATCCTCCCGGGATGTTACATAACCACTAACTGAAGTAGAGGGAGCAATAAATAGGGGTTCAGGGCTAATACTCTCAAAACGACCGGCCGGGTCGTTACATCCTCCTCCTCTTAAAGAAACGTTCTTCCTTGAACGAGTATAAAGACATACATGAAGTGTTGAAAAGTTGAGGATAACTGCTGCGCATATCATGCTCGATCTCCTATGTCGTCTTCTCGACCGGATGACCCCTCCACTGAAACTTCACTAAAGCGATGTTCTTTGACCTCAACTTTTGAACCCGTCTATCCAAAATGGCCACTGGCTCCTCAACATAAGATAGATCCTTGTCCAACTGGACTGAGCTGAAGTCTAATACATAAGACGGATCATCATGATACTTCCGGAGCATGGAAACATGGAACACTGGATGAACTGCCGAGAGACTAGCTGGCAGTGCAAGTTTGTAAGCTACCTCTCCAACCCTCTCAAGGATCTCAAAAGGTATGATATACCTAGGGCTCAACTTGACCTTATTTCCGAACCTCATAACACCCTTCATGGGTGAGACCCGGAGCGAAACCCGCTCCCCAACCATGAATGAACGTCGCAAACCTTCCAATCCGCGTAACTCTTCTGCCTGGACTGGTCTGTACGAAGACGATCCTGAATCAATTTACTTTCTCCAAGGCATCCTAAACCAAGTCTGTACCCAATAGTCTAGCCTCGCCCAGCTCGAACCAACCCACTGGAGACCGGCACCGTCTACCATATAAAGCCTCATACGGGGCCATATGAATGCTCGCTTGATAACTGTTGTTGTAGGTGAACTCCGCAAGTGGAAAGAACTCATCCCAAGCACCCCCAAAATCAATCAAACACGCACGGAGAATATCCTCAAATATCTGAATAGTGCGTTCGGACTGTCCGTCCGTCTGAGGGTGAAATGTTTTACTCAACTCCAAACGAGTACCCAACTCACGCTGTATGGCTCTCCAGAACCGTGATGTAAACTGCGTACCCCAGTCAGAGATGATAGATACCGGTACGTCATGAAGCCTGACAATCTCGCGGATGTAAATCTGAGCCAGCTGCTCCAAAGAGTAGGTAGTAACCACATGAATGAAATGAGCTGACTTGGTCAATCTATCCATAGTCACCCAAACCGCATCGAACTTCCTCTAAGTCTGTGGGAGCCCAACAACAAAATTCATAGTGATCCGGTCCCATTTTCACTCTAGAATATCCATCTTCTAAAGTAATCCACCCGGTCACTGATTGATCATACTTCACCTGCTGACAATTTAGGCAATGAGCTACATATTTCACTATGTCCTTATTCATCTGCCTCCACCAATAGTGCTGCTTTACCTGGGTGAATGGAATACCGAGAACTGTGAGCCTCCCATAGGATCAACTCATGCAAACCATCTACATTAGGTACATATAGCCTTCCCTACATCCATAATACACCGTCATCTCCAATAGTGACTTCCTTGGAATCATTGTGCGGAACCGTGTCCTTAAGGACAAGAGGATGGGGGTCATCATATAGACGCTCCCTGATGTGATCATAAATAGAAGACTAAGAAACTACACAAGCCAAAACTTTGCTCGGCTCGAAAACATCTAATCTGACAAACTGGTTGGCCAAGGCCTGAACATCCAAGGCTAAAGGCCTCTCTGCTATTGGTAGATATGCTAAACTGCCAAAACTCTCCGCCTTCCGACTCAAGGTATCGGCCACCACATTGGCCTTCCCGGGATGATAGAGAATTGTGATGTCATAATCCTTAAGCAACTCCAACCATCTCCGCTGCCGCAAGTTAAGATCCTTCTATTTAAACAGATGATGTAGACTCTGGTGATCGATGAAAACCTCATAAGGCACACCATACAAATAGTGCCACTAGATCTTCAAGGCATAAACAATAGCTGCTAACCCAAGATTGTGGATAGGATAATTCTTCTCATGTACCTTCAACTGTCTAGATGCGTAGGCGATCACCCTACCGTCCTGCATCAACACCGTACCGAGACCAATACGCGACACATCATAATACACTATATAGGACCCCGATCCAGTAGGCAACACTAATACTGGGTCTGTAGTCAAAGCTGCCTTAAGCTTTTGAAAGCTCTCCTCACGTTCCTTGGTCCATCTGAACGGAGCACCCTTCTGGGTCAATTTGGTCATAGGTGCATCAATAGAAGAGAAACCCTCTACAAATCGGCGATAATACCCCGCCAAACCAAGAAAACTGCAGATCTCTGAAGCTGATGACGGTCTAGGCCATCTCTGTAGCTGCGGATCTCTGTAGCTGATGTGGCCCAACAATGCCACTGAATCAAGCCAGAATTCACACTTAAAAATTTTTGCATATAACCTCTTCTCCTCAAGACCTGAAGCATAGTCCTCAGGTGCTGCTAATGATCCTCCCGACTCCGAGAGTACACCCGAATGTCATTAATAAACACAATGGTGAAAGAGTTAAGATAGGGCTGAACTACACTGTTCATCAAGTGCATGAACGCTACTGAGGCGTTGGTCAGCCCAAATGACATTACAAGGAACTCATAATGACTATACCGAGTCTTGAAGGCAGTCTTCAGGATATCTGGCTCCCGAATCTTCAACTGATGATAGCCTGAACGTAAGTCGATCTTAGATAACACTCTGGCACCCTGAAGCTGATCAAATGGGTCATCAATACGTGGCAATGGATACATGTTCTTCACTGTAACCTCGTTCAACTGGTGATAATCAATACACATTCGCATAGAACCATCCTTTTTCTTCATAAATAAGACAGGAGCACCCCATGGCGACACACTGAGCAACTCTTGCAACTATTCCTTTAACTCTTTCAACTCTGCTGGGGCCATCCGATAAGGTGGAATAAAAATGGGTTGAGTGCCCGATAACAATTCAATGCCGAAGTAAATATCCCTGTCGGGCGGCCTGCCTGGAAGATCCGCCAAAAATATATCTAAATAATCCCTCACTACCGAACAGACTCGATGGTAGGAGTATAAACACTAATATCTCTCACATAGGCCAGATACGCATCACACCCCTTCTCAACCATTCATTGAGCTTTAAGAAACGAAACAACCCTGCTAGAAACATGATCCAAGGTACCTCTCCATTCTAGTCGCGGTAGACCTGGCATAGCCAACATCACCATCTTAGAATGACAATCAAGGATAGCGTGATAGGGCGACAACCAGTCCATGCCCAAAATAACATCGAAATCCTCCATGCTGAGCAATAATATATCGGCTCTGGTCTCAAAACCACTAAGAACAATCAAACACGACCGATACATATGGGCGACAACAATGGAATTACTAACGGGTGTAGATACATAAATAGGTGAACTCAGAGAATCACTGGATACACCCAAACAGAAAGCAAAATAAGACGACACATAGGAATAAGTAGAGCCTGGATCAAATAAAACTAATGCATCTCTATGAAAGACCGGAACAGTACCTGTGATAACAGAATCTGATGCAACTGCCTTTGTCCTAGTAGGAAGGGCATAATATCTGGCCCGGCCTCACCCTCTATGGAGACCTGTACCTGTCCGACCACAACCTCTAGCTGGCTGTGCAGGTGGGGTGGTAGCTGGTGCTACAATCATAGCCTGAGGACCCAGTGGAGCACGCGGTGCCTGAAATATCTATGGATGTGCACACCTCCTGAATCTGGGGCAATCCCTTACCAAATGACGAGTGTCACCACACTCAAAACAAGCTCTCGGAATACGTGGTTGCTGTGACTGGCTCAGGACTGATCAACTGGACTGACCACTAGAAATACCTCGTACAGGAGGCACACTAGACACTGGCAGTGCATAATAAGAGTCCTGGGGTCTAGTAGTGGTCGGAGCACCGCTGGCGGCTGGAAGTGATGAATGAACATGGCGACCCATATAACCTCTGCCCTGACGAGCTGTAGCTGGGGAACGAGTACCACTGTTAGTGCCAGAATCTTGAGACCTCTTGGCCTCTCTCTCCTCTCTATCCCAAGTCAGCATACCCTCCAGCCTTATAGAAATCCCTACTACCTGCTAGTACGCAATATCCATCTCCAACTCGCGGGCCATGCTCAATCTGATACTGGGGTTGAGCCTGTCAATGAATTGACGAACCCGCTCTCGAATAGTTGCAACCAGAATTGGTGCATGCCTGGCCAAATCACTGAATCAGGCAGCTTACTCTAACATGGTCATAGCACCCTGGTGCAAACTCTCAAACTTCATGCGCCAAGCATCCCTGAGACTCTAGGGAACATACTTCCTTAGAAACATATCTGAGAACTGAGTGTTGATGAGTGAAGCTACCTCAGCCGGATTATCCAACTCGTTTGTGTCCCACCACTGGTAGGCCGCTCCTCTAAGCTAGAATGTAATAAAAGAAACCCCACTAGTATTCGCAACACCCTAGTACGGGGGATACAATGGCACTCCTTAAGAAAACCCAGGGCATCCTCTCACGCCAAGCCACTGAAAGTAGGTCGGTGGTACTTCTTGTACCTCTAGAGTCTGAGTTGCTCTACCTCAGAAGCTGCTGCCCTAACCTCGGGCTAAACTGGAGCTACTGGCTGAATCGGTATGATCTTTGGATCCTGGTCTACCTGAACCCGCTGCTCGGGGGTACTGGCGATGGGAGTCTGTGCTCCGCCCCCGGCCTGAGATGTGGCAGGAGCAAGAGGTATCAATCCTGCCTGAGACAAGGTACTGAACATGCTTAAGAACTGGGCTAGAGCCTCCTGGAGAGCTGGTGCAGTAACAAGCATCTCGGGTGCCTGTCCTCCAACTGGAGGTACTGGTGGCTCCTCTGTAGTATCTCGTGCGGGTTCTCTGGCTGCACCACGTGGACGTCCTCGGCCTCTGTCCCGGCCTCTCGCAGCTCTAGTAGGGGAGCGGGTGTCTGATCATCCGATCTAGCTATACGTGTCTTCACCATCTGTGAGAGAATAGAAAAACAGAATTTTAGAGACCGAAGTCAAAATCTCACACGATAAGGAATCAAAGAAAGTGAAACTTTTCCTAACAGTTCCATAGCCTCCCAAAGATAAGTACAGACGTCTCCGTATCGATTTGCGAGACTTTACTAAACCTTGTTGTGACTCATAACACCTATGAATCTAGAGCTCTGATACCAAATTGTCACGACCCCATTTTTCCCTCCGTAGGACATCGTGATGGCACCTAGTCTCTAATACTAGGTAAGCCTAACAATTTGCGAAATAATAGAATAATAAAACTGAAGCTCAATCTAAATATGTAATGTAATTCAAACTGTGATTCCAAAATCAATACATCTCCCAAAACCCGATAGAAATAAGTAACAAGCTTTTAATAGAAATACTAAGTGTCTATATACATCAAGTCTAAAGAGAATCAGGGAAATATCATAATAAGGATAGAGGGGGACTCCGCGGTCTGCGGACGCTGGCGGATATACCTTGAAGTCTCCACGTACGGTCCAACTCACTGGTATCTGGTCTGGTGGGAAGAACTTGAATCTGCACAAAAAGATGTGCAAAGTGTAATATGAGTACGCCACAACGGTACCTAGTAAGTGCCAAGCCTTACCTCGGTAGAGTAGTGACGAGGTCAGGTCAGGGCCCTACTGGTTTAAAATAAAAGTGAGGCAGAAAGTATAATAATATTTTGAAATGACTTAAAATTTAAACAATAAGAAGTTTCAAAAAATATCAGCACAATAAATAGAGGTACAAAGTAGGGGCACTCCCAAGGAACCGCCTCGTAGTCCCAAAGTAAATATGCAGTGCAGGGGGATCTCCCGAGTAAACGCCTCGTATTCCCAAAGTAAATATGCAGTACAGGGGGGTCTCCCGAGTAAACACCTCTTAGTCCCAAAGTAAATATGCAGTACACGAGGATCTCCCGATGAACCGCCTCGTAGTCCCAAAGTAAATATGCAGTACAGGGGGGTCTCCTGAGAAATCGCCTCATAGTCCCAAAGTAAATATGCAGTACAGGGGGATCACCGAGGAATCGCCTCGTAGTCCCAAAGTAAATATGCAACAGGTAATCAAAGGGAAACACGACTTTTCAGCAAGAATCTTACGGTTAAAGATTTAATTCAAATCAAGTAAAGCAGGTAATTCAACTAAGCATGTTGCATAAATTACAAGTAAGAATTAAGGACATAGACATGCGATACTAGGCTAAACATGATCACTACATATGTTAAGGCAACTCAGTTAATGTATTTTAAAAGAAAATAACTCCGTTAATGTATTTTAAAAGATGACAAATCAGCAAGAACCGAATGTTTTTCCATAATCAGCCCGTGTACACACTCGTCACCTCGTGTACATGGCGCTCACATATCACAAACTGTTACAACAGTACCAAAACCTAAGGGGATTTTCCCCACACAAGGTTAGACAAGTCACTTACCTCAAATGTCGCTCAATCAATCGGTAAGAATGCCTTTCCCTCGACTTTCTAACACCGAATGGCCCAAATCTAGCCAAAAGCAATTTCACAACGTGAATGCAATTACAAGAAACTAATTTAAATAATAAATCTACGATTTTAGCAAAGAATCGAAAATGCAGCCCAAAAGGTCGACCCGGGCTCACATCACGGAATCGGGCAAAATTCACAAAATACAAACACCCACTCGACCACGAGTTCACCCATACCAAAATTACCAAAATCTGACACCAAATCGCTACTCAATTTCTCAAATCAACTCTCCAAATCCATAACCTGCAAGTTCCTATTTTCCACCTTAAATACACACTAACTAGGTGGGAAAATATATGGGGAAGCAAGATTATTGATGAAAAATACGTACAAAGGACTTACCTCAAGAAATCCCTCGAAAATGCTTTCACAAATCGCCAAATCCGAGCTCAAAATGTCTAAAATGAGCAAAACTCACAAAACCTTGCATTTAAGTGTTCTGTCCAGCTTTTTCGCCTTTGCGAGGGATCCACCACATCTGCGGTTCCGCACCTGCAGAAAAACCATCGCAGGTGCGGACTTCACTTAAGCCCTCAAATTTCGCTTTTGCGAACAAGGGCCGCACTTACGCGCCCGCTTCTGCGCTCCATCCTCCGCTCCTGCGAGTCCACTTCTGCGAGACTCTAACCGCATCTGCAGTACCAGCTGGATACATAATCACTTATGCAGCTCTATGGTCGCTTGTGCGGGGTCTCATCTGCGGCCCAAAGTGCGCAGGTGCGATTACACCAGGTGCAACAAACTTTAGCAAATCCAACACAACTCCAAATGATCTGTTAACCATCTGAAATCAACCCGAGGCCCCTGGGACCTCAACCAAATATACCAACCAGTCTTAAAACATCATACGAGCTTAGTCAAGCCTTTAAATCACATCAAAATATGCTAAACACACGAATTACACATCGATTCAATCCTAATAAACTTTAAAGTTTTAAACTTCTACATCCGACGCCGAAACCTATTAAATCATGTCCCACTGACCTCCAATTTTGCACACAAGTCATAATTGATATTACGGACCTATTCCAACTTTCGAAATCAGAATCTGACACCAATGTCAAAAAGTCCACTCTCGGTGAAACTTCTCAAAAATCATCACATTTTCTATCTTTCGCCAATTGATGCTAAAATGACCTACGGATCTCCAATTCAACATCCGAACATGCTTCTATGACCAAAATCACCCTACGGAGCTGTAGGAACCGTCAAAACTCTATTCCAGAATCGTCTTTATACAGTTCGAACTACGGTCAATTCCTATGACTTAAACCTCCATTTTAGGGACTATGTGTCCCATTTCACTGCGAAACCAAAACCAAATCCTCCCGGCGAGTTACATAACCACTCACTGAAGTAGAGGGAGAAATAAATAAGGTTTGGGGCTAATTCTATCAAAACGACCGGCCGGGCCGTTATATGGAGGAAAGCTCCAAAATTCGTCCAAGTTAAATTATTCTCAATTATTGTTGGTGCACTATAAAGTCTTAAATCATTAGCTAATTTTACGGGGCCTTACACCCTTCGTCTCTCGAAAATCCACGTCTAACCAAAAATGAGCTTAGTCTTTCATACCAGGCTCTAGGTGCTTTGCTTTAGCCTATAGAGAAATTTAGTCAACTAAAATACATGATAAGGAAACTGTGAGTTTTCATAACCGGGAGGTTGTTTAACATAAACCTCCTCATCAATGAAGCCATTTAAGAATGCACTTTTAACATCCATTTGAAAAAGTTTAAATCCTATAAAAGAATCATATGCTAATAAAATATGAATTGATTCTAACCGTGCTACCAGAGCGAAGGTTTCATTATAGTCGACTCTTTTTTGTTGAGAGTAACCTTGAGCGACTAAACTTGATTTATTCCGGATGACCTTACCTTGTTCATTCAGTTTGTTTCTGAATACCCATTTGGTTCCTATGATTGCTGCATTTGTTGGTTTTGGCACCAATGTCCAGACTTGATTTTTATCAAACTGATCAAGTTCTTGAAACCAACTTAAGTCTTTCAAGGCTTAGTCAACTTTCTTTGGCTCTATTTGAGATATGAGTGCAATGTTGGTCTTTTTCTTTAAAGCTCCTCTTATTTTTATTCCATTTGTTAGATTTCCAATGATGAACTTCTGAGGATATTCTGGTTTGCTTCTCCACTCGTTTGGTACTTTTTCAGTACGCTGATTAGTTGACTCGTTCTGAGGTTGGTCATTGCTCATTGATTCCTTCATTAGTCGACTGTGGGATTTCAATCATTGTGTCAGCAGTTTCTTCTGAAGTCTTCGTTTCATTTTTCTTTGGCTAATTTTGACTGATCTCTTCATCACCTGCAAAATTTCCTTTCTTAGCCATAGAGTTATTATCATAAAAAATAACGTGAACTGATTCCTCTACACATAAGGTACTCTTATTATAGATTCTAAAAGATCTACTATTATTCGAGTAGCCGACAAATATACCTTCATCACTCATTGGATCAAACTTACCAAGATTGTCCTTGCCATTATTGTCGACAATGCATTTGCTTGCAAAAGTATGAAAGTATCCAATATTGGGTTTCTTACCTTTCCATAATTCGTATAGAGTTTTCTTCAAAACGGGTTGAATCAAACACCTGTTAAGAATATGACAAGTTGTGCCAACTGCTTCTGCCTAGAAATGATTTGGGAGAGAATGTTCTAGTATCATGGTTCTTGCCATATCCTGCAGAGTTCTATTCTTACGTTCAACCACTCTATTTTGCTGTGGTGACCTTGGTGCTGAGAAATTATGAGTGTATCCTTGATCGTTGCAGAATTCTTCAAAAACTCTGCTTTCAAATTCTGCTCCATGATCACTTTGAATAGTTGCTATAAGATGCCCCTTTTCTCATTCAACTCTTTTATTGAAAATCTCAAAAACTTTCAATGCTCATCTTTATGAGATAAGAAAATCACCCATGCAAAGCGTGGGTAGTAATCAACAATAACAAAAGCATATCGTTTACCTCTAATGCTGGTAGTTCTAGTAGGTCCAAATAGATCCATGTGAATCAATTGTAAAGGCTTGAAAGTAGACACAATGTCCTTAGTTTTGAAAGAGTTTTTAGTTTGTTTACCAATTTGACATGCATCACATACATGATTTCTAGAGAAATTGAGCTTAGGAAGACCAATTACTAAATCATGCTTGGAGAGTTTTTCAATAAGATGCATGCTTGCATGACCGAGTTTTTTATGCCAGAGCCATGGATCATCGGATATGGATGCTAAACAGATATGACTATCTAGATTTTCAAAGCCATTAAGAATGTAGATGTTTCCATACCTTTTACCTGGAAGAATAATCTTTCCTGCCTCATTTTCAATAACACATCTAGTTTTCTTGAATTTAACTTTGTACCCCAAATCACATAGTTGGATGATACTTAAAAGATTGTAATTGAGTCTATCCACTAGATGTACTTTAGTAATATCGCAATTATTGCTGATTGGAACTGTTCCAGTATCAACTATCTTTCCTCTTGTATCATCTCCAAATTTGACATTTCCTCCATTTATTTTTGTAACTTCTTTTAATAGATTTTTGTCATCCGTCATGTGACTGGAACACACACTGTCTAAATACCACTTCCTTTGTGACTCTTTCTGTGGTGTTCCTGCAAAATAAAATGATCACCTTCTTTTAGGTACCCAAGCTTGCTTGGGTCCTTGTTGGTTATTATTGCTTGAATCATAATTACTTTTGGGTTTCCAAATCCATCCTGAAATATTTGAATTACGAAATCTACAAAAAGAGTATTTATGACCAACTTTGTTACAATAATGACACGCATCGGTTGATCCAATTTTCGATCTCCCACTTGTGTTAGTACTTGTGGACTCAGTTCTAGCCAATTCTTTTTCAGTTGACTTGTATGTCTCCTGGTTAGATTTGACAGAACTGTGACTGGTGGACTTGCGCATGCCATTAAGTTGCATTTGAAATTCCTGAACTTCATCTTGAAGTACATCTCTATCGATTTCACAGACTTCAAGTTTAAGTTCCCAGACCTTATTTTCTCCATTGAGTCTTCTTAGTTCATTCAACATTTTTTGAGACTCTTTTAGAGTAAGGTCAAGAATATCCTACAAATCATTACATGTATCACAGTTATAGGATCTTACCTTGCTTGTTTCACCTCGTGCCATGAAACAATTTTCAGTATCTTCTGTGCATTCATCGTCTGATGCATCTTCATCGGCAAGCAGCCAGAGTATCTGTTCATGTTATTTTCCAAAATGGTCATGACACACAAGTTTGCTATTTCTTCGTGTTCTAAATTATCTTCATCACTCCGGCTTCCGAAAGATTTATTTTAATTGAATCCTCTGGAGACTTTTCTTTTAAGATCAGGGCATTCAGCTTGAACATGCCCATACCTTCAATCATTCTTGTCTTGTTCATTTTATTGCCTGGTTCGCTTGGGTGGCATCCTTCCCCTTCTTGTGTTTCTATACCTTCTCATTAAACCATCCATGTTTCTTGATACCATGGCAATCTCTTCTTCAAGAGCTTCCGGGTCGTCATCAATATCATTTTCATGTCCTTCAGTTGTATCTTTGAAGGCAACTATTTTCTTCTTTTCTTCCTAGTTTGTTTTCTTGAGATGTATTTTCTTGAATGCTATAATATCTCCTCGTATTTCATTATATGAGAGTTTGTTTAGTTCTTGAGATTCGAGTGCGGCTAATTTTATCTGCCAAGTGGTAGGTAGACTCCTTAGAATTTTTCAAACTTGATCACCACTTGAGTAGAGTTTACCAAAGGTTTTTAGATCGCCAATGATTTTGCTGGACCTTTCAAACACTTCCTCAATGGATTCTCCTTCTTTCATCCGGAAGAGTTCATAATCATGAACCAACATGTTTATTTGAGTTTCTTTTACTTTGCTGGTTCCTTCATAACCGACTTTCAGTTTGTCCCACATTTCTTTGGTTGTGTCACAACTTGAGATTTTCTCATATTCCTCTCCGCTTATAGCATTATAGATTAAATTTTGTGCCTCAACATTGAACTGAACAACTTCCATTTGCTAATATGTGTATTCATCTATATCTTCCGGATCAGCGGGTGGTTGAGCTGTAGCTAGTAGTGGATTGTTACCCTTTTTGATAATGCGCCATACTTTGACATCATAGGATTTTGCATATATTTTCATTCGCACTTTATAGTGAGAAAAGTGTTGTCCATTGAAATATGGTGGCCTGACTTACGACGTTCCTTCTTGAAAGAGTGCTCCAACAATAACTTGATTTGACATGATCTTTTCTCACAATCTGTTAAGCAAAAAGTATGAGACTAACTCTGATACCAATTGAAAGTGCAAGAGGGGGGGGGGGGGAGTGTAACAACCCGACCAATTATTTTAAGAGATGTAGCCATGTTCCCTTATTTACTGCTCATTTTGTACTTTATAGCTATTATGTGACTTGCCGGGGTAATCGGTTCGGGTCCAGTGTGATTTCAAAATGAAATGAGACACTTAGTCTCAAGGTTGAAAGCTTAAGTTGAAAGGATTCACCGGATGTTGATCTTTGAGTAAACAATTCCGGAATGGAGGTTTGATGGGTCTGGTTGCTTCGTTATGTGATTTTGGACTTAGGAGCGTGTCCAAAATATGAATTGGAGGTCCGTAGTAGAATTAGGCTTGAATCGGCGGAAGTTGAATTTTTGGGAAGTTTGACCGGGAGTGAACTTTTTGATATCGGGGTCGGATTCAAATTCCGGAAGTTAAAGTAGGTCCGTAATGTCATTTGTGACTTGTGTGCAAACTTTGTGTTCAAACGGACGTGACTTGATAAGTTTCGGCATCGTTTGTAGAAATTGGGAGTTTAAAGTTCATTAGGCTTGAATCTATGTGCGATTCGTGTTTTTGATGTTGTTCGAGGTGATTTGAAGGCTCGACTAAGTTCGTATCATGTTTTGGGACCCGTTGATATGTTTGGTTGATGTTCCGAGGGCCTCGGGTTGATTTCAGATGGTTAACAGATCGATTTGATGTTTGAGGGAAGTGCTGAAGCTCACCAGCTTCTAGTGTAATCGCACCTGCAGAGTTGGCATAGCAGATTCGATCTCGCAGAAGCGAAAGGTGAACCGCAAAAGCGGCCAGGGAAGAGGTGAGTAGTGGTCGTAGGTGCGAGGTCATTTCCGCACATGTGATGCCACATATATGGTTGGGTTTATGCAGAAGCGGGGCTTGGCTGGCCTGGCCTGGGAAAGGCACATGTGCGAAGCATTTACCGCATCTGCGAGCCCGGAGGTACGAGCGGGGCTCCGCAGATGCGGAATTGATAAAGGATCATGTTTTCGCAGAAGCGGATGGAAGACCGCAGAAGCGGCTCCGCAGGTGCGGAACTTGGAGCACAGATTCGGGCCTGAGGGATTTAAGTAGCTTCCGCAGAAGCAGGGACTTGACCGCAGAAGCGGTTTCGCAGGTGCGGATATGGGGCCGCAGGTGCGAAAAGCCTGGGCAGATTATTAAAACAAGGGTTCGCTATTTTGGCTTAATTTCAAACATTTCAAGCAAGGTTTAGGCGATTTTTGAGAGGGTTTTCGAGGGGATTCTTGAGGCAAGTCCCTTGTGCTTATTTTTGATCAATAATATTGCTTCCCCATAGATTTTCCCACATAGTTGGTGTGTATTTAAGGTGTAGATTGGGAGATTGAGGCTAGGGATTTGGAGAGTTTGATTTGGGGATTTGGGTGACGATTTGGTGCCGGAGTTTGATAAATTTGGTGTGGTTAGACTCGTGGTTGATTAAGCTTTCGGGTTTTGTGATTTTTGTTGGATTTTGAGACATGGGCCCGGGGGCCGGCTTTGAGCCGATTTTGAATTTTTGCTTAATAACATCATAATTGTTTTTGTGAAATTGATTCTTTTAGCTCGTGTTGATTTGTATCGAATTGTTTGTGGCTAGATTCAAGGCGTTTAGAGGACGATTTGTGTGGCAAGGGCGTATTGGAGTAGGTATTTGCTCGGATTGAGGTAAGTAATAGTTCTAAATTTGGTTCTAAGGGTATGAAACCCCGTATTATGTGTATTATGATTGGTTTGGAGGTGACACACATGCTAGGTGATGGGCGTGTGGGCGTGCACCATGGAAATTGTGACTTGATCCGTTCTATGGAACTGTGAAGTTGAATACTCTCTTATTAGCTATATGCTCTTCATGTGTTATCGCAATTTGACTGCAAATCATGTTAAAAATCATGTTTAGACTAAAGGTTGGTACTACAGGGACCTGCAGAGGTCGTGTACTTGTTGAATTATTTGTTAATTATTGTCTTATACTCAGTCACGAATTTTCTTGCGTATCATATATCAGTCTCTTCATGTTTCTTGTTGATACATTACATCATTTCTGTTTAGGCTGATTTTTATGATATTTGAGAGCCCGAGAGACTAGAGAGGTTGATGACTGAGTTAGGGCTTGCCAGACGTGCCTTAGGGCTGTATATATGTGGAGCGGGTTGCACGCCGCGATGAGCCTTAGGGTGGGACGTGCGTGTCACGACCCAATTTCCCCTCTGTGTGACGTCGTGACGGCACCTAGTCTCTACAACTAGGTAAGCCTAATATTTGCGAAATATTGAAATGAAAACATAAATTTAACCAACTATTCAAAAATAAACAACAATCCCAAAACCCGGAACATCGTGAATCACAAACTACAGAAGGAAATCTAATGTCTCTATATATCAGAGTCTAACAAAAGAAAAATACAGAAGATAATGGACATGGGAAAGAGTAGAAAGGGACTCCGAGGTCTGCAGATGCGACAGATATACCTTGAAGTCTCCAAAGTTGTCCCGGCTCACTGATAGCGCGGCTGATAAGGAGCACCTGGATCTGCACACGAAAAATATGTGCAGAGAGTAGCATGAGTACACCACAATCGGTACCCAGTAACTGCCAAGCCTAACCTCGGTCGAGTAGTGACGAGGTCAGATCAGGGCCCTTCTGGTATATATATAATAATAAAGCAAGGCAAGAATAAAATCTCGCAGTAAAATAAGGACTGGAATTTATAACAAGAAAGAATTCATTGAAGGTAACAGCTCAGTACGCAGAAATACAACAGAGGATCTCCCGAGATACCGTCTCGTAGTCCCAAATGTAAATATGCAGAGGGATCTACCGGGATACCGTTCCGTAGTCCCAAAGTAAAAATGCAAAATAGGGGGGATCTACCGGAATACCATTTCTAGTCCCAAAATAAATATGCAAAACAGGGGGGATCTACCGGAATACCGTTCCGTAGTCCCAAAGTAAACATGCAGAGCAGGGGGATCTACCAGAATACCATTCCGTAGTCCCAAAGTAAATATGCAGAGCATGGGGATCTACCAGAATACCGTTCCGTAGTCCCAAAGTAAATATGCAGTGCATGGGGATCTACCGAATACCGTTCCGTAGTCCCAAAGTAAATATGCAGCTCAAAGAATAGAACTCTACAATTTAAAACACAAAATCCTACAAATTAGACTAAGTACAATTCAAGGAAAAACAGGAAATCAACTAGGCATGCTTCACAGTGTTCAATTAAGTAGCTAAGGCACGTAGACATGCGATATTAGAGTAAACAGGATAGCTACACATATTGGGATAGTTCAAATAAGAATGAAGACATGCTAATACTCATTTAAACGGTATAACTTAATTTAAAAGAAGAATAGATTACCACTTAGTAAAATAAGTTGGGGTTTATACAACAATTAGCCCGTGTACGTACTCGTCATCTCACGTACACGGCGCTCACATATCAAAACAGTACCAAATCCTAATGGGATTTCCCCCACATAAGGTTAGGCAAGCCAATTACCTCGAACTAAGCTCAATCAATCGGTAATAATGCCTTTTCCACGAATATCAGACTCCGAATGGCCCAAATCTAGCCAAAAACAATTACATATCATAAATACAACTATAATAAACTAATCTAATTAATGAAATCAAACTTTTAATAAAAATTCCGAAATCCGTCCTGAAAAGTCGACCCGGGACCACGTCTTGGAATCGGGTAAAAGTCACAAAATATGAACACCCATTCGCTCACAAGTCCAACCATACCAAAATTTGCCAATTCCGATCACAACTCGACCTTCAAATCCTCAATTTATGGTTTATGAAGTTTCTACAATTTTTCCCAAACTTCCATCTCAAAGTACTAATTAAATGATAAAATCAGTGATATATTCATGTATATTAACCAAATCCGAGTTAGAATCACTTACCCTGATGAAGTTCTTAAAAAACTGACGAAATATCGTCTCAAACCGAGCTCCCAAAATCCAAAAAAGAAATAATAACCTAAACCTCAGATATATAGTACATCCTCTGAACTCCCAATGTACGGTCCGCACAATTCCATGTGCGGCCGCACCTCCCAGCTTTTGCGGTCGCACAAAACTTGTGCGGCCGCACTCTTGGTGACTGCACTGCCAGGCTTTGGTATTGTGGCCATAACATTTTCTACATATGTCTAAATGATGACTGCTTTACTTTTCTGGAAACTAGACATGAAGGGCTACGATTTTCATTTTTGAATCATCTCACAGTTCCTCGTAGATCAAAAGATAAAAGCTTCCAAAGTCGGACCAGCGAATCTGAGAGTTCATGAGTGCGGCTGCACATAAAATTGTGCGGTCCGCACACTCCTCTGCGGACTGAAGTGCGGCTGCACCAAAATTGTGTGGTCCGCACAATGCCCCTGAGGTTCGCACTTCCCTTTTGCCTTAGCACTCCCAAAATGTGTGGTCCGCACTTCCAAAGACCCCCAGAATAACATTAGAGTGCCGAAAATCCCGTACTCGTTCAAAACTCACCCCGAAACTCACCTGAGGCCCTCGGGACCTTAACCAAACATACCAACAAATCCTAAAACACTATACAAACTTAGTCGAGACCTCAAATCACATCAAACAACGCTAAAATCATGAATCATACTCTGATTCAAACTTAAAGAACTTGAAACTTTCGAATTCGACAACCGATGCCGAAACCAACCAAACCACATCTGATTGATCCCAAATTTTGCACACAAGTCAAACTCAACATTATGGACCTACTCCAACTTTTGAAATCGGAATCCGACCCAGATATCAAAATTTCCACTACCGGTCAAAAACTCCAATAATTCAACTTTCGCCATTTCAATCCTAATTGAGCTACAGACCTCCAAACCACAATCCGGACACGCCCCTAAGCTCAAAATCACCCAACGGAGCTAACTGAATTCCATTTCGGATTCGTCTTCACACTGTTCTGACTACAGTCCAAATTCTAAGACTTAAGCTCCCATTTAGGGACTAAGTGTCCCAAAACACTCCAAAAAACAAAACGAAACCTCCCGACAAGTCACAATAGTAGAAAATAGATATGGGAAAAGCAGTTAATATGGGATCGGGGCTATAACTCTCAAAACGACTGGCCGGGTCGTTATATCCTTTCCCTCTAAAAACAATCGTTCGTCCTCGAACGAGCATAAAAATATACCTGAAGTTGTGAAAAGGTGAGGGTAACGACTGCGCATAACATGCTCGGCCTCCCAAGTTGCCTCCTCGATCGACTGTCCCCTCCACCGAACCTTCACGGAAGCAATATTCTTTGACCTTAGCTTTCTGACTTGCCTGTCTAAAATAGCCACTGGCTCCTCAACATAAGTTAGATCCTTGTCCAATTAGACTGAGCTGAAATCCAACACATGGGAAGGATCGCCGCTATACTTCCAGAGCATCGAAACATGAAATACCGGATGAACTCCTGCTAGGCTGGGAGGTAAGGAAAGCTCATAAGCAATTACCCCAACTCGCCGCAACACCTCAAAGGGACCAATAAACCTTAGGCTCAGCTTGCCCTTCTTCCCGAACCTCATAACGCCCTTCATAGGCGAAACCCGGAGCAAGACCCGCTCTCCAACCATGAATGCAACATCGCAAACCTTTCGGTCCACGTAACTCTTCTGTCTGGACTGGGCTGTGCGAAGTCTATCTTGAATCACCTTAACCTTCTGCAAGGCATCCTGAACCAAGTATTTACCCAATAATCTAGCCTCGCCCAGCTCGAACCAACCCACTGGAGACCGACACCGCCTACCATACAAAGCCTCATACGGTGCCATCTGAATGCTCGATTGATAACTGTTGTTGTAGACAAACTCTGCAAGTGGCAAGAATTGATCCCAAGCACCCCCAAAATCTATGACACAAGCGTGAAGCATATCCTCCAGTATCTGAATAGTGCGCTCGTACTGTCCGTCCGTCTGAGGGTGAAATGTTGTACTCAACTCAACCCGAGTACCCAACTCATGCTGTACAACTCTCCAGAACCATGATGTAAAATGCGTACCCCAGTCAAAGATGATAGATACCGGTAAGCCATGAAGCCTGACAATCTCGCGGATGTAAGTTCGAGCCAGCTGCTCGAAAGAATAAGTAGTCATCACAGGAATGAAATGAGCTGGCTTGGTCAGCCTATCCATAATCACTCAAACTGCATCAAACCTCCGCCGAGTCCGTGGGAGTTCAACAACGAAATCCATAGTGATCCACTCCCATTTCCACTCCGGAATCTCTAACTTCTGAAGCAACCCACTCGGCCGCTGATGCTCATACTTCACCTGCTGGCAATTTAGGCACCAAACCACATACTCTACTATGTCCTTCTTCATCCTCCTCCACCAGTAATGCTGCCTCAAGTCCTGATACATCTTCGCGACGCCCGGATGAATAGAGTAGCATGAGCTATGAGCTTCCTGAAGAATCAACTCATGCAATCCATCTACATTAGGCACACATAGTCTGCCATGCATCCTCAATACGCCATCATCCCCAATAGTGACCTCCTTAGCATCACCGTACTGAACCGTGTCCTTAAGGACAAGAAGATGAGGGTCATCATATTGACGCTCCCTGATACGATCATAAAGAGAAGACCGAGAGACCACACAAGCCAATACTCGACTCGGCTTATAAATATCCAATCTCACAAACTGGCTGGCAACTCATGGGCCTTTCTACTGCTGGTAGATATGCTATACTCCCCAAACTCTCCGCTCGGCAACTCAAAGCATCAGCCACCACATTGGCCTTCCCGAGATGGTACAAAATGGTGATATCATAATCCTTAAGTAGCTCCAACCACCTCCACTAATGCAAGTTAAGATCTTTTTGCTTAAACAGATGCTGCAAACTCCGATGGTCAGTGTAAATCTCACAAGGAACACCATATAAATAATGCTGCCAAATCTTCAAGGCAGGAACAATAGCTGCTAACTCAAGGTCATGGACATGATAGTTCTTTTCATGCACCTTCAGCTGTCTGGACGAGTAGGCAATCACCCTACCGTCTTGCATCAACACCGCGCCAAGACCAAATCTGCGATGCATCATAATATAAAACCCCGAACCTGTAGGCAATACCAATACTGGGGCTGTAGTCAAAGCTATCTTGAGCTTCTGAAAGCTCTTCTCACATTCCTCTGTCCACTTGAACGGAGCACCCTTCTGGGTCAATCTGGTCTTAATAGTTGTTCATAATCAATTACAGAATCGTCAATTAACTTCATGTTAACATAAATCTTGTTTCAAACCTTTATAATGATGATAACGAGATGCGAGGCATAAAGACCTCAAAATTATTTACCCGAATTAACGAGTCACATTTAACGCCACCTGGGCGGTCACCTACCTTGCAGGTTAAAACTCAATATTACCCCATGAATTTGGCAAGTATGCACAGAGAATTCCATACAAAAATTTTCAAATAAGCCTAACAGGCATGACTCCCTATTAGTACTATAGTACAAATTTAATTTCACAAGGGAGAATTTAAACACAAGATTTTTTTATCATAAGGATCTCATCCTTATATAACTTCCACCGCAGCTCGTCGCCCGGTTTAAATATATCAATTTATTTTAAAATGTGAGGATCTCGTCCTCAGTTCTAAATCACAAGTAATATGCACATCGTGCCAATCAAAACTTTTTATTTTCTAATTTTAAATAATTTCTGTTAAACAAAAATCACAACACATAATGAACCCCACACGGTAGAGCATATAATTCATAATTTGTAATTAATTATCTGGAAATTACATCAATACGTATCGAAATGAGTACCAGAAAGACATCTTTAGCCTCACAGCTCTTATTAGAGTCCAACATGGAATAATAGGCGTAGTTATCTCCATAGAACCTCCCAATAGGAGTAAACACATAAGTAGATTATAGAATTACGAAGCTTACTCATAAGTGGAGCACAATAGGAGGACTCGTCTCGATACTAAGAACCAGATCAAGTTAAAGAAATTATTCCTTTATATTAAATCGAGGTCGTACTTGTAACGACACCATCTGATGTAGCGACCTCTACCATACCATAAAACAAATATATCAATGGCTGGGCCTCTACCTCTAGGAAACCTTCTACCCCGTCTGTTCTCCACCCATAACTGGTCGTGTGGGTGGTGTAGTAATTGCAATGGGGCACGTAGCCTGAGTGCTTTGATGATATATGTCTCTCCCAAGTCTGGGACAATTTGCTCATGATGTGCCTACTATCACCGCATTCATAACAACCCATTTGCGGGTTTGGCTGCTCATACTGAGTCTGTACTAGATAACTGAAATAACCATTGTAGTAAACTCGTGTTAGTGGTGCATTACAAGAACTTATTGGAGCTCCCGAGTAATCCGATGTGCGGATTGGGCTGGCTGACTGCCCGAGCCCGGCCACAATGATTCATACTTGCAGAGTAAAATCCACTGAATCCTCCAAAACCTCGAGACTTCTTGGTCTCCTTAGTTCACCCCGAACACGTTCTAATAACTTGGTAATTTCTACCACTAGCGAAAATAAAGTATCAGCCTATAGCTCCCGAGTCGTACAAAATTTTACGATCATAATTGAGTCCTTTAATGAGTCTGTGGACTCGCTCTCTAGCTGTAGGAACCATAGTAGGAGTATGACGGGCTAACTTAATGAACTTGATGGCATATTTTGACACCGTCATGGTGACCTGACATAACTGTTCAAACCCTATGCGCCACGTATTACGGAGAGTCCAGGAAACAAACTCTTTGATTATTCTTTGGGGTAACCATTATTCCTATTTATACTGAACAATCACAAAACTAGAGCTTCATACAGACAAATCTTTGCACGAACCACATAGTCCAGAATCTCGTCAACCAATGTACTTCCTCCGAAGCACCCTAAAATCTGTAACCATGACGTCCACGCTTAGTAGAACTTCTGTAAATTTAAAGTTGTGTCTCTAACTCCTTTGGTACTGAAGTATAGGATTATTAAGGAGGTAGACATACCGCAAGTCCCAACCTTATGCTCTACAACATCTCAGGCCTTAAACATGTGTAAATTTGGGAAACTTTCAGTACCACATATATACCTTTAAAACCGAAACTGATATAACACATGACCCTACAATCCATCCATTGATAGTGGACTACCCCACTCGGTGCGAAGTTATAGGTCACAATGTTCGATGATCCACAATATTAACCCTCCCAGCTCGTATAAATCAACCAGATGCCAAGATCCGTTGCAACCCTACATGATTCACTGGGTGATCTCTCAATACGTCTGCATCTTCAGTCGAAATCACACGTTGAGGCAATGCTTGATTATCTCTAGCTCTCTCTAGTCCATCTGCGGCATCACGAACCGTCGACACACAACTGATACCGAGTGCGCAATATCATACACGAGTGGATGCAAAGAAATATGAGATATACGTTTCAAGCTAAATTAATGTTGCATGATAAGGATTGAAAGAAGTAAACATTTTCCTAACAGTTCCATAGCCTCTTGAAGAAAAGTACAGATGTCTCTGTACCGATCCGCGAGACTCTAATAAACTGGCTTGTGACTCACGACACCTATGAACCTAGAGCTCTGATACCAACTTGTCATGACTCAATTTCCCCTCCGTGTGACGTCGTGATGGCACCTAGTCTCTACAACTAGGTAAGCCTAACATTTGCAAAATAATGAAATGAAAACATAAATTTAACCAACTATTCAAAAATATACAAAAATCCCAAAACTCGGAACATCGTGAATCACAAACTACAGAAGGAAATCTAGTGTCTCTTTACATAAGAGTCTAACAAAATAAAAATACAGAGATAATGGACATGGGGAAGAGTAGAAGGGGACTTCGAGGTCTACGGACGCGATAGATATACCTTGAAGTCTCCAAAGCTGTCCCGGCTCACTGATAGCGCGGCTGATAAGGAGCCCCTGGATCTTCACACGAAATACATGTGCAGAGAGTAGCATGAGCATACCACAATCGGTACCCAGTAAGTGCTAAGCCTAACCCCGCTCGAGTAGTGACGAGGTCAGGTCAGGGCCCTACTGGAATATGATAATAAAGCAAGGCAAGAATGAAATATCACAATAAAATAAAGACTGAAATTTAACAAGAATGAAAACATAGAAGACAATAGCTCAGTACACAGAGATAACAACAGGGGATATCCCGAGATACCGTCTCGTAGTCCCAAACATAAATGTGCAGGGGGATCTACTGGAATACCGTTCCATAGTCCCAAAGTAAATATGCAAAATAAGGGGGATCTACTGGAATACCGTTCCGTAGTCCCAAAGTAAATATGCAGAGCAGGGGGATCTATCGGAATACCGTTCCGTAGTCCCAAAGTAAATATGCAGAGTAGGGGGATATACCGGAATACCGTTCCGTAGTCCCAAAGTAAATATGCAGCTCAAACAATAGAACTCGACAATTTACAACACGAAATCTTACAAATTAGACTAAGTACAAGTCAAGGAAAAATAGGAAATCAATTACGCATGCTTCACAGAGTTCAATTAGGAAGCTAAGGCACGTAAACATGCGATATTAGATTAAACAGGATAGCTACACATATTGGGATAGTTCAAATAAGAATGAAGACATGCTAATGCTCATTTAAACGGTATAACTAAATTTAAAAGAAGAATAGATTACTACTTAGTAAAATAAATTGGGGTTTTTTACAGCAATTAGCCCGTATACATACTCGTCATCTCACATACACGTCGCTCACATATCAAAACAGTACCAAATCCTAATGGGGTTTCCCCCCACAAGGTTAGGCAAGCCACTTACCTCGAACCAAGCTCAGTCAATCGGTAATAATGCCTTTTCCATGAATATCCGATTCCGAATGGCCCAAATCTAGCCAAAAACAATTACATATCATAAATACAACTATAATAAACTAATCTCATTAATGAAATCAAAATTTTAATAAAAATTCCGAAATTTGTCCTAGAAAGTCGACCCGGGACCACATCTCAGAATCGGGTAAAAGTCACAAAATATGAACACCCATTAACTCACGAGTCCAACCATACCAAAATTAGCCAATTCCGATCACAACTCGACCTTCAAATCCTAAATTTATGGTTTATGCAGTTTCTACAATTTCCCCCAAATTTCCATCTCAAAGTACTAATTAAATGATAAAATCAGTGATATATTCATGTATATTAACCAAATCCGAGTTAGAATCACTTGCCCCGATGAATTTCTTGAAAAACCTACGAAAAATCGTCTCAAACCGAGCTCCCAAAGTCCAAAAATGAAATAATAACCTAAACCTCGGATATATAGTACATCCTCTGAACTCCCAATGTGCGGTCTGCACAATTCTATGTGCGGCCACACCTCCCAGCTTCTACGGTCGCATAAATATTGTGCGGCCGCACTCTTGGTGACTGAACTGCCAGGCTTTATTATTTTGGCCATAACTTTCTCTACGAATGTCCAAAAGATGACTTCTTTACCTTTCTGGAAATTATACACGAAGGGCTACAATTTCGTTTTAGAATCATTTCACAATTCCTCGTAGCTCACAAGATATAAGCTTCCGAAGTTGGACCAGTGAATCTGAGATTTCATGAGTGCGGCCGCACACTCCTCTGCGGACTGAAGTGAGGCCGCAGCAAAATTGTGCGGTCCGCACAACTCCCCTGAGGTCCACACTTTCCTTTTGCCTCAGCACTCCCAAAATGTGCGGTCCGTACTTCCAAAGATCCCAGAACAACATTAGAGTGCCGAAAAGCCCGTACTCGCTCAAAACTCACTTTGAAACTCACCCGAGGCCGGCAGGACCTCAACCAAATATACCTACCAATCCTAAAACACTATACAAACTTATTCGAGCCCTTAAATCACATCAAACAATGCTAAAATCACGAATCATCTTCCGATTCAAACTTAAAAAACTTGAAACTTCTAAATTCGACAACCGATGCTGAAACCAACCAAACCACATCTGATTGACCCCAAATTTTGCACACAAGTCAAAATCAACATTACAGACCTACTACAACTTTCGGAATCGGAATTCGACCCAGATATCAAAAATCCTACTACCGATCCAAAACTCCAAAAATTCAACTTTCACCATTCCAATCCTAATTGAGCTACGGACCTCCAAAACACAATCCGGACAAGCCCCTAAGCCCAAAATCACCCAACGGAGATAATGGAAATGACGAAATTCCATTCCGGATCTCCAAATTCTAAGACTTAAGCTCCCATTTAGGGACTAAGTATCCCAAAACACTCCAAAAACCAAAACGAAACCTCCCGGCAAGTCACACTAGCAGCAAATAGATATGGGGAAAGCAGTAAATATGGGATCGGGGCTATAACTCTCAAAACGACCTGCCGGATCGTTATAGTATGGATCGGGTTACGCGCCTCAACAAGCCTTATGGCTATATATATGTTTATGGGATCGAGATACATGCCGCAACGATATAGCGCTTGGGCTGAAGGAGCCCCTTCGGAGTCTGCACATACCCTCAGTAAGCGCAGGTACCTATTGAGTGCGAGTGCTGAGTGTTGAGTGGATGGGAGGCCTGAGTGACTGTGGCCCTCAGAGGATGCATTTGATTTCATATTTGTTGCACTTAGCTACCATGTACCACTGTCTTGATAATTTCTGAAAGATATTGCACTATGTTTCAGTTGGACTTGACAAGAAATTACTGGTTTGACCTTAATTGTTGAACTTGAAAGCATGCTTACCTTCAGTTCTTTATTTAGTGTTGTTACTTGCTGAGTTACTTGTACTCATACTACATCCTGTACTTTGTGTGCAGATCCAGGTGTTCCCAGACATGGTGGGTGTTGATTTTCCCGCACAGATGATATTTGGAGATTTTTGAGGTAGCTGTCAGCGTTTCGTAGACCTTGTTTCTCCTTCCATACCTTTCCACTTATTGTATTAGGTCTCAAACTATGTCAGGCAGTGTTTTCCAAACTTGTGATGTATAGATGCTCATGTACTCAGTGACACGCCAATGTTGGGAATTTTTGCGTTGTATTTTGGATTTTCTATCCTATTTATGCGAAGTTATTATCATTTAAACTGTTTTAAATCCATTTTCTATTAAGTGTTGGAGTTATTTCTTAAATGTCGGCTTACCTAGTACAACGATAGGCGACATCACGACCGGTTAGGATTTTGGATCGTACCAGGGTCAGATTTGTGTGCCTAATGTGGATGGGCTACAAGAGTTAATTCTTGAGAAGGCCCACAGTTTGCGGTATTCCGTTCATCCGGGTGCCACGAAGATGTACAAGGACTTGAGGCAGCATTATTGGTAGGGAAGAATGAATAAGGATATAGTGGGGTTTGTAGCTCGGTGCCTTAACTGTTAGCAGGTAAAGTATGAGCATCAGAGGCCAGATAGATTGCTTCAGAGGTTAGAGATTCCAAAGTGGAAATAGGAGTAGATCACCATCGATTTTGTAGTTGGGCTCCCACGGACTTCGATAAAGTTCGATGTTATTTGGGTGATTGTGGATCGGCTGACCAAGTTTGCGTACTTCATTCCAATTGGGACTACTTATTCTTCGGAGTGGTTGACTGAGATTTACATTTAAGAGATTGTTCGCCTCCACGGCATGCCAGTTTCCATCACTTTAAATCAGGGCACGCAGTTCACATCGCAGTTCTGGAGAGCCGTGCAGTGAGAAATGGGTACCCAAGTTGTGTTGAGCACAACATTTCACCCTCAGATGGACGGACAGTCCTAGCAAACTATTCAGATATTGAAAGATATGCTACGCGCTTTTGCCATTGATTTTAGGGGTTCTTGGGATCAGTTTCTACCACTCGTGAAGTTTGCCTACAACAACAACTACCAGTCAAGCATTCATATGGCTTTGTATGAGGCTTTGTATGGTACACAGTGTAGATCTCCGATGAGTTGGTTTGAGCCTGGATAGGCTAGGATATTGGGTACTAACTTGGTCCAGGATGCTTTGGACAAGGTTAAGATGATTTAGGAGCGGCTTCGCATGATGCAGTCTAGACAGAAGAGTTATGCCTGCAGGAAGGTCCGTGACATTTCTTACATGGTTGGGGAGAAGGTACTGCTCAAGGTTTTACCCATGAAGGGTGTTATAAGGTTCGGAAAGAAGGGAAAGTTAATCCCTCGATATATTGGGTCATTTGAGGAGCTTCGGAGGATTGGAGAGGTGGATTACAACCTTGCCTTGCCACCTAGTTTGTCGCGTGTACTTCTACTATTTCATGTTTCTATGCTCCGAAAGTATGTCGGTGATCCATCTCATATTTTGGATTTTAGCATAGTTCTGTTGGCTGGTGATCTGACTTATGATGTGGAGCCGGTGTCCAGTTTGGATAGGCAGGTTCAAAAGTTGAGGTCAAAGCAAATAGCTTCAGTAAAGGTGCAGTAGAGAGGTTAGCCAGTTGAGGAGGCTACTTGGGATACCGAGCGGGAGATGCGTAGTAGATATCCACACCTATTTGAGACTCCAAGTCTGTTGCTAGACCAGTTCAAGGACGAACGTTTGTTTAAGATGGGGAAGATGTAAGACCCGACCGATCATTTTGAGAGTTGTAGCCCTGTTCCCACATTTACTGCTCATTTTGTACTTTATAGCTATTATGTGACTTACCGGGGTAGAATGAAATGAGACACTTAGTCTCAAGGTTGAACGCATAAGTTAAAAGGATGACCGGATGTTGATCTTTGCGTAAACGACTCCGAAATGGAGTTTTGATGGTTCTGTTAGCTCTATTAGGTGATTGTGAACTTAGCAGCGTGTCCAGAATGTGAATTGGAGGACCATAGTGGAATTAGGCTTACAATGGCGGAAGTTGAATTTTTGGGAAGTTTGACAGGGAGAGGACTTTTTGATACCGGGGTCGGATTCCAATTCCGGAAGTTGGAGTAGGTCCATAATGACATTTTTGACTTGTGTGCAAAATTTGAGTCAATCGAACATGATTTAATAGGTTTCGACATCGTTTTTAGAAATTGAGAGTTTAATGTTCATTAGGCTTGAATCTATGTGCGATTTGTGTTTTTGATGTTGTTCGAGGTGATTTGAAGGCTTGACTAAGTTGGTATGTTTGGTTGAGGTCTCGAGGGCCTCGGGTTGGTTTCAGATGGTTAACAGATCAATTTAAAGTTTGAGGGAAGTGCTAAAGCTCACTAGCTTCTGGTGTAACCGCACCTGCGGAGTGGGAACCGCTGATGCAATCTCACAGAAGCGGGAGGTGAACCGCAGAAGAGGCCCGCGAGGAGGTGAACAGAGGTCGCAGGTGCTAGGTCATTTCTGCACCTGCGATGTCGCAGATGCGGTTTGATTTATGCAGAAGTAGGGCTTGGCTGGCCTAGGCAGGGTGCAGGTGCGAGGAATTTACCGCATCTGCGAGCCCACAGGTGTGAGCGGGGCTGCGCAGATGCGGAATTGAGAGAGGAGCATGTTTCAGCAGAAGCGGATGGAAGGCCGCAGAAGCGGTTCCGCATGTACAGAACTTGGAGCGCAGATGCAAGATTGAGGGATTTAAGTGGCTTCCGCAGAAGAGGGGAATTGACAGCAGAAGTGGTTCCACAAGAGCGGATATGGGGCCGCAAGTGTGAAAAGCCTGGGCAGATTATTAAAACAAGGAGTTCGCAATTTTGGCTTCATTTCAAACACTTCATGCACTGTTTAGGCGGTTTTTGAGAGTGTGTTCGAGGGGATTCTTGAAGTAAGTTCCTTTTGCATATTTTTGATAAATAATATTGCTTCCCCGTTGATTTTCCCACGTAGTTGGTGTGTATTTAAGGTGTAGATTGGGAGTTTGAGGCTAGGGATTTGGAGAGTTTTGATTTGGGGATTTGGGTGACAATTTGGTGTCGGATTTTGATAAATTTGGTGTGGTTAGACTCGTGGTTGATTAGGCTTTCGGTTTTTGTGACTTTTGTCAGATTTTGAGATGTGGGACCGGGGGTCGGCTTTGAGCCAATTTCGGATTTTTGCTTAATAACTTCATAATATTTTAGTGAAATTGATTCCTTTAGCTCGTGTTGATTGTATCGAATTAATTGTGGCTAGATTCTAGGCATTCAGAGGCCGATTTGCATGGCAAAAGCATATTGGAGTAGAGATTTTCTCTGATTGAGGTAAGTAACAGTTCTAAATTTGGTTCTGAGGGTATGAAACCCCGTATTATGTGTCTTGTGATTGGTTTGGAGGTGACGCACATGCTAGGTGACGGGCGTGGGGCGTGCACCGTGGAAATTATGACTTTGTCCGTTCCATGGAACTATGAAGTTGAATAATCTGTTGTTAGCTATATGCTCTTCATGTGTCATCGAAATTTGACTGCAAATCATGTTAAAAATCATGTTTAGACTAAAGGTTGGTACTGTAGGAACCCCCAGAGGTCGTGTACTTGTTGAATTATTTGCTAATTGATGTCTTGTACTCAGCCACGAATTTTCTTGCATATCATATCTCAGTTTCTTCTTGTTTCTTGTTGATACATTGTATCGTTTCTGTTTGGGCTGATTTTTATGATTTCTGAGTACCCGTGAGACTGGAGAGGTTGGTGACTGAGTTAGGGCCTGAGTGCCGAGCGATGAGCGATATGTATATATATGGATCGGGTTGCACGCTGCAACGAGCCTTAGAGCTATATATATGTGGAGCAGATTGCATGCCACAACGAGCCTTAGGGCTATTTATGTATGGATCAGGTTGCACGTCGCAACGAGCCTTATGGCTATATATATGTTTATGGGATCGAGCTGCACGCTGCAACGATATAGTGCTTGGGCTGAAGGAGCCCCTCCGGAGTCTGCACACACCCCTAGTGAGCGCAGGTACCTATTGAGTGCGAGTGCCGAGTGTTGAGTGGATGGGAGGGCTGAGTGACTGTGGCCCTAAGAGGATGCATTTGATTTCATATTTGTTGACTTAGCTTCCATGTATCATTGTCTTGATAATTTCTGAAAGATATTGCACTCTGTTTCAGTTGAACTTGACAAGAAATTACTGCTTAGACCTTAATTATTGAACTTGAAAGAATGACTACCTTCAGTTCGTTATTTAGTATTGTTACTTGCTGAGTTGGTTGTACTCATACTACACCCTGCACTTCCTGTGTAGGTCCAGGTATTCCCGGACACAGTGGGTGTTGATTTTCGCACACAGTTGATTTTTGGAGATTTTCGAGGTAGCTGCCGGCGTTTCGTAGACCTTGTTTCTCCTTCCATATATTTTCACTTATTGTATTTGGTGTCAGACTATGTTAGATAGTGTTTTCCAGACTTGTGATGTATAGATGCTCATGTACTCAGTGACACCCCGATGTTGGAAATTTCCGCATTGTATTTTGGATTTTCTATCCTATTTATGAGAAGTAGTTATCATTTAAACTGTTTTAAATCCGTTTTCTATTAAGTGTTGGGGTTATTTCTTAAATGTCGGCTTGCCTAGTATCACAATAGGCGCCATCATGACAGGTTAGGATTTTGGATCATGACAGGTGATGAATTGAAATTTATCTTTTTCTTTTGCGAGGTAGTCGACTAACTTGCATTCTAGTGGACTGATATTTTCGAAACTAAATATAAGAAAGGAAATTATGGAAAGTAAATGGCACATAGTGTTTTTATACTGGTTTGTATTTAGAGTGAATCCTACATCCAGCCCCCTTGGGTTGCAAGGGTGCTCTCTTTCAAATATAAAGCGACTTAGTACAGATGAGTGGATGTTGTTATACATCAACAGCCTTTCGATCACTTTGTTCTTCTCTCTTACCGTTGATACCATGCCTCACCAGTGTACTTTTCCCTATCTCTCTCTCTCTTCTCTTCTTAGTTACACAAGAAATCTATGACAGACTACAATGCTTGTTTCAAGTAGAACGAAGAGATTGGTTTTGGTTTGATCAAAGTATATGGATCCTTGGCGTCTTCTATATAATATATATGGTGAGTTGGTCCCCATTCTTCATGGCGTGATAGTGTGATGATTGAGAAGCAACCCAAGGGAGTTGATTTTCATAATCAATCAAGATGATTTCATTCTAGAAATAGGATGGACTCTTCCTTTCGCTGCTTCCTTGATTTCCTTTTCCTTGTGAGTCGTTGGAGAGAATATTCTCAGAGGATATATTATACACCAAAAATAGAATGGACTCTTCCTTTCGCTACTTCCTTGATTTCCTTTTCCTTGTGAGTCATTGGAGAGAATACTTTCAGAGGATCTTCTATACTGGTTGATCGATGCCTTCCATAAATGATTGATTCAAGTATCCACATGATTGATCTTCTATATTGATCGATTGATCATCTTATGTTGATTGATTTATGCCTTCTATAAATAGTTAATTCAAATATCCAGTTTCCATAAAACGCATGGCTATAACTTGATTCTTGCATCCTTGATTTGTGCTTCCAGATCTTCTGTTAGAATCTTTTTCACATCCTGTGGGATTGGTTTCCTGCAAGTAGAATTAAGTTATTGTCTATCATTAGAATCCAAATCTAACAGAAAATCCCTTCAAGAATCGCCCAACTCCGAGGTCTCTAGCTCAAAATATGAAAAATGGGTTCAAACCCTCGATTTTTGTTATTTAACACTGCTGTCGAGTGATTCCTCTTTGCTATCACGGAAAGTCTCTCACGATCGCGAAGAACAAAACAAAGCTGCCCCCAAAATGGCCTTCGCAAACGCGGATAACTCCATGCGAACACGATCCACGGATTCACAAACCTACGCGATCGCAAAGAACAACTTCGCGCGACCCTAGCTGCCTCACTTCCTTGTACGCGAACGAGATCCGGTGTACGCGTTCGTGAAGCACAAGCTTCCGAACTTCTACGATTGTGTCCCTCACTATGCAAATGCGAAGAGAAAAAATTCAACAGCCCTCAAAGACCCTTCGCGGTCGCGGACCTATCCTCGCAATCGCATAGAAAGAAACTAGAACACATAACATCAGCAGACTTCAGCAATCTTCAAAGTCCAATTCCAATCCGTTAACCATCCAAAATTCACCTAAAGCCCCCGGGACCTCAACCAAACATACCAACAAGTCCTAAAATACGATACGAACTTAGTCGAGACCTCAAATCACATTAAACAACATTAAAAACATGAATCACACCCCAATTCAAGCCTGATGAACTTATGAACTTCTAACTTTTACATACGATGCCGAAACCTATCAAATCAATTTCGATTGACCTCAAATTTTGCACACAAGTCATAAATGACACAACGGACCTATTTCAACTTCCGAAATCAAAATTCGATCCCGGTAACTACAAAGTCAACTCTCGGTCTCAATTCTCCAACAAATGTTATCATCCCTTCTCGTAAAATATAACAAATGTACTATAAAATGATGAGTTCAATAGCATAGAAATTTCGTGTGGTGCAAAATGATAAAAGCTCATTTGATTTGTACGTCAAGGTGATCCCTAGAGGTCTCCTAACCGCTTCAAGAAGGCCTACTTCTTCGTAGCTTACTTTGTGGTTGTATGCCCTCCTGACATGTTTGGGGGAGCTCTTGGGTTTGCTTTGCTAATAACTACCTTGAGTAGAAGTGCGCAGTAGTATACTGAGTCATGATCAGGGGTAATTCATTTCAGTTAATTCAGTTTCCTTCAGTTACTCCTACTACTCATGATTAAACGATATTATCTGTTTCGCCTTTAAAATAAAATATAGACTAAAATAGTGTTAACTATCATTATTATTACATGATGCATTCATTTTAGCTCTTTTCATATTTTTGAGAAAATGTACTTGTGTATAGGTTACTGACACTACAATCATTAAAATTGTTCATTGGGTAATATGAGTAAATGAGTCTAAAAAGTGGGTAATCGGTGAATTGAATTCTTTAACAATTAGTGTATACAATTTGTGTTGAAAACTGTATATTATTTGAAAAAAAAAGTGTCCAGGTTTATACTTTTTGTTATAAAAAAGTAGAGTTCAGTTTGGTATTTCCTAATTGCTATCCATGAAAGGTATGTGACACCCGAGACGGAAGGCGGATCGATAAGAGCGGGTCAAATAGGATTAGTAGGAATTCTAGGTTAGCAAGTTTTTGAAGAAGTACATATATCACCTTAGGCGAACCCCACATCAGAATGAGAGAGAAAAGTAAAAATTTATAAGGTACATCACTACCCTGGTTAACCACATGTAGGGGTGGCAAATGACGGTTTTGGGCTAAATTTGGGCGGATCAAAATGGGTTGAACCAATAATTGGGTCATTGTTCAACTCTATCCAAAACTTACTTTGGGCTAAAATGGGTTGAACCAAGATGGACTAAACAATGGATCAATGCCTAACCCGCCCAATTTTACCCGCCAAATTCATTTTTTATGCAGGATTTGCTATGTGCTTTACATTTCTAATACGCATATAAGTTTAGACAAAATATAATTAGAAATTATGAGGCATATAGATACATTTCCTACACCGTTCTTTTGAGAAGAAACTATAAAAATGAAAGTACATCATTTATCTCATTTTCTAAAACAGATCATTATTAAGAAAGTTAAGAACCAATCTCAGAAATCATTTTAGAAAGTCAAAATATCTTCTTAATTGATTATAATATATTTTATGTAGAGTATATATATGCACCAGTAGAACTCTTTTGCTTAGTCGGCATTCTGGAAGTGCAGTTTTTTTAAATAAATACTATTAACATATAAAATGAGTTCTTAAATTATGCTCAAAGTTTTTGATAAGTAAATTAGTATAGCACCCCAAAGAAAATGTAAAACAACTTTTCATTGCATAATTACGTTAATTTATCATCCTTCTAGATGGGTCAATATGGTCAATTTGCCGAATGATATTAGTCATTGTTAAACTTCTAGTAAACATAAAGATCATGTACTTAGAAAACAAAATAAAGCGATAGATATACTAGTGGCAAAAATAAAAACCATACATTTAAGAAACAAAAACAATATAGGATGTTACAAAATTTCCGATTTGTACTAATTATTTAACCTTCTCAAATATAAATTTGTTTACTTCCTTAAAGAAAAACTGAATATCCCCTATAGCATAGTTCTGTAATTTCCTCATCAAATCGCTTCTTTTCGTGGAAAACAAATGATAAATCATTAGAAAGAAAAATACTTTGTTTTTCTAAAAAAATATATTAAAAGGATAAAGATTGCCATGTTGAGTCCTTGACCCAACAGGTATAATCCCACCTTTGGGTTCTGCATAGAACTGCTGGCAATACTTCCCATGTATCAAAATTGCTTTCTAGACTTATGACAATAACCCATTGGGCTGGTAACAATTGCATGCCTTATGTGGTTGCCCTTTTTTTAACTTGTACATGCTTTGTTTTTTCGTTTGCATTCGTGCCCGTTTTTTTGTTGTTGTTAAAAGCGTTTTAAAAAGACGATTTTTCCTTCTTTATTAAAAGACTATTTTCTCTCCAAGTATACGGCATATTGTCTCTTGTCTCTGTCTCTCTCCTTCTTCACGATTTTGATTTCTTCTTCTCTGAAATCAAACGGTTTTCGACATTGCATTCTTCTTGATTTTGCAACTGTTTCTTTCCCACAACAACATTAAGTATAATCACAGGTACGATTTTAATGGTTGCTTTTGGACATTGCATTAACTTTGTATGGGGTTTCAATTTAGGATTAGTTTTATGATTTAATTTCTGGGTTTTTTGTTGATAGTAATCTTAGTTGAATTATTTTCCTATTTTTATTTGTGCTAAAATAGTTTTCTAAGGTTTACTTTGATTAGTGCATTAGTTTTGTAGGTTTTACTTTTACGATTAGTGTTTTTAGGTTTTTTGAAACTGTGTTTGTATTTTTGATAAAAATTCTATATATTCTTCAGTGATTTTTGGAGACGTTGAAATTTTTAAAAATTTTGAGACTTAAATAGATGATGCTATTAAAGTATGAAGTTGAAATTTTATTTTGTGTTTTGTATAAGTAAAGCATGTTCTGTCTGCAGTTTTTGTTTTGTTTTTTATGAACTTAGCATTATTGGAGTTGAATTTTGTGTTATGTATTTGTAAAAACTACAACATATTTTGGCTGAAGTTTTTATTCTGTAATTGCTGAACTTCAGCATTCTTAGAGCTGAAGTTTTGTTCTGTATTTTCTGAACTTCAGCATTATTATAGCTGAAGTTGTGTTCTGTATTTCTGTGAAGTTAGAGGGCTTTTAAAATATAACTTAAGCCAAATTGTGCTGAAGTTTTTGATAATGTTCTGAAGTTATTTGTAATTACAACATATTTTGGCTGAAGTTTTTGTTCTGTAATTGCTGAACTTCATCATTCTTAGAGCTGAAATTTTATTCTGTATTTCTCTGAAGTTAGAGGGATTTAAAATATATCTTAAGCCAAATTGTGATGAAGTTTTTAATGATTCGGATTCACACAAACCAAAGGAATAGACTATGGCGAGACCCTTGTAATGTTTTTTAACAGAAGACATATGGGAAATCCAAAGCATCTAAAGTACCTGGAATACATAAAGCTCCTCTAGTCCCTGTTTTTATACCTACAAAATCAAGGAAGAGATATTATGAGTTTCGAGATTTGTTTAACTATCGTGCTTACTGGAAAGGGAACCATGATTTGAAGGGTTTAATTACAACTTTCTTGACTCCTGCACAACAGGAGAAGCTGAATAATGGTACATTTCGGTATATTATGGCTATTGAGAATTTTCATTGCAGCATGAAGTTGGCTCATTGTTTGATTCTTTCTCGTGTATTCACCAATGATCAAGATTCCATTAGTTTCTTGATTTTTGGTCGTGATGTGTCGTTCAGCCTTGAAGACTTTCACATTATATGCGGTTTGAGGATCAGAACACATAATGTTGAAAACCAATTAAACGAGAGAGCAAGATTCTGAAGTGCTATTTTGGAAAGTCTAAGGGTATGGCCTTGAACGACATTCGAGAATATATGATACGAAATAAAATAAAAGAGGATGATGTGAATTTCAAGCACGTATGCGAGAGTGATGAAGATGTTGTGAAGCTTATGAAAATTCTTGTTGTGGAGTCTATTTTGTTCGGAAGAAAGAATGAATCAACCGTGTTAGAGGAGTATGCAACTATTGTTGAAGACGATCAGGCTTGTACGGATTATCCTTGGGGTAATGCGTCTTATGAGAAGTTTATTATCTCAATGAAATATGCTTTGGACAACCAGGACAAAAATAATCCAACTGAGTATACTGTAGGCAGATTTCCATATCCATTATATATTTGGTTCTATGAGTGCTTCCCAGATATTCAGGACAAATATTTAAAAGATGACGACTTACTTAATGCCCATCAGGTTCCCATGATGTTACATTATATATCTTTGGAAGAGCCTAAATTTAAAGAACTTCATGAAGATTATTTGAGTAATCATGGTGTAAGTTAATGTTCTTTATTTTTCCTTTTTTCTGTAGTTTTGTTAATGTGTTGACGTATCAGTTTTATTTTATTTTTCATAATATACTTTTTTGTGTTAAACAGAAATATCGGACATTTAGGATATTGGATATAATTCCTACCGAAGAAGAATTGAATTCAATACCTTTAATTGGACAATTACCAAGCATTCAATGCCTTTAATTGGACAATTACCAAGCAGTCACATTCGTTCAAAGGTATTGAATCCAGTTCCTTCAACTGGTGAATCACCACATAGTCAGAGTCGATCAAAAGAAACTGATCGAACTCCTGTAATTGGAGAATCACCTCGTACCCAGAGTCGTTCTAACCGTTCTACAATGGCGTTTGACGATGAATTAGTCAACACAATATGTCATGTAAGTTTTTTTGTGTGTTTATTCTGAAGTTTTTCATACTATTTTTTGCTTAATTATAGGATGTTTTATATGATGTTTTTATTCTGTATTTTGCTGAACTTCAGCATTGTTTTTTGAGCTGAAGTTTTTGATATGTGTTTTGTAAAACTATAGCACTTTTTGTCTGCAGTTTTTATTCTGTTCGTGATGAACTTCAGCATTATAGGGAGCTGAAGATTTGTTCTGTGTTTTGTAAAGTAAAGTATGTTTTAGCTGTAGTTTTTTGTTTTATTTTTTATCAACTTCAGCATTCTTGGAGTTTTGAAGTTGTGTTCTGTATTTGTAAAACTACAACATGTTTTGGCTGAAGTTTTGTTCTGTATTTGCTGAACTTCAGTATTCTTAGAGCTGAAGTTTTGTTCTGTATTTATAAACTTCAGCATTCTTAGAGCTGATATTTTGTTCTGTATTTTCTGAACTTCAGTATTCTTAGAGCTGAAGTTTTGGTCCCTATTTGCTGAACTTCGACACTCTTAGAGCTGAAATTTTATTTTGTATTTGCTGAACTTCAGCATTCTTATAGCTAAAGTTTTGTTCTGTATTTTCTAAACTTCAGCATTATTAGAGCTGAAGTTTTGTTCTGTATTTCTATTTTCTGAAATTATTGTGTTATTTCTATTTCTATACTAGAGGGTAGCGAAGGAGGTTAAAAGCCATGCAATATGATAGCGATGCAGATTTTAAATTGATGAACTATCGACAATATGATAGGATGAACAACTCCTTTGAACATCAATCGGATATTAATGCTGCTCATGATGTACTGCATAGAGTCGCAGATGAAAATGTAAGAGGTGAGGAAGCAGCTCTTGAAGGCAACGTTCAAGTATTCGAGGAAGTTCAATGTGTTGAACAGCAAGTTGAAGAGGAATGTTCGAGTATTGATAGACTGAGCAAAGTTGTTGGATATGATGAACAGTTATCAACTGAGAATGTAGGAAGCAAGCAAGGTACAGATGATGAAGTTGTCGGTACTGAAAAACATGTATCGACTTGTGCTTTCGGTAGTCCTATTGCAAAAGGCAATGTGCTTGCGGATGCAGATCATGAACGTGCTGGTACTGAAGAACACACACCAAGTTATGTGGGTACTCCTATTGGGAAAGGCAATGCGTTTGCGGAAGCATTAGTTATTTGCCAAGAACTTTTACATGCAGAGACACAAGAAGTTGTCACTACATGTATAAATATTTTCTATGTTATTATATATATATGTAATGTTGTTAGGTCATTGATCCCCCCTATCTATGAATGTGCAGTGGAAGTTGAAAATAGTGGTGCTTCAATAGATACAACTCTAAAACTCTCTGATGAGAAACTTCTCTCGCATAATACTCCAATGCTTCCCGACGATGCCACACCATTGAATGAAGCTGGAGTTGCTGAGATCGACAAAGGTATGCAGTCTTGAGATAGCATAGTGGAAGGCAAACATTAAGGCATTCTATACATCACAAATTTATTAGATTTGATCCAAGTATTTATTTTCAGTTTGAAATTTTACATACTTTCTTTTATTTTTTGTGCTTTTTGAGGATTATTCAGAAAGACTCAATGTAGCCGAAAAAGAAATTGGTGAGCTTATTCGGCTATATTAAAAAGGAGAAATATATCTATTCACACTTGTTGGCTCACAGATAGGTGTGAAGTGTATTTGTTGTATTTTAAAATTTTAGTCAGTATTAATTAATATTTTTTTTGCATGAAGATATAGGAATATCTGAGGGTAATGCAAGTGGATCCGTTGGTATGCACACACCATCTGTGTCGCAACACTTAGACCAGGTAGTTATTTGCTGCAATTCGATTACAAGGTTTGTTTTTTGCCTAATGTATGTTTGTATCAGTTGTATTTTATGTATATATTTTCCTTGTTTTTTGCAGATCTCATCTGATGCATCACAACTTCTTCCAAATACTAAGAGAAGGAAGGCGTCCAGTTCTCCTAATGTTTTGGGTGACACCAGTGATATCCCCGACTTCAATTTATGTTCATTTTCGATGGGTAGTACACAAGAGACTAGTTCAGAAGGTAATTATGCTGCTGTTGTTGTTGGTGAAGAGAGACAAGAACATCATGAATAGCAGGTAGTTGGTCAAGTATCTACCCATATGGCTGTGGATTTTCCCTTGCTGTTGAACCGCAGCAGTTAGTTGGTACTGAGCAGCAGGAACATCAAGCAAAAAGAAAACCAGCTAAAGTAGGGAAAATGATTCGTATGGAGAGTATTTATTTGAAATCTCCTTACGTCATTCCTAAAAAAAGGCAAGGGGGCAAGATTGGAAAGCAGGAAAGAATACACGAAGGTGTTCCTTCCATTATGTCAATCAAGACAGTGGATTGATGCAGAGATTTACATACGGATCCCAGGGAATATAATTCGAAGCCATTTAGATTAGCTAGAATTGATATTCCAAAGTCATTCTTTACCGAGCTTGTGGACCCTATCTCTGATCTTGCAGATGAAGTAAGTTATTAAGTTTGTTTTTTGAATTGATTTTGAACTGTATTTCCTAAAACTTCAGCCTTATGTTTGTTTTTAATGTTTTTGTACTGTAATTTGGTAAACTTCAGACTTATGCATGGTTAAGTTTTTTAGTTCATTTGCTAAAAGTTCATACTAAAAGATGTTGATGTTTTTGTCTTATAATCTGTAGTTTAACAATGAGTTTTTCCCTAAAAACTTCAGACTAACATTGCTGAAGTTGTTTAGCTCATTTGCTAAACCTTCAGACTAAACATGCTGAAGATTTTGTCATGCAGTCTCTAGTTTTGTAATGAGTTTTTTTTCTGAACATTAAATCAAACATACTGAAATTTTTTAGTTTATTTCCTAGCACTTCATAGTGAACATGCTTATATTTTTGTCATGCAGTTTGTAGTTTTGTAATGACTTTTTTCTAAACTTCATACTTATACATGCTGAAACCTTTTAGTTTATTAGCTAAACTTATTTTTTACAATGAATTATATTGTGGTTAAGTTCACATAATTTTCTTTTGTTGTTGTTCATTTGCAACATATTTAAGTGGGCGTATATTTCTTGCGCAAAAATATATTGCTATCACCTTCCAAATTATCCGAAATCAAAATGTGCAGTAACAAATTTACTTTTTGATCAGTATATGACTAAGTTGGCTAGTGCTCATCCTTCAGATGGACAAAAAAAAAAATTAGAATAAGGAAGGAAAAGAAAATGAAGGAGAAAAAAATGGAAGAGAAAAAGAGCAAATCAAAGAGAAAGCGGGCTGTCAAAAAACAGGATCATGTGGATTATGAAGAAGAAGAAGAAGTGGAGATTGAGGAACTTACCGAGTTTATCTGATTTATTGAAGAATTAACTGCTGAAAAGATGGCCAACTTAGTAAGAGGCATTGACCTTTCATGTGGTATCTCATGTGCATCTGTTGAAAAAAGTATTCTTTCCATTTCGACTTAAGCCAAGTGGTGGCTAGTCATCTATGCACTACTTTCTTGTAATTCTGCACTTTGAATGCAAAACTATATATGTGTATGATTCCTTGAGGAATTCACCATATGAGCGTGCGGTTGAACATGTCCAAAATTATGCCTGGTTGATCCCACACTTGCTCAAATGCTTGAACTTTGCCGCACACAATAAAAGTTATCGGGAAAATCCTGTGGAAAGTTTTGCGATTAAGTGGATGAAGACACCCCTACAGGAGAACAAGTAAGTGTTTGGCATATATTTACCGTGCATCTTATCTTTATCGTTTTTTCTTTTTTGTGATTGTGTTAACTAATCTTCAATTTTTTTCATGTTCTTTTTGTAGTGTTGATTGTGGTATATTTGCTCTTAAGTTCCTTGAGATGCGGTTGAAGCAAGATGATGTCTTCAAATTCAAGCTAAGTGATGTGTTGACATTCAGGAGAGAATTGACTGCAAATCTTTGGGCTCATGGAAAGTGGAAAGAAGATAGCGGTTATGAAACTCTAGAAGAGCAACTAGGACATGACTATGGAGAATATGAAGACACTCTATGTGAATTTTTTCGATAGATAATAACTTGTAAATGAAAAACAATTATTTTTTGTTATTGTTTCAATGATGTAAGTCAAAACAAAATTGGATATGTGAATATACATTAATTTTTGTGAATTATGTGATGTCTATCTTTTAAATTTTTATTCTATTCGCGTTAATTAGTCTGAAGTTGTCTTGGATTGTATCAAATACTTTGTTGTCTTTTATCATGAACTTAAGCATGTTTAATAAAAATTTAGCATATTTAGGTGTCACGACCCGAAATTTCCACCTTCGGTACAGTGATGGCGCCTAACATTTCACTTGCTAGGCAAACGAACGTTAGAATAATTTAAACCATTTTTTTTAACAATTTTAGATTTCTTAATAACAAAGAAACAAGTGCGGAAATAAAGTCTGAAATAAAGTGAATAATCTATAATAATAGCGATGTCTAAATACCATCCCCGAACTGGAGTCACAAGTGCACGAGCTTCGAGAATAATACAAACAAGGATATGAATAAAATAAAGCTGTCTGAAAGAAAGCATACAACTAAAATAAAGTAGAAGAGGACTTCAGAACTGCGAACGCCGTGCAGCTATACCTCAGGTCTCCACTGGTAGGTGAATCCGAGCACAATCTACAGTACACTGCTAGGACAAACTCTGAAATCTGCACAAGAAGTGCAGAGTATAGTATGAGTACAACCGACCCCATGTACTCTGTAAGTGTTGAGTCTAACCTCGATGAAGTATTGACAAGGCTAAGGCAGGTCACTTACATTAACCTGTACGCAATAATAGTAATAACAACAATAATAGAAATAAAACAAGTAACTCATTTCAACACTTGAAGCCAACTCGGCATTCATAACCAACTATTATTTCAATCAATTTTCGTTGTGGTGTGCAACCCGTTCCAACAATATAATTCTTCAATAAATTTCCGTTGCGGCGTGCAACCCGCTCCAACAATTTAAACTTAAAATATAATCCGTTGCGGCATGCAACCCAATCCCCCAATATATTCCTTTTTATTTCCATTACGGCGTGCAACCCGCTCCAACAATATAATTTAACAACTATTAAATATAATAAAAATACTCCAATAAATACCACATTTAGTAAGAAATTATTAGGCAACAATGAACACAATATTTATAAATTATTTAGGAACAAGTAATGACAAGTAGCAATTAATTATAGAAATCAGGGAGAAAATAGGTAATTTAATTTTTAATATATTCAATGTCAAGTAGCAATTAAGTCACATTAATCAAATAACATCTAACAATTATAGAATGGATTCAAGGCATAATATTGAGCAAGGAATATGAGAGAAACAATTAATATAATAATTAATTCATGTCTTAAAATAATTTATGATTTCAAATAATTATGCAAACAATTAATTTGACGATGTATAGACACTCGTCACCTCGCCTATACGTCGTTCACATGAATTCCATATAACAAATCATTCAAGGGTTCTATTCCCTCAAGTCAAGGTTAACCACGACACTTACCTCGCTTCGCAACCAAATTCAAGATTCCAATAAACCCTTTCCTCGCGAATTAGTGTCTAAAAGCCTCAAATCTAGACATAAACAATTCAATATACTCAATACAAATCGTATGAATTAATTCCATATGAATTTACTAATTTTCCGGATTAGCTATTTGCCAAGAACTTTTACATGCAGAGACACAAGAAGTTGTCACTACATGTATAAATATTTTCTATGTTATTATATATATATGTAATGTTGTTAGGTCATTGATCCCCCCTATCTATGAATGTGCAGTTGAAGTTGAAAATAGTGGTGCTTCGGTAGATATAACTCTAAAACTCTCTGATGAGAAAATTCTCTTGCATAATACTCCAATGCTTCCCGACGATGCCACACCATTGAATGAAGCTGGAGTTGCTGAGATCAATAAAGGTATGTAGTCTTGTGATAGCACAGTGGAAGGCAAACATTAAGGCATTCTATACATCACAAATTTATTAGATTTGATCCAAGTATTTATTTTCAGTTTGAAATTTTACATAATTTTTTTTATTTTTTGTGCTTTTTGATAATTATTCTGAAAGACTCAATGTAGCCGAAAAAAAAATTAGTGAGCTTATTCGGCTATATGAAAAAGGAAAAATACATCTATTCACACTTGTTGGCTCATAGATAGGTGTGAAGTGTATTTGTTGTATTTTAAAATTTTAGTCAGTATTAATTAATATTTTTTTTGCATGAAGATATAGGAATATCTGAGGGTAATGCAAGTGGATCCGTTGGTATGCACACACCATCTGTGTCGCAACACTTAGACCAGGTAGTTATTTGCTGCAATTCGATTACAAGGTTTGTTTTTTGCCTAATGTATGTTTGTATCAGTTGTATTTTATGTATATATTTTCCTTGTTTTTTTGAACTCATATGATGCATCACAACTTTTTCCAAATACTAAGAGAAGGAAGGCGTTCAGTTCTCCTAATGTTTTGGGTGACACCAGTGATATCCCCAACTTCAATTTATGTTCATTTTTGATGGGTAGTACACAAGAGACTAGTTCAGAAGGTAATTATGCTGCTGTTGTTGTTGGTGAAGAGAGACAAGAACATCATGAATAGCAGGTAGTTGGTCAAGTATCTACCCATATGGCTGTGGATTTTCCTTTGCTGTTGAACCGCAACAGTTAGTTGGTACTGAGCAGCAGGAACATCAAGCAAAAAGAAAACCAGCTAAAGTAGGGAAAAGGATTCGTTTAACCACGACACTTGTCGTTTTGAGTAATTACTCTCTTTTCTACTATTTGAAGTCTTTAATAGCTTCATATGATATATTATGATGTGTGTGAATCGTCAATTTTGATTTTCAGGTGTTTCGGGATTAGTTCAGAAGAATGAATTCGAGGGTTCGTCATTTTATTGAGGGACTCCACCCCAACATCAGATTTAGTATGGCCAGGGAGTTGCAGATGGATATCTCTTATCAGCATGTTGTGAGTATTGCCAGGAGATTGGAGGGCATTCTTGCCCAGGACAGAGAGGAGAGAGAGGACAAGAGGTCTAGAGAGACTGGTTATTATTCTGGTGCTCGTGCCCCAGCAACTCGCCATGGTAGGGGTTATGTGAGTCGCCCCGTTCATTCAAACTTTCCAGCCGCCAACGGTGTTCCAGCTCCTTCTAGGCCCCAGGGCCTTATTATGCACCGCCAGTATCTAGTGTGCCTCCTGCACGGGGTGTTCCTAGCGGCCAGTCCATCAGACCTGGCACGAGCCAGTCACAGTAGCCACACCCTCCCAGAGCTTGTTTTGAGTGTGGCCACACTCGCCATATGGTGAGGGATTTCCCCAGATTTAGGAGGGGTGCACTGCCACAGACTTCTCAGCCACATCGTGCTCTACCGGGTCCCTAGGCTATGATTACAGCACCAGCTGCCACCCCATCTGCTCATCCAGCCCGAGGTGGAGGTCAGGGAGGTAGAGGTTGTCATAGAGGAGGAGGCCAGGCAAGATATTATTCCCTTCATGCTCGTACAGAGGCAGTCGCTTCTGATTCTGTAATTACAGGTATTGTCCCGGTCTGTCATAGAGATGCGTCAGTGTTATTTGACCCATACTCTACATATTCTTATGTGTCCTCTTATTTTGCCCCGTATTTGGGCGTATCTCGGGATTCTTTGAGTTTCCCTGTTTATCTGTCTACTCATATGGGAGATTCTTTTGTTGTGGACCGCGTGTATCGGTCATGTTTGATTGCTCTTTGTGGTTTTGAGACCAGAGCTGGATTATTATTGCTCAGCATGGTGGACTTTGATATTATTTTGGGCATGGACTGGTTGTCGCCCCATTATATTATTCTTGATTGTCACGCTAAAACCATGATGCTGGCTATGCCAAGTTTACCGCGATTAGAGTGGAGAGGTACCTTAGAGTATACTCCCAACAGAGTTATTTCATTTCTTAAAGCTCAACGAATGGTTAAGAAGGGTTGTGACGCGTGTCTAGCTTATGTGAGAGATGTTAGTATTGATACCCCTGCAGTTGAGTCAGTTCCAGTAGCGAGGGACTTTCTATATGTGTTTTCAGCTGATCTTCCGGGCATGCCGCCCAACAGAGATATTGATTTTGGCATTGAATTGTTGCCGGGCACTCAGCAGATCTCTATTCCTCCATATCTTATGGCTCCTCTTGAGTTAAAGGAGTTGAAGGAGCAGTTACAGGAATTGCTTGATAAGGGCTTCATTCGGCCTAGTGTGTCACCTTAGGGTGCTCTTATCTTATTTGTGAAGAAGAAGGATGGTTCTATGCGGATGTGTATTGATTACCGCTAGTTGAAAAAAGTCACAGTGAAGAACAAGTATCCATTGCCTCGTATTGATGACTTATTTGATCAGTTACAGGGTGCCAAAATGTTTTCCAAGATTGACTTACATTCAGGATATCATCAGTTGAAGATTCGGGTGCCAGATATCCCGAAGACTGCTTTCAGGACAAGATATGGTCACTATGAGTTTCTTGTTATGTCTTTTGGGATGACCAATGCCCCAACAAATTTTATGCACTTGATGCACAGTGTGTTCCGGCCTTATCTTGACTCATTCACCATTGTGTTTATTGACAACATTCTGGTGTACTCCCGGAGTCGAGAGGATCATGAGCAGCACTTGAGGACTGCATTTCAGACCTTGAGAGAAAAGAAGCTATATGCAAAATTTTCAAAGTGTGAGTTTTGGCTAGACTCGATGACATTCTTGGGTCATATAGTATCGAGTGATGGGATCCAGATGGATCCGAAGAAGATTAAAGCAGTGCAGAGTTGGCCTAGACCATCCTCAACTATAGATATCCGGAGTTTTCTTGGTTTGGCAGGGTATTACCGTCGCTTTGTAGAGGGGTTCTCATCTATTGCAGCACCTATGACCAGGCTGACCCAGAAGGGTGCTCCGTTCAGGTGGACAGAGGAATGTGAGGAGAGCTTTCAGAATCTTAAGATAGCTTTGACTACAGACTCAGTATTGGTATTGCCTACAGGTTCGGGGTCTTATACTGTATATTGTGATGCATCGCGGATTGGTCTCGGCGCGGTGTTGATGTAGGACAGTAGGGTGATTGCCTACGCGTCCAGACAGCTGAAGGTACATGAAAAAACTATCCTGTCTACAACCTTGAGTTAGCAGCTATTGTTCATGCCTTGAAGATTTGACAACATTATTTGTACGGTGTTCCTTGTGAGATTTACACCGATCACCAGAGTTTGCAGCATCTGTTCAAGCAGAAGGATCTTAATTTGCGTTAGATGAGGTGGTTGGAGCTGCTTAAGGATTATGATATCACCATTTTGTACCACCCTGGGAAGGCCAATGTGGTGGCCGGTGCTTTGAGTCACCGGGCAGAGAGTTTGGGGAGCTTAGCATATCTACTAACAGTAGAAAGGCCCATGGCGTTGGATGTTCAGGCCTTAGCCAACCAGTTTGTGAGATTGGATATTTCTTAGCCGAGTCGAGTATTGGATTTTATGGTGTCTCGGTCTTCTCTTTATGATCGTATTAGGGAGCGTCAGTATGTGCCCAATATAGATGGTTTTCATGAGTTGATTCTCCAGGAGACTCACAGTTCGCGGTACTCTATTCATCCGGGTGCCGTAAAGATGTATCAGGACTTGAGATAGCATTACTGGTGGAGGAGGATGAAGAATGACATAGTAGAGTACGTGGCTCGATGTCTAAATTGCCAGCAGGTGAAGTATGAGCATCAGTGGCCGGGTGGGTTACTTCAGAAGTTATAGATTCCGGAGTGGAAATGGGAGCGGATCACTATGTATTTCGTTGTTGGACTCCCACGGACTCAGCGGAGGTTTGATGCAGTTTGGGTGATTGTGGATAGGCTGACCAAGTCAGCTCATTTCATTCATGTGATGACTACATATCCTTCCGAGCAGCTAGCTCAAATTTACATCAACGAGATCGTTAGACTTCATGGCGTACCGGTATCTACCATCTCTGACTGGGGTACGCAGTTTACATCATTGTTCTGGAGAGCTGTACAACATGAGTTGGGTACTCGGGTTGAGTTGAGCACAACATTCCACCCTCAGACAGACAAACAGTCCGAGCGCACTATTCAAATACTGGAGGATATACTTCGCGCTTGTGTCATAGATTTTGGGGGTGCTCTGGATCAGTTCTTGCCACTTGCGGAGTTTGTCTACAACAACAGTTATTAGCCGAGCATTCAGATGGCACCATATGAGGCTTTGTATGGTAGGCGGTGTCGGTCTCCAATGGGTTGTTTTGAGCCGGACGAGGCTAGATTATTGGGTACAGACTTGGTTCAGGATACCTTGGAGAAGGTTAAGGTGATTCAGGATAGACTTCACACAGTCCAGTCCAGACAGAAGAGTTACGCGGACCAAAAGGTTTGTGATGTTGCATTCATGGTTAGAGAGTGGGTCTTGCTCCGGGTTTTGCCTATGAAGGGCGTTATGAGGTTCGAGAAGAAGGGCAAGCTGAGCCCAAAGTTTATTGGTCCCTTTGAGGTGTTGCGGCGAGTTGGGGAAATTGCTTATGAGCTTGCCTTACCTCCCAGCCTAGCAGGAGTTCATCTGGTATTTCATATGACGATTCTCCGGAAGTATCACAGCGATCCGTTCCATGTGTTGGATTTCAGCTCAGTTCAATTGGACAAGGATCTATCTTTTTTTGAGGAGCCAGTGGCTATTTTGGACAGGCAGGATCGAAAGCTAAGGTCAAAGAACATTGCTTCTGTGAAGGTTCAGTGGAGTGGACAACCGGTTGAGGAGGCGACTTGGGAGACCGAGCAGGATATGCGCAACTGTTACCCTTATCTTTTCACCACTTCAAGTATGTCTCTATGCTCGTTCGAGGACGAACAAATATTTTAAGAGGGGGAGGATGCAATGACCCGGCCGGTCGTTTTGAATGTATTAGCCCCGATCCCCTATTTACTATTTCCCCCATACCTTTTTCTGCTTAAGTAACTTGCCGGGAGGTTTTGTTTTGTTTTTTAGAGTGTTTTGGGACATTTAGTTCCTAAAACGGGAGCTTAAGTCTTAGGATTTTGACTGTAGTTGGAACTGTGTGAAGACGATGCCGGAATGGAGTTTCGTCGGTTTCGTTAGCTCCGTTGGGTGATTTTGGACTTAGGAGCATGTCTGGATTGTGTTTTCGAGGTCCGTAGCTTATTTAGGCTAGAAATGGCGAAAGTCAAATTTTTGAAGATTTGGACCGGTAGTGGAAATTTTGATATCGGGGTAGGATTCCAATTCCGGAAGTTGGAGTAGGTCCGTAATATTGAATATGACTTGTGTGCAAAATTTGGGATCAATCGGACGTGGTTTGGTTGGGTTCGGCATCGGTTGTCGAATTTGGAGGTTTCAAGTTCTTTAAGTTTGAATCGGAGGATGATTTGTGATTTTAGCATTGCTTGATGTGGTTTGAGGGCTCGACTAAGTTCGTATGCTGTTTTAGGATTGGTTGGTATATTTGGTTGAGGTCCCGGGGGCTTCGGGTGAGTTTCGGGTGCTTAACGGGTGAATGCTTGGACTTAGAAGACTTTCTGACATGCTGGTTTCTGGTGTTTTCGCACATGCGGTGGGGAGTCCGCAGGTGAGGCCCCGCAGAAGCGAGGCTGGAATCGCAGGTGTGCCTTTAGGCCTGGGAGTCAGTGGTCGCAGATGCGACAAGTTAGCCGCAGGAGCGGAGCCGCATCTGCGATAGGGTAGTCACAGATGCGGAGATGAGAAGGACCCAAGGTTCCGCAGAAGCGGACGAGTAGACGCAGAAGCACATCCGCAGATGCAGACTTAGAAGCACAGGTGTGGACTCTGGAGTTTTAATGAAAACTCGCAGATGCGGAGTCCTAGCCGCAGAAGCGACACCGCAGGTGTGATGATGAGGTCGCAGGAGTGGGTTCGCTGAGCAGAAAAGAGAGAATTTCGAGGGCTTGATTCATTTCTCCATTTTTTTGGACTTGGGAGCTCAGAAATTGGCGATTCTTTGAGGGATATTCAGAGAGAGCTTTGGGGGTAAAGATTCCTAACTCGTTTTTGGTTGTATTTCATTAATCTATAGTTGTTTTCTCCATTTAATATTTTGGACTGAAAAGTTTGGAAAATGGGGGAACAAATTCCCTAACCGAATTTTTGAGTTTTGATTGGGATTTAGACATCAGATTTGGTTAATTTTGGTACGAGTGAACTCGTGAGTTAATGGATATTCGTTATTTTATGACTTTTACCCGATTTCGAGACGTAGGCCCGGGTCAACTTTTTAGGGCGAATTTCATAATTTTTGTTAAAATATTGATTTGGGGGAAATCTTCATAGGATTTGGAACTATTGTGATATGTGAGCGTCGTGTACGTAAGGTGACGAGTACGTACATGAGCTAATTGTTGTAAAAACCCCGATTTATTTTACTGAGTAGTAATCTGTTCTTCTTTTAAATTTAGTTATACCATTTTAATGAGTATTAACCTATTTTCATTCTTATTTGAGTTATTCCAATATGTGTAGCTATCCTGTTTAGTCTACTATCGCATGTCTACGTGCTTTAACTGCTTACTTGAACTATGTGAAGCATGCCTAGTTGTTTTCTAGCTTTTTCCTTGTTCTTCATTAGTATAGCCGTAGAAATTTTACTGTTAACTGTTGAATTTGTCGTTTGATCTGTGTATTTACTTTTGAGACTACGAGGCAGTTCCTCGGGAGTTCTCCTTGCATATTTACTTTGGGACTACGGAATGGTATTCTGGGAGATCCCCATGTACTGCATATTTACTTTGGGACTACGAAACGGTATTTTGGGAGATCCCCATGTACTGCATATTTACTTTGGGACTACGGAACGGTATTCCGGGAGATCCCCCTGCACATTTACGTTTGGGACTACGAGACGGTATCTCGGGAGATCCCCTGTTGTTATCTCTGTGTACTGAGCTATTGTCTTCTATGTTTTCATTCTTTTTAAATTTCAGTTTTTATTTTACTGTGATATTTCATTCTTGCCTTGCTTTATTATCATATTCCACTAGGGACCTGACCTGACCTCGTCACTACTCTACCGAGGTTAAGCTTGGCACTTACTGGGTACCGATTTTGGTGTACTCATGCTACTCTTCTGCACATATTTTTTGTATGCAGATCCAGGTGCTCTTTAATAGCCGCACTATCAGTGAGTCGGGACAGCTTTGGAGACTTCAAGGTATATCTTCCGCGTCCGCAGACCTCGGAGTCCCCTTCTACTATTTCTCATGTCCATTATCTTCTGTATTTTTCCTTTGTTAGGCTTTGATGTATAGAGACACTAAATTTTCTTCTGTAGTTTGTGATTCAAGTTGTTTCGAGTTTTGGGAAATATTGTGTAGTATATTGAGGAGTTGATTGTTGTATATGCCAAGCGGCATAGTATTCAGTTATCATGTTAAATTTGGGTTTTCATTTCATTATTCCGAAAATATTAGGCTTACCTAGTCGTAGAGACTAGGTGTCATCACAACATCATACCGAGGGAAAATTTGGATCGTGACATTTCCCTGGGCATGGATCTTACCCGAATCATTTATATTGAGGGATGGATCATCCCTGGACATGGATCTTCTCCGAATCATTGATATTTGGGGATGGACCTTCCCCTAGCCTTGTACAGTACTAAGTGACTCAATGTCAGTTATTTTGTGTGTGTGTGTGTGTGTGTGTATATATATATATATATATATATATATATATATATATATATATATATATATATATATATATATTGGAATTTCTTCCCTGGGTTGGATTAGCCATATACAGTACTGAGTGATTGAGTACTCTGAGAGTGTAAGTACTCTGAGAGTGTGAGTACATGAGTTCATCACTGTGCTACATTGCATTAGATATGTATACTCGATATGTAAGCATAGAGAAGTATTTTTCCTCATGCCATCTGATAATGAAATTTCTTATCGGTTGTTAAAGTTTTTGAGAAAAATCTCAGATTTCAGACTTATTCATATTTTTGGTGACTTTCGGGAAAAGATTTGAGTTTTACGGTTATACTTGAAAAGAAAATGTTTATTATCCATAATGGTATACGAGCTGAGCATGTTATTGTTGAGTTATTACTTTTGCTTCTTTAAATTAAATTGTTATGAATTGTTATTGGTTATTGGAGTTGGACTCTAACCTTGGTACATGCTCGTCACTACTTTCAACCTAAGGTTAGGTTTGTTACTTATTGAGTACATGGGGTCGGCTATACTCATACTACACTTCTGCACCTTGCGTGCAGATATTGGATGTTGATGTTGATATTGCTGTGATCGACGGGAGCTAGATTTGAAGATGTACCTGTGTTTCGGTCATAGCTGCCTCTTGTTCATGGTAGCCTTAGATTTATAAGAATCTGTTTATGTACATTTCGAATAGATGATGTATATATTTCATACCAGTTTTATTAATTCTAATCTTAGAAGCTCATGATTTGTACTACCAGTCCTTAAGGAGTGTATTAGAGTCAATTAAAAATTAATTGAATTGGATAGTTGTTAATTGGCTTACCTGACGGGTTGGTTTAGGTGCCATCACTACTAGCTGGATTTTGGGTCGTGACTGTTCTGATACGAGTTCAACCATACAAAAATTATCGAATTCCGACATCAGATTGACCTTCAAATCTTCATTTTATATTTTTGGAAGATTTTATAAAAATCTGATTTTTCTTACATAAATTCACGGATTCATGATGTAAATGAGTATGGAATCATGCAATATAATCAATATAGGATAAGGAACACTTACCTCAATGTTTTGCAGTAAAAATCGCCCAAAGGTCGTCTTACCCGAGCTCAAAATCGTTAGAAGTGAAAAATGGGACGAAATCCCATTTCCAGAACTTAAGTTCTGTTGCCCAGTCATTTACCCTATGTGATCGCAGCCAAACTCCCGCGATCGCGAAGCACAAAAATATTCCAGCATTTTTTTACTCTATGCGATCTCGGCCATTCTCCCGTGATCGCAAAGAACAAATTTTTCCAACAGCCTTCTCCAACTCTTTCGGACAACCTCTAGTATAATAGTCATAACTTTCTGTACAAAACTCCAAATAAAAAATGGTTAATCTTTCTAAAAGCTAGACACCAAGATCTACAACTTTCATGTTTTGTTCATCTACTAATTCCTTATACATGTCGAGATATAAGTTGTCAAAATCAGCCCTGTGCAACACAAATTTATTCTTCATGATTTCTAAACGTCTCCCCGGACAGCCTTTAGTGTACTAACCATAACCTTTTGTACACAACTCCAAATGCTATGTTATTGCTTTTACGAAAACTAGGCACAAAGGGCTACAACTTTAATTTCTGGATCATCTCCAAATTCCTTATAGATTGCGATATATAAGCTTCCAAAGTCGGGTTAGTGTAGCAGAAGTTTCCTCTACGCGATCGCGAAAGGTCATCCGCGATCGTGAAGCACTGGTCAATTTCTCCCATTTTACTCATCGCGATCGCGGACAATTACCCGCTATTGCATAGCACACTGCTGTAGCCAAAAACCAACACCTAAAAATGGCCTAGAAATGGTCTGAAACCACCCCGAAACTCACCCGAGCCCCTCGGTACCCCGTCCGAATATTCCAACAAGTCCCGAAACATAATACGGACTTACTCGGGGTTTCAACTCATGTCAAACAATATCGAAATTATAATTCACACCTCGATTCGGACTTATGAGTTTCAAACTTTTCAATTTACAAAACTTGTGCCAAAACATGTTAAATGAATCCGAAATGACTTCAAATTTGGCACACAAGTCATAAATGACATAACATAGCTATTCCAATTTTCAGAATCTCAATCCGAGTCCAATATGTCAACTCCGCAGTCAAACTTTGGAAATATTTAGCCTTTATATTTCTATTTTTTCATTGGCGATAATTTGAGCTGCGGACCTACAAATTCAATTCCGGGTATACGCCCAAGTCCCAAATTACGATACGGACCTACCGGAACTGTCAAATCATAGATCTGGGTCTGTTTGCTCAAAATATTGACCAAAGTTAACCCAATTGAGTTTTAAAGCTCTATTTCACATTTTAATCAAATTTTCACATAACAACTTTCCGAAAAATTATACGGATAGCGCACGCAAGTCGAGGAATAATGAATAGTGCTATTTGAGGTATCAAAACACATAAATAATTTATTAAATTTAAAAATAACCTATCTAGTCATCACATTAGGCTGAAGTTTTAGTAAATGAACTAAACAATTCAGCTTGTTTAGGCTGAAGTTTCATATAAAACTCATAACAAATTTGTTGACTGTAGGACAAAAGTTTTGTATGTTTTAGCAAATGAACTAAATAATTTCAGCATTTAGTTTTAGCTTCAATGTGAAACAACATCAAGCTACATTAGCATGAAGTTTTTAGCTTCAGCATATTTAGTGTGAAGTATTAGGAAATGAACAATAAAAACTTTAGCATGGATAAGTTTGAAGTAAAGCAAAAACTCAATAGAAAATTATGTATTGTAGGAGAAAACTTCAGCATGTTCAAGCTGAAGTTTTAACAAATGAACTAAATAACTCATTGCTAAACTGCAGATAGCAGGACAAAACTTCAGCATATTTTGGTATTTTTTAACTTGAAACTTATCTTTTCTGTATTTACCAGCTACTTTTTATCTTTTACCACCTACTTCATCTTACATTTAAATTTGTCTGATCATATAGTAAATGACATAAAAAAGTTACTTTTACATTTACAAATAGTAAATGAAGTTTTTTCAATTTGATTATGTGAAAACTTTACAGATTATGTACTGTAGGAGAAAACTTCAGCACGTTCAGGCTGAAGTTTGAACAAATGAACTATATAACTTCAGCATTTGTTGTCTGAAGTTTTTAGGGAAAACTCATTGCTAAACTGTAGATTGCAAGGCAAAACTTCAGCATGTTTTGGTATTTTTTAACTTGAAACTTAACTTTTCTGTATTTACCATCTACTTTTTGTCTTTTACCACCTACTTCATCTTACATTTAAATTTGTCTTACCATATACTAAATGACCTTGAAAAGTTACTTTTGCATTTACAAATAGTAAATGAAGTCTTTTCAATTTGATTATGTGAAAACTTTGGCTTTTCAGGCTGAAGTTATTTTTTTACTATAGAAAAATTGTGGACTTATTAGGCCGAAGTTACATATCTTTTTGCATTTATCACCTACCTGTTGTCTTTTACCACTTACTTATATTGTTACATTCAATTTCTCTGAATGTAAAATAGTAAACAGACCTGAAAAGTTACCTTTGCATTTATAGATTTTAAATTGATTAGGTGCACTCTTTGGCTAAATTAACAATCTCTTCACTTGAAACTTTCATAGTCATCCATAGACTTCTATCATAATTCTTTAAATTTATATTCATCCTTAGCCTTTTGGATTTTTTAAAGAAATAATGTCTGATGCTAGTAGAAGTACAAAGCTTACAATGGATGAACTTATACAGAGGTGGGAGAGTTTAAAGTCTGATTGGAATAGTAACGAAACAATGGCTAGTCTTATGAAGACGTGGGATCAAATAAAGGCTAATTGAAAAAGAATCAGACCACAGTTTTTTGCCGATGAATCATTCCAGAACGGGCTGAACTTCGAACACAATTGTGAAGGTTATTCAACCTTGTTCGACAAGGTTATTGAGCAGTTTGATTGTTTTAAGTTTTCCATCTGGGACGACTATGCCAAGCTGCAAAATAACTTGAAGAGTCATCCTTATCTTATAGATAGAGTAGTAATTGAACAAAATCAGTTACGTAATCAATTCAACAAATTAAAGGGCGATCTCATTAGACTTAGCGGTCTTTTTTCCGAGTATCCTATAATTATCTCTGATTCAGATGATGATGAGATATATCGAGAAATTGAGAAGTACTATTTTGATGATAGTAGTGATGCTTAGTTTTTATAATCCCTTTTTTATGTTTTTCTTCTGTGTTTTTGTTAATGTTTTTTATGGCTCTTCTTTTGTTTTGTTAATGTTTTGATGACGGTGCTCTTTTGTTAATGTTTAAGTTGTATTATGTTATATAAATAAAAATCTTGTTTCGTTTTTTTGTATAATGTTTTTTTAATTTTGAAGGTTGCATTCTCATTTTAGTGTAATAATATAGTACGTCTCAACGTAAAACTTCATTCCTTACAAGCTGAAGTTAGCATATATAAGTTAGAACCTTGAACCTTTTTGATCTGAAGTTATCATCTATAACTTTTGATAGTCACACTTTATAGGCTGAAGTGTTTTTGCAAATATTTTTCGTTAATAGGCATATATGAGGCTGTAACTATATCTTTTAAGAGTCAGACATATGCATGCGGAATTTGTTTTGTTCATTTCTTAAAACTTCACACTAAACATGCTGATGTTTTTTTCCAGAAGTCTACAATTTTTGTAATGAGTTTTTCCAAAATTTCAGAGAAAATATGCTGAAGTTATTTAGTTCATTTGCTAAAACTTCAGACTAAACACGCTAATGATTTTTCCTGCAGTATGAATACTTCATGTAGAAAAGTGTATATATATATATATATATATATGTGTGTGTGTGTGTGTGTGTGTGTGTGTGTGTGTGTGTGTTAAAGATATGTATTTCACTTATAGTTTTTTTCTCGCTGAAGTGATTGCGTACTTTTTTAGAATGCAACAAAACCTGTAAGCCGCCAACAAAAATGAGTGGTTTGTACTTCCAGCAATATATAAACGAGTATTTTTCAATCCAAGAGCTTATTTTTTTATTTCTATGAAAACAATCACATTTCACATATATCATTCAATAATGAAAGTCTAAATTCAGCATATCTATCTTCCTTTAGAATGAATATTTTTTCAAGGATTATTGAACGTTTGAGTATTTTGCAGCGTGTTTTCTGGAATATGGATGAGGTGTTGGAGAACACAAGCAAGTTGTTCTGTTATGCCCAATTTATTTACAAAGACTGCATTTGGTAGACTTCAATGATACTGATTCAGTCACAGGGATATACTTCTTCTTTTGTCTTATTCCTTGTAAATCTCTACATCGGGAGGTTTGTGATTTCAGATTCTACATTTTGTGGTATATCCCATGAATTTTGATCTCCCACTGTCATGACCCAAAATCTGCATGTCGTGATGGCGCCTATCTCAATACTAGGTAAGCCGACAATCTCAATAAAACACAATTTCTCTTAAGTTTGAAAACATAATATATAAATTTAATAGAAAACCCCCACACATACTGATATAAATACACTCCCAAAACACGGTGTCACAGAGTACACGGGCATCTAAATAATAACAAAGTTTGACTGATGAGAAAAATGTCTGAAAATATAAACCAGTACAATAACTGAAAGGAAAGAGAGTCAAGGGCTACGGACGCCAAGCAGCTACCTTGATAGTCTCCAATAGATAAATCCTCAAATCTGGCAACGACCGTATCCAGAAGTACCTGGATCTGCACACGAGATGCAGGGTGTAGTATGAGTACAACCAACTCAAGAAGTAACAGGACTAACCTTTGGGCTGAAAGTAGTGACGAGCTTAACAGGTACAGTCTAGTACAAAAATAATAGTACCAAAATGTAGGCATGCTTTCCAGTTCAACAATTAAACTCAGTAAAACTTAGTACAAGTAAAATAGATAAATTCTGCATGATATGAGGAATATGACATCTCTATATCTACATGCCAAAATATATGTTGTATGTGATGTACCACAATGGAAACCTCGTGTACTCACACTCTCAGAATACTCAATTACTCAGTACTGTATATGGCCAATCCAGCCTAGGGAACTCCATCCTAGTATATATATATATATATATATATATATATATATATATATATATATATATATATATATATATATATATATATATATATATATCAACTGACAATCAGTCACTCAGTACTGTACAAGGCCAATCTAGCCCAAGGGAACTCCATCCCAATATAAATAAATAAGGCAACTCCATGCCTAGAAAACTCCATCCCAAATATAATTAAATAAGGCAACTCCATGACTAGGGAACTCCATCCCTAATATAAAAAAATAAGGCAACTCCATGCTTAGGGAACTCCATCCCTAATATAGAGAAACTGTGCTCACTATGTGTATGGGGGGGGGGAGGTGCAGACTCCGGAGGGACTCCTTCAGCCGAAGCACTATAATAAGCCTTATTCAGGAATAAATAAATAAAATATGTTGCGACGTGCAGCCCGATTCCATAAATATCACTCAAAATCTCCAGTCTCTCGGGCTCTCAATGACATGAAAATCAACCTGACATGCTGATATGATGTGTTAATGAATGACAACAAAAACTGAGATATGATATGCAAATGATAGATGTAGCCGAGTAGAAAATTTTAATTTAAACAAACAATTCCACAGCAACACGATCCATGTGGGTCCCAAAATATCGGCACGTAGCCTGAACATGATTTTCAATATGAATCTCAGCTCGATTTCTCTAACACGTGGAGGATATGTGGATAATGACATTTATTTAATTATGAAACTCCACAGAATCAATTAAATCACAATTTCTACGGTGTACGCTCGTCACTTAGCGTGCGCATCACCTCCAAACAACTGATATAACACAAAATTCAGGGATTTATACCCTCATAACCAAGTTTAGAAATGTTACTTACCTCAAACCGTGTAATTCTTTACTCCGCTATGCCTTTGCCTCATGAATTGGCCTCCAAAAGCCACATATCTAGTCACAACTAATTTGATTCAGTCAATACAAATTATTGGAATTAATTCCACGTGAAAATACTAATTTTCCAACAAAATCCAAAATTTAACTCAAAAATCGCACATGGGGCCCACATCTCGGAACCCGACAAAAGTTACAAAATATGAACGCTCATACAACCACGAGTCCAACCATACCAAATTTTACCAAATTCCGACATCAACTCGACCTCCAAATCTCAAATCTTATTTTCAAATCCTTAGGCCCAATTTCTCAAATTACACCTCAAAACACATAATCTAGTCGGAATACTCAATGATAATTCAATATTATTTAATAACAATGATCAAAAGGGACTTACCTCAAGGTTTCCCATGAATTCTCGCTAAAACTTCGCCTCAACCTGTGTTCTTTTGCCCAAAAATATTGAAATGAGCTAAAAACAAAAATGCTCAATAATTACACTAATCTTGTCGCTAAAAGTCCATTTCCCGTGACTAAAGGTCCGCACCAGAACCTACTTGCACCGGCAATTTATTTATTCACTAAAAAGGCTCTAACTCCATCATACGAAATCGAAATTCGATGGTTCTTGTTCCTACGAGACACAAATAATAATACAAACCTAGTCATTCAATCGAAACTCAATTCGGAGCTCATTTTCTCAATGCGATACCAATTTCGCTCGTTAAACAATTAACTCATGCTTTGCGCTAAAAACCCAATCGTGACTTGATGAAATTAGACCAAACATTCTAGATCATTCCTATAATTCATTATCAAACTCCCGGAAGTCTTAAAATTGAATTTTGATCTCTAGAACTAAAAATGGACCTTTGGATCATTACATGTTTATGCTCAAAACACCAAACTCTTCAAAAAACTCTTCCTCGATAGCCTGTAGTGTATCAGCCATAACTTTTGGTACCCAACTCCAACTGCCAAACGGTTTAAATTTATGAAAACTAAATACAGAGGACTACAACTTTCATTTTTGGATCATGGAAAATTTCCTTATAAATTACGAGATATAAGCTTCCAAAGCCAGTCATGTGCAGCAGAAATTTCTGCGATGTACACTGCTGTAACCAAAAACCAACAGTTAAATATGGCCTAGAAATGGTCAGAAACCACTCTGAAACTCACCCGAGCCCCTCGGGACCCCGTCCGAACATAACAACAAGTCTCAAAACATATTACGGACTTAGTCGAGGCCTCAAATCACATCAAACAACGCTAAAAACACGAATGATACCCCAATTCAATCCTAATGAAACTAACAAATTCCAACTTTTACATTCGATGCCGAAACCTATCAAATTAAGTCCGATTGACCTTAAATTTTGCACACAAGTCATAAATGACATAACAGACCTATGAAAATTTTTAGAATTGGATTCTGACCGCGATATCAAATAGTCAACTCCACGGTCAAACTTCCCAACTTAAATTTCCTACTTTCGCCATTTCAAGCCTAATTTAACTACGGGCATCCAAATAATTTTTCGGACACACTCCTAATTTCAAAATCACCATACAGAGCTATGTAAATCATCAAAATTCTATTCCGGGGTCGTTTACACATAAGTAAACATCTGGTCAACCTTTTCAATATAAGTTTCATCTTGGAGACTAAGTGTCTCAATTCATTTCAAAACCTCACCGGATCCGAACCAATTACCCCGACAAGTCATATAACAACGATAAAGCATACATTGAGCGGTAAATAGGGGAACAGGGCTGTAATACTCAAAATGACTGGCCCGACGAATTCTCCCCCACTTAAGCATGTGTTCGTCCTCGAATGTGCCAAGAGTTATTCCTAAGCCTTTAAATCACTGCCCCACCTTACCATGCACATACCCGGGGGTGATCCCACGCCACCATATTCCAGATAGGACTGACAACACAACATAATTGAGGATCATTAATTGAACCTTAGCCCACAAACCTTAGAATTAAATTTTCAGCATTTAGAATTTCTTTTCAAGACCCGAATCCCACATTTACACATTGTATAAATCTGAACAAACTGTATCAAGCCATAACCATAACGCCAAATATAATTACATAACATACTACACAATTCGCATGCTCGCAACACCATTCCCGATCATAGTAACTACTCCAAACCAACCAAGTACTACTATTAAACCCCACATTCCACATAACCTTATTACAAAACTTCAAACACTACCGATAATGAAAGAAACATATGGGAACTCACAACCACTCACCAGATCAGCAGGTCACAGAGCTTTCCCTCATTCAACAGGTACCATAGCCAATTGTTTAAGCCGAATTCTAAATTATTCTTCCAACACGCTGTAATCAAACCTGATAGTACCCATTCTAGGTCCAATGACCTTATATTATAAAAGACAACTATTCTATAGACATTCCATACCCATATAAGTCAAGCCACAACTGCACAATCTGTGTACCAAAAATGGAAAATATCTCAAACAAGAGAACCGCTTTGCAAGTTCAACAAGCACCACCACAACCGCAATGCTATGAGCTTATCATATATAGTAGAACCAAGACACACGAATATAATAACGGTAACCAATTCTCCTAGAGCTCACATTAACATCATCTGCATGGACAACTCACGTGCTAATAACATAATCCGCCCGGTATCGTCCCAGGTCTCCAGTCCAAACATATCACATTGGAGCATTTAAATAGGTATACAGGTATATGATGAGAGAGATAAGATTCTCATCCTGTACTGGTATAAATGACATGCTAAAGTGTAGACATGTACAAAGTGTGCTATCATAGCTCAAACCGGAAATCTTTCATCACTGAGGCATTTATCAAGTTCGTTCAGGGATTTTAACCCATATGTAGCCTCAAACACGGCTCAAATAGCTCACGCAATGTTATAGATATGAGAAACATCATAGCTTAAAGCTTAACAGACAATTCTAGGCATATTATAGCCTAAATGCATTTCGAGCATGGATAAATAGCCCTCTGAAAAGTCCTCAATGACTTAAACATAACACATACTATTATCTAGTTAACTTGGCCACATCTTCATAGTCTGCGGCCCCGAAACAATTTGCTTATGAGAACTACTAGTCCCTCAAATTCATAGAACACATGAACCACCGTAACTGATCACAACCCCAATACTCAAATGACTAACACATCTTTCATGCACAATCATCCCACGAGGAATAATTTCATAATTCTTTCGTGCCACATAACAATAATTTGAATATCATCAGTCTATCAACCAAGTGAGTACCGCAATACTAATGAACATCCGTAAGTCAAAACACAATGTGCCTTTTGAAATGTGCACCCTTCTCAGGGATTACCGAGCAGTTATAACATTCATCTAAATATCTGAAACTGACCATTTTGTTCAAAATTCATGATCTTCCTTTCAAGAATGAATTGCCACCTTGTACATCTAAATCTAAATCTCGCAGAACACACCACATCTATCATGTGAAAAGCACGTGAATCTCATTATAAACTCTGATTCATCAGCAAATTACATACCCTATTAATTAGAAACCTTTCTCTTGCTTGTTTCCAGATGAAAATCACAATATACAACATATTCCCCACACCGGTAGAAAATATCCGGCTCAAACCATGGTAGAAACCATCAAGAATACTTTGAAATCCATTTGCACATAACTAAGCTATCATAACTAAATCCCTCTAACTCGACCAAGCCACGTAGGTCACCAAACCCAAGAATATTGCCACCAAAATATCTGTAAAGTCTCACCACGTCATAATTACCCCATAAATACCACAGTCGTAACACTCACTCTGAAAATACCTTATGTGAATTTAAAATTGTTCCTCTTTCCTTTCTTATACTGAAATGTAGAATCCATAGTCATATAAAATTACCGCAAGTCCCGGCACCTTCAAATGGAAATCTCAGATTTTATCCATACACAAGTCCGGAAACATTCTCAATTGCTATATATAATTCTCGAACCCATTAGAACTTTCTCAGGAGTCACCTACTTTGCTCAAATCTAAATTGCACCGCCCAAAAGGGCCAAAAGGCACAAGCCCCATTAGCACAACAACCCCCAAAGAAGTAACCCTGCCTTAACACCACCAATCAAATTCATACTTCGTGCATACTATATCCAACAATAACAACTCGATCATCCCATGATTTTCATATACTCATAAAGTGAAATATAACCCGTATCCAGGAATTTCTTTACTCGAGTCATCCCCGATTTCAATCTCTGGAAGTCATAAACGATTCACATGTATTCCTCAAACTGAAACCAGTATAACACATACTCATGAAATCAAATCGTCAATAGCAGGCTCCCCCACATGGCTCAAAGCCATAGAACAAAACATTCCATAACTTACAATATCCATACTCTATTATTGCCATAATACTGCAGTCAGTTGAACAAAAATTCTTCACAAGCTCAGGTAACACAAACCATAAAATACCTCAATTCATTTGCTAAGCTCGCCTTCATTCTCGTGACAGTCAAGTCAACTTTCTCAACCAAATTCAAATTCAAATCTCAACACATACACACTGTTGGTAGAAAAGAAACTCTCCACTCAACATTATAAGGATCACACATCCGTAAATTACCCCGCATATGATACCCCGCCTACTCGGCCTCAAATTGACATCTTTCTATACCCTTTTACAGCCACAACTACTATGTAATCGCTTAACCCTCTTGAGTACAAACTCATTGACAAGACATGAGAATTCAATTTCTCCCATAATTTAACAACGTGAAAGATCCTTCAATACACTCACAACTCGAGACTATACGTCAAATCAAGACAGAAATCAAGTACACAATAACAAGCTCTTCAGTCATAAGTAAACTTTATTCGTCACAGTCAACCCATTTGAACACATCCCGAAATCACATCATACTTATCATATAGCCATTCAACCGCTCATCGAGCTATAAATTCCACTCAGAGGGACACTACCGTACATATGCGTCCAAATGTTACTGAGATTAAGCTGCGGCCTAACCCTGGCCTCAAGTCCTCCAGACTGGCCTATCACCAAAATACAACATACATATCACGAACCTCGTTCATAGAATCACAAGTCGGTGATGCATAACTGATACCGAGCGCTCACATGCGTACACAAATGTGTGGAAGGAATTCAAAGAGTTATGTTTCAAGCTAAATCAATTTCGCACGATAGAATACAAGAAAGTGAAATTTTCCTAAGGGTTTGACAGCCTCTCGAACATAAGTACAGACGTCTCCGTATCGATCTGCAAGACTCTATTAAACCTACTCAGGACTCGTAAGGCCTATGTAACCTAGAGCTCTGATATCAATTTGTCGCGACCCAAAATCTGCATGCCGTGATAGCGCTTATCTCAATACTAGGCAAGCCGACAATCTCAATAAACCACAATTTCTCTTAAGTTTGAAAACATAATATATAAATTTAATAGAAAACCCTCACATATACTGATATAAATACACTCCCAAAACCCGATGTCACTGAGTACATGAGCATCTAAATAATAACAAAGTCTGACTGATGAGAACAATGTATGAAAATATATAATAGTACAATAACTGAAAGAAAAGAGAATCAAGGGCTGTGGATGCCAAGCAGCTACCTTGATAGTCTCCAACAGATAAATCCTCAAATCTGGCAACGACCATATCCGGAAGTACCTAGATCTGCACACGAGGTGCATGGTATAGTATGAGTACAACCAACTTAATAAGTAACAAGACTAACCTTTGGGGTGAAAGTAGTGACAAGCTCAACAGGTACAGTCTAGTACAAAAATAATAGTACAAAAATATAGGCATGCTTTTCAGTTCAACAGTTAAATTCAGTAAAACTCAGTACAGGTAAAATAGATAAATTTTGCATGATATGAGGAATATGACATCTCTATATCTACATGCCAAAATATATGTTGTATGTGATGTGCCACAATGGAAACCTCGTGTACTCACACTCTCAGAATACTCAATCACTCAGTACTGTATATGGCCAGTCCAGCCCAGGAAACCCCATCCCAGATATATATGTATCAACTTGCAATCAGTCACTCAATACTGTACAAGGCCAATCAAGCACAAGGGAACTCCATCCCAATATAAATAAATAGGGCAACTCCATGCCTAGGGAACTCCATCCCTAATATAAATAAATAAGGCAACTCCATGTCTAGGGAACTCCATCCCTAATATAAAGAAATAAGGCAACTCCATGCCTAGGAAACTCCATCCCTAATATAAAGAAACTGCTCACTGTGGAGGTTGCAGACTCCGGAGGGGCTCCTTCAGCCCAAGCGCTATAATAAGCCAGCTCCAAGAATAAATAAATAAAATATGCTGCAACGTGCAACTCGATCCCATAAATATCACTCAAAATCTCCAGTCTCTCGGGCTCTTAATGAAATGAAAATCAACCCGATATGATTATATGATGTATCAACGAATGACAACAGAGTCTAAGATATGATATACAAATGATGGATGTAACTGAGTACAAAATTACAATTAAAAAAAATAATTCCACAGCAACACGACCCATGTGTGTCCCAAAATATCGGCATGTAGCCTGGACATGATTTTCAATATGAGTCTCAACTCAATTTCTCTAACCCGTGGAGGATATGTGGATAATGACATTTATTTAATTATGCAACTCCATGAAATCAATTAAATCACAATTTCTACGGTGCACGCCCACACGCCTTTCACTTAGCGTGCGTGTCACCTCCAAACAATTGATATAACATAAAATTCAGGGATTTATACCCTCAGAACCAAGTTTAGAAATGTTACTTTCCTCAAAATATGTAATTCTTTACTCCGCTTTGCCTTTGCCTCACGAATTGGCCTCCGAAAGCCTCGTATCTAGTCACAATTAATTTCATTTAGTCAATACAAATTAATGGAATTAATTCCATGTGAAAATAATAATTTTCCAACAAAATCCAAAAATTAACTCAAAAATCGCTCGTGGGGCTCACATCTCGCAACTCGACAAAAGTTACAAAATATGATCGCCCATTCAGCCACGAGTCCAACCATACCAAATTTACCAAATTCCTACATCAACTCGACCTCCAAATCTTAAATCTTATTTTCAAATCCCTAGGCCCAATTTCTCGAATTACACCTCAAAAACACGTAATCTAGTCGGAATACTCAATAATAATTCAATATTATTGACTAACAATGATCACAAAGGACTTACCTCAAGTTTTTCCGTGAATTCTCGCTCAAATTTTGCCTCAACCCGTGTTCTTACGCACAAAAATATTGCAATGAGCTAAAACAACAAAACTGCTCAATAAAAACACTAATCTAATCGCTAAAAGTCCATTTTCCGTCTCTAAAAGTCCATTTCCCATCACTAAAGGTCCGCACCAGAACCTGCTTCCATCAGTAATTTATTTATTCACTAAAAAGGCTCTAACTCCATCATACGAACTCGGAATTCGACGATTCTTGTTCCTATGAGTCACAAATAATAATATGAACCTAGTTATTTAATCGAAACTCAATTTCGAGCTCATTTTTTCAATGCGATACCAATTTCGCTCATTAAACAATTAACTCATGTTTCGCGCTAAAAACCTAATCGCGACTTGATGAAATTAGAGCAAACATTCCCGATCATTTCTATAATTCATTATCAAACTCCCGGAAGTCTCGAAATCGAATTTTGATCTCTAGAACTAAAAATGGACCTTTGGATCATTACATGTTTATGCTCAAAACACCACACTCTTCCCCAATAGCCTGTAGTGTATCAGCCATAAATTTTGGTACCCAACTCCAACTGCCAAACGGTTTAAATTTATGAAAACTAAATACAGAGGGCTACAACTTTTATTTTTGGATCATGAAAAATTTTCTTATAGATTACGAGATATAAGCTTCCAAAGCCAGTCATGTGCAGCAGAAATTTCTGCGATGTACACTGCTGTAACCAAAAACCAACAGTTAAATATGGCCTAGAAATGGTCAGAAACCACTCTGAAACTCACCCGAGCCCCTCGAGACACCGTCTGAACATATCAACAAGTCTCAAACCATATTACGGATTTAATCGAGGCCTCAAATCACATCAAACAATGCTAAAAACATGAATCATATCCCAATTCAAGCCTAATGAAACTAACAAATTCCAACTTTTACATTTGATGCTGAAACTTATCAAATCAAGTCCGATTGACCTCAAATTTTGCACACAAGTCATAAACGATATAACGGACCTAAGAAAATTTCCATAACTAGATTTCAACCCCTATATCAAAAATTCAACTCCCCGGTCAAACTTCCAAACTTAAATTTTCTACTTTCGCCATTTCAAGCCTAATTTAACAACGGACTTTCAAATATTTTTTATACACGCTCCTAGTTCCAAAATACCATACGGAGCTATTAAAATTATTAAAATTCTATTTCGGGGTCGTTTACACCTAAGTAAATATCCGATCAACTATTTCAACTTAAGTTTTATCTTGGAGACTAAGTGTCTCAATTCATTTCAAAACCTCACCGGACCCGAACCAATTACCTCGGCAAGTCATATAATAACTTTAAAGCATATATTGAGCAGTAAATGGGGGAACATGGCTGTAATACTCAAAACGACCGGCCGGGTCAGTACACCCACAATATTCACATGTCCTTCATATGTTTTGAACCATGTTTCCCTTGGATACCATTTTGAGCAGTAATCAGATTTCTGCAAATATCTCTTATTGATAGTAGCAATTGCGTGTGGACAAAGCAATTTATCAAGTTGAAATTCCAAGCAGTCACAAGTTCTCTTCTTTAAGTCCACAATGAATTTCAATCCTTCATTATTTATTCTAAACAACATTGAATAAAGGTTGAACACTTAAGAAGGAATAAAAAGGTAAAAAACTATATTAGTGTATTATTGCTTCAAAAAGAAAAAGTATGAAGTTTTGTATATGTAAGCAGTAAATCACTGCAACAAACATTAAAAGCTGAAGTGATTATGCATTGGTAAATTCTGAAGTTAATAAATATACTTACAAACATTTTGCAAGCCAATTCCATCTTCTTATTCATCTCTTCTTCTGGCCATATTGATACTTTGTGAAAAGTTTCATGTGCTTTTTTTCTTCGATCGTAAAATCACTCTCCCAACTTTTCTTGGATGAAATCTAGAATTCTTAAAACATGCATCTCTCTCGCTTTTAGTAACACTGGATTCATTGATTCTACCATGTTTATTGTCAGCATATCATAACATCGACGTGGGAATCACGATCGATCCCATCTCTCTGGCGGCTCTTCCATTATGTAATTGTATATTTTCTTGTCAACACTTTTGATTTGGGACATTAACTGATTAAAATCTTCACGTCTGTATGACCTTGCAACGCTTTGAAAAAGATTTATAACCGTGTTTTTTTGCATGTCTTTGCTTTAAATTCTTCTCAAAGTGATAGAGGCAGATACCATGGTGAGCTTCAGGATAAATTTGTCTAATCCCATTTGTGATTGATTGGTTTCTATCTGATAAGAAAACCAGTTCACGGCGAACTTCAATTGTTTTTCTCATTACCCCAAAGAACCAAATGTATGCGTCATTATTTTCTGAATCTGCTACACCAAAAGATAGAGGAAAGATTTGATTGTTTGCATCCTTTGATACAACAACAAATAGAACGCCACGATATTTTGACTTTAAAAATGTTGCATCAACTGCAATCACGGGTCTACACTAACTCCAACCAGCTATTGATGTCACATGAGCAAAGAATATGTAAGCAAACCTGTACACGTGAAGCACAAAAAAACAAATCATAAGGTGTGAAGTTTTAAAATAGGAACATTGCAAACTTCAAACTGATGGTTACTATTCTTTTGCTTACCGATTCTGCTCATCTCTCTTTATACTAGTGTACGTCTCTTGGTTTGCACCATCATGTATAGGTACGAAGGAAGAATCTAGTAGTTCTCTTCCGGTGTTCCTCTTATGCAAGCAATAGCTTTTTGAATTGCGCTCCATGCCTTGTGATATCCAATGTCAATTCCAAATTTCTTTTTCATTTCACTTTGTACAAAGGCTGGTGTAACGTCAATCTTTTTATCCCGAACATGTTTTAAAATTTGCTCACTTATAAAATTTGATGTAGCATGCTTCTGGTTTTATTTTCTTGCATCAACCGAGCATTCATGGTTGTTATGAAATTTTATCACCCTGAAAAGTGTTGAATTTTTTATTCTGGTAGCATGTACATTTCAACCACATTTCTCCACGATGCGTTTCAGCTCATATCTCTTTGAACATGATCTAACAACGGTGAATTCAACTTTTTGGTTTCTCTCCAAGCTGCAGAAAAATTTAGTCACACTCTTCTTGTTCTCAAAAACTGATCCTACTTTTACTTCCTCAGGCAATGTATCGTGCCTAAGTATTTTACATGGTGGAGATTCTTTCAGCTTTCTCCTCACTCTTTTTCTTGATTTCTTAGAAGCAGTAGAAGTTTCAACAATTTCTTCAATTGTATCTGATGTTATCGGTATAATTTCTATATTTTCTTCATCTTCGTTGTTGCTTATCATTGCAAGAGATAACAAAAAACTTTGTTGGATTGTGTGTTGGTTGTCTATTTGTATTATTAGTTGTCCTTCTTCTTCTTGGGCCTCACCAAAGTGGTATTAATCTATTGTAGCGGCAGGTAATTCTTGCAGCATTCTATATTTTGAAGCAGCTGTAATGTTAGAAGGTTGTCGCACATTGTCTACATCCATTATTAGCTAGTTTCTAGTTCATATTGATAATTAGCAAGTTGTTCTAAATCTATTGTATATGCAAGAGATGGTTTGAATGTTGCAGATTTTGATGTAGCTATACAGTCATAAAGTAGTTGTATTTTTTTGACGACAAAATGATAATTCTTGAAGGCTGAATCAGTTGTTAGCAAATGTATACATGTTCTGAGTTCTTTATCTGAAGTTACAAGCATCCCTTTACTTGTATTTATTTTGATATCAAACCATATGTTTAGTGAATATTTGGTTGAATCAAAATTTGTAACTTTACAATTTTTCTTCAGGAAAGAATTAAATGATACTTGTTTATTAAGCAAAATAAGTTTTGCATCATGATCCAAGTATTTGTAATCAAAAGTTCACCTCCCATTGAAAGTAATAACAAGGCAAATTGAAGTCATCCTGCAGAATGAAAACTTCAGCATGTTTAGTGTCAAGTGTTGGGAAAATGAACAAAACTTTTATTAGAAAATTACATACTGCAAGACAAAAACTTAAGCATATTTAGTCTAAAATTCTAGCAAATGAACTAAAAAACTTCATTATACTACAAAACTTCAGCATGTTTGGTATGAAGTTTTAGCCTTCAGAAATTAACATACTGCAGGAGAAAAAATTCAACATGTTTGTCCTGAAGTTTTAGCAAATGAACTAAAACACTTCAGCTTGTTTAGACTAAAGTTTAGGAAAAAGATAATGACAAAACTGTTGAATGCGGGACAAAACTTCAGTATGTTTTGGTATAAAGTTTTAGCAAATGAACTAAATATCTTTAGCATGAATTAGCAAAATATTCATTAGAAATTAACATACTGCAGGACAAAAACTTTAGCATGTTTGTCCTCAAGTTTTAGAAAATGAACTAAAAAGCTTCAGCTTGTTTGGACTGAAGTTTAGGAAAAAGCTCATGACAAAACTATTGAATGCATGACAAAAACTTTTAGAAAATTACATACTGCAAGACAAAAACTTAAGCATGTGTAGTCTGAACTTTTAGCAAATGAACTAAAAAGTTTCAGCTCGTTTATACTGAAGTTTAGCAAAAAGCTCATTACAAAATTGTTGAATGCATGATAAAACTTCAGTATCTTTTGGTATGACGTTTTAGCAAATGAACTAAATAATTTCAGCATGCATTAGCAAAAATTCATTAGAAATTAACATACTGCATGACAAAAACTTCAACATGTGTGTCCTGAAGTTTTAGAAAATGAACTAAACTGTCACGACCCAATTTCTCCTATAGGCCGTGATGGCGCCAAACATGGTCTCTAGGCAAGCCAACTTTAAACTAACTCCGTGATCTTTCTTTTAACGGTTTAAAATAGTTGATTTTTAATTTATGCACAAATAAGAAAGGGAGGTTTATATAAAAAAAAAATGAGAGATCAAAATTTTTAAATCAAGTGATATAAGATAAACAACCCAATAACCATCAAGTGCCTACTAACATAAATTTCCAAGACCTGCTGTCACAAGTGTATGAGCCACTAGTAGAATATACAAAAGCGTACTACACTGTTGTCTGAAACAAAATAGATAGAAAAATAAAGCAAAAGGAAGACTTCGGCTGCTACAGAACGGGCTCGGAAGACAGCTCACCGCAAAGTCTCGCAGTAGTAATCAAGTGTGCGTGCCAGACTGATATCCAAAAGCACCTACCTCAGATCTTGCACATTAAGTGCAGAAGTGTAGTGTGAGTACATAAACAACATGTACCCAATAAGTATTTAGTCTAACCTCGAAGAAGAAGTGACGAGGGGTCGACTTTGATACTTACTATAGGGCAACAATAAGAATATATAAAAAAAATGCTAATTAATCATGGGATATATAAATGACAATAGAACTCAGAAGCAAGAATTTAAATTGACAATCCTTTCACCGATAGTAATTACCAATTCAATTTCTCTCCTTTAAATCTTTAACCTTTCAAACCAATGAAGCAATATCAAACATATTGGAATTTCCAGTATCATTTTGCATGAATTATGCCGAGGATGTATGGCCCGATCCAAAATACATATAAATATACTATGTGCAATGCTGAGGGTCAAACGACGCGAACCATAGATGCATCTATTAACCTGCTGAGACGAACGGCCCGCTCCCATGGGAGTAGTGGAAATTTACCCAGCTCGCAGAATATACTTGCGATGTGGTTGAACATAGATTTCTCAAGTTATCCCTAAATTCTTCCCAAAACAAGAAAATCCAACTAGAAACTTTAAAAGTCATTGAAATCCTCAACTCAGCTCTATCTGAGGCAGTTAGTAAGCATAATCAAACAGCGATGTCAACAAAGCATGGTGTAAACGTAAAACTACTCGAACATAAGCACAATTAGTAGCTACGTATGGACTCTCGTCACCTCATGCGTATGTAGCCCCCAAAAATAAAAGCACATATTAATTAACTTCACCTATGGGGTTAATTCCCTCTTACAAGGTTAGAAAAGAGACTTACCTTGTCTCAAAGCTTACTTTGCGGTCATAGATTGTGCTCAAATCCTCAATTCGGTGCCCAAAGACTCGAAACTAGTCAAAATATTATATAAACGATCAATACATGTTCAGAAGTTCATATTCCAACTATTAAAGGGATTAAACAATCCCAAATGTAGGATTCCTAAAATTTACCCCAGGCCCACGTGCTCGGATTCCGGAAAATTTTGAAGAAAATTGTTAACCATAACCTAACGAACTCAAATATATAATTTTCAATAAATTCCATAATGAATTTCGTGGTAAAATCTCATTTTTATCAAAAATCTAGGTTTTCACCTAAACCCATGATTTTCACTAATTTACATGTTATAATCTACCCATAAGCTATGTATTTAACTCACATTTGATAGGAATTACTTACCTCAATTAGATGATGAAAATCCCTCTCTAACCAGCTCCAAAATCGCCCCTAAGAAGTGAGCAAAATGCCAAAGTCCCGTGTTTAAAACAACCTCATTGCCCAGCGAATTTTCGCACCTGCGAGGCCACTGCCGCAACTGCAGTGCCACTTCTGTGGAAAAGATCTCGCAGGTGCAGTCCTCCCCCATCTGGCCCACGTTCGCATCTGCGGAGCTGGGGCCGCTCCTGCGCGACCGCTCCTGCAACCTTCGACGTGCACCTGCGGACATAGCCGCTTCTGCAGTTTCCCCCAATCGCACATGCCCGTTCACAGGTGCGCAATATTGCATGCATCTTCGGTCCTTGGCCAAATTCTCCCAACCGCTTCTGTGGCACGAACCACGCATCTGCGGGCTCGCACCTGCAGTCAGAAGCTTGGAGGTGCGGGCACACTACGACTGGTGCACCAACAACCCCTTTTTAGTCTTGACTCAATCCGCGCATCGTCCGAATGGTACCCGGGGTCTCCGAGGCCCCGTCAAAACGTACCAACAAGTCTATAAACATAATACGGACTTTCTCGAACTCTCAAAATGTGTAAAACAACAACAAAACCAAGAATCACACCCCAAAATCAAATCGATTCAAAAAATGAACTTTAAGTTTTTCTAACTTACTCCCAACGCGCTGAAACATACTTAAACTACTCGGAATGACACCAAATTTTACGTGCAAGTCTTAAATCACCATACAGAATGATTTCCGATCTCGGAATCCCGTTTGGAATTCGATATCACCAAAACCTACTCCAAACCAAATTTAAAGAACTTTAAAACCTTCAAAGAACCAACTTTCACTATTAGGCACTGAAATGCTCCCGGGTCATCCAAAACATGGTCTGAACATATGCCCAAGTCCGAAATCATCATACGAACCTATTGGAACTATCAAATCCCTATTCTGAGGTCGTTTACTTAAAATTTGACCGAAGTTAAACTTAGCTCTTTTTGCCAACCTTAAGGAACCAAGTGTTTCGATTTCTGCCCGAACCCTTCCAAATTACGAACTAACCATCCCCGCAAGTCATAAAACAGTAAAAGCATGTACGGGGAGTCTTATGCAATGGAACGGGATTCTAAAAAGCAAAACGCCCTACCGGGTCATTACATTCTCCACCTCTTAAACAAACGTTCGTCCTCGAACGGGTCTAGAATCATACCTGGAGTGCTGAATAAGTGTGGATATCTGCTCCGCATGTCTCCCTCGGCCTCCCAAGTTGCTTCCCCAACTGGTTGGCCCCTCCACTAGACTATTACCATAGAAATATTCTTGGACCTCAACTGGCGAACGTATCTATCAACAATCGCAATTGGTTCCTCTTTATAACCCAAGTTCTTATCTAGCTGAACCGTGCTGAAGTCTAACACATGTGACAAGTCGGCATAATACCTTCGGAGCATAGACACGTGGAAAACCGGATGAACTCCCGATATACTGGGAGGCTGATGATAGGTTATAATCTTAAGTTTTCGTCGATTATTACATTCTAATTTACTACACTTTAGTTGAGTTTGAGCTTTAATCGCTAGTGTTTTGCACTAATTGTGTGTTTTATGCCTTGTAGGAGTGATTCCGATCTATGTAGATGTTATGGAATGAATTCAAGTGATTTGGAGCTTTGAAATCTGAGTAAAACCTCAAGGAATTAAGCCGGGATCGTATTCGGGGATCAACAGATAGTAGTGGAACGAAACGAAGAATCGAGCAGGCATATTGCGCAGTGTCTAGTAATCTGCACATAACATTTTGCTCGGAACTTCGTTTGGGCTCCACAATATATTGTTGGAAACATAATTCAAAGGGTTACAACTTTCATGCTTTGTGTGGTTTCACATTCCGAATGGAACAAGGTGAACAGGGCACTACAAATGCGCAGCCGTGCACTGACCGGGCATATGGGGTAGAATAGTGTGAAAAGTGCGCGGCCAAGTGCGCGGGCACACTTCCAGGTGCGCGGCTGCGCACGTCCAACTTCGGAAAAATGTCTTTTTTCGAGTAGGAGAAGGTGTATTTGTTTGGGCCAGACCCTACTTGGTATATATACATAGGAAAATGGTATTTTGAGGACTTTTGGACATAATTTAGACCTAAGGAAGCTAAGGAGAAGAGGGAGAAGCAAGAGCACAAGGATTTCACCATTCATCCTCATTCAAGATAAGGGTTTGGATGTTTTATGTTTTCCTTTGACTTAAACTTAATTGTGATGAATTTCTCCTTATCCATGGAGTAATTCTTCATTAGGGATTGATGGATTTGGTGTTTTGAGAATTGTTTGTGGATATTAACTCTAGTTTTATATATTGAATCGTTTTGGGTGTTTTTATTATTGCATATATATTTATTTGTTTATGTAATCGAAAGAGGCATAATTTGTGATGTTCTGCATTATCTTATTGGTTGAATTCATTGATTCTTGTTAGTAATCGAAAGAGGTTAGTTGAATTAATGTTTAGACCTAGTTAGGAGGATAATCGAAAGAGGTTCTCCTAAGGATCAATCCACTACGAATTCTTGCATATATTCACGAAGCTTAACTTAGTTCATATTGTAAGGTTGAGAATTAATCGAGAGAGGAGTTTCTACTTAATGTTTGAATATAATAGAGTGAATTCGAGAGACTCACTTGAACCATTGAAGTGAAGTAACTAGAGTTAATTCCCAAACAAGTATCTTACACCTATCCAATCAACCCCTATTTTCTCCCTTTGATATCTTCTTTCTTATTCTTGTTGCGATTGCCATTAGCCAATAGTTTAGACTTTTAGTAAATTTAGTTTTAAATCACACAACTCTAAATTGTTGATCATCTTGGATAGAAATTAAAACTAGAAGCTACGAAAATACTGTTTAAATTCAATCCCTATGGATAAGATATTTTCTATACTATATTCGACTAGCGAGAATAATTTTGTGTTGTGTGTTTAGCTCGTCAAATTTTGGCGCCGTTGTCGGGGATTGGCAATCAAGAGTGTTTGAAATAGTTTGTAGTGCTAATTCAGAAATCTTTGTTATTATTTGTATTTTATTTTTCTCTTTTAACGTTTGGTTGTTCTTTGACTGTGCGCAGGCTACATATTAGATTGGTGCATAACCCGATCTTCTGGGAAGGAATTGTAACCATACGAACTAGAAATCGAGAAATATTTGCGACAGTTGAGGAAGGAAAGAAATTTCTCCTAGAATATAGAAACGGTTGGGCAATCCTCAACCAAAGAAAATATGGCGGGAGATGATGATAATGTTGATTTGGCTACGAGAGAGGCAACCCAACTTAGAGAGAAAGCTGCAAGAGATGCTGAAGAAGCAGCACTCAGAGATGCACAAATTGCTTATGAGGAGGAGAGAGCTCGAAGAATAGCTCAGAATCAGCCCGTGGGTGCAGACCAGTTCGGAAATGTAGCTCCCGGCCAAGGGAGACCACTTGGTGATTATGCTAGACCGGTCTACAACCAAGGTTTATCAAGTGTGAGACCACCTCCAGTTGCAGCCAATAATTTTGAGCTGAATCAAGGGTTGCTCCAAACCCTCCAAAACAACTGTGTCTTTAGAGGAAAGATGAATGATGATCCAAACAATCATCTAATAGACTTCGAGGAGATCATGAACACCTTTCAATACAATGGTGTGTCACAAGATGCAGTGTACTTAAGGGCATTCCCCTTCACTCTAAAAGATGCTGCAAAGCACTGACTTCGAAGCTTTCCCTAGGGATCAATTAGAACATGGGAGGAGATGACCTCAAAGTTTCTTGCCAAATATTTCTCCTCAGCTAAAACGGGCAAGTTTAGAAGATAAATCCATAACTTCTTCCAGAATGAGACTGAGACTGTTTTTGAAGCATGGGAGAGATTTAAAGAGATTGTGCGAAAGTGTCAACACAGTAGAATTGAACTCTAGATGCAACTCCAGGACTTTTGGGATGGTTTGACAGCAACCTCACATAAAACATTGAGCAATACAGCTGGAGGTCCGTTAATGAAGAAGACTCCAAAGGAGATAGTCACTATTCTAGATGAGTTATCTGAAGATGCAAATCAGTGGCCCTCAGAGATTGCTGAAAGAAGAAGATCAACTGGTGTTCACCAAGTTGATACTAATACATCGGTGGAGGTACAACTTGATGCCATGGCAAAGTAAATAAGGAAGCTAACCTTAGCTTCAATACATAATGAGCCTCATGAAGCATGTGACATATGTGGAAGAGTACACCCTACCCATGAGTGTCAAGCTTCAATGGAGGATGTTAATGCCGTGGGTAACTAAAATTTCAATGCAATGAGTGAGAAGCACCCCGGTTTTTCATGGAGTTCACCCATGGGTACAACAAATGCATGGCAACAAAACAACTCTAGATTTCAAGGAGCTCTTGGTTTTATGAATCAGCATAGGCCATAGTTTCAGCCTCAATAACCAATTCAGTCTGGGTTAGAAGATCTAATGAAATTCTTCATTGTCAAGACTAATGAAAGATTATATGCTCATGGGGAAACTATCAAAGAACTTGGGACAGGTTTGCGTAACTTGGAGAGACAAGTGGGACAAATTGAAACTGTATTATCTAAGAGGATCCAAGGGAAATATTGAACTTGGGACAACTGTATGCTCATGGGGCAGCTATGTTATTATTTTTGTGTATATTCTGGTAATATTTATTTTCCTAAAAACTAGTGTTGCTTGACTTCTCTTAAATTGATTCTGAATCAATTTCGCATGTTTAATTTTGATTGTTTTCCTTGTCTGTGTGTTTAATTTTTACCACTATATAAACCCATCCCCTTTCTCTCTTTAGGAGAAGAACTGGAATCATTATTCTCTCACTAAAAACTGAAGTTTTCTACTCTATACTTGTTTACTATTTGATTCTGTTTGGTTCTTGGCCGGCTGAAAGCCAAGGCCACTGTACTTCTACTTTTTCTGACCTCCCTTGGGTGTTTTGAGTACTGCTTGGGTTCTTGAAACCCTTGGAATTTGACACATTCAGGACTCTGGGTCATTACTGCAATCTTTTTCTAGTTTATCGAATAGTCACTGGTTAGTTTCTAACTTTCACAATGTTTATCATGTTCTAATTAGCATGTTCTCTGAACTGCATGATCTAATGCATTTCTTTGTCTCTTTTCTACCTAATTCTGCTTGTGATTGCTAGCTTAATAATGCTTTGCACCTAGCCTAATTAATTTAGACAAAATGAAGCATGCTTAGTTTAGTTTGTGATAACTTGAAATTGTTTTTTGACTATATGGTTCAATCTATGTTCTCTGCCTAATTCCGAACTTCTAATGACCAATTTGATGTTATTAGTATTCCCTAACTTGTTTAAGACCTTTACTCTAAATGTTATATGCTCTTATGACTATGGTTATCACCCTATGTATTCTTGCCATGTCCAATCTGTACCTCTGACAACTTGTGACCCTTTAAAACTAGTCTGCCTTAACTGACACTCTCTATGTTACCTGATCCTGTTGTATTATAATGCTTAACTCCTATGTTTGGTATAATATGATCCCTTAAGTCCTAAATTAGTTGCATTACTTGGTTTTAATAGTCTAATACCATTGCATGTTAACTTGTAATCCCAGGCTCCTTGTTCCTTATCATATGTCACCTTACCCAGTGTGTTAATTTGCTTTTGGAGTTCATTATGTGATTATCTTACAAGTTTGCAAATGTTTTCCAAACCTATTACCCTACTACTATTTTCACTGGCTGTTTCTTACTTAATTCTGGGGCTGGCTGAAAGCCAAAGCCCTTCCCCTAAGTCTCCACTATCAACCTCCCTAGTGTGAGCACTGCCCTAGGTTCTTGAAGCCCTTGGGAACTCTAACACACTAGGGTACAAGGTTCTTTGCCACCTTTTTCCTAATTGCTCAACTTTGCCCCCTTTTCTCACCTACTGGATAAACCAGTTGGTTTATGTAAATGGCTATACCTCTGGGACTTTTGATGGCTACTAGATGTGGGCTATTTTGTGTGAATGGAGATTGTTTCTGGGCTGTTGTGAAACTATGTTGAAGGCCTAGCTAGGCTAGGTATACATTGGGCCTGCCTTAGGCCCACTATAGCTATTCTGTAATTCTATAATTTATTTCACTCATTGAGCCCGTAATAATATTGTAATAAAAATTGGGGTGTTAGTAAAATTGGGAAAATAGGTTTATTCTCACTTTGCATGAACGGGTAGAAATCCTGCCTAGAGGGGTTAATTTGCTCAAACATGTTCTGCTCCTATGTGCTGTTAGATAACCTGCCTATAGGACCTAAGTGTTTCATTCCCTTAATGTATTCTGCTTCTATATGTCTTGCTAGATATCATGCCTATTGGGAATAAAGTGATCAATGTTTCAGTCTATGACCATAGGGTCATGTTAGCTTTATGCTCTACAAATCTGCACTTTTAGAAATCATGCCTATAGGGTTTTAATTGATTAATGTGTTGTTGTTATTATTTCTCACTTAGGAAACATGCCTATAGGAGCTAAAACCAGTTTCAATCGCTAATCGTAGAAATCATGCCTATAGGGTAATCCCACTCGCTTTTAAGTGTGAAACTGAACTTTCTAACACTGTTTCATTGCTTAACTCTACCGCTATTAGAAAGCATGCCTATAGGATCAACCTGGGTAATTCTGAGTATTTTTAATAGTTATCACTGCCAACTACTGCGCAAATCACCTAAAAATCATGTTCATAGGTTTAACCACTTGTAATCTGTAATTTCAACAATCAGCTCGCAATACCAGATTCCCTAAAATGTATAGTTGTTCAGAAATCACGTCTATAAAGGCAGCATCTTGCATCTGAAATTGCCTGCATGTTTGAATCCCAAGGTCACATAGAAACCATGTCTATAGGGCCTAATGGCTTAAATTTGCCTCAATCCTGAAATTGTCTAACGCCTAATTTGTTGCGTGCATTTGTTGCCTAAGTGTGGAGGCTAACTTGAGCCCTTATTTGCTTTTACATGAAGTCCAATTTGTTTTGTATGTCGCCTAGTTTTTCTCATTGTTTGAGAAACCTAAGCTAAGTCTATAAACCATCCAAAATAGAGGTCCAAACACCTCTTGGGCCGTAGGCATGAGACGGGTAGTGCACGCATAATGTACGATCTAGAATCAACTAGTGCACTTTAGGTAATAACTTAAAGATAGTAATCAGGTAGCAGGAGATGATAGTCTGTGCCCGCCGAATAATAAGAGTAACACCCCACCTCGAGGGAGTTACGAAGTATTATTTATGTTGCACGGGGTAATTCTTTAGGCTAAAAAACTTAGGACCCCCATCTTGTCTTTAAACCAATTATTTGTGTTTACTCAAGGACTTTCTAATAAATTTTTTTTTTAAACTTCTTGTTTTTCTCTCTAACTATTTGACTAATTCATATAATTCAAGTTCGGTCGGGACCCATAGTTGTGGACCTCGAAGAGTGCCTAACACCTTTTCTTCGATGTAATTTGAGCCCTTACCCGATCTTTGGTGACACAAACTAGTTAAACCAGATTTATTTGCAAATAGGTGCCCTAACGCACCTCAAACCCATTAGGTGCCGACTCTCTCTTTTAACACCTTCCTTTTAAAGAGTTGTCATGTGTCGAAACCCGATTTTGCGAGAAAGAGGGGCACGACAGCATGGCGATTCTGCTGGGGATATTGTTTTTAGGGTCTTACCATAGCGAACTTGGTCTATATGAATTAGTCTTCTCAGATAAGCGTGTCTTTGTTATTTTGCTATTACATGAATATCTCGCTCCCGTTTCCCTTTTATTGCTACATGCACATCCTTTTCCCTATTTTCCCTTTATGTGAATTCATATTAATATGCAAATCTTTGCCTAATTTGGTTACAATATGCGTTTTCCCTTTATTTTCCAGTTATGTTCACTTGCTCCGAATCATTTTTTAAAAAATTTGCTATATCATGTCTTTCCCCATCCCTACCCTTTTGTTTGCTTTATTGCAATTCTTTCACATTGCGCGAATTAACTTCTTCCTTGTTTTCCTTTCTTTTTATGTTTTTACGCTCCATTTAATACTGCGTTTATTGTCTTCATCATGCAAAATACTTGACAACGTGTTATTTTATCTTTACATAAAGCATTCTCCACATCATATTCCACTCGTGTGTAATTAATACCATAGCAGCACTTGATGAGTGTCCGCGCTCTTCCTAAATCACCCTTTTAAATTTGGAAAGGCTTATTTGCGATAAAACTAGTCGATCAGCGGTGCAATCGACGGTTACGTGCCTTCCCCTCTCAAGTTGTCCACTTGAGGGTACCGGTCTAGACTCTTCTAGAAACCCCCACTCTAATATTAACTGTGCATGCATCATGTCTAAACCTAGTATGGGTTAGAACGCTATCCACGTAATAACTCTCTAAGGTAAGCCTTGTCCAAAGCTCGCCCGGATTTCCTTAAATCCCAATGGGTACAATCATGATATGTGCATTATTTGGAGAAAACGTGCTGATATGCTAATCATTAATGTGTAAATAGTCGAATCCGGAGGGGGAAAGGGCTAACTTTATTTGTTTTGCATAAATGAGGCCTGAAGTCCCCACGTTCGGCATGGTTCGAAGTATCCCACCTTTGTTACTAGATTGGTGGGAAAATCTCTCGCTAAGTGACAAAAACTATGTTAAAAGAGTTCTCGGGAATTTACAGTCTTTGTTAGATATTCAGCCGAACAATGTGTTAATTGAGGCTGCAACTATGTTCTGGGATGAGAAGAGGGCCGTCTTCCATTTTGGTGATATAGAAATGGATCCTCTTCTAGAGGAAATAAGAGGCTTCGTTGGGCTCCCATGGGATAGCCCTGGCTTGTTGGTACCGAAAAACCATACTTCTCGAGGTTTCCTAAAAATGATGGGTTTCAGAAAAAATGATGAGTTAGTCTATCTGAAGAGATCTTACATACCATTCGACTACCTTTATGAGCGTTATAGTCACAGCAAGTCATATCGTCTTTACCATGATGAATTTGTCATCACTTCTTTGGGTTGGACTCACCGCTGGGTTTTTGTATTCATTGTCTGTTTTCTGGGGATGCTCATATTCCCGATACAAAGAGAAAGGATCCACACTCGCCTAGCTATGGTCACTAAGACCTTAATGGAAGGAATTGAGGGGCAAACTTACACTATTGTCCCAGTGATCGTGGCTGAGATGTATCGAGCCTTAGACCGCTGCAAAAAGGGATATAGGCATTTCGAGGGTTGCAATCTGTTGCTGCAAATATGGTTGTTGGAACACCTTTATAGAGGACAATACCGTCAAGAATTTCCGCGACGACCATGGAATGACCACATAGCTTATCACCATCCAAAAAGAATGACTTTTATCCCAGTCAGGTTTGCACAACCAGGAAACGCTGTGAGCTGGGTATATTTCTTTAGCAATTTGACTGATGACAAGGTACATTGGATGTTCGAGTGGTTCCCTAACAGTGAATTCATCATCAGGTCAAGAGACGTTCCTCATCTAGTGCTAATCGGATTAAGGGGAATCTATCCTTATGCTCCTATCAGGGTCATGAGGCAAGCTGGGAGAAAACAGGTTATACCACGAGTTTCCAAAATGGTTCATTACAAAGCAGACTTCCACAGGAATGCCATTCCATTCAAGTTCAAGGCACAACACATGTGGCATCAAAAGATTATTGTGGAGAAAGATACCATCGAGCCAGACAGGTATCATGCCGACCATGTGTAGTTTGTACCCATCATCGTTGGTCGATGACATAGCAAGAGAGGTGAAGCCAGGGGTTGATTTGAGAAATAGGGTCATAGACGACGCTGCTGAAATCCATGTCAAATACAAGAGGTTGCGCAAAAGGGTTTTTGAATCTAAGGCCAGGCATTTGGAACAACACAAAGTGGACATGGAAGCAGTCAACGAATGGAGAGAAATCACTACTAAATTAACAGAAAGGTTGGAGTATTTGGAGTAGGGTTTGATGGAACTTGAGGGAAAGATGAGGAAAAGGGTCTCGGATTGTCAGAACGCAGAGGGCAATGAAGGAGGACATCTAGCAAGGGCGTATCTGATGTTGGACATGAGCGACTTGGGGAATCTCATTGACGGGGCTAAGAAGGCCAAGCTTGGAGAAGGTCCCTCTGGGACCGATAAGATTAGGAATGATGTTTTCTTGATTCGTTTTAGAATTTGATTGTAATAATAAGGCAAATGCCACTAGTGACTCTTTATAATTATTGTCGTTTTAGTAGAGATTTGGTCTATTTATCATATTAATGAAATGACGCAGTTATCGGCATTGAGTTTCTCCAAAGCTATATGTCGCTAGGCCTACCTCGGGCACGATGAGGTCCCCAAATTAGGATGCAAATTTATAATTCCATAATACGTGTTTAAATATCGTAAATATCCTTTTAATACTCCTTACTGACTTGTTTACCTTTTGTTTTTCTTCTTTTCTTTGTTTATTCCCATCCTCTAAGGTTGATTTGTGCATACTGGCATCATCAGCATATCATACCAGATCTAGAGGTCCTCCACCTCCTCCTCCTCCAAGTGATCCCAAGAACAAAGGAAAATCTAATATGGACGATATTAGTGGTATCATGAAAGACAACGTTGTGCACGCCGAGAATGTCGATTCAGATGGTTGAAGTACTCTGGCACAGAACGACTTGGTTTTGTGATTAGAGCAAACGATACTGGAGTTACAAGGGGAACTTGAGCAGGTCTGTAATTTGGCAAACCTTTCCCTCACCCTGAATGTCCCCGAAATCAACCAACAAAACGCCCAAAACCCAACACCTTCTCAAAACACACAAAACCAGCACCACCAAAATCCTCCCGCACCTCATCAATACACCACGCCTCCCCAAAATCCTAATCCTCCACCAGTACTAACTCCTTCACAGCATCATCATCATCCGACCCAGTACCCACAAACTACCACCTACCACACTCCTCAAAATGCACCACAACCTACTCCTCATCCCCAAAACTCAACCAATGATCACCACTACACCCAAATCCCTAGAGTCCACCAAAGTAATCCCATATATGTGGAAACCTTACCCTACACTTCACAACAAATCTCCTATACACCGGAATTCGCCGAGAAGGACCTGCTCATCAAGAACATTGCGGAAGAACTTAAGAAGCTTACAAGTCGAGTCCAAGGTATTGAAGGTGGTAAAGGCATCAAAGGTTTGAACTAAGAGGATTTATGTATTCAACCGGACGTAGAACTGCCAGAGGGTTACAAACCTCCTAAGTTCGAAATGTTCGACGGGACAGGTGATCCAAAGGTACATCTAAGGACGTATTGCGACAAGCTTGTAGGGATTGGTAAAGATGAAAGAATCCGCATGAAGTTGTTCATGAAGAGCCTCACTAGAGACGCCCTATCCTGGTACATCAGTCAAAATCCAAAGAAGTGGATTAATTGGGTAAGCATGGCGTCAGACTTCATTGATCGGTTCAGATTCAATATGGAGAATGCACTGGATGTCTTCTATATCCAGAATCTTAAGAAGAAGCCAAGCGATACTTTCCGCGAGTATGATACTCGGTGGAGATCGAAAGCTGCGAAAGTAAGGCCGGCATTGGAAGAAGAGCAAATGAACAAATTCTTTGAAAATTATGAGAGGTTAAGGGTTATTGAAAATCATAAGTTCTCCGACATCATCAAATTGGGAGAGAGAATAGAAGAGGGAATTAAAAGCGGGATGGTAACCAATTTCAAGGCATTACAACCTACGAATAAAGCCTTGCAGTCAGGAGGCATATCCAAAAAGAAGGAAGTAGGGGCCATGATGGTAGCCCAATGTCCGAAATCTCCTCTCACACACCAAACACCTCCACCCACATATCAACCTTCACCTCCTAGATATCAACAACCCGATACCGCCTACCACACTTACAACACTCAGCCAGCATATTACCACTCACCACCAGCCCGCCAAACTACCAAAAACCCAGGCCAGATTTCGGCCGTAGGCTGCCCAGACAATATACTCCTATTGCCGAACCTATTGACCAGTTGTATGAGAGATTGAAAGCTATCGGCTATGTCATTCCCATTCCCGTTGTTGCCATGGAAAATTACTCTCAATGGGTCAATCCGAATAAGACACGTGCCTACCATTCGGGCATGAAAGGTCACACTATTGATGAATGCCACACTCTGAAGGATAAGATCCAGACGCTGATTGATACCAAAGTTATACAGGCAAAGGAGACTTCACCTAATGTCCGCAATAATCCCCTCCCAGATCAAAGGGGCGAGGGGGTAAATGTTATAGAAACCGATGAAGAATGGGACCCAGAGGGGTTAATTGGGCTCATTCGAGAAGAGGATGATCCCAAAATACCTCCAGTCACTCTCACGCCTATTGTGGTACAGATACAATCACCGATTGAAGTTGAGGTAGCTGCATCGACTCCGTTCGAGGTTGAAGTAACAACGCCTTCAGCCACACCAACTTCGTTCGAAGCAGAAGTGACCACACCATTCATTGTAACGGTAGCACGCACACCATCCTTTAATTCCAATGTTGTACCCTGGGACTATACTGCAGAAGCAAGAAGGAAAGGAAAGGGGGAAATGGAAGAAACTGGTGTAGCACAAGGTATGACCAGAACTGGTAGGGTTTACACGCCAGAGCATTTGGGGGGAACAAGTAAAGAAGCCGCTTCCAGGCAGCCTATCATGGAAACCGGCCCAAATGATCTTTGGTGAAAGGTTCAAGCAAGGGAGTATTCTGTGGTTGATCCTTTGAACAAAACCCCTGCTCAGATATCCATTCTATCACTACTGCAGAATTCTGAGGCACACAGGAATGCATTGATGAAAGTGTTGAATGAGGCTTATGTACCCAACAACATTACTAGTGGAGAGATGGCCAACATGGTAGGACAAGTATTGGAAAGCCATATGATCACTTTCCACAAAGAAGAATTACCACCAGAAGGGTTGAGCCACAACAAGGCGTTGCATATCACAGTACAGTGCGAAGACAAATTTATTGTCAGGGTCTTGATAGATGGGGGTTCAAGTCTCAACATCTGCCCGTTGACTACTTTGAAGAGGTTAGGTAAAGGTTTGCATGAGATACGAGCAGGAACTATGAACGTAAAAGCGTTCGATGGGTCTCAAAGGGCCACAATCGGAGAAACCAACCTATGCTTACAAATGGGTCCAACTTGGTTTGATGTTGAATTCCAAGTGCTCGACATATCTGCCTCATACAATCTTCTATTGGGACGACCTTGGATACACGCCGCTGAGGCTGTAGCGTCTACTCTGCATCAAGCTGTGAAGTTCAAATGGAATCATAGAGGCTGTAGCTTCTACGCCGCTGTGGAACGCGGACCGCAATAGAAAAGGGCGGCCACGAAATTATCATCGCCAAGGCGGCCATTATTCCGCGGACTGCGAAATAGAGATTCAGAAGGGCTATTTTGAGCACTAAAATTGAGCGCTGAGAGCGGCATAAAAATACGACCGCGAAGTGACTGGCGCGGCCGTGGTTGGAATTTAGCAGACAACGTTTGTCGAGGTTCAGAGACTTTGCAAGATGGGCATAAATGAAGAAGGCGGTCCGTGTCCAAATTACGCGGCCGCGAAGGAATCTCACGCGGACGCGGTGAACATTATGCGAACGAAGATCTACCAAGGCCCAGATATGAAGAAACGCGGACCGCACTCACTATTACGCGGTCGCGAAAGCCCAAGCGCGGACACGGTCAGAATTACGCATCCGCGAAACCTTCACAGGGGCATTTTTGTCCGGAATTTTTAGCCTAGTATAAATAGATCCTTTTATCAATTTTATGTAAAGTTTTGTTTAGTAGAGCAAGTGAACAACTGGTTTTTCCCTTTTTGGGCAATTTTAGAGTAGATTTACCTTCAAACTTTAGATTTTCATCTTGTACTTTAATATTATGGCTTATATTTCATCTTTATCTTTGATTTCTGTTGTTATTATGAGTAGCTAGACCCCATAGCTAGGGTTGTGACCCAACCCTAGTTTGGGTATTTAATGGGTCTTGAATTTTAGGGCTTAATTATTTATGGGTTAGTGATATTTAGCCTAATTCATGCTAAAATTGTAGAATTAGTGGTTGCAAACACTGACTCATGCCTTTATGACTTAGGCACTTCTTGAGAAAGAGGGACTAAGTCTAGGAAAATTAGGCTAACAAGGAATTGGGGTGAACTCAAGAAATTTATAGCCCCAATTAAAGGGTTAAACCTAGAGATAGTAATACCCGACTTGAGCCAATTTCACTTGTATTGTATGAACATCCATTTGGGCTTGAGAAAGCCAAATCGGGAAAGGTCACTCAAACTACTAAGAGGCATAGAGTGAGCACTTATGTGTGATGGTTATATCACGACCCCAATCATAACAAGCTTGCCCTAGATTCTTGATACCCATTATATACTCATCTAGGCAGAAGTCACTTTCCTAGTGCCTTTTAACACTTGAAAACTTTCACCAAGAATATTGTACTTAGCTTACACTTAGCATACAATAGTATAAAATTAGAATCGAATCAATCGCAATAATGTTTGGAAGTGCAATTAGGAACTACACGCACATCTAGATTAGTTAGATACCCAACTCCAAGCCTAATCAACTCTATCCCGACTTCGTTGGGTAAAACTGCATCGACCATCCTCGCTACTCTATAGTAGTGTAGGTTTGGCCTCGATCACCTTTTGGGGCCGTTGCCGGGGAGTTAGACGGTGTTGGCTATCTATCTAGCTATTTGTGTGTCTTGTTTTTCTTTCCTTCTGTTTTTCTAACTTTTGTGTATCAATCGCTTTATGTACCAAATGGCTCATAATGGTGCTCTCGGACATGTTCTTCCAGGGGAGGAGGTTGATGACAATGGTGAGGATGAGGTTAATCTAGAACCCAAGTCCAAAGAAGAGGCCTCCAGGCTAATGACAACATTCCAAACCCTCCCCACCTCCTCCACGGGCAGCACACCGGGTGCTACCCAATGAAGGTTACGCAAGTGCAATTGTTCCGCCCCGGATTCGGGCGGGGAATTTTCAAATTACAAATGTCATGCTGACCCTATTGGAGTAAAGGGGCTTTTTCACTGGAGCTCCTCATCAGAATGCATACAAGCATCTAAAGGGTTTTATAGACACGTGCTGGTGGAGCAAGCAGATGAACGTGTCGGAGGACGCTCTGAGATTGAGACTTTTCCCATTTTCACTTAGAGGGAAAGCTTTGGACTGGCTCGAGAGGCTACCCAACCACTCCATACACACGTGGGATGAGATGGCAAAAAAGTTTATAGCAAAGTTTTACTCACAGGGTCATATGGCAGCATTGAGGGATGAGATCTTAGCCTTTAAACAAGACCCTAATGAACCCCTACATGAAATCTGTGAGCGATACCGGACAATGGTCAAGGAATGCCCAAACAATGATATGACTGAAGCAATGATTCAATAGACATTCTATAGGGGCATCAACACGACCAACCAGTGTGTGGTGAATCAGCTAGCTGGGGGAAATTTTATGAAAATGCCTTATGCCAATACTTGTGACATACTTGATGAGATGGCTGACACATCCTCAGCTTGGCAGAGTCGGGCAAATGTTCCTCAGGGTGTCCCTAATGTCATCCATCTTCACAAGGAACTTCATGATCACGGACAAGCCATAGCCGAGTTGACAACTACTATGAATCAGTTAGCAAAGGCCCGACTTCAGCAAGTTCAAGGGACAAAGCAAGTAAATGCCATGGAAGGGGTAAATGTCATGGTCAACAAGAGGAGACAACGTGATCAACAAGTGCAAAACAATCAAGATCAATATGAGCAAAGTGGTAGTGGTTACAATCAAGACAATTCTAATGATGATCAAAGTGCGGAAGTGTTATATGCCAATAACTACCAAGGTCAACGGAGCAATGCTCCAAATCAACAATGGAGATCGCAAGGGAACAATCAAAATTGGGGCAACCAAGGCCAAGGAAATTGGAACAATGGCAATAACAACAACTCGAACAATTGGGGGAACAACAATCAGAATTAGGGGAACAACAATAACACTTGGGGCGGCAATGGAAACCAAGGAGGTTGGAATAATAATAATCAAGGCAACCGGGGGCCGGGCTTTCAAAGGCCCCCGATGTATCAACAACCCAACAATCCGCCTCCATATTCGTCTCAAGGGCAAATTTCTTCAAATAATAAGATGGGGTGGATAGAGAGTGTGTTCAAACAAATGATGAAAAGGAATGCTGACTCCGATGCCCAAATAGCCTCCCATACTACCTCTATTCGCAACTTGGAAATACAAATGGGTCAAATGGGTCAAATTTCTCAAGCATTGAATACTCTCCCTAAGGGGGCACTACTAAGTGATACGATAGTAAACCCGAAGGGTGGGAACAATACATGCCATGCTATGGCGGTGACCACAAGAAGCGGTAGAGGTGGAGATGCAAGTACCTCTAATCTAAAGAAGATTGTGAGTGATGATGTTGTGTTGCAAGAAGATGATGAGATTCAAGCCAATGATGAGAATGTGAATGATGAAGTGAGGATCGATATTTATGACAACATGGAGGAGACTCAAAATGATGTGAACCCGTCTAGGGAACACGTGATAGACATACCAGAAACGGTAGTGCCTAAAGCCAAGGCCCCTTTGCCAAGGCCTCCACCACCATATCCTCAAAGGCTTGCAAAGCAAAATAATGAAAACCAATTCAAGAAGTTTATTGAGATGATGAAAAGTTTGTCAATCAATGTGCCCTTGATGGAAGCTCTCGAACAAATGCCGGGATATGCCAAGTTCATGAAGGACTTGGTAACTAAGAAGAGATCTATGAATTGTGAGACCATCAAAATGGCTCATCAAGTGAGTGCCATTGTGCACTCAATGGCTCCAAAGCTTGAAGATCCCAGTGTCTTTACAATTCCATGCGCCATTGGTAGCGTCGAGTTTTCAAAAATCTTGTGTGATTTGGGAGCAAGTATTAATTTGATGCCATATATCGTGTTCAAGACACAAAGTATTGGGCAACCAAGAGCTACTTCCATGAGATTACAAATGGCGGATCGGACAATGAAAAGGCCGCTCGGTATTATTGATGATGTTCTAGACCGGGTCGACAAGTTTATTTTGCCTGCTGATTTTGTGATTCTCGAATGCGAAGTCAACTATGAGGTGCCTATAATATTGGGGAGACCTTTCCTAGCAACAGGGAAGGCATTTGTTGATGTGGAAGCAGGGGAGCTCACTTTCCGAGTGGGCGATGAAAACGTTATATTCCACGTGTGCAAATCAATGAGGCAACCAAATAGCAATGAAGTTTGCTCTTTTGTGGATCTTGTGACGGAGGTGATAGTTGATGACACGAGTGCCATGATCAATGTGGAAGACCCTTTGAAAACTATTTTGTTAAAACATGAGGATGATGAAAAGGAAGGCTTGGTTGAATGTGCAAATGCATTGCAAGGAATGTGATCCTACTCATATGGGCCCCGTAAACTTTTCTTGGACTTGGAAAACCGGAAGACTCCACCAACAAAGCCCTCAATCGAGGAGACACCAACATTGGAGTTGAAGCCTTTGCCTTCACACATCAGGTATGAATTCTTAGGACCTTTTTCCACATTACCCATTATTCTTTCTGCTTGCCTAACTAACGTGCAGGTAGACTCCACCCTTGCAGTGCTTCAAAGAAGGAAAAAGGTAATTGGATGGACTTTGGCTGTCATTCGGGGTATAAGCCTTGCCTTTTGCATGCACAAAATTATACTAGAGGATGATGCCAAACCCTCCGTAGAACATCAAATGAGGTTGAACGAGGGTATGCAAGAGGTCGTCAAGAAGAAAATTATCAAGTGGCTTGATGCAGGGGTTGTGTACCCTATTTCGGATAGTTCGTGGACTTCACCGATACAATGTGTGCCGAAGAAGGGGGGGTATGACTGTGGTCACAAATGAGAAAAATGAGTAGATCCCCACTCGTACTGTCACCGGATGGAGGGTATGTATGGACTACAAAAAGCTGAACAAAGTGACCCACAAAGACCACTTTCCATTGCTCTTTCTTGATCAAATGTTGGACAGACTTGCCGGGCGTGCCTACTATTGCTTTTTGGATGGGTACTCAGGGTACAACCAGATTCTCATTACACCGGAAGACCAAGAGAAAACCACCTTCACATGTTCGTATGGCACATTTGCATTCTCACGGATGCCGTTTGGTTTGTATAATGCACCGGCTACCTTTCAGCGGTGTATGATGGCAATATTTACGGATATGATGGAGGACTTCCTCGAAGTGTTCATGGATGATTTTAGTTTTGTGGGGGACTCATTTGAAGAATGCTTGGATAATCTTGACAAAGTGTTGGCCCGATGTAAAGAGACCAACCTAGTGCTTAATTGGGAAAAATGTCACTTTATGGTCAAGGAGGGTATTGTCCTCGGCCATAAGATCTCAAAGAACGGTATTGAAGTGGACAAAGCGAAGATTAAAGTTATTTCGAAACCCCCTCCTCCTACTTCCGTCAAGGGAGTTAAGAGCTTTCTTGGGCACGTGGGGTTCTACCGAAGGTTCATCAAGGATTTCTCAAAAGTGGTGAACCCCTTGTGCAAGCTGCTAGAAAAGGATGCAAAGTTTGTGTTCAGTTTAGATTGCATGAAAGCTTTTGAGATTCTCAAGTATAAATTGACAACCACTCCCATCATTACCGCACCCAATTGGAGCTTACCATTTGAGCTCATGTGTGATGCTAGTGACATTGCGGTAGGAGCGGTTTTGGGGCAAAGGGTCAACAAGATATTTCATCCGGTCTATTATGCAAGAAAAATGATGAATGACGCCCAAGTCTATTATACGGTGACCGAGAAAGAGTTATTAGCCATTGTCTTCGCCATGGAAAAGTTGAGGCCATATCTCATGGGTGCCAAAGTGATTGTGCACACCGATCATGCGGCACTCTGTTACTTAATGACCAAAAGGGACTCGAAGGCTAGGTTGATGAGATGGGTTCTTCTGCTTCAAGAGTTTGACCTTGAAATCATTGATAGAAAAGGAAGTGATAATCAAGTGGCGGACCATTTGTCCTGCTTAGAAGAGGAGGGGAGGCCCCACGATGGCCTCGAAATTAATGATTTGTTCGCGGATGAACAACTCCTCTCTGTGTCTTTGAATGGTATGCCTTGGTTCGCCGATGTGGCTAACTTTCTTGTGACCGGCATTGTCCCGAGTGAGCTCTCTTCTAACCAAAGGAAGAAACTCAAACGGGACATATTGGATTATTATTGGGATGAGCCCTATCTTTTCAAGATTTGCAATGATGGTGTGATCCGGAGATGTGTCCCGAAAGAGGAGCAAATGAATATTCTTGATGCTTGCCATTCCTCGCCCTACGGTGGTCATCATGGTGGGCCGAGAAATGCTTCAAAGGTTCTTAGCTGTGGATTTTATTGGCCTACCCTGTATAAAGATGCAAGTGAGCTTGTTAAGAGGTGTGATGAATGCCAAAGAGCTGGTGGAATTTCCAAGAAGGATGAAATGCTTCTCACCACTATTCTTGAGATCGATATTTTTGACATGTGGGGCATAGACTTCATGGGGCCATTTGTGAGTTCCTGTGGTAACACTTACATTCTGGTTATTGTTGATTATGTTTCCAAGTGGGTTGAAGCTATAGCTTTGCCCAACAATGAGGCACGGAGTGTGGTGGCATTCTTAAAGAAAAATATCTTCACAAGGTTTGTCACTCCTAAGGCGATCATCAGTGATGGGGGTTCTCATTTCTGCAACAAGGCCTTCGACACTTTACTTTCCAAGTATGGTGTCAATCATAAGGTGTCAACCCCTTATCATCCCCAGGCTAGTGGACAAGTTGAGGTCTCTAACAGGGAGATAAAGAGCATATTATCAAAAACTGTCAATGCAAACCGGACGGATTGGTCAAGGAATCTTGACGATACTTTGTAGGCTTATAGAACTGCGTACAAGACTCCAATTGGTATGTCTCTATACCGGTTGATATTTGGGAAATCATGCCATCATCCGGTTGAGTTAGAGCACAAGGCCATGTGGGCGCTCAAGAAGTTAAACCTTGAATGGGATGTAGCAGCCAATCTCCGGGTAGAGCAACTCAATGAACTTGATGAATTTCGATTTCATGCCTATTCCAGCTCGTCCTTGTATAAGGACAAGATGAAGTACTTACATGAAAAATATGCCCGGAATAAAGAATTCAAGGAGGGTGACTTGATTCTTCTATTCAACTCTCGATTACGACTGTTTCCAGGAAAGCTCAAGTCAAAATGGAGTGGCCCTTTTGAAGTGGTGCATGTAACTCCGTTTGGTGCTCTTGATTTGAAAAACAAAAATGGTGAAATCTTCAAAGTTAATGGGCACCGAGTGAAGCACTACCTCGGCAAGTTTGATGATAGCCATGTGGTGGCCTTGATGAATTTCACATGATGATAGTAACATGCGTCGTGCCACGACGTTAAATCAGGCGCTTCTTGGGAGGCAACCCATGTAACGTTTTCTCTTTCTTTTCTTTCTTTTTGATTTTCTTCTTAGATTAGACATTGTTTTGGACTAACTAGTTATGAAGTTTGTGTAGCAATTGGTTGTGCAGTGCAGGACTTTGACTGGGAAAAATCTGACTAAGTGTGGGAATTTCACGGACCGCGCTCAAAATTCCGCGGTCCGCGTTAGCATTTTGTTGTGGCACATTTTATCCGCCGACGCGTACTTGAAGAGCCCAAAATATCAACTCTCTGAAGTTGAGTTCGTGTCCGCATTCATAGTTTGGCGGACCGCAGTGACATTCGCGGCCGCGCCCAGTTTTCTGCGGACCGCGCCCATGATTTTGCAGTAGCTCTTCGAAAGGTAAAAAGCACGGACCGCGGTAGAATTCCGCGGACCGTGCTAAGGTAAGTCGGTGGGTCCCCATCGGTTTGGTATAAATAGAAAGTCCTTAGGACTTTTACACTTTTCGAACCTCAAACTTTTACCACATTAGAGCACTGTTCATCTTCCTCTTCTTTGACTGTCAATCTCATTTCATATCAACCAAGAATCCATTTTCCTCTACAATTTCACAACTGGTATGCTCAAATCTTTGCATTGATTTTATCTCTTTCTTTTCTTTTCTTCTAGTTTTAATTTTTCTTTTTAGTTAGGGTTTAATACATGCCACAATTTCAAAATCATGCTTAATTGATGCTTAATTTCATGTGGGTAATTGTTTTACATGCCTAATATGGGATAGGGTTATTAACTAGGCATGTTAATTGCATTAATTTTTGTACTTAGTGAAAACCCTAGGTTTCAAATGTGCCAGTGCCCGTTTTGTTTGAACTACGCGGACCGCTGTCCATTTTACGCGGTCCGCGTACTTTAGTTTGTGAGAGCTGAGTATGGTTGCATGTTCGTGGATGCGGTGATTTTTCTGCGGTCCGCGTTTGAACTTACGCGGCCGCGTCCAAAATTCGCGGTCCGCGCTCATGCGTTTCAGAGAGTTTGGCAATTTCTTCCGCGGCCGCGGTCCAAATTTCGCGGTCCGCAGAAGACCATGATCAGAGAGTTGGTAGTCTGAGTCCAACCTCCTCGCGGCCGCGCCCTTTTTTACGCGGTCCGCGATGGCCCTTCGACGGCCGTGACCATTTTTCCGCGGTGCACTGTTTTGGGGATCTCGTGGTGGTCCCGACAAATCAAAAGGGAGGGGAGAATCCTCCTGAGGCCAAGGCAAAGGGAAGCAGATTGCACCCTTAGCACCTCAGAAGATTATTAGCAAAAAAGACCATACATGTGAGATCTCAGGCTGACTCCTCAGACACTAGTGAATACCTCCCTTTCCGGGAGATTTCCAAGGGAGAATCTGCATAACAACCCGAGGCTCAGTCTCAACCTTTCCGTCTCGTCAATCAACCCACCTCCTCATCTGAGTCATCTGATGGCTCAGAAGGAGGTAGTGAGACTTCAACACCATCTCCCCCACCTACTGCAACTCTAGCCTCAACAGCTGCTCCTATTGATAATGATGATGAAGAAGAGGTTCCGGATGACGGGAGAGGAGGTGATACCCATGAGGGGGGGGTGATTAGATCAAGGAAGCCGGCAATGTGGCAAGATAGGTTCGTGAGTGAGAAGGCCTACCATAAATTTCGGGAATGGTAGCCACAAAGGTCGCTCACCCTTGAGGGACATTTCATATAAAGAGACCTTCTCCCTCACAACCCGAATGTGAAGAGACAATTTGATGAAAGAGTGGGGTGGAAATTCTTCACTAGCAAGTGCCGGAAGCAAATAAGTACCTAGTCAAGGAATTCTACACCAATGTTGCCCACATCAAAAAGGGTACCTATATGACTAAGGTACGAAATAAGAAGATCTGGTTCGATGGCAAAACTTTGAATACATATGTCGGGTTTGATGATGTAGACACTGCTTTATACATACAGAAGTTGGCATTAGATGAAGCAGCCCGTCCATGGGTAGCAGAGGTTATAGCCATACCAGGGACAACACCAGCCTGGCTTACAACGGGAGTCTCAATTGCTAGAAACACCCTTAGCTTTGAAGCCAAAGGGTGGTGCAACTTCATCTGTAGCCGCCTTGATCTGTGCCAGCATATCAGTAAAGGAAGAAAGGTCCTACCCTTACCCCAATTTCATCACTATGTACCTAGAGGACCAGGGGGTTGAGGGGAGAACTTTGACACGAAGGTGAAGCCGAAAAGGCCCTTCTCTTGGTATAGCCTTCAGGGAGCAGACAACCCAAAGTCCAAAGGAAAAGCCACTACCTCCACTGGCCAGTCTGGAGAGCCAAGGGTAGTGGCCACTATTTTCGAGCCTTCCACAACGGAGGGTTCTTCGGCTGCAATGCCACCTCCCTCATCCGGGCCATCTGTCACAACCCCATTATTTGTGCCCTCATCTTCCGCATATCCTCAGACTTCACTGCGGGTCTCTCAGACGCTATCCAATGTCAACAACTGGTTGCAGGAAGCTACATCAAAGCTGTCTATCTTATCCAGTACAGTCGCAACACAGGTAGCCCCAGCACAGCTTCAGGTACCTCAATCAGTGGAGGATTCATTGAAGAAGCTTCTGGATAACCAAAAGAAGCTCCTGGACAACCAAAAGAAAATCCTGGAGACATTAGATACTCTTGGGAAGGTGATCAAGGAGCTGGGTAAGCAGGTCAAAAATATGAAGAAGACTCAAGCTTCAAAAGAGTCAGTGGAGCTGCTGAAGAAGGAGGTAGAGAAGTTCACTTCTACCGGAGATATTCCACTGGACCTGCTTATGGAGGAGACTGCCCCTGCAACACATACAGCACAGGCATCAGAGCAGGAGGCTGACAGAGAGCCGGTGAGAGGATTTATGGTGCCTAGTCAAAGGACCTGGAGATACAGTTGGAGGACCCGGAGGGAGTTGATGATCTTATGTAGTCTGAGGTCCCCACTAGTTAGCCTGACCCCATGCAGACAGAGACCACATAGGGAGTTTTCTTTACTCTCTATCCCTTCCCTAATCTTATTTTTGCTTTTAGCATTGAGGACAATGCTATCTTTTATTTAGGGGGTGGTCTTATTTTGATTTGATGACTGGCATGTAATAATTATGATACTATTTTCCTTTATTTTTACTTATCGTTATTTTCACTTTCGTTATTTTTCACTTTTGGTATGTATATAACTTTACCATTCCATGTATATATTCATCTCCATTTTGTATATATTCGGTTCGCTCCATTATTGTACATATTCATTTTACTTTCCGTAGTTTACTTTATAACTTCTTTTGTATTTTTCCTTAATAGCTTAGCTTCTTATTTCCTTTAGTAGCTTCTTTTTGAGTTTTTAGCTTCTTTTCACATTTTTTGCGTGATCAATAAGCCTTTGATTTTCTTAATGCCGCGGTTCTTTCCAAATATGGATATTGTGTGAACTGGGTGGCTCTTCCCAACGATGGATGGCGTGACAACCTTCTAAAGGGATTGAGTCTGTTTTTCTTTTTGCTATGATATGTAGTAGTAATGAATAAAAGTGTCTCAAGCAGGCTTCACTTGGTACTAACACATTTACCTTCGACCTCATGGTTAGAAACAAGTTGATTGACAAAGAATAGCTCTAGTTGTGACCTTTAGACTCTTGAGTTGACTAAAACTATCATCAAGTGGTTTCTTTGTGCCATCTGTGATCTTCAATCTTAGCTAGGGTTGTTGTGGGCCCTCGACTCTGTTCTCTTTAACAATCCATTAGCTTGAGAGAGAGGTGAGGTATTGAATTGCAAGTCCAAGTCCCATGCCAATAAGTCTATAACTTGCCCTAAATGTTTGTCTAGGCGAAATTCTAAGTGTAGCCCGACTTGAGAAGTGATTGTAGGCTCTTCTTGGTCCCATTTGAACTGTGAAAGCTTCTGTAGCCTACCAATATGATATCCATAGTCGACCCCTTTGAGCCTAAGCCTTTTTCATTCATTAGCCACATTACAAGCCTTCATCCATTTTATAATGACCCTCTCTTAGCACCCAATCTTTCCTTAGCATTCATGATGAACAATTAGCAAAAACATAAGTTTGGGGGAGAGATGAGGAATTTCAAAGTAATGAAAGGTACAAAGAACAAAAAGAATTGATGAAAAGAAAAGGCAAAGAAAAGGATGAAGAGTTAAAAAGAAATATGTCAAAAAGAAAAAAAAATGTTTAAGGGATTCAAAGAAAACAATGTTGAAAGGCATGGAATGATGAGAAAAGGAGAAAAATGATTGTCATGAACAAGAAAGAGTGACAATGTGTCTCTCTAGTTCTCCTGAGGAAGAAGAAAATGGCTCAAAGAATCAAGAAAGTATGAACCGAAATGAGAAAATGGAGTGCTTAATGAAAGATGAAACCATCATAGTCATTATGTCCTACCTTGATCCAAAAATCCTTCATTACATCCCGCTAAAGCCCTATATGATTTCAAGTTGAGTGAGCTTACATTAGTGGTGATTTACATAAGGGGCAAGCTTATGGTACTTAGAGCCGGACTTGTGGCATTCTTTTGAGAGTGATGAGCGCACTTCTTTACAATCCTTGTTTTGAGTGTCACATTCTATAAAGTGAGATTTGCTCATGGAGAGTAGAGGAGGAGGAGTTTGGGATCCACAATGACCTACGTGAGAGAGCGAGCTTCCTTGATGAATTGAGTCAACTCTTGATGCTTTTGTGTCACATTAGAACTATGGAACTCAAAAAGTCATAGCATGATGTTGTTGATAATGCATTTGTATTGAGGGTAATTGTTAGTCTCAATTGATGCTTGATGAAGTCACCTTAGGACAGCTAAAATTTTCATATATTTTTCTTGTGGAGGTGGGAATTACCTTATTTACTTGAGGACAAGCAAAAGCTTAAGTTTGGGGGAGTTGATAAGTAGGGATTTTAGCCTATTATTCGCTCTCTTTTACTTAGGTTTTGGGCCAAACATGCGTGAAGGTATTCCCGGAAACTAACTTAATGTGCTTGCTTGCAGGATTTTGTTCGAAATGAGCCAAAGAAGCCATAATCAACTCATAAAAGAGTCAAACTTGAACATAAACCAAGTCTGGACCAATACTGTGGAACGTGGACAGCGATAGAAAAGGGAGGCAACGAAATTATCATCGCTAAGGCGACCATTATTCCGCGGACTGCAAAATAGAGATTCAGAATGGCTGTTTTGAGCACTAAAATTGAGCGTTGAGAGCGGTAGAAAGACGCGACCACGAAGTGACTAGAGCTACCACGGTTGGAATTTAGCGGACAGCGTTTGTCGAGGTTCAGAGACTTTGCAAGATGGGCATAAATGAAGAAGGCGGTCCGCGTCCAAATTATGCAACCGCGAAGGAATCTCACGCGGACGCGGTGAACATTATGCGGTCTGCGAAACGAATATCTACCCAGGCGCAGATATGAATAAACGCAGACCGCGCTCACTATTATGCGGCCGCGAAAGCCCAAGCGCGGACACGGTCAGAATTACGCATCCGCGAAACCTCCGCAGGGGCAGTTTTGTCCAGAATTTTCAGCTTAGTATAAATAGACCCTTTTATCAATTTTAGGTAAAGTTTTGTTTAGCAGAGCACGTGAAAGGCTAGTTTTTCCCTTTTTGGACAATTTTAGAGTAGATTAACCTTCAAACTTTAGATTTCCATCTTGTACTTTAATATTATGGCTTATATTTCATCTTTATCTTTGAATTCTGCTATTATTAAGAGTATCTAGACCCCATATCTAGGGTTGTGACCCAACCCTAGTATGTGTATTTAATGGGTCTTGAATTTTAGGGCTTAATTGTTTATGAGTTAGTTATATTTAGCCTAATTCATGCTAAAATTATATAATTAGTGGTTGCAAACAGTGACTCATGCCTTTATGACTTAGGCTCTTCTTGGGAAAGAGGGACTAAGTCTAGAAAAATTAGGCTAACAAGAAATTACGGTGAACTCAAGAAATTGATAGCCCCAATTAAAGGGTTAAACCTAGAGATAGTAATACCCGACTTGAGCCAATTTCACTTGTATTGTATGAACACCCATTTGGGCTTGAGAAAGCCAAATCGGGTAAAGTCACTCAAACTACCAAGAGGTATAGAGTGAGCATTTATGTGTGATGGTTATATCAAGACCCCAATCATAACAAGCTTGCCCTAGATTCTTTATAGCCATTAGATACTCACCTAGGCAGAAGTCACTTCCCTAGTGCCTTTTAACACTTGAAAACTTTCACCAAAAATATTGTACTTAGCTTACACTTAGCATACAATAGTATAAAATTAGAATAAAATCAATCGCAACAATGTTTGGAAGTGCAATTAGGAACAACACGCACATCTAGATTAGTTAGATACCCAACTCCAAGCCAAATTTACTCCCTGTGGAAATCGATCCCGGCCTCATTGGGTAAAACTGCATCGACCATCCTCACTACTCTATAGTAATGTAGGTTTGGCCTCGATCAACTATCTTCATAACGACAAAGCTTCCAAGCGCAAACATATTTCCAGCTAAGAAATACTCTGCTGCTACTTATTATCTGTTCATTGCATGAGACTAAGCATTATCTCCATCTTGCATGAGGCTAAGCCCTGCCTCCTTAATTGCATAAGACTAAGTACTGCCTTCCCCTACATGAGACTAAGCATTGTCTCCTTCTTGCATGAGGCTAGTCCCTGCCTCCTCAATTGCATAAGGCTAAGCATTACCTTCCCCTACACGAGACTAAGCATTGTCTCCAACTTGCATGAGGCTAAGCCCTGCCTCCTCTCGCATGAGACTAATCATTGTCTCCTATCTTGCATAAGGCTAAGCACTGCCTTCCCCTGCATGAGACTAAGCATTGTCTCTACCTTTGCATGAGGCTAAGCCCTGCCTCTTCAATTGCATAAGGCTAAGCATTGCCTTCCCCTGCATGAGACTAAGCATTGTCTCCCGCTTGTATGAGGCTAAGCCCTGCCTCCTCAATTGCATAAGGCTAAGCATTGCCTTCCCCTGCACGAGACTAAGCATTGTCTCCCACTTGCATGAGGCTAAGCCCTGCCTCCTCTTGGATGAGACTAAGAATTGTCTCCCATCTTGCATAAGGCTAAGCCATGCTTCCTCCTTGCATGAGACTAAGCATTGTCTCCCATTTCACATGAGGCTAAGCATTGCCTCCCTAATTGCATAAGGCTAAGCTCTGCCTTTCCTTGCATAACACCAAATGTTATACTACTCGAAATCTAGCATTATTTTTTATTTTTCTCGGGGCTAAGCTCTGCCCCCCATCTTACACAAGACTAAGCTCTGTCTTGTTTCGCTTCGCATATGACCAAACATCATGTCTTTGCATCTCATGGGCTGAAACATCGCCATTCTGTCCAAAGGCGTCATAGTCCGAAGGCATCATCCTCATAGCCGGAAGACACCATGCCATGGCCTAAGGATCTCTCAATATTTAACATCATTATTCAAAGGCGTCATAGTTTAGAGGCACCATTTTCATGGCCCGAGAATATCATTTCATGGCCTGCGAATCCCTTATCAAGCAATTCATGGACCAAGACATCATGGTCTAAGGACATCATCCCCATCGTCCAAAGACAACTTACATGGTCCAAAGGGAATTTGCATCATGTTTAAATTATCGCAATATACACCTACATGCATTGTATTTAAGTTTTGCAGGTAATCTAGGAGGTAACTGTTCTCCCAACGGGAGCAATCTTCGCCCCAGTTTCTGTTCAATATTCACACCTCGTAACTACCTCAAATACAGCCAACCACCATCTGTTACCCATTTCCACTTGATGACCGTTCAAATACCCATAACCGTTTCAAGGTACATTCATTCACAACTCCGATGTCGTCCTATCTAGAAGAACCTGTCCATTCCTACAACAACTCCATCGACTCAGTTCACCGCTGGATCCAGAACTATACACGGCCTGATTTCTGTAAAATCAGGGATATATAAGCAACTCAGAAACTGGATTTTGGCCTATATTATTCCAAATCACCCCATTCGGTCAAAATCAGTCATTATTTCTTTACCCGACAACTCTTTTATCATTCCCGGGTATAGAGGGGCAGCTGTTGTTACCCAATTTTTTCCTCATATTTTAAATATGTATATATACTTTCAAAATAGCGCATACGCATCATCATTTGGTTTATTAACATATACAAGTATTTTTCATAATTTTCCATTATTTTTAAAAGACTTTAAATTAATTTATTTTCGTACCTAGTAATTATCCTTCAAATTATTTTTATGATGATTTAATCATCTAAACGTATCATTTACACCAACATGATGTTTTAAATATTTTCAGTGCATCTTTTTAATTACATTTGCATTTCTAAGGCTAATTGCACATTTTTATAATAATAGCCCATATTCATGTATAATTACATTATTTATGCGAAAATAACTCTTTATATCTTTTATAATGTTCAGTAATTATTTTTAATAATTTTATTGCACAAATAATATTTTTTTATTTACTAATTACTTTTATAAATTATTTTTTATTCGATATTGGGTATTTAAAAACTAGCCTAAAATCCAACCTATTTTCGGACCAATTACTGGCCCAAAATCTAATACCCTAACCTAAATAGCCCCCATCCCAAATCAATTAACCCAACCCCACAACCCGTTCGCGACCCGTTTTAACCACCCGAGCCAGTTCCCCTCTAATCGTGGCCGTTGATCTCTGAGATCAACTGCCCACATTAAACCTTCCCTTTTAATTACCACCCTCATTCCTAACCCTAATCATTTCCCACCGTCCGCCGCCCTCATATCCCACCTCCCTTCTCCCTCCTAAGAACCCTAGCCGCCGCCCCCCTAAAATCTCTCCTAATCCCACATGATATGGGATTCTATGGCTACCCTTTGCCATATACGGCCTCTCTTTGGAACTGGTTCTTCTTCTATACTGCTTGCCTAAACATGGCAAGCAGATCTCATAAGGATCAAACCAAAATCGATTCAAATCCTTGACTTTTTCGATATTCTGTCTACATTCATCATCTTGCTCTTTGTAAGTACGAATATTTGTGTACCTCTTATGGATTCTTACTTACCCTAAAATTAGGGGGTTTTTAGATCTCTTTTAATCGAACCAAAATAGGTTCGATTCTCTGATTTTAAGTATTATTATGTCCATATTCATCTTATATTCTACTATGGCCTATTTTTATTATATATTTGTCAATATTTGTCTTACCCTAAAATTAGGATTTTCATATTTTCTTAAATCGGACCAAAATTAGTTTGACCCTCTGAATTTTAGTGCTATTTGGGTCTATATTCATCCTATGTTATTAGTTTTGTGTATATTCTGGTAATATTTGTTTTTCTAAAAACTAGGGTTGCTTGACTTCTCCTAAATTGACTCTGAATCAATTTCGCATGTTATTCTTTCCTTTTCTTTTGAGGTTGATTGATTGTTTTTCTTGTCTGTGTGTTTAATTTTTACCACTATATAAACCCATCCCCTTTCCCCCTTTAGGAGAAGAACTGGAATCACTATTCTCTTACTAAAAACTGAAGTTTTCTACTCTATACTTGTTCACTATTCGATTCTGTTTGGTTCTTGGCCGGCTGAAAGCCAAGGCCACCAGATTCTACTTTTTCTGACCTCTCTTGGGTGTGAGCACTGCCTGGGTTCTTGAAACCCTTGGAACTTGACACATTCAGGACTCTGCGTCCTTTCTGCAATCTTTTTCTTGTTTATCGAACAGTTACTGCTTAGTTTCTAACTTTCACAATGTTTATTATGTTCTAATTAGCATGTTCTCTGAATTGCATGATCTCATGCATTTCTTTGACTTTTTTATGCCTAATTCTGCTTGTGATTTCTAGCTTAATAATGCTTTGCACCTAGCCTAATTAATTTAGACAAAATGAAGCATGCTTAGTTTAGTTTGTGATAACCTGAAAAATCTGTTTTGCCTATATGGTTCAATCTATGTTCTCTGCATAATTTTGAACTTCTAATGACCAATTTGATGTTATTAGTATTCCCTAACTTGTTTAAGACCTCTACTCTTAATGTTATATGTTCTTATGACTATGGTTATCACCCTATGTATTCTTGCCATGTCCAATCTGTACCTATGACAACTTGTGACCCTTTAAAACAGGTCTGCCTTAACTGACACTCTATATGTTACCTGATCCTGTTTGTATTATAATGCTTAACTCTTGTGTTTGGTATAATATGATCCCTTAAGTCCTAAATTAGTTGCATTACTTGGCTTTAATAGTCTAATACCATTGCTTGTTAACTTGCAATCCCAGGCTCCTTGTTCCTTATCATATGTCACCCTCCCCAGTGTGTTAATTTGCTTTTGGAGTTCATTATGTGATTATATTACAAGATTGCAATTGTTTTCCAAACCTATTACCCTACTACTGTTTTCACTGGTTGTTTCTTGTTTAATTCTAGGGCTGGTTGAAAGCCAAAGCTGTCACGACCCAATTGGAGGGTCATGACTAGCACCCGGGCCATACTTGCCGAGCACCAACGTACATTTTATCTAACCTTCCTTATTATCTTTAAGGGCTGACAAGATCAATATAAATAGTAGACATGGATCATGAACATCCAACAATGAAAGATAATGTCATGAACATACATAACATGGGACGACAAGACTGTCAAGAAACTATATATAAGGTACGAGCTATCATGATGTCATGAAAGACTATACAACAAAAATCAGCCGAAAAGGCATTCTAAACCATACATAAGTCGACACCTGTCTATGAGCCTCTAAAAGAACATAAGTGCTACAACATTGCCGGAACAGGGCCCCGACATACCCATAAGGTCTATAACAAAAATGCATACCAAGACCACGGCAAGTCCGGAGAAGGGATCTCGCCAATAACCGCTGAACTGGACAGCCTACTGTGGTGGGGGAGCTACGTCTACCTGTCTATCAGGACCTGCAGCACGACATGCAGCGTCCACAAATAAAAAGGACGTCAGTACGAATAAAGTACTGAGTATGTGAGGCAAGAAAGCATAAGTAAGAACAGTAATGTAAACATGGATAGAGAATATACAACCTGTGACATCTGGGTACCTCTGAGGGCTACTGACATGAAATACATGATACATACATATATATACATAAACTTTTAAAACATACGCCTTTGTGGGCATCACCATCATCATATCGTACCCGGCCATAATAGGCTCGGTAAAACGTACCCGGCCATCATAGGGCTCGGTAGAATCATACCCGGCCATGTGGAGCTCGGTAAAACCCAACTGATCAGTGGTTGCACAATAGGTGCCATACCCGGCCAACTATAGCGCGGCTCGGTAGAATAAAATAGATACATATATATGATGCATGCTGGACTCATTGGAATCACATTTTGAACCTTTCGGAGTGACGTAAGGTCGGTATCCTTCGTACACGTTATTAGGATTAACTCTTCATCAAGAAACTTATAAGAATCAGGAACTACCAACAACATTGATAATATAAGAATAAGAGAAGTAACATCAATACCAATCGTTTCATAAGAAGGGCAGCAATGTAAGTACTACTAGCTTCTAAGAGTAGAGTATCTTTGGGAGCTCGTTCATTACATTATGTACAATCGGAGTCGTGCAAAAGAATGAAGGGGATAGACTCACATACCTTGTATATACTGCCCAACCTCAAGCTATGCAAATATCACGACTCCTTAGTCTACAATAAGACAAATGACACTATCATTATCGTTTAAGCGTCCTAACTATTATGTATCGACCACAACCTATTTTACGATGAAACGGACATCACCTCCCCTATTTATATGACTTCCCACAAGTCAATACAATCACCAAACAGCCCAAACAACATCATTAATAATCATATTGAGCCTCCAAAATAGTCCACCAACCAACAACATTACTACCAAGCTTTTCGATATATATTTCACAAGTTCTAGCTTCAACGACTTAGCTGCAACTTGGATAATCTTAAATATATATAGAGTAAGAGGTTTCTTACCTTTAAACAGAAAGAACAACTCCAATTTGACCTTAATTTTCCACGAAATATCCCTTCAATTCTGCCACAAGAACAAGGAAGCGAAACTAGCAATTAATTCGGGTTTTTCGGCACTAGAATTACTTTAGAAGACTTGAAATCACCTAGGGTTGATATTAAAAACTTGAAGGTGTATTTACAGGACATAAAACACTTAAAACAACCTCCCACACGAGCTGGAACAACACAAAAATCAGCAACAAGAAGAACAAGAAACTTACTAGCGCCACGGGATTTCCGACATTTGATTTGTGTTGTTTGCCCTTTGTTTGGGTCTTGGATCATGAGAGAACCTTGAGAGACTGTTTTTAGGGTTATAAGGTCTGAATATACTGAAAAATAATGACTTAAAACGGGGTTGAGGTATCTTATATATGTCCATATGTCTTAAACCGCCTTTGTGGGCCCCATAGAGAGCAGTTTGGCGCACTCTCGCGAAAACGCGAATATCTCTCTATTCCGAGATCATATCAATGAACGGTTTAATGCGTTGAAAACTAGACTCATAGATCTTCAATTTGATAGGTAGATCACCCCATAATTCCAAGCACATTGGGATAAAAATGCAGTAATATTTGACCTAAAGTTTAAGTAAAATTATAAACCTAAGTTGCGACAACTTTTATCAACTTTTGTTTCATAACTCGCTTGACTTCAAGACTTATGATGCGGATATTATATGATTCAAATACATTAAAACAAGACCTCTTGGGACAGTTAATCACCTCTAGTGTTACCCGAAAATACGGATTACAACATCCTTGATTCGTTTAACTTCTAATATTTGTTAACCACTCTTATACACCCTTGTATCGTTTAAGACCAATAGGATTAACTTCTTATCATCTCAAAGATAATCTCTTCTTGGATTTACATCGACTAACTTACGACGTGATCTATGGTATGCGAATTTGGGTTGTAACAAAAGCCCTTCCCCTAAGTCTCCTCTATCAACCTCCCTAGTGTGAGCACTGCCCTGGGTTCTTGAAGCCCTTGGAAACTCTAACACACTAGGGTCCAAATTTCTTTGCCACGTTTTTCCTAATTGCTCAACTTTACCCCCTCTTCTCACCTATTGGATAAATCAGTTGGTTTGTTTAAATGGCTATACCTCTGGGACTTTTGATGGCTACTGGATGTAGGCTATTTTCGTGAATGGAGATTGTTTCTGGGCTGTTGTGAAACTCTGTTGAAGGCCTAGCTAGGCTAGGTATACATTGGGCCTGCCTTAGGCCCAAGCTATTCTGTAATTCTGTATTTTATTTCACTCATTGGGCTCGTAATAATATTGTAATAATAATTGGGGTGTTAGTAAAATTGGAAAAATGGGTTTATTCTCACTTTGCATGAACGAGTAGAAATCCTGCCTATAGGGGTTAATTTGCTCAAACATGTTCTGCTCCTATGTGCTGTTAGATAACCTGCCTATAGGACCTAAATATTTCATTCGTTTAATGTATTTTGCTTCTATATGTCTTGCTAGATATCATGCCTATAGGGAATAAAGTGATCAATGTTTCAGTCTATGACCATAGGGTCATGTTATCTTTATGCTCTACAAATCTGCACTTTTAGAAACCATGCCTATAGGGTTTTAATTGATTAATGTGCTGTTGTTATAATTGCTCACTTAGGAAACATGCCTATAGGAGCTAAAACCAGTTTCAATCGCTAATCGTAGAAATCATGCCTATAGGGTAATCTCACTCGCTTTTAATTATGAAACTGAACTTTCAAACACTGTTTCATTGCTTAACTCTGCCGCTATTAGAAAGAATGCCTATAGGATCAAACTGGGTAATTATGAGTATTTTCAATAGTTATCACTGCCAACTACTACGCAAATCACCTAGAAATCATGTCTATAGGTTTAACCACTTGTAATCTGTAATTTCAACAATCAGCTCGCAATACCGGATTCCCTAAAATGTATAGTTGTTCAGAAATCACGTCTATAAAGGTAGCATCTTGCATCTGAAACTGCCTGCATGTTTGAATCCCAAGGTCACATAAAAACATGTCTATAAGGCCTAATGGCTTTAATTTGCCTCAATCCTGAAATTGTATAACGCCTAATTTGTTGTGTGCATTTGTTGCCTAAGTGTGGAGGCTAATTTGAGCCCGATTTGCTTTTACATGAAGTCCAATGTGTTTTGTATGTCACCTAGTTTTTCTCATTTTTGAAAAACCTAAGCTAAGTCTAGAAACCATCCAAAATAGAGGTCCAAACACCTCCTAGGCTATAGGCATGGGACGGGTAATGCACGCATAGGGCACGGTTTAGAATCAACTAGTGCGCTTTAGGTAAAACCTTAAAGAAAGTAATCGGGTAGCAGGAGATGATAGTTTGTGCCCGCTGAATAATACGAGTAACACCCCATCTCGAGGGAGTTACGAAGTATTATTTATGTTGCACGAGGTGATCCTTTAGGCTAAAAAACTTAGGACCCCCCCCCCCCCATCTTGTCTTTAAACCAATTATCTATGTATACTCAAGGAATTTCTAATAATGATTTTTTTTAAACTTCTTGTTTTTCTCTCTGACTATTTGACTAATTCATATAATTCAAGTTCGGCCGAGACCCACAGTTGTGGACCTCGAAGAGTGCCTCACACCTTCTCTTCAACGTAATTTGAGCCCTTGCCCGATCTTTGGTGACGCAAACTGGTTAAACCAGAGTTATTTGCAAATAGGTACCCTAACGCACCTCAAACCCGTTAGGTGGCGACTCTCTCTTTTAAAATATTCCTTTAAAAGAGTTGTCACGGGTCAAAACCCGATTTCGCAAGAAAGAGGGGCGCGACAACCTCAACTTGTCTCAACACCTCAAATGGGCCTATAAACCTTGGTCTCAACTTGCCCTTCTTCTCGAATCTCATGATTCGCTTCATCGACAAAATCTTCACGAGAACATTTTCATCCACCATAAATGATAAATCACGCGCTTTTCGATCCGCGTAACTCATCTTTCTGGACTGTGCTGTACGAAGTTTCTCCTTAATCAACTTCATATTTTCTAAGGCATCCATCACCAAATCAGTACCATATAACTTAGCCTCACCGGGCTCAAACCATCCGATGTGCGAACGACCTCGCCGACCATACAAAGCCTCAAATGGAGTCATCTCAATAATGGATTGGTAACTATTGTTATAAGTTAACTCGGTCAAAGGCAAGAAATTATGCCACTGACCTCCGAAGTCAATCACACATGTCCTGAGCATATCCTCCAAAATTTGAACTGTCCGCTCTGACTGGTCGTCGGTCTGTGGATGAAAGGCTATGTTGAGCTCTACACGGGTCCCCAATTCACTCTATACTGCTCTCCATAAATGTGAAGTAAACTGAGGGCCTCTATATGATATGATGGAAATTAGCACACCGTGTAACCGAACTATCTCTTGAATATAAATCTGGGACAAACTCTCTGAAGTATATGTAGTCACCACCGGAATGAAGTGTGTCGACATGGTCAACCTATCGACAATGATCCATACTGCATCAAACTTTAGCAAGGTCCGCAGCAACACGACTACGAAGTCCATAGTAATGTGCTCTCACTTCCACTCCGGTATAGTCATCTGCTGAAGTAGGCCACCTGGCCTCTGGTGATCATACTTAACCTACTGGCAATTTAGGCACCTAGCTGCAAACTCAACTATGTCTTTATTCATCCGCCGCCACCAATAATGCTGGCTCAGATCGCGATACATCTTCGTAGCACCTAGATGAATGGAATATCAAGAACTGTGTGCCTCTTCTAGAATCCTTTCCCTCAATCCATCAACATTAGGAACACATAGATGACCGTGGAGTCGCAGAACACCATCCTCGCCGATAGTAACCTCCTTGGCACCACCCTGTAGTACCGTCTCTCTAAGAACCAACTAGTGCGGATCATCAAACTATCGAGCCTTGATCTTCTCCAATAGTGAAGACTGGGCAACGATGCATGCAAGAACTCGGCTGGGCTCTGAAATATCCAACCTCACAAGTATGTTAGCCAAGGACAGAATGTCCAAAGCTAGTGGCCTCTCCTCTGCTAAAATGAATGCCAAGCTACCCATACTCTCTGCCTTTCTACTCAAGGCATCCGCGACTACATTCGCCTTGCCAGGATGGTAAAGGATGGTGATGTCATAATCCTTCAGTAACTCAAGCCATCTGCGCTACCTCAAATTGAGATCCCTTTGCTTGAACAAATGCTGCAAGCTATGATGATTAGTGTAAACCTCACAGGACACCCCATAAAGATAATGCCTCCAGATCTTGAGAGCATGAACAATAGCGGCCAACTCCAAATCGTGCACAGGATAATTCTTCTCATGGGACTTTAGCTGACATGAAGCATATGCAATCACTCGCCCCTCCTGCATTAATACACAACCCAAACCAATGCGTGAAGCGTCGTAATACACAATATACATCCCCGAGTCCGAAGGTAACACTAGAACGGGTGATGTAGTCAAATTTGTTTTGAGCTTTTGGAAACTCACCTCACAATCATCGGACTAATGGAACGGAGCACCCTTCTAGGTCAATCTAGTCAAGGTGTTGCAATAGATGAGAATCCCTCCACAAATCGGAAATAATAGCCTGTTAACCCCAAGAAGCTCCTGATCTCAGTCGCCGTAGTAAGATGAGGCCGGCTCTGAACTGCCTCAATCTTCTTGGGATCCACCTTAATACCCTCGCCTGATACAACATGCCCCAAGAATGCTACAGAATCTAGCCAAAACTCACACTTGGAGAACTTAGCATATAGCTTCTGTTCTTGCAAGGTCTGAAGCACCACAATCAAATGCTGCTCGTGCTCCTCCATGCTACGCGAGTAGACCAAAATAGACAAACGAATCAATGTAAAGCCTGAACACCCTGTTCATCAAATCCATAAACATCGATGGGGCATTAGTCAAGCCGAAGGACATCACCAAAAACTCATAATGGCCATATCTAGTACGGAAAGCAGTCTTCGGAACAGACGAGTCCTAAATCTTCAACTGATGGTACCCCGATCTCAAGTAGATCTTAGAGAACTCCCTAGGACCCTGTAACTAGTCAAACAAATTATCAATAAGCGGCAATACGTACTTGTTCTTAATGGTGACTTTATTCAACTGGTGGTAATCAATGCACATCCGCATAGTCCCATCTTTCTTCTTTACAAATAACATTGGTGCACCCCAAGGTGATACACTAGGCCTGACGAACCTTTTTGCTAGCAACTCCTCAAGTTGTTCCTTTAACTCTTTCGGAGCCATACGATACGGTGGGATAGATATAGGCTGGGTACCTGGAGCCCAATCAAATGGAAAAATCGATATCACACTCTGGTGGTATGCCTGGAAGATCAAAAGGAAACACATCAGAGAACTCCCGAACTACCTAGTACTGAATCAATCGCCGGAGTCTTTGCGGTAGTATCCCAAACATAGGCTAGATAAGCCAAATAACCCTTCTCGACCATGTGTCGAGTCTTCATAAAATAGATGATTCGACTAGGTGTGTTGACGGACGAACCCTTCCACTTCAATCTAGGCAACTCTGGCATCGCCAAAAGAGTCTTGGCATGGCAATCAAGGATGGCGTGATATGGAGATAACTAGTCCATGCCCAAGATAACCTCAAAGTCGGTCATATCGAGTAACATGAGATCCGCTCTAGTCTCATAACCACAGAATGTGACCACACAAGACCGATAGATCTGATCCACAACAACAGAATCGCCCACAGGAGTGGACACATAAACAGAAGCGCATAAAGGCTCACGAGGAATATCCAGAAAATGAGCAAACATGGATGACACATATGAATAGGTGGACCCTGGATCAAATAATACCGAAGCCTCCCTACCACAAATAGAAATAATACTTGTGATCACGGCATCTGAGGCCTCTACATATGGTCTGGACGGGAAAGCATAGAATCTGGCTGGAGCACCACCTGCCTGGCCTCCACCTCTAGGACAGCCCCTACTAACCTGCCCTTCACCTCTGGGAGGACGGATGGATGGTACGGCTGGTGGTGCTACAATCATAGGCTGCTGACCCTTTTGTACTGCCTTGCCCCAAATTCTGGGGAAAAATCTCTTCATGTGGCCAGGATCTCCGCACTTGTAACAAACCCTCGGAGCGATGGACTGCTGCCCTGAGGTCTGACCCTGATGGACGGAATACCCACTGGAAAGACCCTGAATAGCTGGTGGGCGGTAGGAACTCTCTGGCATGGCGCTAAATAGGGTCGAACTGGAGCACCCCGAGGAGGCGGCAGTGCTGGATTTGTATGCCTGCTCGGTTGGCCTCTCTCAAATTGACCTCTGCCCCCAGATGGAGCACCACTGAATCCTCCTGAATGACGGAACCGCTTGTCCCGCGGCATCTGCTCCCGATCCCGCTGACGATAACCCTCAATCCTCCGAGCTATCTCCACAACTAGCTGGTAAGAGGTCCCCATCTCAACCTCTCGGGACATAGTGGACCGAATTCCGGAGTGTAACCCCATAACGAACCTCCGTACTCTCTCTGTCTCAGTAGGTAGTATCATCAATACATGACGAGACAACGCATAGATTCTCTCCTCATAATCAGTCACCGATATATGGTCCCAAAGGAGCTGCCCAAACTGAGATCACAACTCTTCCCTCTGTGAGGGTGGAATATACCTATCCAAGAAAAGGCATGTAAACTGATCCCAAGTCATGGGAGGAGAACCTGCTGGTCTGCCGAGAAGATGAGACTGCCATCACCTACGGGACCTGCCCTCCAACTGGAAAGTAGTGAAATCTACCCCATAGGACTCTAATATACTCATGTTGTGCAGTCTGTCCATGCACCTATCAATGAAGTCCTAGGGGTCCTCATGTCTCTCACCTCCGAAGACAGGAGGGTGACGCCTAGTCCATTTATCCAATAGCTTCTGTAGCTCGCCGACTAGGTGGTTTAGGCTTAGGTACAGCTGCTGCAACTGGCTGGGCTTCACCCACATGTAGTGCACTCGGGGTCTGATATACGACCGTTGCATGTCCAGGAGCCTGGGCATTAGGGGTCTGCGCTCCCCCTCCCGCCTGAGATGTGGTTGGGTCCGCTAGAAATAAACCAGTTTGGGTCATAGTATCCATGAACTGCAGCATACGGCCCATAACCTCCTGAAAGCCTGGTGCTGACATGAAATATACCGGGGCTAACTCCGCTGCAGGAACTTCGCCCTGCTCCTCGATAGGGGGATCCTCCACTAGATCCACTGGAGGTATAGCTGGGGCAACTTTAGGACGTCCTCGTCCCCTACCTCGGGCTGATGCTCTCCCCCGGCCTCTAGCAACAGGGGGAGCAGCCTCTCTCGGGTCTGGAACATCCGTCGTGCGCGTTCTCACCATCTGTGAGAGAATAAGAGAAAGACACTTAGTATAACATCACCTGCACGATATGAGATGAAGAAAGAGTAGTTTCCTAACACCCTATAGGCCCTCGAATATAAGTACAGACATCTTTGCACCGATCTGCAAGACTCTATTAGGCATGCCCATAACTTGTGAGACCTACGTGAACTTAGTGCTTTGATACCATGTTGTCACGACCCAATTTCTTCTATAGGCCGTGATGGCGCCCAACGTGGCCGCTAGACAAGCCAACTTTGTACTAACTCCGTGATCTTTCTTTTAACGGTTTAAAATAGTTGATTTTTAATTTATGCACAAATAAGAAAGGGAGGTTTTATATAAAAAAAAATGAGAGATCAAAATTTTTAAAACAAGTGAGATAAGATAAATAACCCAATAACCATCAAGTGCCTACTAACATAAATTTTCAAGACCTGGTGTTACAAGTGTATGAGCCACTAGTAGAATATACAAAATAGTACTACACTGCTGTCTGAAACAAAATAGATAGAAAAATAAAGCAAAAGGAAGACTTCAGCTGCTGCAGAATGGGCTCGGAAGATAGCTCACCACAAAGTCTCGCAGTAGTAATCTAGTGTGCGCGCTGGACTGATATCCAGGAGCACCTACCTCAGATCCTGCACATTAAGGGCAGAAGTGTAGCGTGGGTATATAAACAACATATACCCAGTAAGTATCTAGTCTAACCTCGAAGGAGTAGTGATAAGGGGTCGACTTTGATACTTACTATGGGCCAACAATAAGAATATATAAAAATATTGCTAATTAATCATGGGATATATAAATGACAATAGAACTGAGAAGCAAGAATTTAATAGATAATACTTTCACCGATAGTAATTACCAATTCAATTTCTCTCTTTTAAATATTTTAACCTTTCAAACCAATGAAGCAATATCAAACATATTGGAATTTCCAGTATCCTTTCGCACGAGTTATGCCGAGGACGTACGACCCGATCCAAAATACATATAAATATATTGTGTGCACTGCCGAGGGCCGAACGTCACAAACCATAGATGCATCTATTAACCTGCCGAGGCAAACAGCCTGCTCCCATGAGAGTAATGAAAATTGACCCCGCTCGCGGAATATACTTGCGATGTGGTTGAACAAAGATTTCTCAAGTTATCCCTAAATTCTTTCCAAAACAAGAAAATCCAACTAGAAACTTTAAAAGTCATTGAAACCCTCAATCTCAGCTCTATCCGAGGCAGTTAGTAAGCATAATCAAATAGCAATGTCAACAAAATATGGTGTAAACCTAAAACTACCCGGACATAAAGTAAAATTAGTAGCTACATACGGACTCTCATCATCTCGTGCGTACGTATCCCCCACAAATAAAAGCACATATGAATTAACTTCACCTATGGGGTTAATTCCCTGTTAAAAGGTTAGAAAAGAGACTTACCTTGTCTCAAAGCCTACTTTCCGGTCCAAGATTGTGCTCAAATCCTCAATTCGGTGCCCAACGACTCGAAACTAGTCAAATATTATATAAACGATCAATACATATTCAAAAGTTCATATTCCAATTATTAAAGGGATTACCCAACCCCAAATGTAGGATTCCTAAAATTCACCCCGGGCCCACGTGCCCGGATTTCGAAAATTTTCAAATAAAATTGTTACCCATAACCTCACGTATGCAAATATATAATTTTCAAAAAATTCCATAATACATTTCGTGGTAAAATCTTATTTTTATCAAAAACCTAGGTTTTTCACCTAAACTCATTATTTCCACTAATTTACATATTATAATCTACCCATAAGCTATGTATTTAACTCACATTTCATAGAAATTACTTACCTCAATTAGATGATGAAAATCCCTCTCTAACCAGCTTCAAAATCACCCCTAAGAAGTGTAAGAAGTGAGCAAAATGCCTAAGTCTCGTATTTAAAATAACCTCACTGCCCAGCGAATTTTCGCACCTGCGAGGCCACTGCCGCACCTGCGGTGCCGCTTCTGCGGAAAACATCTCATAGGTGCGGTCCTCCCCCAGCTGGCCAACATTCGCATCTGCGGAGCTGGGGCCGCTCCTGCGCGACCGCTCCTACGACCTTCGACGCGCGCCTGCGGACACAACCGCTTCTGCGGTTTCCCCCAATCATACATGCGTGTTCGTAGGTGCGCAACTCGCACGCACCTGCAGTCCATGGACAAATGCTCCCAACCGCTCTGCGGCACAAACCACGCATCTGCGGGCTCGTACCTGCAGCCAAACGATCGCAGGTGCGGGCACACCAGGACTGGTGCAGCAACAGCCCCTTTTGAGTCTTGACTCAATCCGCGCATCGTCTGAATTGCACCCGGGGCCTCCGAGGCCCCGTCCAAACATATCAAAAAGTCTATATACATAATACGGACTTGCTCGAACTCTCAAAACATGTACAAACAACAACAAAACCAAGAATCACACCCCAAAACCAAATCGATTCAAAATATGAACTTTAAGTTCTTCTAACTTACTCCCAACGCGCCGAAACATACTTAAAGTACTCGGAATGATACCAAATTTTGCATGCAAGTCGTAAATCGCCATACGAAACTATTCTTGGTCTCAAAATACTGTTTGGACCTCGATATCACCAAAACCTGCTCCAAACCAAATTTAAAGAACTTTAAAACCTTCAAAGAACCAACTTTCACTATTAGGCACCGAAATGCTCCCGGGTCATCCAAAACCCAATCCGAACATACGCCCAAGTCTGAAATCATCATAACCTATTGGAACCATAAAATTCCGATTACGAAGTCGTTTACTCAAAATGTTGACCGAAGTCAAACTTAGCCCTTTTGGCCAACCATAAGGAACCAAGTGTTCCGATTTCAGCCCGAACCCTTTCAAATCCCGAACTAACCATCCCCGCAAATCATAAAATAGTAAAAGCACGTACGAGGAGTCTTATTCCGAGGAACAGGGTTCTAAAAAGCAAAACGATATGTCGGGTCGTTACATAAACAACCTCAGCTTGATTAGAACTAAAAAACTTCAGCATAATACAAAACTTCAGCATATTTGTCCTGAAGTTTTAGCAAATGAAATAAAAAGTTTCGGCTTGTTTATACTGAAGTTTAGGAAAAAGCTCATGACAAAACTATTGAATGCAAGAAAAAACTTCATCATGTTTTGGTATGAAGTTTTAGCAAATGAACTAAATAACTTCAGCATGCATTAGCTAAAATTCTTTAGAAAATTACATACCGCAGGACAAAAGTTTAAGCATGTTTAGTCTGAAGTTTTAGCAAATGAACTAAAAAATTTCAGCATACTACAATACTTGAGCTTGTTTTGGTATAAAGTTTAGCAAATGAACTAAATAACTTCAGCATGCATTAGCATGAATTTTTAGCTTGAACGTGAAGCAACTTCACGCTATATTAGCATGAAGTTTTTTGCTTGTATTTGATTAAAACTTCATAATTCAACGTGAAACAACTTTATTCTATATCCCCTATGCAAAGGTTTTTGAAGATCTATAAGTGAAAACTTCATGTTTCATCCGTCAAACAACTTCATGCAAGTGTGATTAAATGATCATTAGTGAAAGTATCTATATACGTTAATTGAATTTTGATTTTATTTTTTAAGTTTAAAACTTAAACAACATGATGAATTACGAAAATAATTACAGATCAATCAGTTTCAAAAAACTAATTCGGCTTCTGAAAATGAATTGCAATACTTACAATGTAATTTTGAATTCGGAATTTGAATCTGGTTCAACACTTTCTGGTTTTTTGATAAAGCTGTTGAGAGGAGAGGAGATCTGAGGAGGGACGGAGTGATGGAGGAGAACGGTAGCGCGATTAATGCATGATGCATCTTTTATATCTTTTGTCATGGGTATAATTGTCTTTTTATTACATATTTTTTGTAAGTTGGCTACCAAATCAATAATTTTTAAAAATAGGATACAGGTTAAAAGGTGGCACAAATATAGGGTACTACTGCAAATGCCTTAACTTTTAAATTTCACCGGTTGATTTGGGTTTACCGACTCAGCCAAAGTCGACCCATTTATACACGGGTTAGTTTGGGCAACACCCATAGTGACTCATCATCAGATATATCACTCGCCCAACCCGTAAAATATTGGGCGGATTGGACGGGTTAGTTAGGTTTGGGCCAAATTTGACAGCCCTAGCCCACGTGAATGATATTCTTTGGCTTCTTGATCATTTCATAGAGCATCACTTCATTGGAATGGAAGATTTAATTAAAAGAGTCAGGATTCCCCTAGAAATCTCCTGAATCACTTCATTGGGATGTAAAAAATGCCCTTAAATTTAAAGCGTATTAATTATTATTGCCTACTGAAGTGTTTGGGGAAACTCCAGTAACCAACTGGCGTTAGTTATAATTTTATTATCTTGATATATATTCCTGGAGTTTAACAAAATTTATATGGGTCATGGAATTTTGAAAGAGTAATAGTCTATATATGCTACTCAGGTCACTGTATTTCTCTAGAATATTTCTGTTATTTTCCCTAATGGTGTATCTGTGCTGATTTCTTTTTCTTTTTAACCAGCTTTTTAAGCTAGGTCTTATAAGCATGAAGAAAAATAAAAATTGTTACGTTCACCAAAAAAATTTATAAAACGAATGTCATATTTTTCGTGACAGTATATATTAACGTTTTCCCAATTTACTCTCTCTGGGACGTCCATAGAATGGCTCATCATCCGCCTTATCTTAGTTCTCTAGATCTTGAAAAGTTGTAAATTCAAATTCCATGTTTGATTAATTTTTAATGCGAGCTTTAGAAAATACTTTTAAAATGATAGGCTGCTAAGTAGGCAAAGCAATAATTAGAAGAATGTTCATAAGGAGGGATGACAATAAGAAAGTGAATACGAAGTGAGAGAGACTGAAAAGCTTGAAATAAGGTAAACTCACATGAATGAGTGGTGGTGAGAGATGAAAATGGTGATTTCGTTATGGCTTTTTTATTTCCAATCCAGTGCAGAAGTAATAGGTTTGGAAGAAATTCTGTAATGCTCCTCATGTGTTTTAGCTAACCTAACGCTCACTTAAGGCTAATGGAGCGATTAAATATTGTTAGCAAACGTTTGAAGTTATACAAGACTTAGTATAGATGATACTAATTCTTGAGGGGAATAGAAATTCACTTATTTCTACAATATATTTTTAAGAGGTTGTTGAGAGCAAGAATGTCCTAGGTCTTCCCCAATCCACCCAAGGTAAGATTGATAAATATTACTAATTATTAATGCCTACTGAAGTGTTTGGGGAACTCCGGGAGCCACCTGACATCAATCATAATTTTATGTTCTTGATATATATTCCTAGAGTTTAACAAAATTTATTGAGAAGCTAAGAAAGTGAAGTGTATTTGAAGAGAGCTTAGTCTATGCGACTCAGGTCACTGTATTTCTCTAATGGTGTATCTAAGCTAATTTTTCTTTTTAACCAACATTTTTATCTAGGTCTTCTAAGCACGAAGCTACCAAGATTGAAATTATCAAGTCCATTAATTGGGTTAATTATATTGAAGGCTTTGTGAATAAATAGCCTGAAAAGGAAAGAAATCTATTGCCATTAACTATATTTATGTAAACTCGCAGCCCATCTGTGTCTATACCCTGTATTCTCCTATTTCTAGGTCGCTACATCAGAGCGGAAATTTTTAAAAAAGAAAATGTTCTGCTTCAAAATATATATATATATTTGAATAGTATACATGTACAATCATTTTCCTCATGAAATCTCATAGAGGATTGATAGTTATAGGATTTACGGTAACCCCAAAAATATGTCCAACATTTTGTGATCTTGAGCATGTAAATTCACTTTTTCTGCATAGCTACCTACCACTATATCGCGAGCGCGAAATATTCCATTTGAGAATATGGTAAAGCAGCTTAGATGCCTCACTAAAATCTAGGGGTCATAAAATCCAAAAAATCGAATTCCGAACCAAATCAAATTAATTTGGTATTTCGATTTATTTCGATACAGAAATTTTAGTATTTCGGTTCGGTATACGGTATTAGGTTTTTGATATTTCGGTATTTCGACGAAATAGTTTAGTCCAAACCCAACTTTATTTTTATTTTTTAGCCCAATAACCTTAAGCCCACATCCCAAAATTCCAAAACCCTAATTCCCTAATTTCTTACCCTTAGGCTTTAGCAAAGTTTCACCAAGCAGATTAAGAACTTCCATAAATCTTGAAGCAGAGATGAAAAGTATACAAACAGTCAACCCGAAGAGCTACAGATTTGAATAGGTAGAAGCCTCATAACATAGCATGACAATTTATTTGAAAAAGCTACGACAACTTCTGAAATATAAACTGTAGCCCCACTAAAATCTACTTGGCTTTGGTATATGAGATCTAGTAGTAATGTTTTTGATAGACTCTTAATGAAGTAATCCTGCATTAAAAAGAAAATAGTCATGTGTTAGCACAATGATCAACATGGATTACATTAGTTAATGGAGTGGGGGAGATAGTGAAGATTTATTTTAAACCGAAACCGTATCGAACCAAAATAAGAAATATTGAACCGTACCGAAATATTTTGGTTCAGTATTTGGTATACACAATTGATAAATCGAATACCAAAATACCGAACCGAAATTCTTAAATTCCGAACCGATGTACCGAATGCCCACGCCTACTAAAATCTGCTTCCAAGTTAATTAGCCCTTGGTGGGAAATCTGGACGATGTTAGAAATTTAACAAACGATGTGTAAGACGCAGTATAATTTAATGGTACGAATAACATAGGCGGAGCCAGGATTGAGTCAATGAGTTCTGAACTTGCCACCAAATTTATATATATTTAATACTATTTTTTTATAATACAATGCAAGATCTAAGAAAAACCTATTGGACCCATACAAAATCCTCTAGCTCTTGCCTCTGACCAATAAAGTTTTTTATACAATTTTTGTTTGTTTGATTTTCACTCTTTCCTTTCCCTCCCCCTTCTACTGTCACGTCCCAAAGTACTTCCTACACGTGATTGGCACCCAGCTAACAACACACACCAGGCGAACCAATTCCTTTACTCTTAACATTTTATATAAAACTTGAGAGAAATACGTACAAGTCCAAATGCATTAAAAAAATTCTAAATATGAAATAATTATTCAACTAAAATCATAATTTATCTGTAAAATTTGATGAACACTCAAGTAATAAATCTCTAATCCAAATTCGATACTAAGACCATGGAACATCTAATAGAGTTATATGAGTTTGAAGTAAACCCCAAAAGAAACTAAAGACATAAACTAGATAAAGCTGAAACAACGGCCTCCACGAAAAATGTGGCGATTCACCTCATCAATAGAATCCACTCGCGTACTCTTTAGCCATAAGTCTCGTCCTCAACAATAGTATCTGCATGGGCATGCAGGTAAGAAGTGAGTTATACGTAAATATAAACCATTAAGATCCTCGACCTACCACTTTAAAAACTCTTGGAACAAGTGTTAGAAAATACAAATACACAACGAGCATAGAAATAATATGCACAATATTTTTTTCTCTGTATAATTACTCCATAAGTACCAAATAATGATTCAATAATAATACTATATATCTCAGCACAATTTATACTAAGGACTTGTCATAAACAGCAGTGAAAAAATTAACCAAACACCCCGAAGAGTCTACGACAGCATACACAATGCTCCAAATCTATCACGGCAGCATACACAATGCCCCAAAAATATTATGGAAGCGAAAAAATAATTTCTAACGCCCCAATGCCATAGCACGAGGCTACGCCACATCACAAATCACTTATTAAATAATTTTAGTTTTTTCACAAAATAGTATATATTTGCGGCTGGTCTAAGACCACTGATTTTTCCAAGCACACGCTCATCTAACACACGAACCAGGTAGACCAAATATAGTTTCAAAATGGGTTTTAGAAAAACAAGCATCAAAATTTAAAGTCTCACTTATCTCGCTAACGGTAATGTAATGACCCAATCTGTCGTTTTACCTTCTAGAACCCTGTTCCCCTAAATAAAACTCTCCATGTGTGCTTTTACTATTTTATGACTTACGGGGATGGTTAGTTCGGGATTTGGAAGGGTTCGGGTTGAAATCGGAACACTTGGTTCCTTAGTTGGCTTTAAAAGGTCAAGTTTGACTTCGGTCAATATTTTTAGAAAATGACCTCGGAATCGGGGTTTGACGGTTCCAATAGGTTCGTATGATGATTTTAAACTTGGGCGTATATTTGAATCGGGTTTTGGACAACCCGATAGCATTTCGGCGCTTAATAGTGAAAGTTAGCTATTTGAAGGTTTTAAGGTTTTTTAAATTTGGTTTGGAGTAGGTTTTGGAGTAATCGAGGTCTGTTTGGAATTCCGGGTCTGGGAATAGTTCTGTATGGTTATTTAAGACTGGCACGCAAAATGTGGTGTCATTCCGAGCATGTTAAGTATGTTTCGGCGCGTTCGGAATAAGTTTGAAAATTTTGAAAATTCTAAGTTGAATCGATTTGGTTTGAGGTATGATTCTTAGTTTTGATATTGTTTTACACGTTTCGAGAATTTTAGCAAGCCCGTTTTACGATTTCAAACTTGTTAGTATGTTCGGGCGGGGCCTCGTGGGCCTCAAGTGTTAACCGAACGCGGCTCAGACCAAGTTTGAAATTTGGAGCAGCAGCTGAAGCTTCCAGCTCCTATTGCAATCGCACCTGCGCTTGGCCAGCCGCAGGTGCGAGCTCGCAGAAGCGAGCCACGAGACACAGAAGCGGAAAGAGGAGGGGTCATTGGGCACCGCAGATGCGAGACAAGAACCACACCTGCGAAGGCACAGGTGCGAAGGGAAGGGCCGCAGGTGCAGAAGAGGGCACAGGTGCGATGCATGTACCGCAGAAGCGGCCTCGCAGAAGCGAGCCGTTGATCGCAGAAGCGGGCGAGCCAGTTAAGGGGAAATCTGCATCTACGAGGTCTTTTCCGCAGATGCGGAGCCGCAGAAGAGGAAGGTCTGTTTGGGCAGAATGTTTAAAGGAACGGGAAATCAGCCATTTTAACCCATATTTCCTCCATTCTTGGGCGATTTTGGAGCTTTTTGAGAGGGGATTTCAACTAGTAACTTAAAGGTAAGTTAATTCTACCTATTATGAGTTAAATACATAAGTTATGGGTAGATTTTAACATGTAAATTGTAGAAATTAAGGATTTAGATGAAAAACCTATGTTTTGATAAAAATAAGATTTTAACCACGAAAATGGTTATAGAATTGGATGGAAATTGTATATTTGAGTTCTTGAGATTATGGGTAACGATTTCTTCCGAAAATTCCTGAATCCGGGCACGTGGGCCAGGGATGAATTTTAGAAATTTTACCATTTTGGGTTAGGTAATTAATTTAATAGTTTAATTTTGAATTATTGAGCATGCATTAATTATTTTATATAATATTTGGATAGTTTCGAATTTTTCGGCATCGAATTGAGGCTTTAACGCGACGTTGTGAACAAGAAGTGGACTTTGAGACAAGGTAAGTCCCTTGTCTAACCTTGTAAGAGGGAATTTATCACATATGTGATTTAAATTAATAATTATTGCTAATTGTGGGGGCTACGTACGCACGAGGTGACGAGAGTCTGTGCGTAGCTACTAATTATGCTATGTTCGGTTAGTTTAGGACTCAAATCATGAATTAATTATAATAATTTCATCCTCTATTAATTAAAATACTGGAATTATATTGAAAATTGTTAGAGGAAATAGTAAAAAGACCAAAATTTCACATACTTGAAATTTGTGCAAATTACTTGACTGTTAATAGAAATTGTACATCCTTATGTATTAGCCTTATAATAACTTCTCATTCCGGAGGTTCATAAGAAAATGTTCTCCTTTTTTGTGGAGCGGGTCGAACGCCTCGGCAGTATAGATGCATCTATGGATCGTGCCGCACGTCCCTCGGCAGTGTACACGACACTCTGGATCGGGCCGTACGACCTCGGCAGAAATCATGCTTAATATTAATAATTACACGATACCTTGACATCCTATTGCAGCTTGTGAAGATAAATGATTAATTGAAAATTATTGAATTTGAATGAATTATGTATTCCCGCATGTTAAGAAAATTATTGTTATTCACATAAACTATGTTTATTTAAATATTTCTATTTTAATATAATTGACTCATTGTGAGTGTCAAAGTCGACATCTCGTCACTACTTCTTGAAGATTATACTTGATACTTATTGGTTACACATTGTTTACATACTCATGTTACACTTGCTGCACTTTTTGTGCAGGATCTGAGATAGGATCTTTAGGTGGTCCTACCGGAGCGCATCCACATTACCCCGGGGCCTAGTGGTGAGTTGTCTTTCTGAGTCATTCTGCAGTAACTAGTGCCTCTTCTTGAATTTATATTTTGTCTATTTTATTCCAGACAACATTTAAATTATTTGTACAATCTACTAGATGCTCAAATACTTGTGACACCAGGTCTTGTGTCACAACCCAAAATCCAACTAGTCGTGATGGCACCTAACCTAACCCGCTAGGTAAGCCAACTTTCAATTATCCAATTCCAATAGCAATTATTAAGGAAATTTAAGTAAATAAAGATATTAATCTTATGCATTCCCCAAGAACTGGTAGTACAAATCATGAGTTTATAAGAATAGAGTTTACAAAGCGGAGATGAAATAAATACATACTTTGTTTGAATAGTACATAAACAAAGCTTTTATAAATCTAAGGCTACCGTGAACAAGAGGCAGCTACAACAGGAATGCATGTATATCTTCAAATTCGGAAACCATCGAGCATAGCAACAACAATAGCCATTATCTGCACGCAATGTGCAAAAGTATAGTATCAGTATAACTGACCCCATGTACTGAGTAAGTAACAAACCTAACCTTAGGTTGAAAGTAGTGACGAGCTTTTACCAAGGTCGGGCCCCAAACCAATAGTCCCCAATAGTCCATAACAACGTAAAGCAAATAATACCAGAAGTAACGCAGAGATAAAATGCTCAGCTAAATCATGATTTCAAAAATAATAGTTCTTCCTTTCAAGTACAACAGTGAAAACCCAAACCGTTTACCGAAGTTGCCAAATATATTAATAAGTTTGAAAACAGTAATTTTTTCCAAATTCCTTTCAATAATAAATGAGATGTTTCATTTCCTTTCCACATAACCAGTGTAAAACAAATGCATCACTATGCCCATCTGTCAACATGTGTGAGAAATCATGAATGATGTGATATCGTACAGCATGAGAAAAATACATCTATATGCATGTATGTCATATGTGCATGTCAATGCAATGTACCTCAGAGATGAATTCATCTACTCACACTCTAAGAGTACTCAATCTCCCTTTCTCACACATTCCACTCATCATGCCCAATCACTCAGTACTGTATATGGCCAATCCGGCCCAGGGAAGATCTATCCCGGAATATACACATCAACTGATCATCAGTCACTCAATACCAAGTAGGGCCAATCCAGCTCGTGGAGAAGATCCACCTCGAGGTATATAATGCTTCGGACAAGATCCATGTCCAAGGAAGATCCATCCCTCAATAATATCAACCACGCTCACTGGGGTGTACAGACTCCGGAGGGGATCCTTCAGCCCAAGCGCTATAATCTGCACGGACAACTCACGTGTTGCACAGACAACTCACGTGCTATAGTATTAATATCTGTATCTGCACGGACAACTTACGTGCTATAATAAAGCATATAAGGCCTACTGCAGGCGGCAGCCCCAATCCACATAATAATCCTCACAATCAGGCCCTCGGTCTCACTCAATCATCAATCTCTCGAGTCTCTCTCTCATGGGCTCACAATGTCATGAAAATAGCCCAACAATGATGATATGATGTATCAATAAATAACAATAGAGCATGAGATATGATATGTAATAACCTGAATATGATTGAGTATGAATTTTTAATTTCAAACAAATAATTCACATTAATATGACCTCTGTGGGTCCCAATAATACTAGCACATATCCTCAACATGATTTTTTTAATATGCTTTTCAGCTCAATTTCTTTAACACATAAAACCGCATGAAAAATGCCAAGATTATTTAACTACAAAATTCCACATAAACAATTATGTCATAATTTTTATAGTGCACGCCCACACGCCCGTCACTTAGCATGTGTGTCACCTCTCAATAATTCACATAATACATATATTCAGGGTTCATGTCCTCGGCTCCAAGATTAGAAGAGTTACTTACGTCGAACAAGCCAAATCCAATGTTGAGCAAGCTAAACAATGCTCCAGAAATTTTATTTTACGCGTAACAACTTCTGTATGGCTCGAATCTAGTCACAATAATTTGATTCAGTCCACACAATTTATAGCAATTAATTGCATATCAAATTACTAAGATTTTCCACAAAATCCGAAATTACGCCCCAAAAGTTACCCGTGGAGCCCACACCTCGGAATCTGACGAAACTCACAAAATATGACAACCCATCAAACTACAAGTTCGACCATACTAATTTTCACTCAAATCCGTCTCCGAATCGGTACTCAAACTCGAAAAATTTATTTTGTGACATTATAGAAATTTTCTTCTATTTCTCTTGAAGATTCGATAATCTTACACCGAAAATGAAGATTAATTCATGAAATATAATCACAAGGGAGTCGAGAATACTTACCCCAAGTTGTGTAGAAAAATTCCTCTCCAAAATCGCCCAAACCGAGCTCCAAAATTCAAAAAATGTGTGAAAAATCGCGAAACCCCAATTAAAGCTTCTGCCCTAGTGATTTTCCGCATCTGCGACAAGGGGTCGCACCTGCGACCCTCGCTTCTGCGGACAATTGTCGCACCTGCGCCCACCTTTCGCACTTGCGGCCTCGCAGATGCGGACAAAATTTTCGCATATGCGAGCACTGCCCAACTCCACTCTTGACCGCTTCTGCGATTGGTTGCGCGCACAGGCGGCCTCGCACCTGCAGTCAGACTTCCGCAGGTGCGAAAATACCAGAAGCAAAATTTCCAGGAGTGGTTTTAAGTCCGAATTTGATCCGTTAACCATCCAAAACTCACCCTAGGCCACCGGAACCTTAACCAAATATACCAACAAGTCCCATAATATAATACGGACCTACTCGAGGCCTCAAATCACACCTAACAACATCAAAACGACGAATTACACCTCAATTTAAAAATCATTGAACTTTGAAACTTCAACTTCCACAACCGATGCCGAAACCTATCAAATCAATCAGGAATGACTTCAAATTTTGCACACAAATCACATTTCACATTACAGGCCTATTCAAATTTCTAGAATCGAATTCCGATCCCGATATCAAAAAGTCAACCCCCCCCCCCCGATCTAACTTCCCAAAAATTCAACTTTCGGCAATTCAAGCCTAATTCCACTATAGACCTCCAAATAATTTTCTGGATATGCTCCTAAGCCCAAAATCACCATACGGAGCTATTGGAATCATCAAAACACCATTCTGGGGTCATTTACACATAAGTCAATATCCAGTCACTATTTTAACTTAAGCTTTAAACCTTGAAACTAAGTGTTCCAATTCATTCCAAAACCCCACTGGACCCGAACCATTTACCCCGGCAATTCGCACAACAACTGTAAAGTACAATTTGAGCGGTAAATGGGGAAGCAGGGTTGTAATACTCAAAACAACTGGTCGAGTCGTTACATCTTGGCACACACACTAGTAGGTATTTGGTTTGAATTATTTTTCTTGGTTTTTATTTAATTAGAACCGCTGGTATTTTTCTTAAATCTTGCAAGTAAGAAAAGTTTAATTACTCAAAAATTTATTAAAAGATGAAAAATATGTTTAATTCACTAGTTGGCTTGCCTAGCTGTGATGTTGGGTGCCATCACGACCTATATGTAGAATTGGGTCGTGACAACATGGTATTAGAGCACTAGGTTCATGTAGGTCTCACAAGTTATGAGCAGGCCTAATAGAGTCTTGTGGATCGGTACGGAGACGTCTGTACTTATCTTCCAGAGGCTATAGGGTGTTAGGAAACTACATTTCTTCATCTCCTATCGTGCAGTTGATGTAGTACTAAGTGTCTTTCTCTTATTCTCTCACGGATGGTGAGAATGCGCTCTAGTGAGGTTCCATACCAGGAAAGAGATGATCCCCCTGTTGTTAGAGGCCGAGGCTGGGCTCCAACCCGTGGTAGGGGACGAGGACGTCCCAGAGTTGTTCCAGTTATGCCACCAGTGGATCCAGTAGAGGATCATATTATCGAGGAGTAGGGCGAGGTGCCCGCAGCAGTGCCAGCTCTGGTGGATTTCACCTTCGCACCAGGATTTCAGGAGGTCATGGGTTGTATGTTGTGGTTCATGGACACTATGACTCAGGCCGGTTTATTTCCGGCAGACCCAGCCACATCTCAGGTGGGAGGGAGAGCAAAGATTCTTACCGCACAGGCTCATGGGCAGGCAGCTGTTTATATCAGACCCAGGGTGCACTACCCGTGGGTGGAGCTCAGCCAGTGATAGCAGCTATACCTGAGCCTAGACCCGCTGCGGCCGCAGAAGCTATTGGACAGATGGATAAGGCTACATCCTCCTGTCTTTGGGGGTGAGCAACATGAGGATCCCCAGGACTTCATTGATCGGTGCAGGGACAGACTGCACAACATGAGGATATTGAAGTCTCATGGGGTAGACTTTGCTACTTTTCAGCTAGTGGGCAGGGCCCGTAGGTTGTGGAAGTCCTATATTCTTGGCAGACCAGCAGATTGTCCTCCCATGACTTGGGATAGGTTCACCCGTATTTTCCTAGATAGGTATATTCCACCCTCCTAGAGGGAAGAGTTACGGTTTTAGTTTGAGCAGCTCCAGCAGGGTCAGATGTCAGTGACCGATTATGAGGTGAGGTTTTATGAGTTGTTTCGCCATGCACTTATGATACTCCCTACTGATGCGGAGAGAGTACGGAGGTTTGTTGCGGGTTTGCACACTGCATTCAGGCCATGATGTCCTGAGAGGTTGAGATGGGGACTTCTTCTGAGCTGGTTGTAGAGATAGCCCGACGGATTGAGGGTGTGCGTCAGCGTAGCCGGGAGAAGGTTATGAGAGATAAGTGGTTTAGATATTCTAGAGAGTTTAGAGGTGCCCCGTATGGGGGTAGAGGTCAGTTCATGAGAGGGCAGTCCAGCAGGCCCTCATATCCAGCACCACCGCCTCCCCGGGATGCTCCAGTGCGACATTATTTCAGTGCTATGCCAGAGAGTTCTTATCGCCTACCGGCTATTCATGGTTCTTCTAGTGGGTATTCAGGTCACCAGGGCCAGACTTCAGGTCAGTAGCCCATCGTACCGAGGGGTTGTTTTGAGTGCGGGGATTCCAATCATATGCGGAGATTCTGCCCCAGGCTTCGGGGTAGACCAGTGCAGCAGGATCAGCAGCCTATGATTACCGTACAAGTTGCTCCACTAGTCGTCCGGCCGTCCAGAGGTGGAGGGCAGATGGGTAGAGGTCGTCATAGAGGTGGAGGCCAGTAAGGTGGCGCTCTAGCTCGATTCTATGCTTTTCCGGCTGGACCAGATGCAGAGGCCTCAGATGCTGTGATCACAGGTATTATTTCTATCTGCGGCAAAAATGCCTCCATATTATTTGATCTGGGGTCTACATATTCCTATGTGTCATCTCTATTTGCTCTTTTCCTGGGTTCTTCTCGTGAGTACTTGGGTACTCTTGTTTATGTATCCATTCCTCTGGGCAATTCTGTTGTTGTGGATCGTATCTACCGGTCCTGCATTGTTACATTTTGTAGTTACGAAACTAGAGCAGATCTCATGCTGCTTGAGATGACCGACGTTGAGATCACCCTGGGAATGGACTAGCTATCTCCATATCATGCCATCCTAGATTGCCATCCTAAGACTGTTACCTTAGCGATTCCAGCATTGCCTAGGTTGGAGTGGAAGGGTTCGTCTGTCAGCGCATCTAATCAGGTTATTTCCTTTTTAAGGCTCGACACATGGTCAAGAATGGGTGTTTGGCTTATCTAGCCTATGTTCGAGACACTACTGCAGAGACTCATGGGAGTTCTTTGATGTACTTCTTTCAGACCTTTCAGGCATGCCACCTGATCATGATATTGATTTCTGTATTGACTTGGCTCCAGATACCCAGCCTATATCTATTCCACCGTACCGTATGGCTCCGAGGGGATTGAAAGAGTTAAAAGAATAACTTGAGGAGTTACTAGCCAATGGGATCGTCAGGACGAGTGTATCGCCTTGGGGTGCACCGATATTATTTGTGAAGAAGAAGGATGGAAATATGAGAATAAGTTATGATCCATCCAAGGAATGAGCTTCCCCAGAGTAAAATCTCGTGGACTAGTGTATTGATTACCGCCAATTGAACAAAGTTACCATTAAGAACAAGTACCCGTTGCCATGTATTGATGATCTATTTGACCAGTTGTAGGGTGCTAGGGTGTTCTCTAAGATCGACTAGAGATTGGGTACCATCAGTTAAAGATTCGGGATTCGGATGTTCTGAAGATTGCTTTCCGGACTAAATATGGTCATTATGAGTTTCTGGTGATGTCCTTCGGTTTGACTAACGCCTCGGTGGCATTTATGGATTTGATGAACAGGGTGTTTAGGCCATATATTTACCCGTTTGTCATTGTCTTCATTGATGACATTTTTATTTACTCGCGCAGTAAGAAAGAGCACGAGCAGCATATAAGAGTGATGCTCCAGACCTTGTAGGAACAAAAGTTATATGCTAAGTTCTCCAAATGTGAGTTTTGGCTAAACTCTGTAGCATTTTTGGGGAATATTGTATAGGGCGAGGGTATTAAAGTTGATCCCAAAAAGATCGAGGCAGTTCAGAATTGGCATCGTCCTACTTCGGCGACTGAGATCATGAGTTTCCTAGGTTTAGCAGGTTATTATCGTCGGTTCGTGGAAGACTTTTCATCTATTCCAGCACCTTTGACAAAATTAACCCAGAAGGGTGCTCCGTTCTAATGGTCCGATGATTGTGAGGTGAGCTTTCAGAAGCTCAAGACAGTATTGACTACAGCACCAATGTTAGTGTTGCCTTCCAGTTCAGGAATATATACAGTGTATTGTGATGCTTCATGCGTTGGTTTGGGTTATGTATTGATGCAGGAGGGGCGAGTTATTGCATATGCCTCACGTCAGCTAAATCCCCACGAGAAGAATTACCCGGTACATGATTTGGAGTTAGCTACGATTGTTCACGCTCTTAAGATTTGGAGGCACTATCTTTATGGGGTGTCTTGTGAGGTTTAAACTGATCATCGCAGTTTGCAGCTTTTATTCAAGCAGAGGGACCTAAATTTGAGGCAGCGCAGATGGCTTGAGTTACTAAAAGATTATGATATTACTAACCTGTATCATCCGGGCAAAGCAAATGTAGTTGCAGACACCTTGAGTAGAAAGGCGGAAAGTATGGGCAGTTTGGCTTTTATTTCAGCAGAGGAGAGGCCATTAGCTTTGGATATTTAGTCATTGGCTAACAGACTTGTGAGGCTGGATATTTCAGAGCCCAGTCGGGTTCTTGCATGTGTTGTTGCCCAGTCTTCACTATTCGAGCAGATCAAGGCTCGCCAGTTTGATGATCCCCACTTATTGATCCTTCGAGAAACGGTAGTACGAGGTGGTGCCAAGGAGGTTACTATCAGCGAAGATGGTGTTCTGCAACTCCAGGGTTATCTATGTGTTCCTAATGTAGATGGGCTGAGGGAAAAGATCCTAGATGAGGCATGCAGTTCTAGGTATTCTATTCATCTAGGTGCCACGAAAATGTATCGTGACCTGAGGCAGCATTATTGGTGGCGGCAGATGAAGAAGGACATAGTTGAGTATGTAGATAGGTTCCTAAATTGCCAGCAGGTTAAGTATGAGCACCAGAGGCCAGATGGCCTACTTCAGCGGATGACTATACCTGAGTCGAAATAGGAACGCATTACTATAGACTTTGTAGTTGGGTTGCCACGGACCTTGCGGAAGTTTGATGCAGTTTGGGTCATTGTCGACAGGTTGACCAAGTCGGCACATTTCATTCTGGTTGTGACTACGTATACTTCAGAGAGGTTGGCCCAGATTTATATTCAGGAGATAGTTCGGTTGCATGTTGTGCCAATTTCCATCATATCAGATAGAGGCCCTCAGTTTACTTTACATTTCTCGAGAGTAGTACAAAGTGAATTGGGGACCCGTGTAGAGCTCAGCACAGCCTTTCATCCGCAGACCGACGGGCAGTCGGAGCGGGCAGTTCAGATTTTGGAGGATATGCTCAGGGCATGTGTGATTGACTTTGGAGGTCAGTGGGATCGTTTCCTGTTTTTGGCCGAGTTTGCTTATAACAACAGTTACCAATCCAGTATCGAGATGGCTCCATTTGAGGCTTTATATGGTCGGTGATGTCGTTCGCCCATCGGATGGTTTGAGCCCGGTGAGGCTAAGTTATATGGTACTGATTTGGTGAAAGATGCCTTGGAAAAGGTAAAGTTAATTCAGGAGTGACTTCGTACAACACGGTCCAGATAGAAGAGTTACGTGTTTCTTGCCTTTGGCGCATGATTTATTAGTTATGGTGGGTTAAAAAGTTCTCTTGAAGGTTTCGCCGATGAAGGGAATCATGAGATTTGGGAAGAAGGGCAAGTTGAAGCCAAGGTTTATAGGCCCATTTGAGGTGTTGAGACGAGTTGGGGAGGTTTCTTACGAGCTTGCTTTGCCTCCCAGTCTATCGGAAGTTCATCCGGTTTTCCATGTATCTATGCTTCGGAAGTATCATGCCGACTTGTCACATGTGTTAGATTTCAGCACAGTTCAGCTAGATAAGAACTTGGGTTATGAAGAGGAACCAGTTGCCATTATAGATAGACAGGTTCGCCAGTTGAGTTCCAAGAAGATTTCTGCAGTAAAATTCCAGTGAAGGGGCCAACCAGTCGGGGAAGCGACTTGGGAGGCCGAGGAGGACATGCGGAGCAGATATCCACATTTATTCAGTACTCCGGGTATAATTCTAAACCTGTTCGAGGACGAACGTTTGTTTAAGAGGTGGAGAATGTAACGACCTAACCGATCGTTTTGCCTTCTATAACCCCGTTCCCCTAAATAAGACTCTTCGTATATGCTTTTACTATTTTATGACTTGCGGGGATGGTTAGTTCGGGATTTGGAAGGGTTCGGGTTAAAATCGGAACACTTGGTTCCTTAGTTGGCTTTAAAAGGTCAAGTTTGACTTTGGTCAACATTTTTACAAAATGACCTCGGAATCAGGGTTTGACGGTTCCAATAGGTTCGTATGATGATTTTGGATTTGGGCGTATGTTTGAATCGGGTTTTGGAAACCCCGAGAGGGTTTCGGTGCTTAATAGTGAAAGTTAGCTATTTGAAGGTTTTAAGGTTCTTTAAATTTGGTTTGGAGTAGGTTTTGGAGTAATCGAGGTCCGTTTGGAATTTCGGGTCTCGAATAGTTCCGTATGGTGATTTAAGACTTGCACGTAAAATTTGGTGTCATTCCAAGTAGTTTAAGTATGTTTCGGCGCATTTGGAGTAAGGTTGAAGAATTTGAAAATTCTAAGTTGAATCGATTTGGTTTGAGGTATGATTCTTAGTTTTGATATTGTTTTACACCGTCGAGAGTTCGAGCGAGTCCGTTTTACGATTTCAAACTTGTTAACCTGTCGAGACTCGGACCAAGTTTGGAATTTGGAACAGCAGCTGAAGCTTCCAGCTTCTGCTGCAATCGCACCTGCATATGGCCAGCCGCAGGTGCGAGCTCCCAGAAGCGAGCCACGAGCCGTAGAAGCGGAAAGAGAAGCGGTCGTTGGACTCCGCAGATGCGAGACAGGAACTGCACCTATGAAGGCGCAGGTGTGAAGGGAAGGACTGCAGGTGCGGATGAGGGCACAGGTGCGACGCATGCACCGCAGAAACGCCCTCGCAAAAGCGAGCCGTTGATCGCAGAAGCGGGTGAGCCAGTTAAGGGGAAAATCGCATCTGCTATGTGTTTTCCGCAAATGCGGAGCCGCAGAAGCGAAAAACCTGTTTGGGCAGAATGTTTAAAGGAACGGGAAATCAACCATTTTAGCTCATATTTCCTCCATTCTTGGGCAATTTTGGAGCTTTTTGAGAGGGGATTTCAACTAGCAGCTTAAAGGTAAGTTAATTCTACCTATTGTGAGGTAAATACATAGATTATGGGTAGATTTTAATATGTAAATTGTGAAAATCAAGGGTTTAGATGAAAGATCTAGGTTTTGATAAAAAATAAATATTAACCACGAAAATGGTTATAGAATTGGATGGAAATTATATATTTGAGTTCTTGAGATTATGGGTAACGATTTCCTCCGAAAATTTTCAGAATGTGGGCACGTGGGCCCGGGGTGAATTTTAGAAATTTTACCATTTTGGGTTGGGTAATTAATTTAATAGTCTAATTTCAAATTATTGAGCATGTATTAATTATTTTATATAATATTTGGATAGTTTTGGATTTTTCGGCATCGAATTGAGGCTTTAACGCGATGTTGTGTTCGGGAAGTGGACTTTGAGACAAGGTAAGTCTCTTGTCTAATCTTGTAAGAGGAAATTTACCACATAGACGATTTAAATTAATAATTGTTGCTAATTGTGGGGCTACGTACGCACGAGGTGACGAGAGTCCGTGTATAGCTACTAATTATGCTATGTCCGGGTAGTTTAGAACTCAAATCACGAATTACTTGTAATAATTGCATCCTCTATTAATTAAAATACTGGAACTATATTGGAAATTGTTAGAGGAAATAGTAAAAAGACCGAAAATTCACATACTTGAATCTTGTGGAAATTACTTGACTGTTAATAGAAATTGTACATCCTAATATATTAGCCTTATAATAACTTCTCATTCTGGAGGTTCATAAGAAAATGTCCTCCTTTCTTGTGGAGCGGGCCGAACGCCTCGGCAGTATAGATGCATCTATGGATCGTGCCGCACGTCCCTCGGCAATGTATATGACACTCTGGATCGGGTCATACGACCTCGGCAGAAATCGTGTTTAATAATAATAATTACACGATACCTTGACATCCTATTGCAGCTTGTGAAGATAAATAATTAATTGAAAATTATTGAATTTGAAAGAATTATATATTCCCGCTTGTTAAGAAAATTATTGTTATTCACATAAATCATGTTTATTTAAATATTTTTATTTTAATATAATTGACCCATAGTGAGTGTCAAAGTCGACCTCTTGTTTCTACTTTTTCGAAATTAGACTTGATACTTACAGGGTACACGTTGTTTACGTACTCATGTTACACTTGCTGCACTTTTTGTGCAGGATCTGAGACAGGATCTTTAGGTGGTCCTACCGGAGCGCAACCACGTTACCCCGAGGCCTAGTGGTGAGCTACCTTTTTGAGTCATTCTGCAGCAATTAGTGCCTCTTCTTGAATTTGTATTCTGTCTATTTTATTTCAGACAACATTTAGAATTTTTGTACAATCTACTAGATGCTCAAATACTTATGATACCAGGTCTTGGCACACACACTAGTAAGTATTTGGTTTGAATTATTTTTTTTGGTTTTTATTTAATCAGAACCGCTGGTATTTTTCATAAATCTTGCAAATAAGAAGAGTTTAATTACTCGAAAATTTATTAAAAGATGAAAAATATATTTATTTCACTAGTTGGCTTGCCTAGCTGTGATGTTGAGCGTCATCACGACTTATAGGTAGAATTGGATCCTGACAGACAAGTCTCTCAATATTGTGATGTCTAAAACACCAACCAAACGACCTTCTATGGCCTCAATCTTATACTTGGTCTATGCAGAAATTGTAGCGAGGGAGCTTCTTCACAGTATTTCGTTCTTCTCTTAGCAAACAGAGTGATATACTTTGTATTTCTTTTTCCTTAATTCCCTCCAGCAATGATTCACTTAGCCAAAAATATATATAAATAGCGGCTACCTTTAAAATCCATATCACCGACGCTTCAAATTCCATAGTTCCTTTGTAGCCTTTTCTATTTAGGATTCTAAAACCAAAAGTTCACCCATTTGATCTCCTTAGGGAACGTAATAGTAACAGAAGATGGGCTTGGCCCACTTGTCTTTCTTTTTCTCAAAACTAAAATCAACCAAAGTCACTAATTTCAATAAAGGAATTTTTACATATCTATAAACTATTGGAAAGTCTATTACTCTCCCTACTCAAGTTTCAATTTAATTACATCATATATACAAATTTGTCAATTATATACACTTTAGGAATTAAATGAGTATCCCTTTATATTATGAATCAATTATTTCTCATCCTTATTCTCTCTCCCTCATGCGCTCTCTCTCTCTCTCTACGTCTCTCTCTATCTCTCAATCCCTAATTACAGTAATGTAGAGCAAAGAAAAAGTGAGCAGCAATTCCACCATTGACAGTCATTAAAAAGCTTTGAATTTGAATTTGGGTTTTCAAAAAATATTATTTGTTTGAATTGGGTGTTGTTGCAAACAATTGGGAATTCTCTCTACGTCTCTCTCTATCTCTCAATCCCTAATTCCAATAATGTAAAGCAAAGAAAAAGAGAGCAGCAATTCCACCATTGACAGCCATTAAAAAATTTTGAAGCTTTGAATTCGAATTTGGATTTTTAAAAATCATTATTTGTTTGGATTGGGTGTTATTGCAAATAATTGGGAATATGGTTTGGAGTTTATATCTCAATTTTGAGGGTGTTTTGGTAAAGATTAGACTTGATTTGGGCTGAATTTCATATTGAAACTCGAAGAAGAAGAAGAAGAAGAAGAAGACATGACATACATTATACTTACGAAATTGTAATAAAATTGTAGAAAATTTGTATTCTGTTGTTTATAAATTTATTTTATTTAACTATTGTATGAAGTTGAACAATATTGTATAAAAATTATATTTAAGTTATATGATATTGTAGTTATATATAACTTAGTAGAAATAATGTATGAAAATTATAGATAAGTTGTATAATATATAATTAGTTGTATGAAATTTATTTTTACTATGTATAAATCAGATACAAAATATACAAAAGACATCTTGTATAAAAGTTGTATTTACATGGTATGATATTGTAGTTGTATATAACTGGGTAGAAACAATGTATGAAAGTTGTAGATAAGTTGTATAATATATAATTAGTTGTATGAAATTTATTTTTACTATGTATAAATCAGATACAAAATATACAAAAGACATATTATATAAAATTTGTATAAAAATTATATTTAAGTGGTATGATATTGTAGTTGTATATAACTGGGTAGAAGATGGAGAGTTGTAATTGTATATCAATTGATAGATTCTCTGTAATGGCTGAAAGTAATGCGTCGTAACTTGACTCCGAGTTTATCACAATTTTGTCGACATTGAAATTAACATATCGACCAATACTATCCCATCCATATGAACAGATAGCAAAGGAAATGCAAGAATATATTTATAAGAGAAGATGGTGTAACGGTAACTTTGAATTTTCCTTGAGCATTCTCTAGTAGATTTTATTCCTTTGTAGAATTAAGGGCATGGTAGTTGCCAGTTGGAACAACAATTCATAATATTCATCTTTATTAATTAAAGGACAAGATTTAAGGGTAAAGCGGGTTATCTTAAAATAGTATTTGAACTTTCTACAATAGGTTTGTCCTTGGTGAAGGGCAAGGTAGTTGAAAAGAATTCCCAATTCATTATCATTCAATTCAGTGATGTCACGATCCAAAATTCCCACTTTCGGACCGTGATGGCGCCTAACATTTCACTTGCTAGGCAAGCCAACGTTAGAATACTATTAACCAATTTTTAAATAATCTTTAAATTATTAATAATCAAGGAAACAAAAGCGGAAGCAAAGTTTGAGATATAGTGAAATAATTCATAAAAATAACGATATCTAAATACCATCCCAGAATTGGTATCACAAGTGCACGACCTTCTAAAATAAATACAAATAAAGGTCTAAATATAATAAAGCTGTCTGCAAATAAACACACAGCTAAAGTAAAATAGACGGGGACTTCAGAACTGCGGACTCCATGCAGTTATACCTCAAGTCTCCTTTGGTAGCTGAAATCCAAGCAAGTCTATCGTACGCTGCTGGGACCAACTCCAAAATTTGCACAAGAAGTACAGAGTGTAGTGTCAGTACAATCGACCCCATGTACTGGTAAGTGCTGAGCCTAACCTCGACGAAGTAGTGACGAGGCTAAGGTGGTTCACTTACATTAACCTGTACGCAATATTGATAACAACAACAAATAATAGAAATAAATCAGGTAACTTATTTATAATAATTGAAGCCAACTCAGCAGTCATAATCCATTATTATTTCAACCAATTCTGTTGCAGCGTACAACCCGCTCTCACAATATATTCACTTTCCGTTCTGTTACGGCGTGCAACCCACTCCTCCAATATATTCATTTTAATCAAGTCTGTCATATATTTATTTCAATCAGTATATATATAGACTTTTAAATAAATCTGTTGCGGCGTGCAATCCGATCCCCCAATATTGACTTTTCAATAAGTCTATTGCGGCGTGCAATCCGATCCCCCAATATTGACTTTTAATAAGTCTATTGCGGCGTGCAACCCAATCCTCCAATATTAACTTTTTAACAAGTCTCTTGCGGCGTGCAACCCGATCCTCCAATATTAACTTTTAATAAGTCTGTTGCGGCGTGCAACCCGATCCTCCAATATTAACTTTTAATAAGTCTGTTGCGGCGTGCAACCCGATCCTCCAATATTTTTATTTCAATAAATTCTTATAGAAGAAATTTCTCAATAAATGCAACAATTAATATAAAATTATAAGACAACAAGCATACAATAATTATAATTTAATTATGAAACAAACAATGACAATTAGAAATTTACTATAGAAATCAGGGAGAAAATATGCAGTTTAATATTTAATATGCTAAATCTCAAATAACAATTAAAACGCATAGTTCAAATAGCATGTAACAGTTAATGTAGGAATTCAAGAATTAATATTTTAACAAAGAATAAGAGAGAAATAATTATTATAATAATTAATTTATGATTAAAAATAATTTATGATTTTTCAAGTAAGCAGGCAAACATATAATTTGACGACGTATAGACACTCGTCACCTCGCCTATACGTCGTTCACATGCAATTCACATAACAAATAATTTAAGGGTTCTATTCCCTCAATTATTCAACCACAGTTTTTCCTTTTAAATTTGCCTTCGAAAGCTTCAAATCTATTCAAAAACAATTTAATATATTCAATACTAATCATAGGAATTAATTCCATATGAATTTACACATTTTCCGGATAAAAATCCGAAATTCATTAAAATATTCGACAGTGGGACCCACATCTCAAATCCCGTAGAAACTCACGAAAAATGAACACCCGTTCCGATATGAGTTCAACCATACAAAATTTGTTCAATTCCGATATCAGATGGACCTTCAAATCTTAAATTTTCATTTTTGGAAGATTTTATAAAAATCTGATTTTTCTTCCATAAATTCACGAATTCATGATATAAATGAGTATGAAATCATGAAATATAATCAATATAGGATAAGGAACACTTACCCCAATGTTTTTCCGTAAAAATTGCCTTACCCGAGCTCAAAAATGGGAAAGAATTAAAAATGGGTCGAAACCCTATTTCCAGAACTTAAGTTCCGTTTCTGGGATTTTTACCCTTCGCGAACGCGGTCAGTGCCTCGCGTTCGCGAAGCACATTTTTGTGCTGCCAAAACTTTTCTCTTGGCGAATGCGAAGCCAATGTCGTGAACGCAAAGCCTTGCCAAATTTACCCTTCGCGAACGCGATACACCCTACGCGAACGCGAAGCTTTAACGCTTGGTGCCCGACCAGGCCTCGCCTTCTACGCGAACGCGAACGCTTCCACGTGTTCGCGATGAACACTACCCTCTTCCCTTCGCGAACGCGTCCCCCTCTTCGCGAACGCGAAAAGTAAATTTTCCCTGCCTCCAGTTTCTTCTTCGCGAACGCGAGCCCCCTCTCGCGAACGCGAAGAAGGATACCAGAAGCAGATTTCTGCAGTTTTTCCCAAGTCCAAAAATAGTCCGTTAACCACCCGATATCAACTCGAGCCCTCGGGTCTCCAAACCAAATATACACCCAAGTCCTAAAATATCATACGAACTTGCTTGCGCGATCAAATCGCCAAAATAACACCTAGAACTACGAATCGGACACCAAATCAAAGGAAGTTTTCAAGAAAATTTTAAAACTTATATTTTTACAACTGGACGTCTGAATCACGTCAAATCAACTCCGATTCTCACCAAATTTGGCAGAGAAGTCATAAATATTATATTGGACCTATACCAGGCTCCGAAACCAAAATACAAACCGAGGTCAATAAATCCAACATCAGTAATTTCTTAAAACTCATTAAGCTTTCAAGCTTTTAATATTTCATCAAAATTTCATATCTCGAGCTAGGGACCTCGGAATTCGATTACGGGCATACACCCAAGTCCCAAATCACGATACGGACCTACCGAAATTGTCAAAATATTGATCTGGGTCCGTTTGCTCAAAATGTTGACTAAAGTCAACTTAGTTAAGTTTTAAAGCTCTATTTCACATTTTGATCCATTTTTCACATAAAAACTTTCCGAAAAATTGTACGGACTGGGCACGTAGGTTGAGGAATGATAAATGGTGCTTTTAGAGGTCTTAGAATACAGAATTACTTATTAAATTTAAAGATGACATTTTGGGTCATCACATTCTCCACCTCTAAAACAAACGTTCGTCCTCGAATGGAATTAGAAAAAGTACCTGATCTGGAGAAAAGGTGTGGATATTTACACCGCATGTCCGACTCGGATTCCCAGGTAGATGCCTCTACCGGCTGACCTCTTCATTGCACCCGAACTGAAGGATAACTCTTAGACCTCAACTATCGGACCTGCCGGGCTAGAATAGCCATCGACTTCTCCTCGTAAGTCAAATCTAACACATGGGACGAATCACCATGATATTTCCGGAGCATAGACACATGGAACACCGGATGAACCGCTGATAAACTAGGTGGTAATGCAAGCCTGTAGGTCACTTCACCCACCCTTTCAAGAATTTTAAAGGGTCTGATATACCTAGGGCTCAACTTGCCCTTCTTTCCGAACCTCATTACACCCTTCATAGGTGAAACTCGGAGCAATATTCTTTTTCCAACCATGAATGCAAAATCACGAACTTTACGGTCGGCATGACTCTTTTGCCTAGACTGAGCTGTGCGAAGTCGATCCTGAATAATCTTGACCTTATCCAAGGCATCCTGTACCAAATCGGTACCCAACAACCGAGCCTCTCCCGGTTCAAACCAACCAACTGGCGATCGGCATCGTCTTCCGTATAATGCCTTATATGGAGCCATCTGAATGCTCGACTGGTAGCTATTATTATAAGCAAACTCCGCAAGTGGCAAGAAATGATCCCAAGAACCTCCAAAGTCTATAACACAAGCGCGGAGCATATCTTCCAATATCTGAATAGTGCGCTCTGATTGTCCGTCTGTCTGTGGATGAAATGATGTACTCAATTCCACCCGCGATCCTAGCTCACATTGTACAGCTCTCCAGAAATGTGAGGTAAACTGCGTACCTCGATCGGAAATAATAGACACGGGCACACCGTGAAGGCGGACAATCTCACGAATGTAAATTTCAGCTAACTTCTCCGAAGAATAGGTAACTGCCACTGGAATGAAATGTGCTGACCTGGTCAACCTGTCCACAATGACCCAAACTGCGTCAAATTTTCTCTGAGTCCGTGGGAGCCCAACAATAAAATCCATAGTGATACGCTCCCACTTCCACTCAGGAATTTCTAACTTCTGAAGCAAACCACCAGGTCTCTGATGCTCATACTTAACTTGCTGACAATTCAGACACCGAGCTACATGTGCAACTATATCCTTTTTCATTCTCCTCCACCAATAATGTTGCCGCAAATCTTGATACATTTTTGCGGTACCTGGATGAATTAGAATACCTGGAACTGTGTGCTTCTTCAAGAATTAATTCACTAAGTCCATCCACATTAGGCACACAAATACGACTCTGTATTCGCAGAACCACATCTTCCCCTACAGTAACCTGTTTGGCATCACCGTGCCGCACCGTGTCCTTAAGTACAAGTAAGTGAGGATCATTATACTACCTCTCTCTGATGTGCTCATATAAAGAAGACCGAGCGACTGTGCAAGCTAGAACTCGACTGGGTTCTGAAACATCTAACCTCACAAACTGATTATCCAAAGTCTGAATATCTGCAGCTAATGGCCTCTCACCAACCGAAATATACGCAAGACTGCCCATACTCACAGCCTTTCTACTCAAAGCATCGGCCACCACATTGGCCTTTCCGGGGTGATACAAAATGGTGATATCATAGTCTTTCAATAACTCCAACCATCTTCTCTGCCTCAAATTAAGATCCTTTTGTTTGAACTGATACTGAAGGCTACGATAATCAGTAAGTACCTCACACGAGACACCGTAGAGGTAATGCCTCCAAATCTTCAGCGCATGAACAATGGCTGCCAATTCTAAGTCATGAACAGGATAATTCTTCTCGTGAACTTTCAATTGCCGCGACGCATATGCAATTACCTTGCCATCTTGCATTAATACTGCACCAAGCCCAATGTGAGATACGTCACAATATACCATATACGATCCTGAACTTGTGGGTAATACCAACACTGGCGCCGTAGTCAAAGCGGTCTTGAGCTTCTGAAAGCTCATCTCACACTCGTCTGACCATCTGAATAGGACACCTTTCTGGGTCAATCTGGTCAATGGGCTTGCTATAGATGAAAATCCTTCCACGAACCGATGATAATAACCTGCTAATCCCAGGAAACTCCGGATCTCTGTAACTGAAGTAGGTCTAGGCCAATTCTGAACAACCTCAATCTTCTTAGGATCCACCTTTATGCCTTCTGCTGATACAACATACCCCAAAAAGGAAACTGAGTCTAACCAAAACTCACATTTTGAAAACTTGGCATATAATTGATTATTCTTCAAAGTGTGAAGCACACTTCGAAGATGTTGCTCATGCTCCCCTCGACTGCTGGAGTAAATTAAGATATTATCAATGAATACAACCACAAAAGAGTCCAAATAAGGCTTGAACACCCGATTCATCAAATCCATAAATGCTGCTGGAGCATTTGTCAACCCAAATGACATCACTAGGAACTCGTAATGCCCATATCGAGTCCGAAAAACTGTCTTAGGGACATCAAATGCCCTAATCTTCAATTGATGGTAACCAGATCTCAAATCAATCTTCTAAAATACCTTGGCACCCTAAAGCTGATCAAATAAATCATCAATTCTTGCCGGCGGATATTTGCTTTTGATAGTAGCTTTGTTCAACTGCCGATAGTCTATACACATCCGCATAGAGCTATCTTTCTTCTTTACAAATAATACTGGTGCACCCCAGGGTGAGACACTGGGTCTAATGAATCCCTGATTAAGCAAGTCTTGTAACTGATCTTTCAATTCTTTCAACTCTGGCGGGGCCATACGGTATGGTGGAATAGAAATGGGCTGGGTGCCCAGAGCCAAATCAATACAGAAGTCAATATCTCTGTCGGGTGGCATCCCCGGCAGATCTACAGGAAATACTTCTGATAATTCACGAACAATTGGTACTGAGTCCATAGAAGGGACATCCGCACTGGAATCGCGAATATAAGCCAAATAGGCTAGATACCCTTTCTCTACCATACGCCGAGCTTTCATATAAGAAATACCCCTGCTGGCAGAATGGACTGGAGTTCCTTTCCACTCTAACCGAGGTAACCCCGGCATAGCTAGGGTCACTATCTTGGCATGACAGTACAATATACCATGATAAGGAGACAACCAATACATACCCAAGATGACATCAAAATCTACCATATCAAGAAGTAGAAGATCCACACTAGTCTCAAGATTACCAATAGTAACCACACACGAACGATAGACATGATCTACTACAACAGAGTCTCCCACCGGTGTAGATACACACATAGAAGCACTCAGAGAATCACAAGGCACAACCAAATATAAAGCAAAATAGGAGGACACATAGGAATAAGTAGATCCTGGATCAAATAGAACTGAAGCATCTCTATGGCAAACTGGAATAATACTTGTGATCACAGCATCAGATGACTCAGCCTCAGGCCTAGCTGGAAAAGCATAAAATCGGGGCCCCACCACTCTGAACTGCATCTCTGGGACGGCCCCTAACTGGCTGGCCTCCACCTCTAACGGTCTGACCTCCAACTCTAATGGCTTGACCTCCACATCTGGCTGCCTGACCCCTGCCTCTAGCTCGCTGAGCAGGCGGTGAAGCAACCAGTGCCGGTATGATGGCACGAGAATCTTGCCGAGATCTGTTACTCGCCAATCTAGGGCAATACCTCCTGATGTGACCAATATTCCCATACTTATAACACCCATCCTGATGCCGTGGCTGCTGAAGCTGACCCAAATGGGTCGGATAGCCACCGTAGTAACTCTAGAGTGGCGGTGCATTGATATGAGCTGAATGTGCACTAAATGCTGGCTGTCCATAGTAAGTCATAATAGGACGGTGACTCCCTGAAGCACCGAGAGATGCATGAAGTGCTGAATGAAACGGTCTGGGAGGATGACCCCTACCAAAATTACCCCTGCCTCCATGCGAGGCACCACTAAAACCACCAAACTGACGAGGCCTCTTATCAGACCTCTACCCTCTCTCTTGTGCAAGATTTATCTCGATCCTCCTGGCGACATTAGCAGCCGCCTGAAAGGAAATCTCACTTCCAGTTTCCTTGGCCATCTGAAGTCTTATAGGGTGAGTGAGTCCCTCAATAAACCTCCTCACTCTCTCTCCCTCCGTAGGTAGTAAAAGGAGAGCATGACGGGCCAAATTCACAAAACGGGACTCATACTGCCCTGCTGTAGACGCTCAAATTGCTTGCGGAATTCCTCTCTCAGTGTGATAGGGAGGAACTTCTCCAGAAATAGCTGAGAGAACTGCTCCCAGTTAAGTGCAGGTGATCCGACTGGTCGGGTCAATGTATGATCTCTCCACCACCTCTTGGCGGAACCCGTCATCTGGAATACAGCAAAATCAACTCTATTGGTCTCAACTATACCCATGTTCCACAGCACCACATGGCAGCGTACAAGATAATCTTGTGGGTCCTCCGAAGGTGTACCACTGAAGTGAACTGGAAAGAGCTTAGTGAACTTATCCAGTCTCAATAAGGCCTCAAAAGACATGGCGGGCCTATCACCGGTCTGTGCCGCAACAACTGGCTGAACTACCCCAACTGGCAAGGATGCTGGAGCCTGATTCTGGGGAGCCATCTGCTCCGGAGCGGGAGTAGTGGGAGTTTGTGCTCCTCCCCCAGCCTGTGAGACGGCTGGTGTCACTGGAAATGTACCATTCTGGGCCACACCCTCCATAAGACTTACCAAACGGACTAGTGCGTCCTGAAGTACTGGAGTGGCTATGAATCCTTCCGGGACCTGAACTGGTCCAACTGGTCCATTCTGAACTGGGACCTCCTCCTGAAGGTCTACCTGAGGTTCTACAACAGGTGCAGCTGCTCGAACTCTGGACTGAGCTCTACCTCGGCCTCTAGCACGACCTCGGCCTCGACCTCTACCCCTGGCCATAGTTGCCACCGGGGGTTCTGGTCCCTGTCCATCGGTAGAGGTATTACATGTTCTCACTATCTGTGAGAGAATAAGAGTAGAATGGTTCAATCATCGATGATGGAATAAAATTGCACGACAGAATAAGAAAGAAGTGATATTTTTCCTAAACTTCATAGCCTCTGAGAGATAAGTACAGACGTCCCCGTACCGATCCTTCAGACTCTACTAAGCTTGCTCGTGACTCGTGAGACTATATGTAACCTAGTGCTCTGATACCAACTGTCACGGTCCAAAATTCCCACCTTCGGACCATGATGGCGCCTAACATTTCACTTGCTAGGCAAGCCAACGTTAGAATAATATTAACCAATTTTTAAACAATCTTTAAATTATTAATAATCAAGGAAACAAAAGTGGAAGCAAAGTTTGAGATATAGTGAAATAATCCATAAAAATAACGGTATCTAAATATCATCCCAAAATTGGTGTCACAAGTGCACGAGCTTCTAGAATAAATACAAATAAAGGTCTAAATACATATAGCTGTCTGGAAATAAACACACAGCTAAAATAAAATAGACGGGGACTTCAGAACTGCGGACGCCATGCAGTTATACCTCAAGTCTCCTCTGGTAGCTGAAATCCGAGCAAGTCTATGGTACGTCGCTGGGACCAACTCCAAAATCTACACAAGAAGTGCAGAGTGTAGTATCAGTACAACCGACCACATGTACTGGTAAGTGCTGAGCCTAACCTCGACGAAGTAGTGACGAGGCTAAGGCGGTTCACTTACATTAACCTGTACGCAATATTAGTAACAACAACAAATAATAGAAATAAATCAGGTAACTCATTTATAATAATTGAAGCCAACTCAGCATTCATAATCTATTATTATTTCAACCAATTCTATTGCAGCGTATAACCCGCTCTCACAATATATTCACTTTCGGTTCTGTTACGGCGTGCAACCCGCTCCTCCAATATATTCATTTTAATCAAGTCTGTCATATATTTATTTCAATCAGTATATATATAGACTTTTAAATAAGTTTGTTGCGGCGTGCAATCCGATCCCCCAATATTGACTTTTCATTAATTTTATTGCGGCGTACAATTCGATCCCCCAATATTGACTTTTAATAAGTCTGTTGCGGCGTGCAACCCGATCCTCCAATATTAACTTTTTAACAAGTCTGTTGCGGCGTGCAACCCGATCCTCCAATATTAACTTTTAATAAGTCTGTTGCGGCGTGCAACCCGATCCTCCAATATTAACTTTTAATAAGTGTGTTGCGGCGTGCAACCCGATCCTCCAATATTTCCATTTCAATCAATTCTTATAGAAGAAATTCCCCAATAAACGCAATAATTAATATAAAATCATAAGACAACAAGCATACAATAATTATAATTTAATTATGAAACAAACAATGACAATTAGCAATTTATTATAGAAATCAGGGAGAAAATAGGCAGTTTAATATTTAATATGCTAAATGTCAAATAACAATTAAAACACATAATTCAAATAGTATGTAACAGTTAATGCAGGAATTCAAGAATTAATATTTTGACAAAGAATAAGAGAGAAACAATTATTATAATAATTAATTTATGATTAAAAATAATTTATGATTTTTCAAGTAAGCAGGCAAATAATTAATTTGACTACGTATAGACACTCGTCACCTCGCCTATACATCGTTCACATGCAATTCACATAACAAATAATTTAAGGGTTCTATTCCCTCAAGTCAAGGTTAACCCCGACACTTACCTCGCTTTGAAAATTCTAATCAATTATTCAATCACAGTTTTTCCTTTTAAATTTGCCTTCGAAAGCTTCAAATCTATTCACAAATAATTTAATATATTCAATACTAATCATAGGAATTAATTCCATATGAATTTACACATTTTTCGGAAAAAAATCTGAAATACATTAAAATATTTGACAGTGGGACCCACATCTCAAATCCCGGAAAAACTCACAAAATCCAAACACTCGTTCCGATACGAGTTCAACCATATAAAATTTGTCCAATTCCGATATCAAATGGACCTTCAAATCTTAAATTTTTATTTTTGGAAGATTTTATAAAAATCTGATTTTTCTTCCATAAATTTACGGATTCATGATATAAATGATTATGAATCATGAAATATAATCAATATAGGATAAGGAACACTTACCCCAATATTTTTCCGTGAAAATCGCCTTACCCGAGCTCAAAAATGGGAAAGAATTGAAAATGGGTTGAAACCCCATTTCCAGAACTTAAGTTTTGTTTCTGGGATTTTTACCCTTCGCGAACGCGGTCAGTGCCTCGCGTTCGCGAAGCACATTTTTGTGCTGCCAAAACTTTGCTCTTCTCAAACGCGAAGGCAATGTCATGAACGCGAAGCCTTGCCAAATTTACCCTTCGCGAACGCGATACACCCTACGCGAGTGCGAAGCTTTAATGCTTGGTGCCCGGCCAGGCCTCGCCTTCTACGCGAACGCTTCCACGCATTCGCGATGAACACTGCCCTCTTCCCTTCGCGAACGCGTCCCCCTCTTCGCGAACGCGAAAAGTAAATTTCACCTGCCTCCAGTTTCTTCTTCGCGAACGCGAGCCACCTCTCGCGAACGCGAAGAAGGATACCATAAGCAGATTTCTGCAGTTTTTCCCAAGTCCAAAACTGGTCCGTTAACCACCCGAAATCAACCCGAACCCTTGGGGATCCAAACCAAACATGCACCCAAGTCCTAAAGCATCATACGAACTTGCTCGCGCAATTAAATCATCAAAATAACATCTAGAACTACGAATCAGACACCAAATCAAAGGAAGTTTTCAACAAAACTTTAAAACTTATATTTTTACAACCGGACGTCTGAATCACGTCAAATCAACTCCGATTCCCACCAAATTTGGCAGACAAGTCATAAATATTATATTGGATCTATACCAGGCTCCGAAACTAAAATACGGACCCGAGGTCAATAAATCCAACATCAGTAATTTCTTAAAACTCATTAAGCTTTCAAGCTTTTAATTTTTCATCAAAATTTCATATCTCGAGCTAGGTACCTCGGAATTCGATTATGGGCATACGCCCAAGTCCCAAATCATGATACGGACCTACTGAAATTGTCAAAATACTGATCCGAGTCCGTTTGCTCAAAATATTGACTAAAGTCAACTTAGTTGAGTTTTAAAGCTCTATTTCACATTTTAATCCATTTTTCACATAAAAACTTTTCGGAAAATTGTACGGACTGCGCACGCAGGTCAAAAAATGATAAATGGTGCTTTTCGAGGTCTTAGAATATAAAATTACTTATTAAATTTAAAGATGCCATTTTGGGTCATCACAAGTGATTACCTTTACTGGTACATTAGGTTAGCTCATCTATTGACACTTTAAAGAGTATATAAATAAGATAAAAAAGAAGAGTAAGAAAGAGAATTTTGAGCAAAGTCTGTTAGAGTAGCAGATTTAGTTGGGAAATTCGTTATTATTCAAAGCACTCTGTTTACTCGAGATTTGGGGAGAAAGAGAGAATCTGGAGAGAAGAGGGGAGAGAGGAGAGAAAAAATAAAAAGGGTGTAACTAAATCCTTTGATTGAAGACACAAATAATGGATTGGGAGCCTTTTAAGGTGGATTGTATATATTTTGTAACTAGAATGTGTTTAGGTCGGGTAAATACCAATACATGGACATTTTTCGTAATAAGGTTTCAAATAATGTATAGGAATGAAAAAATCCCGCAATAAATATAATTATTTGGCCCAATAACTACTTATCTATTCAAATGACATTCTTCTATCCCTTAAATACTATTTTCAATTATAAGTATACTAGTTTTAGAGTACGCGCGTTGCGCGTGTATATCATACTAATAAATATAAACTTTTTAGAAATCGCATAAATAAATATTGTAAGAAATATTTTGTGTGCTATAAAATAAAAACTAAAGGAAACAAGTCATTACTACAAGATTGTCCTAACAAATTCTCAATCAAAGTCTCTTCCCTCTCCGCCTATTACATACAAGCAATTACGTGTGATAACTAAAAAAAATTATATTTAACTTTATGTGTGAAATACACAATATTGTAAATATATTTTAGAACTAATTTCAGAAATAGAAACAAATAATAAAAAATATTGAATGTGAGAATACAAAAAAGTAGAGAAAAGAAAAACAAGATGTTATGTAAAGCAGGAGAGTTTTTGGTCAATATTGTCCTTTTATCTTTGAGGGTAAGTTTATTTTGGTCCTTCAAATATAGCCCTGAGCATATTTAGTCCCTTAAGTATGCTAAAGTGGAGCACCTTTAGTCTCACTGACACAATGTATTCAAAAACTAAAGTTTACCCAATTCTGATTTATGAAGCAAATCTTCTGCTCTGAAGCAAAATGTTTTCTCTCCTTTTATTGGATAACGCAAATTATCACTTTAATTCCTCATTTTTAGATAATATTTTCTAAAATTTTGACCTTGAAAGTATCCCCTTTTGTGCCAGTTTTCAATGAGAAAATAATATTATATAGCCGCTGTAAAAATAATAGCCGAAAAAATGTATAAAAATTGTATATATTTTGTGTGTATATACATTTTATATGTTAATATATAAAAATTATACAAATTTTATATACTTTTTCCGCTACCAGATGTAAATAGTTTCTGGCACGGAATAAAAGTGATAATATAACCTGGTTATTCGTTTGCTTCAATAATATACCTAGAAGTGATCCTGGCAGCTCTATTTTTTTCGAATTTTAACTTTTCTTTTTTGGAAAAATCAACCGAAATTTTTAAATGTATATATATACAAAAAAAATATATAAATTTTATATATTTTTTCGGCTATTATTTTTACAGCGGCTATACAATATCATTTTCGCATTGAAAATTGGCACAGAAGGGGATATTTTCAAGGTCAAAATTTTAGAAGACATTATCTAAAAATGAGGAATTAAAGTGATAATTTGTGTTATCCAACAAAGGAGAGAAAACATTTTGCTTCAGAGCAGAAAATTTGCTTCATGAATCAGAGTTGGGTAACACTTTTAGTTTTTGAACATATTGTGTCAATGAGACTAAATGTGCTCCACTTTAGCATACTTAAGGGACTAAATATGCTCAGAGTTATATTTGAAGGACCAAAATAGACCTAACTTCAAAGATAAGGGACAATATTGGTCAAAAACTCTAAAGCATGACACTAACGAAAAATTGAAAACTAATTAAAATCACGCATCACTATAGTATAGATATTTATGTATCAACATGTAAAACTAAATTTTTCTAAAGGCATTCGTGCTTTTAATATAGTATAGATATTTATGTATCAACATGTAAAACTAAATTTTTCAAAAAACTATAACTATTTTCTCTAATAAATATACACACAAAAAAAGAATAAGAAAACAAGACTATTGCTCAAGGATCCATTCTAACAACTCAAACTTCCGAATATGCGTAATATTATTTACATGAATTTTACTATCCCCTACAAATGTAAATGATTAAATTGAGCGAAAGGAATATCATAGTTATCAAATGACTCGTGAAAATTTACGGGGCGTCACTTTCCCCCAAATGTAATAGAATAGGGAGTTAAAAGAAAATAAACTAAGTAGAAACATTTGTAGCACGTGATCTATATTGACTGAACAAAACAGCTGGTGGTGCAGCATTCAGGCCTTTGAAAAGTCTCACCCTTAAACTGGGCATAATGCTTGATGCCAAACATGATTCGGGGCAAAAGCATGGCCCCATGGACACTCCAAAATGAGAACTAATTTGATACAAAGAAAAGTTCACCTGAGAGACACCATTTAGCAGGGGCGTATCCCGCTCTTTGGTACTGGGTTCATCTGAACCCAGTACCAAAGAGTGTGGATAAAAATTCATTAAAATTGTTCAGGTAATATAGATCACGTGTTACAAATAGTTGATATGAATCCATAACTTTCGACGTGGAACATAAATTTATGGATAAAAATTTATTAAAATTGCAACAAATAGTTGATATGAACCCATAACTTTAACAATATAATGGGTTCAATATAAAAATTTTAAAGATTGAACCCACAAAATTTAAATCCTGAATCCGCCTCTCCTATTTAGAATATGGGAAGCAAATTGACAGCTTTAGGTTAAGCTTGCACGGTTTTCCCAAAAAGTCCTCACACCATTAATGAGTATCCAACTCTTTAAAAGTAACTTTTTTTTAATTATTATTTCATATTTGGGAGATTGTTCACACTCACCCAACACATAAACTATTTCGAGAAGAGTTGCATCTGTAATAACTGTATCTTTGTAGTAGCTCTTGCGCCACTTGTTTTTGAATGTGCTTGTACATTGTAACATTATGGCATTAGGCCAATAAGTTGATCAATACTAAATTTTGGATGAAGCATGTTGTGAACATGGATAAGTGAGATAATATTTATGGGCCAATTATTTGGACAAATGTTGTCCAAGCTATTGGACCTGGGGCTAAACCGCAATATGGCCAAAGAATTAAACAGCCCAACTGTTCATTTGCTTGGGATCCAAGTTGAGTAGGGAAGTACATGACAAAGAGAATAAAAGAGTGTCATCGGCAGTTTTGGAAAGGAGGCAAATTATGTCGACTGCTTAGGCAAAGTCTGTGTTTTCTCATCCCCAATTCTCTCTATACTCCTCATCCCCTTCTTCTACTATGTTTGTTCTTAGCAATTTTCTTTCAGTGTTTAGTTTACCTTTGTAATTCCCATTTTTATCATAGTGAAATACACTCTTTAATCTGTTGGGCGTGGAATTGTGTGTGTTTAGTATTGGGTTCGTTACATTGATGCTTTCATCCAGAAGACTCTAACATCGAAAATGTTTCTGCCTAGATTCAGTGACAACGGCAACCCGAAGTGCTGGATATTTCGAGTCGAGTTATACTTCACATACCTTGACTTCTCCAAGAAGGATTGGTTGCCTCTTCCTCCTTCTATCTAGAAGGCGATGCCCTCACATGGTTCGATTGGTTATTTCGCAACAATCAATTCTATGATTGGAACCATTTTAAGGAGAAGTTTTTTCTGCTTTTTCAGAAACGGACCTTTACTAATCTGCTATGTATTTCAAATTTGTATGGGCTTGAATCTGCTTTTGAACCAGCCAACAAGACGGAATAAGCATTTGATGCACTCTCTACTAGAGTTTTCCCTAATACAATTGCTGATAGTTCTTTGGTTACAACAGCGGATTCCAAAATTCATCCTCCTTCCTCATCAAATTCATTGACAAACCTTCAAATCCCTGAAATACATGATCCCACCTCTAGTTTACCTAGTGGAAACAAGTGTGCACCAGCGGAAGACACAGTGCCCGATGAAATTCCCCAGAGCGATGAACCTAATTTGCCTTGCCATTTTGCAAGCGATGAAGCACTCCTCATTTCTCTTGTCGGACGAGATTGTTGTGAGGACCAAATTTTTAACTATATTTGAATTTTTACCTTCTACTATGTAATTACTTTTAGAAATTTAATTTATATTTTTTTAGCTTTGTTATATTTTTTTTTATATAGGGTAAGAATTAAAAATAACTTAAAAGGTCAAATTATTACTATTAGTATTATTTTTATTTTTTATCTTTATTTTTAAATAAAATAATTTTAAAAAAAACCAAAGAAACTAAATATTTTTTTAAATTTTTGGATGGGAATAAAATAATAAAAAAATTAAAGTATGGAATTAAAAAAGTAAAAGTAAAAGTAGGTGGAAATTATTATTTTTAAAAAGTAAAAGAAAGTGGAAAATTAAAACAATAAAAGTAAAAGAATGTGAAAATTTAAAAAATAAAAATTAAAAGAAGTTGGAATTAAAAAATAAAATTAAAGGTAGCTGAAGTTATTTTAAAAAAAATGTAAAAGAAAGTAGAAATTAAAATAAAAAAGAAAAGTAAGATAAGTGAAAATTAAAAAAGAAAAGAAAAGTAAAATAAGTGAAAAATAAAAAAATGAAAAGTAAAAAGTGGGAAATTAAAAAAAGAAAAGTAAAGAAATGTGGGGAATTAATTTTTTTTTTTAAAAAAAATGGAAAGTGGGAATTCTTTTTAATTAAAATATAATAAAATAATAAAATTAAAAAAAAATCTGAAAATTCCGAAATTTTTTCTATAAATAGGAGAGAAAGGAAAAAAGAAAGAGGGGGGAGAAGGAGAAAAAAAGAAGGGAGGAGGGAATTGAGAGAAATTATTTTTTCTTCTTCTACGCTAAGGGAATTTCTACTCGTGTCATTCTTTCTTCGTCTTTCTTTCAAACAATCCAACAAGTCATCACCCAAAACCTAACAAAACTACTTCATAACGTTCTTTTTTACACGCCAAAAAGTGGAGTCCATAGTAGAGGTCGAGGATTCCGTTGGAGCTCCGTTCACTAGGTTTGATGTTATTCGTCGCTTATGCTTGTTCGACGTTCGTCTGAGTTATTGTACCTGTTCTTGGAGACTCATTTAATTGGAAATTTTGCATTAAAGGTTTATTCTTCCCTTTGTTCTTTTTATCTTATTTCATGTGATTTTATTTATTTGCCTTTAAACTTTGTAAATAATAATGTAAGTTAGTCCTTAAATGCTATATGCTTAATCATGTTTTTGGAAATATGGTATTCAACCTTGCTTTAAAGTTGGAAAGATTTGGACCCTAATGAGTTTGGGCTTCAATTATTGGGTTGTAGGGTATTGGTATATGATGATTTATTTATTCAAATATCTAAAATCATACACTTCTTCCACACGTAATTCCATAATTCATGGCTTTCACAATAATCTCAAACTTAGGAAAGAAACAAATCATGAATGCGCTAGAATGCTTTAGGCGTACTCATAATTAATTGAATCATCGTGATTATGTATACGTTCGCGTGACATAATTACGATTCCCAAAACTAAAATCAAGGTATGCGTTCGCGCAACTTTGGGCGAAATAACCTTAAATATAATAAAAATGCTTTTAATTGCATGCACGTACACGTGACATAATTTTGGCACAATAAACAAAACGGATTCACACACGTGATTCGTTTCAAAGATAATTTCATATTTTAATATAAAAGCGGACAAATAGAATATGGAAATCAATAAATCATAGTTTATCTAAAATTAATTCAAGCCAAGTTGTAGTCAATAAAGCGACCGTGCTAGAACCACGAGACTCGAAAAATGCCTTACACCTTATCCCCGGTCAATAAAATTTCTTACTCGGACTTTATTTTCGCAGACCAATAATAATAGAGTCAAACCTTCCTTTGACTAGGGATTCAAATAAAAGGTGACTTGGAACACCCAAAAAATCAATTCCAAGTGGCGACTCTGAAAATAAAATAATCGCTATTCAAATTTATCACTTTAATTGAAAAAACTCTTTAACCCACAACAATCCATAATACATATATCTTTTGGGACAAAAAGAGGTGTGACAGCTCTGGCGACTCTGCTGGGGAAAAGAACCCAGAACTTCTGATTCAGGGTTTAAAATTCGAGCTTGTAATGTGATCTATACTTGGCTTTCTTGATTGTTGATATTACTGTGTTTGTGGGCCTAATGTGCTAATTGCCGCTCATTTACCACTTTGATATTATTTGAACTATATAAACTGCTTTTTTACGCCTCCCTTCTGAGTCTTCTGCATTTATGGTGCACACGTGCGCATGGCCCACTTTTCTGTTAGAGGTCATACCAAATAGAACGAGACTGGATCAGTAACTAGGCCGGGTACACTTTCGTGCTCCCGGCACGTTGCCCCCACCTCGGCTCGAGCTGTCCGCTTGGGTAAGTCAGGTCTAAAACACTCCCTCAGGATTTTAAACTTAGAATAACATAGCCTCATGCCGGATCCCTAGTAGGAACGTTTGTTTGCATCACGTGCATTTGACTTTGGGAACTCAACATAGGGGTTGGGTCCGTCTAGGATAGGTGTACCCGATAATTACAAGACCATCCTGATGCATCTTATGTGCTACATGTATATTATGTTTGATTCGATTTGTGCATGTTGACCAGCTTCTAAAACATAAAAATAAGAATTGAGAGAAAACTAGAAGGAAGAAAATAGGAGAGAGAAAATTTACTTGGTTTTTAAAAAATCTCGGTATTTGAAAATCCAAAAACCCTGTCAAAATTTTACCCCAAAACGATTATTACAAAATAAGATTGAATGTTTCTCAAAAATAAAAGTGTCATGCCATTCCTGAAATATTGACCGAACTACGCGGGTCTGATTCTCACCGGATGTGAGATACGTAGCCAAACCTCATCGGTTCCGGTCCCAATTTTCAAAAATCCAAAAATATTTTCATTTAATTCCTTCTTTAGAAGTCTTTCCTTAGAAAATCCCAAATAACAAAAAACTAAAACAAAAAATATTTTCTTTCTTTTTAGAAGTATTTTATTCGAAAAAGAAAATCAAATCAAAATCCCAAATTTTTTTTTTTCTTCTTTAGAAGTCTTTCTTCGGAAAAAATAAAACAAAAATCAAAATTCAAAAAAACATATTTTCTTTCTTCTTTAGAAGTCATTCTTTTCAAAAATTCTCAAAGAAAAAAACATAAAAACAAATATATTTAAAAAATATTAAAAAAATCAAAATCCGAAAATATTTTCTTTACTCTTAAAGAAGTTTTTCTTTCAAAAATTCTCCTCCAATAAAATAAAATAAAATAAAATCAAAACTCAAAAATATGTTCCTTGTTAGAAGTTTTCGTGGTCTGTTTTGTGTATGAGTAAAAAAAATAAAAGGAAAAAAGGGTTAGTTTGTTTACTTTATTCCTGATCTTCCCTGAACTGCGTAATGATCTGATTCATGCGGCGTCATAATACGTAGGCAATCCCCATCGGATTCGATCATAGCCAATAAACAAATTGAGTAAAAAAATAAACCGGAAAAAAATTGAGTGAAAAAGAAAGAAAAGAGTGACAAAAAATAACAGAGAAAAACAAAGAGCGAATAAGAACAAAAAGAGAAAGAAAAAGAAATCAAGATATGAAAAAAAAAATCAAAAAAAAAGAAAAAAATAAAAAGAAAAAAAGAAAAAAAGCCTCCCCAGATGGAATCAGTTCACCCATGTTGGTGAATCATATTCAAGCTTGTTTCAAAAGCTAGTCAGGCTAGGTCTACTGCAGCCAGTAGCCCCGAACCGGCCAAACCCTGGGTCCTTCTCGCATCGGGCTAATGCTAGATGTGAATACCACTCTGGAGCAGTGGGACATGATACAGAAGACTGTTGGATTCTTAAGAGAGCAGTGGAAGACCTAATCGAGGTCAAGGCAATAATGCTTAGGGATGAAGAGGCCCTAATATGATGAACAATCCTCTGCCTACTCGCACCAATGGGTCAGTAGTCAGAATGATCTGTGAAGATGAGGAATTTGATCTAGCACTAAAAGCCACAGTAGCCATTTCCGCGGCAGAAGAGAAACCTAAAAACGGGCGCCAAACCTGAAAAGTTCTCTGTCAGATGGGAGTCTCGGTAGCCGATCTTGCTATCTTTTCTGCGTCCGAATTATTTCAGGGTGTAATGCGGACATTTTATTTTTATTGTCTTTCTTTGTGATGTAAACCCTTCTATCTTTAAATTTTTTTTTAAAAAAAAAACAAAAAAAATCAAATCAAATGAAATTAATATTTCATTGAATGTCTCTTTTTTTAATCTTGTCACCTTTCTTATTCTCTTTTCAGTTCTGTTAATGCAGATTTTAATGACATGACATGCTTCCGGACTTCATGCCTAGATCCTAAAATGCTATCAGACCTCGAAATAATAAATCAAGAAGCAAAATGTGTTGAAGATAAGGCTTGTGAGAAAATAAACAAAGAATTAGAATAGTAAGCCTAGAACGAGTCCGAATGAAATCAGAAGAAGTTAAAATTTCATCTCTTCGGATCATTGTTAAAGCCGAGATTGAGGATAATTATTGGGTCAAGAATCGATTGGAACAATTGACACTGATTGATGAAAAGCGATTGGCCGCAGTTTGTCACGAGCAGTTGTACCAACAAAGAATGGCTAGTGCCTACAACAAGAAAGTGCGGCCCATGAAATTTGAAGTGGGGTAACTCGTTCTGAGATGTATCCTCCCGCATCATGAAGAAGCTAAAGGAAATTGGCTCCAAATTGATGCAGTAAAAAAGGTACTATGTTTGACCCTTCAAGCACCTTTAATGCTCTTTGATTGAGATGACGAAGGCTTTCATTCTCGCTACCCAAACACCATTAACCCTTTTTGCCAACCCTTTGAGCCGGTTACCTTTCTTTGATTACCCTCTTTGGAACCTGAAAGAGTTATTGAAAAAAAAACAAGAAAAAAAAAGAAAAAAAAGGAAAAGGAAAGAGAAAGAAAACAAAACAGACAGAAAGACAAAAAAAATAGTTCATGTTACATTGAACTACGTTCGACTTGATTCCGAAAGAATACGTAGGTTGCCTCTCTCTGGGGTTCAGTCACACCAAAATAAGAATCCACATTCCCCCAAAAAAAAATGAAACTGGGGCAGATGTTACAATGGTTCGACGATGGTTTCGCCTTAAAGGTTCCAAAGTTGTAATTAAATCCAAGTCCTTTTTACCTAAATCCTTTTCAAGTCATTCCGATCAATCAACAAGAATGTTCAAGAATTGGAGGATACAGTTACTTGGATCTGATACAACCAAATGAGAGAAATAAAATGAGAGAGTCCTATTGGTGAAAACCCTCATGGGCACCGTAAGGCAATGTTGAGTAAAGAAACTAAAATGAGAGAGTCTTGTTAGTGAAAACCCGCAAAGGGCCACTATAAGGCGATGGTGAGAAGATAAATGAGAGAGATTAGCTGGTGAAAACCCGCAAAGGGTACTACTGATCGAAAAGAGGATCTTCACAGCCATTGGTATTGACAGTCCTGGGCAAGGTTTCTCGGTTTCAAGGCAAAGGTTGTGATGAATTTCTAAGAGTCGGATTGTTTACACAGATCAGGCATCCAGTCCAAAAGGCATGTCATGTTCATTGAAGTCTGCATATACTCCAGATAAGTCTTTCTTTCCTTTCCCCGAAAGGGATACCTCTTGTCTAAATTCATTATCCACTCCATTGTTTGTTGTTCATTGAATCCCTTTCGGTCTAACTCTGTTCCAAAACTAAGGCGAAGACGGGATAGCAAGACTGATTTACAGGGCTTTTGTTTGATACAAGTTAATATTCAAGAGGCACCCAGCCTCAGCAGGGGCATCAAGTTAACCCCGACTTGCCATGGTGGCTGATGCTTTGAAACAAAAACTCTCGAAATGAGGAAATCAAATTGAAAGTGCCTGCAAGGGCAAAATGAAGTTGAAAAGGTTAAGTCCCATGCGACCCAACCGTCATGTAAAAGTTTGAAAAGTCAAAGGCTCTTCGGGGCCAGAAATGCAAGTGGTATTCAGGAAATATCTAGTGGCAGGTTGAAATCATCATCAAAAGAAGATGGGCACAAAGTCAAGTTGCCAAAGATATCAAGGCCACAAACCGACCACCACTTTTAAAACTCACAATTTTTCTTTGTTTTGAAGCAGGAACAAAGCAGTGCAGAATGGCGATTCTTAAAGGACGAATATCACCAAAGGTTGGTTTCCAAAAAATCTCCATTTTCTTTTATTTTAAGCATGTATCACTATTATTCATACAGATCATTTTCGTAGCTTAACCCAGGTAGAACCTTTTCGCCTAGGGGGATCCAACTCATAGTTTCGAGTAGAAGTACTCTTTGCTCAGGTTGTTTTATATAGCATAACCCAGGTAGAACCTTTTTCGCCTAGGGGGATCTAGCTCATATTTCCGGGTAGAAGTACTCTTCGCCCAGGTTTATATTTCGTAGCTTAACTCAGGTAGAATCTTTTCGCTTAGGGGGATCCAGCTCATAGTTCCGAGTAGAAGTACTCTTCACTCAGGTTGTTTTATGTAGCTTAACCCAGGTAGAATCTTTTCTCCTAGGGGGATCCAGCTCATAGTTCCGAGTAGAAGTACTCTTCGCTCAGGTTGTTTTACGTAGCTTAACCCAGGTAGAACCTTTTTTGCCTAGGGAGATCTAGCTCATAGTTCCGGGTAGAAGTAGTCTTTGCCCAGGCTTATTTTTCGTAGCTTAACCCAGGTAAAATCGTTTCGCCTAGGGGGGATCCAGCTCATAGTTCCGAGTAGAAGTACTCTTCGCTCAGGTTGTTTTACGTAGCTTAACCCACGTAGAACCTTTTTCGCCTAGGGGGATCTAGCTCATATTTTCAGGTAGAAGTAGTCTTCGCCCAGGCTTATTCAAGCCAAGTTGTAGTTAATTCAAGCCCAGGTAGATAAAACATGGAAACCAATAAATCACGGTTTATCTAAAGTTAATTCAAGCCAAGTTGTAGTCAATAAAGCGACCGTGCTAGAACCACGAGACTCGGGGAATACCTTACACCTTCTCCCCGGTCAACAAAATTCCTTACCCGGACTTTATTTTCGCATACCAATAATAATAAAGTCAAACCTTTCTTTGACTAGGAATTCAAATAAAAGGTGACTTGGAACACCCAAAAAATCAATTCCAAGTGGCGACTCAATAAATAAAATAATCCATATTCAAATTTGTCACTTTAATTGAAAAAACTCTTTAACCCACAACAATCCATAACACATATATCTTTTGGGGCAAAAAGAGGTGTGACAATTGTCTCATGCCTAAAAAGATTGAACAATCTGCTTTTACAGAAATTTTGTCTATAAACTATGCGGGATTTTCTGAGGCAACTGAGATAAACTTTGATTCAAATGCTGGCAAATCAGAGGAGGACCAGCAAGTCTAAGCGATGGTGGAGAAAAATTCAAGCAACGTTGTAGTTAAGTTATTTGACAAATCTGCTCATAGGAAAGGAACTAATTTTTTGGATGATATACCACTGTGGATATCCATTGAAGAAATTGCTGACATTTTAGAAAGTGACGCGGATAAAATGTTTGATAAAATTATTCTGAGGAAAGAAACCGGTACGACGCTCAACAGGGAGGTTGTTAGCCACACCAATTCGGTGCTCTCTCAACAAATCAGTACGATTGGTCTAGTGAGTGTTATATCTAATGCAAAAATTCCAACTCCTGCCATTGCATTTGATATGGGATATGGTTGCTGGAATCAATTACTTACTGAACATCCTAAAATACTTTGCCCTCGGCATGATGCATTTGACTTACATTTTCCGTTTGATCCTGGCTCTGGTGCTATTCCTTTAATCAGGGTGGAGTCACCTCAGGGGAGGTTAGAGGACCTTTTTACACCCTCAAATCCAAGTAGGCAATATTTGACAAAACAGAAGTATGTTGTGGTTCTAACATGATATCAGTGTCCATATAGCTAATTTGTTTGACATTGGGCAACGACCTAAGGGTAGTAAGTTCTCTCTAGCTTTCTTTGTGATTATTCCGATTGATAGGTGTGTGTATGTTAAAGTTAGTTGGTTGGATATTAGGAGAGGGATATTCGATGACATGATTGACGGGAACATACTCGCTGTGCTCAAGTCTTTTGTACCACCAACTACTGTCTATAGTAGTTTCCATGTGATGCTTCTTGGATCTGTTAAGTCTGCCCAGTCTAATAAGCTAGCGCTTGCACTTACTCATGATGTTGTGAATCCCTCAACTAGAAGGGGAGCTATCAGACGCTTGCATTTTGCTTATGTTAATGCTTCAAATGAGCAGATTTGTAGTGATGCCACTCTTACTCTTGGAGATGATGTGATTCTTGTTGTGTTTGTGTCCAGTGCTAGAATTTTAGAACTGATTTATGGTTCCTCCTACGATGGAAAGTCAGCCCAACATATTATAATTGCTTGGATACACTAGAATGGGCCAAAGTTGAAAAAGGCCCTTGATTGTCTACTGCCTTTTCACCTTGCGAACCCATATTTTGGCCAACAGGGGAGAGCCAAAGTTACACCTAGGGCTCCAAAGATCATCACAACCACTTCGAATATGCTACAAAGATGCAATCTAGAAGAATAAATGACTTTGGCATTAGGACCCCAGGTCAGTACCAAGATTGTGTTAGTAAAAGAATCCAAGTTGAGTAGGGAAGTACATGACAAAGAGAATAAAAGAGTGTCATCGACAGTTTTGGAAAGAGGCGAATTATGTCAACTACTTAGGCAAAGTCTATGTTTTCTCATCCCCAATTCTCTCTATACTCCTCATCCCCTTCTTCTACTATGTTTGTTCTTAGCAATTTCCTTTCAGTGTTTAGTTTTCCTTTGTAATTTCCGATTTTATCATAGTAAAATATACTCTTAATCTGTTGGGCGTGAAATTGTGTGTGTTTAGTGTTGGGTTCGTTACAAAGCAACTTGGTTTAGATCCATTGTACTACTAACTTTTGATAATTAGTATACAAGGTATAGGGGTTAGTGTAAAACCCCCCACCCACATAATTGGTGAAAGCCTGAGGGGATGACTTTTAAATTAAATAAAACTACAATATTGATATTGTAATGACCCAACCAGTCATTTTTACTTTTAGAACCCTGTTCCCTAAAAAGTAAAAATTCCTGAATGTGCTTTTATTGATTTATGACTTGCGGGGATGGTTGGTTCGGGATTTGGAAGTGTTTGGGTTGAAATCGGAACACTTGGTTCCTTAAATTAGCCTTAAAAGGCCAAGTTTGTCTTCGGTCAATATTTTGAGAAAATGACTCCGGAATTGGGATTTGACGGTTCAAATAGGTTCGTATGATGATTTCGGACTTGGGCGTATGTTCGAATCGGGTTTTGGATAACCCGGAAGTATTTTGGCGCTTAATAGTGAAAATTAACTATTTGAAGGTTTAAAGTTCTTTAAATTTAGTTTGGAGTAGGTTTTTGAGTAATTGAAGTCCGCTTGGAATTCCGAGTTTGGGAATAGTTCCGTATTGTGATTTAAGACTTGCACGCAAAGTTTCGTGTCATTCCGAGTAGTTTGAGTATGTTTCGGCGCGTTAGTAGTAAATTGAAGAACTTAAAGTTCTTAAGTTTGAATCAATTTGGTTTGGGGTATGATTCTTAGATTTGATATTATTTTACACATTTTGAGAGTTCGAGCGAGTCCGCTTTATGATTTCAAACTTGTTGGTATATTCGGGCGAGACCCCGGGGACCCCCAGTGTTAACCGGACAAGGCTCGGATCAATTTTGAACCTTGGAGCCACAGCTGAAGCTTTCAGCTTCTGCTATAATCGCACCTGCGCTCGTCCAGCCGTGGGTGTGAATCTCGCAGGTGCGTGAAGGGCACTGCAGAAGCGGAAAGTGTGCAGATGCACAGGTACAACCGCAGATGCGATATACAAGCCGCAGAAGCGGACGGAGCCGGCTTAGGGGGAACCCGCATCTGTGACGCATGTTGCGCAGATGCGGAGCCACATAAGCGGCTTAGGAGCAGCAGGTGTGAAATGTCTGTTTGGCAGAGAACTTTAAGAACGGGAAAAACAGTCATTTTGCCCATTTCTTTCCATTCTTGGGCGATTTTGGAGTTTTTTGAGAGGGGATTTTAACTAGCAATTTGGAGGTAAGTTAATTCTAGACACTTTGAGTTAAATACATATATTATGGGTAGATTATAACTAGTAAATCTTAGAAATCAAAGGTTTAGATGAAAAACCTAATTTTTTATAAAACTGAGATTTTAACCACGAAAATGGTTATGGAATTGGATAGAAATTATATATTTGAGTTATTGAGATTATGGGTAATGATTTTATCCAAATATTTTCGGAATCCGGGCACGTGGGCCCGGGATGAATTTTAGGAATATTACCAATTTGGATAGGGTAATCGGAAAGTGGACTTTGAGACAAGGTAAGTCTCTTATCTAATCTTGTGAGGGGAAAATTACCCAATAGGGATTAAATTGAATAATTATCACTAATTGCGGGGGCTACGTACGCACGAAGTAATGAGAGTTCGTGCATAGCTACTATTAATGCTAAAGTCCGGGTAGTTTAGGACTCAAAGAATGAATTACTTGTGTAAATTATATTCTTTGTTTAATTAATATTATTTGATATATATAATTAATATTAAATTGATATATATGAATATATTGCGAATTGTTAGATAAAGATATTAAAGGATGAAAATCTCATATGCTTGATTTTCTGTTTAAATTAATTAATTGTTAAGAGAAATTATTTTTCCTCCCGAATTTATCTTATAATAAATATACTCTCCTTCCGGAGGTACATAAGAAAATGTCCTCGTTTCTTGTGGAGCGGGTCGAACGCCTCGGCAAGATAGATGCATCTATGGATCGTGCCGCACGTCCCTCGGCAGTGTACACAAAACTCTGGATCGGGCCGTACGACCTCGGCAGAAATCGTGCTTAATAATAATAATTACACGATACTTTGATAGTTTATTGCAGCTTGTGAAGCGAATTGATAAATTAGAAATCTTTGAAATTTAATGAATTATTATCCCTGCTTGTTAAGGAATTATTGTTATTCATGTGAATGAGACTAATTGACAAATTGAAAATTTATTTGAATTGAAGGAATTTAATTATTTCTGCTGGTTAAATAAATTATTGTTATATTCTGTGAATCATGTTGAATTAGATATTCTAGTTTTATTTTAATTATTATTATTGACCCATAGTGAGTGTCAAAGTCAGCCATCTCGTCTCTACCACTTCGAAATTAGGCTTGATACTTACTGGGTACACGTTGTTTACGTACTCATACCACACTTGCTGCACTTTTTGTGCAGGACCTGAGGCAAGTACTAGTGGGGGACCTATCGCCATACACCCACGTTGTCTAGAGGCATAGTGGTGAGCTGCCTTTCTGAGCCGTTCTGCAGCTACCAGTGTCTCTTCTTATATTTACATTCTGTCTATTTTATTTCAGACAGTATTTGGAGTTTTGTATAATCTAATAGATGCTCATACACTTGTGACACCAGGTCTTGGCACACACATTGGTAGAATGGTTGGATTTAAATATTGTTCTTGGTTATTTTAATTTATTAAATTCTTGCAAGTAAGAAGAGTTTAACTACTCGGTTAATTTTCAAAGAATTGAATATGGGTTTAAATTACTAGTCGGCTTGCGTAGCTGTAGTGTTGGGCGCCATCACGGCCTATAGGTGAAATTGGGTCGTGACAACATAGTATCAGAGCACTAGGTTCACGTAGGCCTCACAAGTTATGAGCAGACCTAATAGAGTCTTGCGGATTGGTACGGAGACGTCTGTACTTATCTTCGAGAGGCTATAGGGTGTTAGGAAACTACCTTTCTTCATATTCCATCGTGTAATTGATGTAGTTCTAAAAATATTTTCTCTTATTCTCTCACAGATGGTGAGAACGTGCTCTAATGAGGTTCCAGACCAGGGAAGAGCTACTCCCCCAGTCGCTAGAGGCCAAGGCAGAAGCCGAAGGAGGGCTCCAGCCCGTGGTAGAGGGCGAGGACGTCCCGGGACTATTCCAGTTATACCGCCAGTGGGTCCAGCAGAGAACCCCAATGTTGAGGAATAGGGTGAGGTGCCTGTGGTAGAGCCAGCTCCGGGGGATTTCACATCTGCACCGGGATTTCAGGATGTCATGGGTTGTATGATACGGTTCATGGACAATATGACTAAGACCGGTTTATTTCCGGCAGACCCAGCCACATCTCAGGCGTGCGGGGGAGCACAGACCCCTACCGCGCAGGCTCATGGACATGCAGCTACTGTATATCAGATCCAGGGTGCACTACCCGTGGGTGGAGCCCAACCAGTGGCAGCAGCTACACCTGAGCCCAGGCCAGCTGCAGCCACTGATCCACAGAAACTATGGGACAAATGGACTAGACTACATCCTCCTGTCTTTGGGAGTGAGCGATACGAGGATCCCCAGGATTTCATTGATCGGTTCAAGGATAGACTGTACAACATGAGGATATTGGAGTCTCATGAGGTAGACTTTGCTACTTTTCAGCTAAAGGGCAGAGCCCGTAGATGGTGGCAGTCTTATGTTCTTGGCAGACCAGCAGATTCTCCTCCCATGACTTGGGACAGGTTCACCCGTATCTTTTTGGATAGGTATATTCCACCCTCCCAGAGGGAAGATTTGCGGTTTCAGTTTGAGCAGCTCCAGCGGGGTCAAATATCACTGACCGATTATGAGGAGAGGTTTTTTGAGTTATCTCTCCATGCACTTATGATACTCCCTACTGAGGCAGAGAGAGTGCGGAGGTTTGTTGCGGGTTTACATACTGGCAATCAGGCCACTATGGCTCGAGAGGTTGAGATGGGTACTTCTTATGAGCTAGTCGTGGAGATAGCCCGGAGGATTGAAGGTGTACATCAGTGTAGCCGAGAGCAGGTTACTAGAGATAAACGGTTTAGGTATTCTGGAGAGTTCAGAGGTGCTCCATTTGGGGGCAAAGGTAAGTTCGTGAGAGGTCAGTCCAGTAGTCCCCCATATCCAGCACCACCGACTTCTCGAGGTGCTCTAGTGCGACCCTATCTCAGTGATATACCAGAGAGTTCTTATCGCCCACTAGCTATTCAGGGTTCTTCTAGTGGGTATTCAGGTCACCAGGGCTAGACTTCTACTCAGCAGCTTATCGCACCGAAAGGTTGTTATGAGTGCGGGGATCCCAGTCACATACGGAGATTCTGCCCCAGGCTGTGGGGTAGACCAGTGCAACAGGGTCAGCAACCTATGCTTACCGGACCAGTTGCTCCACCAGTAGTCCGACCACCAAGAGGTGGAGCACAAGAGGGTAGGGGTCGTACTAGAGGTGGAGGTCAGCCAGGCGGATGCTACCCAGTTGGCGCTCCAGCTCGATTCTATGCTTTTCCGGCCATACCAGATGCAGAGGCCTCAGATGTCGTGATTACAAGTATTATTTCTATTTGCAGCAAAGATGCCTCAGTATTATTTGATCCAGGAGCTACGTATTCATATGTGTCATCTCTATTTGCTCCATTTCTGGGTGTTTCTCGTGAGTCCTTGAGTACTCATGTTTATGTGTCCACTCCTATGGGCGATTCTGTTATTGTGACCGGATCTACCGATCCTATATTATTACATTCTGTGGTTATGAAACTAGAGCAGATCTCCTATTGCTTGAGATGACCGATTTTGAAATTATTCTGGGCATGGACTAGTTATCTTCATATCATGCTATTCAAGATTGTTATGCCAAGACTGTTACCTTGGCTATTCCAGCATTGCCTAAGCTGGAGTGGAAGGGTTCGCATGTTAGTTCATTTAAATGAGTTATTTCTTTTATAAAGGCTCGACACATGGTTGAGAATGGTTGTTTGGCTTATTTAGCCTATGTTCGGGATACTACTGCAGAGACTCCGGCTATTGAGTTTTGGCTAGAGTCTGTAGCATTTTTGGGGTATATTGTATCGGGCGAGGGCATTAATGTTGATCCCAAAATGATTGAGGCAGTTCAAAATTGGCATCGCCCCACTTCTGCGACTGAGATCAGGAGTTTTCTGGATTTAGCGGGTTATTATTGTCAGTTCGTGGAGGGTTTTTTGTCTATTGTATCACCTTTGACCAAATTAACCCAGAAGGGTGCTCCGTTCTGATGGTCCGATGATTGTGAGGCGAGCTTTCAGAAGCTCAAGACAGCATTGACTACAACACCAGTGTTAGTGTTGCCTTCCGGTTCGGGGATGTATACAGTATATTGTGACGCTTCACGTGTTGGCTTGGGTTGTATATTAATGCAGGAAGGGCGAGTTATTGCATATGCTTCACGTCATTTTAAGCCCCACGAGAAGAATTATCTAGTACATGATTTGGAGTTAGCAGCGATTGTTCACGCTCTTAAGATTTGGAGGCATTATCTTTATGGGGTGTCCTGTGAAGTTTATTCTGATCATCGCAGTTTGCAGCATTTGTTCAAGTAGAGGGACCTAAATTTGAGGCATCGCAGATGGTTGGAGTTACTGAAAGATTATGATATTACTATCCTATATCATCCGGGCAAAGCAAATGTGGTTGCAGATGCCTTGAGTAGAAAGGCAGAGAGTATGGGTAGTTTGGCTTTCATTTCCACAGAGGAGAGGCCATTAGCTTTGGATATTCAGTCCTTGGCTAATAGACTTGTGAGGCTTAATATTTCAGAGCCCAACCGAGTTCTTGCATGTGTTGTAGCCCAGTCTTCACTAATTGAGCAGATCAAGGTTCGTCAGTATGATGATCCATAGTTAATGGTTCTTAGAGAGACGGTACTACGAAGTGGTGCCAAGGAAGTTACTATTGGAGCGGATGGTGTTCTGCGACTCCAGGATCGTCTATGTGTTCGTAATGTGGATGGACTGAGGAAAAGGGTCATAGAGAAAGCACACAGTTCTCGGTATTCTATTCATCCAGGTGCTACGAAGATGTATCGTGACTTGAGGCAGCATTATTGGTGGCGGCGAATGAAAAATGATATAGTTGAGTATGTAGCTAGGTGTCTGAATTGCCAGCAGGTTAAATATGAGCATCGGAGGCCAGGTGGCCTACTTCAGCAGATGACTATACCAGAATGGAAATGAAAACGTATTACTATGGACTTTGTAGTTGGGTTACCGCGGACCTTGCGGAAGTTTGATGCAGTTTGGGTCATTGTTGACAGGTTGACCAAGTCGGCACATTTTATTCTTGTTGTGACTACGTATACTTCAGAGAGGTTGGCCCAGATTTATATTCAGGAGATAGTTCGGTTGCACGGTGTGCCAATTTCCATCATATCAGATAGAGGTCCTCAGTTTACTTCACATTTCTGGAGAGCAGTACAGAGTGAGTTGGGGACCCGTGTAGAGCTCAGTACAGTTTTTCATCCACAGACCGACGGGCAGTCAGAGCGGACAGTTCATATTTTGGAGGATATGCTCAGGGCATGTGTGATTGACTTTGGAGGTCAGTGGGATCGTTTCTTGCCTTTGGCCGAGTTTGCTTATAATAACAGTTACCAATCCAGCATCGAGATGGCTCCTTTTGAGGCTTTGTTTGGTTGGCGATGTCGTTCGCCCATTGGATGGTTTGAGCCCGATGAGGCTAAGTTATATGGTACTGATTTGGTGAAGGATGCCTTGGAAAAGGTTAAATTTATTCAGAAGCGACTTCGTACAGCACAGTCCAGACAGAAGAGCTACGCAGATCAGAAAGCACGTGATTTATCATATATGGTAGGTGAAAAAGTTCTCTTGAAGGTTTCGTTGATGAAGGGAATTATGAGATTTGGGAAGAAGGGCAAGTTGAGCCCAAGATTTATAGGTCCATTTGAGGTGTTGAGACGAGTTGGGGAGGTTGCTTATGAGCTTGCATTGCCTCCCAGTCTATCGGGAGTTCATCCGATTTTCCATGTATCTATGCTCCGAAAGTATCATGTCGACCTATCACATGTGTTGGACTTCAGCACAATTCATCTAGATAAGAGTTTGGGTTATGAAAAGGAGCCAGTTGCCATTGTTGATAAACAGGTTCGCCAGTTGAAGTCCAAGGAGATTTCTGCAATAAAAGTCTAGTGGAAGGGACAACCAGTCGAGGAAGCGACTTGGGAGGCCGAGGAAGACATGCGGAGCAAATATCCACACTTATTTAGCACTCCAGGTATTATTTTACCCTCGTTCGAGGACGAATGTTTGTTTAAGAGGTGGAGGATGTAATGACCCAACCGTTCATTTCTACTTTTAGAACCCCAATCCCTAAAAATAAAACTCCCTGCATGTGCTTTTATTGATTTATGACTTGCGGGGATGGTTGGTTCGGGATTTGGAAGTGTTAGGGTTGAAATCGGAATACTTGGTTCCTTAAGTTAGCCTTAAAAGGCCAAGTTTGACTTCGGTCAATATTTTGAGAAAACGACCCTCGAATCGGGATCTGACGGTTACAATAGGTTCGTATGATGATTTCGGACTTGGGCGTATGTTCGAATCAAGTTTTGGATAACCCGAGAGCATTTTGGCACTTAATAGTGAAAATCAACTATTTGAAGGTTTAAAGTTCTTTAAATTTGGTTTGGAGTAGGTTTTTGAGTAATTAAAGTCCGTTTGGAATTCCGAGTTTGGGAATAGTTCCGTATTGTGATTTAAGACTTGCACGCAAAGTTTCGTGTCATTCCGAGTAGTTTGAGTATGTTTCGGCGCGTTGGTAGTAAATTGAAGAACTTGAAGTTCTTAAGTTTGAATCAATTTGGTTTGGGGTATGATTCTTAGATTTGATATTGTTTTATACGTTCCGAGAGTTCGAGCGAGTCCGCTTTATGATTTCAAACTTGTTGGTATGTTCGGGCGGGGCCCCGGGGGCCCCTAGTGTTAACCGGACAAGGCTCGGATCAGTTTTGAACCTTGGAGCCACAGCTGAAGCTTTCAGGTTCTGCTATAACCGCACATGCGCTTGTCCAGCCGCAAGTGCGAATCTTGCAGGTGCGTAAAGGGCACCGCAGAAGCGGAAAGTGCGCAAATGTGCAGGTACAACCGCAGAAGCGCATCGCAGATGCGAAGTACAAGCCGCAGAAGCGGACGGAGACGACTTAGGGGGAAACCGCATCTGCGACGCATGTTTCGCACATGCGGAGCCGCAGGTGCGAAATGTCTGTTTGGCAAAGAACTTTAAGAACGGGAAAAATAGTCATTTTGCCCATTTCTTTCCATTCTTGGGCGATTTTAGAGCTTTTTGAGAGGGGATTTTAACTAGCAATTTGGAGGTAAGTTAATTCTACACACTTTGAGTTAAATACATAGATTATGGGTAGGTTATAACAAGTAAATCTTAGAAATCAAAGGTTTAGATGAAAAACCTAGATTTTTATAAAAATGAGATTTTAACTACGAAAATGGTTATGGAATTGGATAGAAATTATATATTTGAGTTCCTGAGCTTATGGTTAACGTTTTTATTCGAAAATATCCGGAATCCGGGCACGCGGGCCCAGGGTGAATTTTAGAAATATTACCATTTTGGATAGGGTAATTTATTTAATAGATGAATTTTGAATTTTTGAGCATATATTAATTATCTTATATAATATTTGGATAGCTTCGGATTTTTCAGCGTCGAATCGAGAATTTTACGCGATGCGGTAATCGGAAAGTGGACTTTGAGACAAGGTAAGTCTCTTGTCTAATCTTGTGAGGAGGAAATTACCCCATAGGGATTAAATTGAATAATTGTTGCTAATTGCGGGGGCTACGTACACACGAGGTTATGAGAGTCCGTGCGTTGCTACTATTAATGCTAAAGCACTGGTAATTTATGACTCAAAGCATGAATTACATGAATTACCTGTGTAAATTGTATTCCTTGATTAATTAATATTAATTGATATATATATGAATATATTATGAATTGTTAGATAAAGATATTAAAGGATGGAAATCTCATATGCTTGATTTTCTGTTTTAATTAGATAATTGTTAAGAGAAATTGTTCTTCCTCCCGAATTTATCTTATAATAAATATACTCTCCTTCTGGAGGTACCTCCTGTGAATGAGGTACCTCCTGTTTTATTATGAATTATTGTTATTCCTGTGAATGAGACTAATTGACAAATTGGAAATTTATTGGAATTGAAGGAATTTAATCATTTCTGTTGGTTAAATAAATTATTGTTATATTCTGTGAATCATGCTGAATTAGATATTCTAGTTTTATTTCAATTATTATTTTGACCCATAGTGAGTGTCAAAGTCGGTCATCTCGTCTCTACCACTTCGAGATTAGGCTTGATACTTACTGGGTACACGTTGTTTACGTACTCATACTACACTTGCTGCACTTTTTATGCAGGACCTGAGGCAAGTACTAGTGGGGAGCCTATCGTCTTACACCCACATTATCCAGGAGCATAGTAGTGAGCTGCCTCTCTGAGTCGTTCTGCAGCTATCAGTGTCTCTTCTTATATTTACATTCTGTCTATTTTATTTCAGACAGTATTTGGAGTTTTGTATAATCTACTAGTTACTCATACACTTGTGACACCAGGTCTTGGCACACACATTGGTAGAATGGTTGGATTTAAATTCTGTTCTTGGTTAATTTAATTTATTAAATTCTTGCAAGTAAGAAGAGTTTATGTGATGACCCAAAATGTCATCTTTAAATTTAATAAGTAATTCTATGTTCTAATACCTCGAAAAGCACTAATTATCATTCCCCGACTTGCGTGCGCAATCCGTACAATTTACCGAAAAGTTTTTATGTGAAAAATAGATTAAAATGTGAAATAGAGCTTTAAAACTCTACTGATTTGACTTTGGTCAATATTTTGAGTAAACAAACCCGGATCGGTATTTTGACAGTTTCGGTAGGTCCGTATCGTGATTCGGGACTTGGGCGTATGCCCGAAATCGAATTCCAAAGTCCCTAGCTCGAGATATGGAATTTCGATGAAATATTAAAAGCTTGAAAGCTTAACGATTTTTTAAGAATTTACTAATATTGGATTTATTGACACCAAGTCCGTATTTTGGTTTCGGATCCCGGTATAGGTCCACTATAATATTGATGACTTGTCTGCCAAATTTGATGAGAAACGGAGTTGATTTGACGTGATTCGGACGTCCGGTTGTACAAATATAAGTTTTAAAGTTTTCTTGAAAATTTCCTTTGATTTGGTGTCTGATTCATAGTTTTAGGTGTTAGTTTGGCGATTTGATTGCGCGATCAAGTTCGTATGATATTTTAGGACTTGTGTGTATGTTTGGTTTGGAGCCTCGAGGACTCGGCTGAGTTTCGGATGGGCTACGGGATGATTTCGGACTTAGGAAATCTGGTTTTCTGCAGACTTCAAGCTTCTGGTGTGTTCTTCTTCGCGTTCGTGAAGGTACTCTCGCGAACGCGAAGAGCAAATTGGGGCTGAAATGTTTTGTGCTTCGCATTCGCAACAGAGTGAACGCGTTCGCGAAGGCTTGAGGTGCAAAGCTTCACGTTCGCGATCGAAGCCTTGCGTTCGTGAAAGGCATCTCGCGTTCGCAAAGGCCAAGCCGGGCAAGCTTCGCGTTCGCGACGTAGCCCTCGCGTTCGTGAAGAGTAAAATTGGGCAGCACAAATTTTGTGCTTCGCGAACGCGAGGCACTGACCGCGTTCGTGAAGGGTAAAAAACCCAGAAACAGAACTTAAGTTCTAGAAATGGGGTTTCGACCCATTTTCAATCATTTCCAATTTTTGAGCTCGGGCAAGGCGATTCTTGGGCGATTTTCATGGAAACATATTGGGGTAAGTGTTCCTTATCCTATATTGATTATATTTCATGATTCCATACTCATTTATATCATCAATCTGTGAATTTATGGAAGAAAAATCAGATTTTTATAAAATCTTCCAAAAACGAAAATTTAAGATTTGAAGGTCCATTTGATATCGGAATTGGATAATTTTTGTATGATTGAACTCGTAGCGGAACGGGTGTTCGGATTTCGTGAGTTTTTTCGGGATTTGAGACGTGGGTCCCACTATCAAATATTTAAATGAATTTTGAATTTCTATCCGAAAAATTAATAAATTCATAAGGAATTAATTCCTATGATTCATATTAAGTATATCGAATTGTTTGTGAATAGATTTGAAGCTTTTGGAGATAAATTTAAAAGGAAAAGTTGTGGTCGAGTAATTGATTGGAATTTACAAAACGAGGTAAGTATAGTGGTTAACCTTGACTTGAGGGAATAGAACCCTTAAACTATTTCTTATGTGAAATGCATGTGAACGACGTATAGGCGAGGTGAGGAGTGTCTATACGTCGTCAAATTAATTATTTGCATAATTACTTGAAAAATCATAAATTATTTTAAATCATGAATTAATTATTATAATAATTGTTTCTCTCCTATTCTTTGTCAAATATTAATTCTTGAATTCCTGTATTAATTGTTACATGCTATTTGAATTATGTGTCTTAATTGTTATTTGACATTTAGAATATTAAATATTAAACTACATATTTTTTCCCTGATTTCCATAATAATTTACTATTTGTCATTGTTTGTTTCATAATTAAATCATAATTATTGTATGCTTGTTGTCTTATATATTTTATATTAAATATTACACTTATTGGGGAATTTTCTTCTATAAGAATTGGTAAATTGATATATTGGAGGATCGGGTTGCACGTCGCAACATAATTGACTGAAATGGATATATTGGAGGATCGGGTTGCACGCCGTAACAGACTTATTAAAAAGTCCATATTGGAGGATCGGGTTGCACGCCGCAATAGACTTATTAAAAGTCAATATTTGGGGGATCGGATTACACGCCGCAATAGACTTATTTAAAAGTCAATATATATATACTTGATTAAAAATAATTATATGAGAGGATTGAAAATGAATATATTGTGAGAGCGGGTTGCACACTGCAACAGAATTGATGGAAATGATGATTGGTTATGACTGTTGAATTGGCTTCAATTATTATAAATGAGTTACCTGATTTATTTCTATTATTGTTGTTGTTACTAATATTGCGTACAGGTAATGTAAGTGACCCGCTTAGCCTCGTCACTACTTCGTTGAGGTTAGGCTCAGCACTTACCAGTACATGGGGTCAGTTGTACTTATACTACACTCTGCACTTCTTGTGCAGATTTTGGAGTTGGTCCCAGCGGCGTACCATAGACTTGCTCGGATTTCAGCTACTCAGAGGAGACTTGAGGTATAACTGCACGATGTCCGCAGTTCTGAAGTCCCCGTCTACTTTACTTTAGCTGTGTCTTTTTTCCAGACAACTTTATTTTATTCAGGCCCTTATTTGTATTATTCTAAAAGCTCGTGTACCTGTCACACCAAATTCTGGGATGATATTTAGACACCGTTGTTTTTATGGATTATGCACTATATTTCAGACTTTACTTCCGCAATCGTTCTTTGTTATTACTAAATTTAAAAATTAGTTTAATATTATTCTAACGTTGGTTTGCCTAGCAAGTGAAATGTTAGGTGCCATCACGGTCCGAAGGTGGGAATTTCAGGTCGAGACAGTTAGTATCAGAGCACTAGGTTACATGTGTTTCACGAGTCAGGAGCAAGCTTAGTAGAGTCTAAAGGATCGGTACGGAGACGTTTGTACTTATCTCTCAGAGGCTATAAAGTTTGGGAATAATATCACTTCTTTTTTATTCTGTCATGCGAATTTATTCTATCATCGATGATTGAATCATTCTACTCTTATTCTCTCGCAGATGGTGAGAACACGTAATACCTCTACCAATGGATAGGGATCAGAGCCCCCAGTGGCAACTATGGCCAGGGGTAGAGGTCGAGGCCGAGGTCGTGCTAGAGGCCGAGGCAGAGGAAGAGGTAGAGCTCAGTCCAGAGCTCGAGCAACTGCACCTATTATAGAACCTTAGGTGGATCTTCAGGAGGAAGTTCCAGTTCAGAATGTACCAGTTGGACCAGTTCATGTCCGGAAGGATTCATAGCCACTCCAGTACTTCAGGACGCTCTAGTTCGTTTGGTAAGTCTTATGGAGGGCGTGACCTAGAAAGAAACATTTTCAGTGGCACCAGCCATCTCACAGGCTGGGGGAGGAGCACAAACTCCCACTACTCCCGCTCCGGAGCAGATGGCTCCCGAGAATCAGGCTCCAACAGCCTCGCTAGTTGGGGTAGTTCAGCCAGTTGTTGCGGCACAGACCGGTGATAGGCTCGCCATGTATTTTGAGGCCTTATTGAGACTAGATAAGTTTACTAAGCTCTTTCTAGTTCACTTCAGCGGTACACCTTCTAAGGACCCACAGGATTATCTTGAACGCTGCCACGAGGTGCTGCGGAAAATGGGTATAGTTGAGACCAATGGGGTTGATTTTGCTGTATTTTAGATGACGGGTTCCGCCAAGAGGTGGTGGAGAGATTATACATTGACCCGACCAGTCGGATCGTCTGCACTTACCTGGGAGCAGTTTTCTCAACTATTTCTGGAGAAGTTCCTCCCTATCACATTGAGAGAGGAATTCCGCAAGCAATTTTAGCTTCTATAGCAGGGCAGTATGACTGTTACTCAGTATGAATCCCGTTTTGCGAATTTGGCCCGTCATGCTCTCCTTTTACTACCTACGGAGGGAGAGAGAGTGAGGAGGTTTATTGAGGGACTCACTCACCCTATCAGACATAAGATGGCCAAGGAGACCAGAAGTGATATTTCTTTTCAGGCAGCTGCTAATGTCGCAAGGAGGATCGAGATGGCTCTTGCACAGGAGAGAGGGCAGAGATTTGATAAGAGGCCTCGTCAGTTCGGTGGTTTAGGTGGTGCCTCGTCTGGAGGCAGGGATAATATTGGTAGGGGTCATCCTCCCAGACCATTTCATTCAGCACTTCATGCATCTCCCGGTGCTTCAGGGAGTCACGGTCCTATTATGACTTACTATGGACAGCCAGCATTTAGTGCACATTCAGGTCATATCAATACACCGCCACTCCAGAGTTACTACGGCGGCTATCCGACCCATTTGGGTCAGCTTCAGCAGCCACGGCATCAGGATGGGTGTTATGAGTATGGGAACATTGGTCACATCAGGAGGTATTGCCCTAGATTGGCGAGTAACAGATCTCGGCAAGATTCTCGTGCCATCATACCGGCAGCGGTTGCTTCACCGCCTGCTCAGCCAGCTAGAGGTAGGGGTCAGGCAGCTAGAGGTGGAGGTCAGGCCATTAGAGGTGGAGGTCAAGCCATTAGTGGTGGAGGTCAGACCGTTAGAGGTGGAGGCCAGCCAGTTAGAGGCCGTTCTAGGGACGCAGTTCAGAGTGATGGGGCCCAGGACCGATTTTATGCTTTTCCAGCTAGGCCTGAGGCCGAGTCATCTGATGCTGTGATCACAGGTATTATTCCAGTTTGCCCTAGAGATACTTCAGTTCTATTTGATCCATGATCTACTTATTCCTATGTGTCCTCCTATTTTGCTTCATATTTGGTTGTGCCTTGTGATTCTCTGAGTGCTTCTGTGTGTGTATCTACATCGGTGGGAGACTCTGTTGTAGTAGATCATGTCTATCATTCGTGTGTGGTTACTATTGGTAATCTAGAGACTAGTATGGATCTTCTATTTCTTGATATGGTAGATTTTGATGTCATCTTGGGCATTGATTGGTTATCCCCTTATCATGCTATATTGGATTGTCATGCCAAGACAGTGACCCTAGCTATGCCGGGGTTACCTCGGTCAGAGTGAAAAGGAACTCCTAATCATTCTGTCAGTAGGGTTATTTCTTATATGAAAGCTCGGCGTATGGTAGAGAAAGGGTGTCTAGCCTATTTGGCTTATATTCGCGATCCCAGTGCGGATGTTCCTTCTATGGACTCAGTACCAGTTCTTCGTGAATTTCCAGAAGTATTTCCTGTAGATTTGTCGGGGATGCCACCCGACAGAGATATTGACTTCTGTATTGATTTGGCTTCGGGCACTCAGCCCATTTCTATTCCACCATATCATATGGCCCCGCCAGAGTTAAAAGAATTGAAAGAGCAGTTACAAGACTTGCTTGATCAGGGATTCATTAGACCAAGTGTCTCGCCCTGGGGTGCACCAGTATTATTTGTAAAGAAGAAAGATGGCTTTATGCGGATGTGTATAGATTATCGGCTGTTGAACAAGGCCACTATCAAAAACAAATATCTGCTGCCAAGTATTGATGACTTATTTGATCAGCTTCAGGGTGCCAAGGTATTTTCGAAGATCGATTTGAGGTCTGGTTACCATCAGTTGAATATTAGGGCATCTGATGTCCCTAAAACAACTTTACAGACTCGGTATGGGCATTACGAATTCCTAGTGATGTCATTTGGGTTGACAAATATCCCAGTAGCATATTTGGATTTGATGAATCGGGTGTTCAAGCCTTATTTGGATTCTTTTATGTTTGTATTCATTGATGATATCTTGATTTACTCCAACAGTCGAGAGGAGCATGAGAAGTATCTTCTAAGTGTGCTTCACACTTTGAAGAATAATCAGTTATATGCCAAGTTTTCAAAATGTGAGTTTTGGTTAGACTCGGTTGCCTTTTTGGGGCATGTTGTATCTGCAGAAGGCATAAAGGTGGATCCTAAGAAGATTGAGGCTGTTCAGAATTGGCCTAGACCTACTTCAGTTATAGAGATCTAGAGTTCCCTGGGTTTAGCAGGCTATTATCGTCGGTTCGTGGAAGAGTTTTTATCTATATCAAACCCATTGACCAGACTGACCCAGAAAAGTGTCCCATTCAGATGGTCAGACGAGTGTGAGTTGAGTTTTCAAAAACTCAAGACTGCTTTGACTACGGCTCCGGTGTTGGTATTACCCACAGGTTCAGGATCGTATACAATATATTGTGATGCATCTCACATTGGGCTTGGTGCAGTATTAATGCAAGATGGCAGGGTGATTGCATATGCGTTGCGGCAGTTGAAGGTTCACGAGAAGAATTATCCTGTTCATGACTTAGAACTGGAAGCCATTGTTCATGCACTGAAGATTTGGAGGCATTACCTCTACGATGTCTCGTATGAGGTATTTACTGATCATCGTAGCCTTCAGTACCTGTTCAAACAAAAAGATCTTAATTCGAGGCAGAGAAAATGGTTAGAGTTGTTGAAATACTATGATATCACCATTTTATATCACCCCGGAAAGGCCAATATGGTGGCTGATGCTTTGAGTAGAAAGGTTGTAAGTATGGGCAGTCTTGCGTATATTCCGGTTGGTGAGAGGCCATTAGCTGCAGATGTTCAGACTTTGGCTAATCAGTTTGTGAGGTTAGATGTTTCAGAACCCAATCGGGTTCTAGCTTGCACAGTCGCTCGGTCTTCTTTATATGAGCATATTAGAGAGAGGCAGTATGATGATCCTCATTTCCTTGTCCTTAAGGACACGATGCGGCACAGTGATGCCAAAAAGGTTGCTGTGGGGGAAGATGGAGTTCTGCGAATACAGGGTCGTATTTGTGTGCCTAATGTGAATGGGCTTCGTGAATTAATTCTTGAAGAGGCACCTAGTTCCAGGTATTCTATTCATCCAGGTACCGCCAAAATGTATCAAGATTTACGGGAACATTATTGGTGGAGGAGAATGAAAAAGGATATAGTTGCATATGTAGCTCGGTGTCTGAATTGTCAGCAAGTTAAGTACGAGCATCAGAGACCTGGAGGTTTGCTTCAGAAGTTAGAAATTCCTGAATGGAAATGGGAGCATATCACTATGGATTTTGTTGTTGGACTCCCACGGACTCAGAGAAAATTTGACGCAGTTTGGGTCATTATGGACAGGTTAACCAAATCAGTACATTTCATTCCAGTGGCAATTACCTATTCTTTATAAATGTTAGCTGAAATTTACATTCGTGAGATTGTCCGCCTTTACGGTGTGCCCGTGTCTATTATTTCAGATCGAGGTACGCAGTTTACCTCACATTTTTGGAGAGCTGTACAGCGTGAGCTAGGCTCGCGAGTGGAATTGAGTACATCATTTCATCCACAGACAGACGGACAGTCAGAGCGCACTATTCAGATATTGAAAGATATGCTTTGCGCTTGTGTTATAGACTTTGGAGCTTCTTGGGATCATTTCTTGCCACTTGTGGAGTTTACTTATAATAATAGCTATCAGTCGAGCATTCAGATGGTTCCACATGAGGCATTATACGGAAGGCGATGTCGTTCGCCAGTTGGCTGGTTTGAACCGGGAGAGGCTCGATTATTGGGTACTGATTTGGTACAAGATGCTTTGGATAAGGTCAAGATTATTCAGGATCGACTTCGCACAGCTCAGTCTAGGCAAAAGAGTTATGCCGACCGTAAAGTTCGTGATATTGCATTCATGGTTGGAGAAAGAATATTGCTCCGAGTTTCACCTATGAAAGGTGTAATGAGGTTCGGAAAGAAGGGCAAGTTGAGCCCTAGGTATATCGGACCCTTTGAAATTCTTGAAAGGGTGGGTGAAGTAGCCTACAGGCTTGCATTACCACCTAGTTTATCAGCGGTTCATCCGGTGTTCCATGTGTCTATGCTCCGAAAATATCATGGTGATCCGTCCCATGTGTTAGATTTCAGCTCAGTCCAATTGGCCAAAGATTTGACTTACGAGGAGGAGCCGGTGGCTATTCTAGCCCGGCAGGTCCGGCAGTTGAGGTCTAAGAGTTATCCTTCAGTTCGAGTGCACTGGAGAGGTCAGTCGGTAGAGGCATCTACCTGGGAGTCCGAGTCGGACATGCTGAATAAATATCCACACCTTTTCTCCACTACATGTACTTTTTCTAACTCCGTTCGAGGACGAACGTTTGTTTTAGAGGTGGAGAATGTGATGACCCAAAATGTTATCTTTAAATTTAATAAGTAATTCTGTGTTCTAAGACCTCAAAAAGCACTAATTATCATTCATCGACTTGCGTGTGCAGTCCGTACAATTTTTCGAAAAATTTTTATGTGAAAAATGGATTAAAATGCGAAATAAAGCTTTAAAACTCAACTGAGTTGACTTTGGTCAATATTTTGAGAAAATGGACTCAGATCAGTATTTTGATAGTTCCGGTAGGTCCGTATCGTGATTTGAGATTTGAGCGTATGCCCGGAATCGAATTCCGAGGTCCCTAGCCCGAGATATGGAATTTTGATGAAATATTAAAAGCTTGAAAGCTTAATTAGTTTTTAAGAATTTACTGATGTTGAATTTATTGACACCGGGTACGTATTTTGGTTCCGGAGCCCGTATAGGTCCACTATAATATTTATGAGTTGTCTGCCAAATTTGGTGAAAAACGGTGTTGATTTGACGAGATTTGGACGTCCAGTTGTAAAAATATAAGTTTTAAAATTTTCTTGAAAATTTTCTTTGATTTGATGTCCGATTCATAGTTCTAGGTATTAGTTTGGCGATTTTATCGTGCAAGTAAGTTCGTATGATATTTTAGGACTTGTGTGTATATTTGGTTTGGAGCCTCGAGGGCTCGGGTGAGTTTCGGATGAGCTACGGGATGATTTCGGACTTAGAAAATCTGGTTTTATGCAGACTTCAGGCATCTGGTGTGTTCTTCTTCGCGTTCGCGAAGGTACTCTCGCGAACGCGAAGAGCAAATTGGGGCTGACATGTTTTGTGCTTCGCGTTCGCGACAGATTGAACTCGTTCACGAAGGCTTGAGGTGCAAAGCTTCGTGTTCGCGATCGAAGCCTCGCGTTCGCGAAGGAAAAGAGGCTAACCAGGAAATTGCCTTCGCGTTCGCGAAGGGAATCTCGCGCTCGCGAAGGACAAGCCAGGTAAGCTTCGCATTTGCGAAGTAGCCCTCGCGTTCGCGAAAAGTAAAATTGGGCAACACAAATTTTGTGCTTCGCGAACGCGAGGCACTGACCGCGTTCGCGAAGGGTAAAAATCCCAGAAACATAACTTAAGTTCTGGAAATGGGGTTATGACCCATTTTCAAATTTCCAATTTTTGAGCTCGGGTAAGGCGATTCTTGGGCTATTTTCACGGGAAAACATTGGGGTAAGTATTCCTTATCCTATATTGATTATATTTCATGATTCCATACTCATTTATATCATGAATCCGTGAATTTATGGAAGAAAAATCAGATTTTTATAAAATCTTCCAAAAACGAAAATTTAAGATTTGAAGGTCCATTTGATATCGGAATTGGATAATTTTTGTATGATTGAACTCGTAGCGGAACGGGTATTCAGATTTCGTGAGTTTTTTCGGGATTTGAGATGTGGATCCCACTGTCGAATATTTAAATTAATTTCGGATTTTTATCCGAAAAATTAATAAATTCATATGGAATTAATTCCTATGATTCGTATTGAGTATATCGAATTGTTTGTGAATAGATTTGAAGCTTTTGGAGACAAATTTAAAAGAAAAAGTTGTGGTCAAGTAATTGATTGGAATTTGCAAAGCGAGGTAAGTGTCGTGGTTAACCTTAACTTGAAGGAATAGAATTATGTGAAATACATGTGAACGACGTATAGGCGAGGTGACGAGTGTCTATACATCGTCAAATTAATTGTTTGCATAATTACTTGAAAAATCATAAATCGTTTTAAATCATGAATTAATTATTATAATAATTATTTCTCTCCTATTCTTTGTCAAATATTAATTCTTGAATTCCTGCATTAATTGTTACATGCTATTTTAATTATGCGTCTTAATTGTTATTTTACATTTAGCATATTAAATATTAAACTGTCTATTTTCTCCCTAATTTCCATAATAATTTGCTATTTGTCATTGTTTGTTTTATAATTAAATTATAATTATTGTATGATTGTTGTCTTATATATTTTATATTAAATATTACATTTATTGGGGAAATTTCTTCTATAAGAATTGCTAAATTGCTATATTGGAGGATCGGGTTGCACGCCGCAACAGACTTATTAAAAAGTCCATATTGGAGGATCGGGTTGCACGCCGCAACAGACTTATTAAAAGTCAATATTTGGGGGATCGGATTGCACGCCGCAATAGACTTATTTAAAAGTCAATATATATACTTGATTAAAAATAATTATATGAGAGGATTGAAAATGAATATATTGTGAGAGCGGGTTGCACGCTGCAACAGAATTGAATGAGAGGATTGAAAATGAATATATTGTGAGAGCGGGTTACACGCTGCAACAGAATTGATGGAAATGATATTTGGTTATGACTGCTGAATTGGCTTCAATTATTATAAATGAGTTACCTGATTTATTTCTATTATTGTTATTGTTACTAATATTGCGTAAAGGTAATGTAAGTGACCCGCCTTAGTCTCGTCACTATTTCGTCGAGGTTAGGCTCAGCACTTACCAGTACATGGGGTCGGTTGTACTGATACTACACTCTGCACTTGTTGTGCAGATTTTGAAGTTGGTCCAAGCGGCATACCATAGACTTGCTCGGATTTCAGCTACTCAGAGGAGACTTGAGGTATAACTGCACGACGTCCGCAGTTTTGAAGTCCACATCTACTTTACTTTAGCTGTGTGTTTATTTCCAGACAACTTTATTTTATTCAGGCCCTTATTTGTATTATTCTAGAAGCTCGTGCACTTGTGACACCAAATTCTGGGATGGTATTTAGACACCGTTTATTTTTATGGATTATACATTATATTTCAGACTTTACTTCCGCAATCGTTCTTTGTTATTAATAAATTTAAAAATTATTTACAAATTGGTTAATATTATTCTAACGTTCGCTTGCCTAGCAAGTGAAATTTTAGGTGCCATCACGGTCCGAAGGTGGGAATTTCGGGTTGTGACAGTTTAACTACTCGGTTAATTTTCAAAGAATTGAATATGGATTTAAATTACTAGTTGGTTTGCCTAGTTATAGTGTTGGGCACCATCACGACCTATAGGTGAAATTGGGTCGTGACTGATATATTGTTTATGATTTGTTCTTACAGGTTCTTATTTTTTTTTTGCACATTTATGTTAGTATAGATAATAGAACATTCAATTTCTACACACATTTGAGAGTTTTTATGAGTAATAAAATCAGCCTGTAGGCACTTTGCAAGTGGAATATTCGTTTTAATAGAAGCTATTATAGCATGTTAATTAGCTGCTAAATTTTATCAGTCCATTACCAATGCTTATCATATAAATTTACATGTACTTACCTTAAAAGTGATATGATTATGTAAATACTAAATATCTTGTACATAGTCAATGCATTGAACTTATACAATAAACTAGTTAATTTACTCACCATTCGCGCGGTTAAAGGAAAATCAAAATATGAATAAATAATAATTGTTAGAATTTTTATTATAAAAAATTAAGCTTTAGTAATCGATCAACGAAGCAACAATAATTGTTAATTTCAAAGTCATCCTTAATATTTATTAAAATATAATTCTTATTCTTGTGCTTTTTTTTTTACCAAAAATAAATAAATTTATGAAACAACAAAGTAAGTATCATGTTTAAAGAAAAAAAGTAAGTCTCATCAAGTCTATTCTATATCTCAACATCATTCAATGAATGATCAGAGAAGTAGTAAGATCAGCTTTATCTTTTGCATATTCTCCAATATAACAATATCAATTGTTCCTTTTTTTAAAATCATTTTATATCAAAAGCCACTTAGCTAATAATTAATTAGGCTTTGTGTTAGGTGTGCGTATAAATATATGAAAAGAAGAATTCCCCTCCAAAACAAAAGCAATAAGTAAAATTGTACCTGACACAATAAAGGAGTTTTCATTTGAATTTGTTTACCCACATGTGAAATAGAATTCAATAAAGCATAAGTCAAATAGCCAGTAACCTGAAAAGCAAAGCCTTGGTCAATTGTGAAATGTAAAGAAACATATTAAGATTCAAATTAATTCCCCCCAGATATCAAGGTATAATATTACAAGAATAATTATTACATCCACTTCATGTTAATATTAATAAAAAGAGATTCCTGCGTTTTAATTTGAAAATAATGCTATAACCTAAAGAACTTTACCCTAAAAACAGTCACTGCAATGCATAATTACCTGTTAGCCAAATCTCATAAACTAATATCTGCAAAAATAAAGAAAAAAAATCAAAATCCGAGAGTGTGGAGCGGGGGCGTAAGCCATGAATCTTTAGTCTTTTAGTATTTAATAAATTTATAAAATAAGATATAAGTAAATAAAAAATCTGAAAATATGTTCAGAATTTTAAAAAAAACCGTTAACCCATTAAGAATATATATATATATATATATATATATATATATATATATATATATACACACACTAATATATACTATAAACGTATTGGCATATTACCACATATACTCTTCTAGTATATTTAGAATAGAGTTAATATAAACTCAGTCAAGAAACTATAAAAGAAAATATAAGACTTACTCTCGGAGAATTATTTAAAGAATGAAAGATAGAACCAATTAAGAACTGAAAAAGTTAAACAATATAAACATACCTTAATAAAATAGAAAGATGAAGAATAAGAATTAACAAAAACATACGCATGGTATCACGAGGGAGCACCATCGTGTGGTGATATAGGGCAGTGAAATATGTTCTTGCTTTTCCATTGAGCCCCTTTTGAGAAGAAAATAATATAAAAAAAAACTTTCTCACTTCATATAAGAGGAATTTCATCTCCTTCCCCAAAATTTTGTTCACTTATTAAGAAGTCAGAATTCATATCAGGCAAATGTAGAGCCTTGTGAAATTGTAGATGAACTCTTACTAAGCAAGGCGTATAATTCTTCTATGTTGAGTATGTTCTTTGTGCTGCACTTGATGAAGAGAAAAGTAGAGTACTGAAAAAATGTGATAAATACAAAGATTATTCCAGCTTTAAATTACTATCATTATTTTCATTTTCATAATTGAAACTGCCGTATACTTTATTGTTTACAATTGCAATGGTTGTACCCTTTCTTTTTAATGCTAAACCGTTACATTCTTCGGTCATAATTCTTTATTAAGAGGTGTGAGTTATGGGGTGTGAATTTTTTTAAAATAATTTTATAAAGGGAAAAAAAAACAGAAAAAGGAGAATAAAGATAAATAAACTCCTACACTATGAAGTATGTCACATTACCTTTTTCATTCCCAATTATATATATATATATATATATATATATATATCCTATTGCGGTTGCGAATCTAAGATCAGATTGACCATCACCCTCCGCGTGCATCAAATACTAAACAATCATCTGCACCGTCAACCACCAACAACAATCACCTACCATCAGTAACCACAACATAAACATTAAATAAATAGTTTTTACAATATCAATACAATTAAGTTTTTCTCTAATATATTTTTATATAAGATATATTTATAATTATCTTAAAAATTACACATTCTTTTTTAAGTTAAATCATCCCTTTATATATACGCATTCATATGCTGAAAAAACAAACAGGGTTAATTATTTAATATTTATATTTAGAAACAACAATTTAATAGTAATCAAATTTGTATTCAAATTCAAATATTTTAATTTTAAACTTAAAAATAAATTGGGGTGTTTTATAACTTCATTCCGCTTACATCGCGATAGGAAAGTAGATTCTACGGCTTAGTCATGATCATGACAATTAAATTACTCAGATAAAAATGGGGCTTATTTATCTCAAAACAAAGCTATTGGAGATTTGGAAATTCTGGAGAAGATCTTCTACTCGTGATAATAATAACATGTATAACACATAAGCGAAGCTAGAATTTAAAGTCAATGGGTTCAGGGTTTTAGTCCTTTTAAGTTATTGAGTTCTAAAGTAATAATTTGTACATTTTTAATGAATTTATTTAAACAAACACAAGGTACGGACCCAAATTATTGTGTTCGTCGAACCCGTAAGTCCTTGTTGTAGAGGGTAAGCCGTGAAATATTTGAGCAAAAAAGTCCTTACCAACATGGCAGAATCAACACAATGTTTTCTTTTGGGTGACAATTTGAGCCCAAACTCATCCAACCCGCCTAGAGATTAATGGGTTGGGCTAGAAACATTTTAGCTCATGGGTCTATTTGGGCTGAGTCCAAGTTACAAATATTATAGCCCATTCTAACCCATGAATTAGTCCAAATACAACCCATGAGTTAGCTCACCCAAAATAAAGGGCTTGTCTGGAAATTTACTTAATTGTCCCATCATTAGTTTCTGTATCTAAGTTGAAAAACGAGAATCAAAGTATCTAAGTTTTAATGTAAATATGAATAATTTTGTAACTTAGTTGTGGTGAAATTTTTTTATTTAGAAATAACATAAAAGATATATTTCAGTTTACAAATTTTAAATACTAATTTGTTATTTAACAAAAAATACTAATAGCATTTTTGTTTTTGGAAAGGAGGGAGTACTTCTTAAGTGGGGAGTAGGGCTTCTTGTATTACATTGTAAAAAATAAATAATAACTACATAAATAGATATAAATCAAAGTATGTACGAAAAATTATCTGGGTTATTTTTCTCTAAAAGACTTTTTCAACAAAGTTTTCTAAGAATTCTGTGTGGCCGGAAGGCTCTTTTCTAAATGAATTGTTTTTGAAACAATTCCAGCATCGGGAAAAACAAAAACAAAACAAAAAACTTCAACTAGTCAAACCTTTATCTTGCACAAAAACTTTCTTCATAATATTTTCTGAAACATTGTTCAACTGCTATTTTTTTGCTTTTTTTCCTCCTTTTACACTTATAAATATTTGTTTAGTTTAAAAAAGTTATAAAGGCTCATGAATAGTTGAGTTTAAGATTAATTCATATGTGTTTGTTAGCTAAAACTTTAAAGGCAAAATATATAAAGACCCCATTAAATTTGTCATAAAATATATTTGAACACTTAAACTAAACTTACATTTCTTTATCCCCAAACACATCTCAAGTGAATTTTTTCCCCCTTAACAACTGAAATGGCAAAAAAATAGAAACAAAAAAAAATTAAAAGCATGTACGTAATAAAAAATAAAAATAAAAAGGTGGGGCCCATCTTCTTTCTCCATTTTCCTCCTCACCCCCCGTCCCTTTGTTCTTCACATCTAGTGCAGTAAATTTTGAAGCTTTAGAGAAGCAACAAAGGAAGCATTTGATGATGATTCAAGCCAATGGAGTGTTGTTGAAGCATTCTAAAGATCAGAGTACTTCGGTGGTTTTCCGGCTGAGTCACGGCGAGTCGAGGCAGACGGGAACTGTCTTTTTACGGCTTGTGGTAAATCTATAGGGATGACGACAGTGTCGTACGCCAGAGAACTGAGACGGCGGACGATGCAGAGATTCTTGGAAGATCTTGGATCGGTTAGCGAGGAGGAGAAAGAAGTGATTGAATCGGCGATTAAGAACATGTATTCTCCCGATCTGAAATTTAGGTGGGGTATTCTTGTGGTTCAAGATTTGTAGCTGTTAGCTAAGAAGGAAGATCAAGTGGCTCTCGACTCGGCCTTTTCTGAGCTTGTTCAGCTCGACAAGCAGCGGTAATTTCCGACGTGGAAAATAAAAGGAGTATAAATTACAAAAGATGGAAAATTTGTGACGTGACGATGGAATGGTGTTGACGTGGCGGGCGTGAAAAGCGCCTTATATTGTGAAATGGTTTTAGTATTTTTACGGAGGAAAATAATTCACTCCAAATATGTTTAGGGAGGGTAAAAAACACGAAAGTTATAAAAGCTCATGAATAGTTGAGTATAAGATTAATCCATATGTGTTTCTTAGCCAAAAATTTAAAATTAGATATATAGCAATTCATCGTCAGTGCATGGAAATAAATAAATTATGAGGAAACTAGGAAAGTAGGTAGCATATGTGTATAAAAGGATAAAGGCTTTATTTATGCAAGATGGAGTATGATTTTAATTTGTAAAAACATGAGTCAAGTTGGGCGGGTTGGGTTATGACCCATTATTTAGCCCATCTTTACCTACTCCATCTTAGCCCCAAGTACACTTTGGATTAGATTGGACAATGACCCATTTATTGACTCATGTTATCTTGACCCGTTAAATTTAACCCAACACGTCTATTTGTCACCCCTAGTTTTTCCAAATGAAAAAGATATTATTGCATATTCTTCGTACTATACTACTATATACTACAATAACAGGAAAAATTTACTTCTCGTCCAAAGAATCAAAAAGGAGTCGATCGAAATGAACTAAGAATGGAGACAACATGCATGATCAAATACAGGTGGAGCCAGAATTTCAACCGTATCAGTTCTAAATTTTAAAAAAGGACCATGGCCTAAAGCTAATATAAACAAGCATACTAAAGAACATTTATTAAAAAGGAAAAAGTTTAAGTTTTGCTTATTAAAAAAGGAAAATGGTATTCTAAACGAACAGTAGGCTTCTTCGTGTGTCTTTCATGTGATTCCAAAACCCTTACCATTGAACCCAGATCCCTTTTGCTACTAGGTTCAGCGTGGTATATTTATATAGAAGCAGTGAATTTTTCAATACAAATATAGGGTCCTTAAAAAAGTCAATGAATTCGTCCGAACTCGCACCCAATACTGTAACTCCGCCCCTGGTATAACATTATCACCAACAATATAACTAATAGTTGCAATACAAGTAATATAAACGATGACAACGAAGCAACAACATAAAAAATAACTTTTAGTGAAAATAATAAGATTTTAATTGTTAAAATTTTTGAGAGAATAATTTTTCTTAAATGTTATTTGACTTTACAAACAACTCAGATTTCTCATTCACAATATTAGGTTACCCCGCCATTTGAAAAGTATTTGTCATATTTCAAAAAAAACTTCTAAGTACCTATATTTCATGATCTAGAGTCCCGATCTACGCCATCATAGTTTACGTTCAATTGAGCAACAAAGAATTTTTCTTACCATTTTCTCATGCTAAATTTTAAGAATTCATTAATTTCCTATATTACAATAATATGAACTTCAAATATTATATTTGGTAAGAAAATTATGAAAGCAACCTATTTAAAGGGCTTTCTCCTCTTGCGATAGGCAAGTAATATAGCAGACTAAAGAGAAGAAAAGCTTCTTAATTCCTAATTTGCTCTAATTTCTAAGCAATGGATTCAGGGAAACGGGGATCTAGTTCTAAACAAGAACTTATCAAGTGAGTTTCTTTTCCATTTCGTTTTCTGTTTCCTCTTTTCTTGTTATTTATTTTACAACTTTTATGAAGTTTTTTATGGTGTTTTCAATTCTTAATTAGTGAAATGAAAAAGAAAACGAGGCACTTAAGCTCGAAAATGACGAACAAAAGAAACTCCTTGAAAAATTGCATAAGGAGACTGTCCAATTGAAAACTGAGGTTAGCTTTCATCTCACCAATATTCAGTTTTGAAATGCTTTAGGGATTATTGACTTTATCTCATTTTTTCTTTTGCAGTACGAGAACCTGTCAAGTTTTAATCCTAGAAACATCGAGTGCGATTGCACATATATAATTAAAAAACTGGATATTACTAAGATAAAATTGTTGTAGCTTTCTCTTTTTGGAGGAGCAATTTTATTCTTATAATTTACCTAATTAATTATCTTTGATTACCCGAAAAATGGATAGAGTTGAATTTATACGTAGTTCTAAGGATACGTAGTATAACTTAGTATAAATTAGAAAAATAAGTAAAGGTATATCGAAATCAACTGTAAAACGAATGAATACAAACCCAAATTGAATAGAGAGTGATTAATAAGAGAACAAGATGAATCAATATTAAAAGCCCAAAAAAGGATAGTATTTGCTAGATGTTATGTACATTTCAGTGAATCTCAATGTGTCTCTTACAAATGATAACAACTCTTAGGGTGTGTTTGATATGAAGAAAAATATTTTCTAATTTTTTCATGTTTGGTTTGTTTAAATATTTTGTAAAATATTTTCCTTATGAACTCATTTTCCTCCAATTAGAGGAAAATGTTTTCCTTATCAAGAGAAGGAAAAATATTTTCCAAAACTCCTTCTCAACTTTCCCCACCCTATTTTTCACCCTCACCAACCCACCCCACACCCCCACACCCACCCACCTAACCCCACCTCATGCCTACCCACCCCACCCCTCTCTCAGAAAAGGTTTTTGTTTTTTCAAATTTTAGTTTTTTTTAATTAAAAACTACCCTCTATAGCCCCTCAAAATTTTAATATCCCATGTTTATTTCCACTGACACGAAATGGCCCTTCGGCCCAAACTTATTGCATCTAATAGCCTGAAATATCTATTTTGTATATTTTTTGTATAGTGGCAATATGTTTTGTATATTTTTTGTATATTGACAGTCTATTTTGTATAGTAACAGTCTTTGTAGTATATATTTTGTATAGTGACAGTCTATTTTGTATATATTTTGTATAGTGACAGTCTATTGTATATAAATTGTATAGTGGCAGTCTATTTAGTATATTTTTGTATAGTGACAGTCTATTTTGTATATATTTTGTATAGTGACAGTCTATTGTATATAAATTGTATAGTGACAGTCTATTTTAATATATTTTTTGTATAGTGACAGTCTATTGTATATAAATTATATAATGACAGTCTATTTTGTATAATTTTTATATAGTGACAATCTATTTTGTATATATTAAAAAGATATCTTTTCTGATTATTCTCTTTCTACAACCAAAAACCCTAATCCTTATTACAAAGGTTCTTCTTCTTTGCTGTTTGATTTTTTCACGCTGTTTTTGGCTTCTGAAGTAAACTGCAATTCTATTTATTCTCCATTTTCAACAATTTTGCTTACTATTTTCATGTTTGTCTATGGCGGATGAAAACATTACCAACGACGAGGTTTATGACGATGCGCCGGTGGAGATCGTCGTCGACGAAACACCTGATACTGCGTGGAAAACCTCTGCACTGAAACAGAAGATAGCAGTACTGGAGCAAGAGAAATCCCAGCTTCTTCACGAGAACGATGTGATCAAACAGAGAATCGAGAAACTGAAGAGCTCAATCGAGGAATCTCAGAACGAAAAATTCGAATTGCTGAAGAAAGAAGCAGAAAGCAGTACTTTTGGGTTAACCACTAGAATTACTTTTGGACTACAAAATGTGTATTGTAATTTTGGGCTACCAGATATTATAGGTTTTACCCGAATAGCTATAAATGATATTTGCTCTTTTTTCCGTCACTACCCACCCTACTAACCCCCACCCCCAACCCACCCCGCCGCAAAAAAAAAAGTTTTACTTTTTTTTTGTAATTTCAAATTTTTGTTTTTTCGTTTTTCTGCACCACCCACCACCCACCCCAAAACCTCCCACCCGCACATTTAAATTTCTATTTTTTTCGATTTACTGCCCCCCTCCCAAAGCTCTGCTTCCTGCCCCACCCCCACCCTCCCCCCACCTCCCCTCCGCACTGGGAATTTTTTTTTTTATCTATATTTTCAGTTTTAATTTTTTCATCTTTCGGTTTACATGTTCGAAATTTTACAAGTTCCAAAGTTATAAGTTCGGAGATTTATGTGTTTGGAAGTTTACGGGTTTAGAAATTAAAAATGAATAAGATTACTACTTGTTTTCAAGAAAATATTTTCTTGAAAGAATCTGTGCCCACTACAAATGATAACAACTCTTAATATAGTGGGGGAATTCCATTTTGGATATAATTAAAAATACATAGTGGGGATCCCATGATAGATTAATTAATTAGCTTTTCCTTGATTCAAGCCGTGATTTCTGCCGAGATTCTACCCCCAATTGCGGTTATAATGGCTTTTGTCTCTTGGCTCGATCTCGGCCGCTCTCGATCGTGATCGGTCTCTATTCGCTCGACCTCTATCTAGGCTCGATCTCGATCTTGGTCAATCTCGATCTTGATTGCTCTCTATTTGTTCGACCTCTATTTTGACCGGTCTCTGGAATTCGAACCTGATCCTGGCTGATCTCGATCTTGGTCGGTCTCTGAGGCTCGAACTCGACAACCCAACTTTACATCACAGCTCGATATTATAATGACGAACCTCGATCCATCATGCTCCAATCTTGATTAGTCATACGAAGGGCAAACTCGGTTTTGACCGTATAAAGATAGTTCCCTCATTTCTCGGAAAGAAGGTGGCGAGAAACGATATGATTTTTCAAACTCTGACTAGATGAATACTAACGTCTGTGAGGAGCCCAATTATGACATATGTGACAAACGTCCTGTCGGTCCAGTTACCAAGGCATTAAATACGCGTCAGTCGACGGTCGGCCACGACCAATTTTGAACCGTCGCTTTGAAATCTATAAACAACCTCCTTCTTCATTATTTCAAACTTTTACCTTCAAATATTTTTCATTTCAATCTTCACAGTTCTTTGGCTTCTCCAAAGCCCCTTATTTCCAGGTTTTGAAATATCTTTGCTTGTTCTTCTCAAAATACCAAGTACTTCAATCTCCCTTCTTCTTTGTTCACAAAAATTTAGATGGCCAAAATATCTAAAACCGTTCCGCAGAAAGAGGCTGCTTCCTCATCTTGGTTGGCTGGTGAGAAACCAGTGGTGGAGCCACGCCTTAAAGAACTCATTCCCGGGGGGTGTGTTATCGATTCCGACTTTAAGGTCGAGAAACCCTCATCGGTTGCTGGTCGATGCGAGCCGGTATCGAGATATATATGCTCGATACCCTAAAGCCTTCTTGATTTGGTGAAGAAAGATTGTAATTGGGAAAACAACGAGGTTATGATACCGGCACCGGAGGAAGCGATCACTACCCACGTGGAAGGGTACCTGAGTATTTACACTTATCCTTTTACGTTGGGTCCCCTCGATCCGGTCATCGTCGATTTCTACAACAAATACCAAGTGACCCTCGGCCAAATTCGCCCTTCTTTTTGGAGGATCGTAATACTGCTCCATTTTTTTGTGAGAACATTCGACAGGCTCCCTTTTACCCTTGACCACCTCGTAAGATTATATAACCCTCGACTCTACCGAGGTGGGCTGATAAAGCTTCAACGTCGGGCCACCAAGGCATTCACCTCGAGTATCGATGAAGACAAAGATTGGGGCTGGATGGGCCGATTCGTTCGGGTGAAGACCACGGACCTAATCTCGGCCGAGAGTATGCCATTTCCTGAGAAATGGAATATGAAACGTAAGTATGATGCCATTTTTGATTTTCGTTTGTTGTTTTTACTTCTCCATCCCTTCTTATCGGTGTTTTTCTCGATGCAGCCATTGCTTGGATGCCGAGTGAGGTTCCCCATCTCGAGAACTAGATCAGGAGCCTGGTTTTGATATCAACATATGCCGAGCGCGCGTGGCGCGAGTTGTCAAAGGGCTGGTGGGAGGCTCGTACTCATGGTAAACCTTCATCTTGGCTTACTGATTTGCCTATCGTTCAAGCATTTTTTCAAGCATAAGTTTTACCTACTTTTTTTTTTGTAAGTCTCGGAAAGGATGCGGCCATGAGACCCCCGTCAGGTGATGAAGAAGCTTTACCGCCTATCTCAAAACAGGCGAAGGTGATTAAGAGAAAAAGGGCCTCGAACTCCGAGGGTCAAAAACCCAAGAAGAGAGCGGCCCGTAAACCCAAGGGGAACAAAATCCCACTGACTATGGAGTCGGTCCTGATTCTAAGGGATGAAGAAGAAGAAGAAGAAGAAGAAGAAGAAGGTGACTGGGATAGTGGCCCGTGCACGAGCTAGCACCGATATTCAAAAAACTTCGGTACTGGTGGAAGTTGATACTGCTCGGTTCAGGCTTGATGAGGTCGAGGAGGAGACTTCGACCCAAGTTCCCGAGCCGAGGGGGACCGAGGGTGTTTTACCTCGGGGCAAAGAGACCGTCGAAGAGGCGGTGGATGCCGGTGTAGAAATCGAGCTTGAGGCTCCTCAAGACAGAGGCGACGCCCAAAAAGACCTACTCGGGGTAATAGAAATCGGGGATTCCCCCTCTTTTCCTTCATTTTCCCAGTCGATGATACGCGACGCTCAAGCTGTGGAGACTTGTCACGAGGAGGGAACCCATGTAGAGGAAGTTCCTTTCCGTGGTTATTTTGTCGGGGTAGAAGATGTCACCGGTCCGAGTGACTTGGAGGCTCGAAGAAGAGCTCGAGCAAGGTGGGAGCAACTTGTCTTTTCAACGAAGCCCAACAGGCCCTGAATCAGGTAAGTTCATATTTTCTTTGTCAATTTTCATACTTGTGTTTTTCTTCCCTTGTATAATTCTTTCTTTTTAGTTTTGTAGGCTTCTGTGCTCCATCACGAGGCATTTTTCCGATCCCTTGAGGAGCTGAGCTGGTACGAAGTCGAAGTCCGAGGGCTTACTAAAGAGAGAGATTCCTTCAAGCTTCTCAGTGAGCAGAGAGAAGGAGAAGCAAAAGGACTTCGGGCTGAGCTAGAAGCAGCTCGGAAAGAACAAGCTCATCTGGCCGAGCAGGTAAAAAGAATCTTTGAATTTAATGATATTGACTCGGGAGTGATGGCTAACAGTTCGGTCCCACAGGTCCAGCAAAAGTTCGATGTGATCAGGCAGCTTCGTGTTGAAATGGACGCAGTGAAAACGGAGGCCGAGGAATGGAAGAAGAACATGGACCGCCTCGCCTCAGAAAAGAAGGCTACCCGAACTCAACTGGCCTAGGCTGAGATCCAACTCCGAAGCTTGAAAGAGAAAGCCTTGGTGCAAGCCAAAAAAATCGAGGAGTTCCAATCTCGGTTGGGCTCAGCAACTTCTGATCGAGAGATACTGGCCAACGAACTTACAACGGCCAAATCGGAGGTCAAAAAAGCCACGGTCAATGCTGATACAATGGTAGCCGTTTACTGGTCCGATGCTGAAGATGCTCAGGTTCGAGCAAAGGAGGTTGCTGAGGCTGCTCAGGCTCGAGCAAAATGGGTTGCCGAGCATGCTAAATTCCAGTCTTGAAGGGAGACTCTCGGGGAGATCCATGCTCGTGGCTTCAATCTTACAGCCGAGATCGAGAAAGCTAAGGAGCTTGAAGCCGAAACCAGAGTGTTGGCCTTTCCTGATGATGATGATACCGGGAGTATGAGCGGATCTGAAAGTGAAGGAGGCCTCGAGGGCGAAGATGCTGCTCTGAGAGAGGACTAAGTCCTTTAGTATTTTTTGTGTTTCTTATAAGACCGTTTTGGTCTTTTGTAGAGAAACTTGATCGGGCCATGCTGCCCTTGTAAATGATTTATATATATATAAAACTTTCTTCCTTTCCGTCTTATAATATTGTGAAGTTGTTTTCTAAGATTCGAGGTTTAGACCATTTGATTGAAACTGAATTAGTATAGCCCTTAGACTTTATGATCGACTGAGTGTTTGCTCGAACTCGAAGTAAGGTAACCCTTAGGTGTTTTGAGCGAAGATGGTCTTCTCAAACTCAAGGTAAAAAACAGTCCTTAAGCTTTTGTAAAAAATGATTGTTCAAGGCTTTGTCCCCTTTTTGGCTTGGAAATGTTATCATTTGTATTTGTAATGCCTTGGCATGAAATAAGAAATTTTTCGAGAGTTCGAATAATTTTGTACTCTTAAGAGTTTTTGAGGCTTGATATTATCAAAGCCTTTTATGATTTTGCCGGGGGTAGCCTTTTTAACCGATTTATGAAAGAATTTGAAGGCTTAACTTTTTACAGAATTCGGACGTCTCTGACCCGTGTTGATTCGGCCATAGCCTCTTTAGTTCGGGATTTGCCTCTTGGGCTTATTTTCCCATTTTACTTCGAGCTTGCCCGAAGTGTCAGTCCCCGAGTGGGGTGGCCGTGGCCTATAAAATCGAGGGTTGCCTAAAAGGTCTTATGATCTCAGAGTCTATATAATTCGATCTTGTTTATTTTTTGATCGGCAGTCCCCGATTGTGGGGGTAATCATCCGAACTCCGGTCGGCCCTTAAGCCTGCTTACATAATAGATCGAGGATATGAAATTGTAAAGTAATTTTTTTTTATAAGGTATGAGATATCGGTAAAGAAGAATACTTCTCTTTATAAATCATTATACATATGTACATGTTCTATGCTAGGGCTCGAGCAAACTACGCGGGCATGGTTCGTTTGAACCTTACAATTTTTCCTATAGAGACCCTGTTGCCATGAAGTAACTTCCTTGTATCAAACTTGATATTCGAGGGTAATGCCCCCAGTATTCAAGGTTGATTGTAAAGAGGCCTCGGATATTATTTAATTGTCTAAGTTAGCACGATCAATGGTTACCTCATTAAAAACCTCGCCGGAAAACCCATTTGGGACAAAACCGGTCTAAGGAAAAAAGAGTGCAACGCATGCTTTCAGACCTAAAGGCTTCGTGTTAAAGAATCCACCGTTGTTTCTGGTCGAACACTTGAAAGGGTTAGTTTGAAATATAAATGAACATGGGAGGGCCGTACCTTAGCAGTAGTATCATTTTAGGTGCGATACGCTCCATCTGCTCGGTAGTTGTTTGCCGTTTATTATGCCGAGCTTGTAGGATCCTTTTCCGATGATTTCTAGAACCTGATACGGTCCTTCCCAGTTCGGACTAAGTTTTCCTTTATTTGGATTTCGGGTGTTGAGGGTGACTTTTCTTAACACCAAGTCCCCGATGTTAAAATATCGAAGATTGGTTCTTCGATTGTAGTACCTTTTGATCCGCTGTTTTTGGGCGGCTAATCGGACTAGAGAGGCTTCACATCTTTTGTCCAATAATTCTAGGCTTGTATTCATGGTCTCGTTATTCGACTCCTCTGTTGCATATCGAAACCTGATGCTAGGTTCTCCGACCTCGACCGGGATCAGAGCTTCGGCCCATATCGGCGTATCAAGTCGCATTTTCAAACGAACTCCCTTGTAGCCTTGCCCATATCGGTCCAATAATACCCTGCTCTGATTACTTTGTGAATAGCGAATCGACACCGGAATAATTTCCACAAGTTCCCTCGTGAATTTCCCGTAGGATGTAGGCGGTATCTCCCGGTCCCAAACATATTACCAATGGTCCATCGAACATCATTCTGAACAACGTTCCATTTTCTGACAGAGTGAACCGTGTTGTCTTTGTGCGTAGGGCTCTCGATTCCTTTGGATCTGATGGAAGCTTCCCGTTTTTTAAGTACTCTATGTATTTATTTCTCCAATCCCAGGTTAAACTTGTGAAGTTTATCTGGTCATGACCTTCTTCGATTACCGATCTCATTTGTTGTACGACAGTCCCCGAGTTGAGTTCTTCGTCTTCGACCGATGAACCTAAGTTTGCAAGAGCGTCGTCCTCGACGTTCTATTCTCGAGGTATATGTTGCAAGGACCATTCCTTAAATCGATATAGAGTCACCCGTAGTTTATCCAAGTACCTATGCATTTGGTCTTCTCGGACTTCAAAAGTCCCGTTAACTTGGTTTACCACGAGGAGGGAATCACACTTAGCCTCTATGATCTCCGCTCCCAAGCTTCAAGCTAGTTTGAGACCTGGAATCATGGCCTCATACTCGGCCTCATTGTTAGTTAATTTTATAGTTCTGATAGACTGTCTAACTATATTACCTGTGTGTGATTTTAGTATGATGCCTAGTCCGGATCCCTTCGCATTCGAAGCACCATCCGTAAAGAGGGTCCAGACTCCCGAAGATGTACCCGATTTTATCAGTAGTTCTTTTTCAATATCGGGTATGAAGGCCGGCGTAAAGTCATCCACGAAGTCCGCCAAGATTTGGGATTTAATGGCGGTTTGGGGTCGATACTCAATATCGTACCCACTGATTTCTATGGCCCATTTGGCCAATCGACCCGAAAGCTCAGGTTTTTGTAAAATATTTTGAAGAGGATAAGTTGTTTTAACACATATCGGATGACATTGGAAATATAGTTTTAGTTTCCTAGAGGCGCTTATTAAAGCAAGCGCTAATTTTTCTAAGTGTGGATATCTAGTTTCAGCCTCACCTAAGGTCTGACTGACATAATAAATAGGGAATTGCGTACCTTGTTCTTCTCGGACCAGGACTCCACTTACCGCTATCTCCGAGACAGCTAAGTACAAGTAAAGTTGTTCGTCCATTTTCGGGGTATGAAGCAGCGGCGGGCTCGATAAATACCGCTTTAGTTCCTCCAAGGACTACTGGCATTCCGGAGTCCATGCAAAATTGCTCTTCTTTTTAAGCAGTGAGAAAAATCGGTGGCTCAAATCTGAGGATCTCGAAATGAATCATCCTAGGCCGGCTATCCAACCCGTCAGCCTCTGCATGGCCTTTACATTATCCACTACCGTTATATCCTCGATAGCTTTGATTTTATCGAGGTTGATCTCGATTCCCCGATTGGACACCAAGAAACCAAGGAACTTTCCCGAGCCAACCCCGAATGCACATTTTTCGGGGTTGAGCTTCATATTGTACTCCCTCAGTATATCGAAAGTTTCCTGCAAATGCTTTAAATGGTCCTCTGCTCGCAGGGACTTAACTAACATATCATCAATATACACTTCTATTGATTTTCCTATTTGTTCTTCGAACATTCAATTTACTAGGCGTTGGTAAGTTGCACCAGTATTTTTTAGACCGAATGACATTACGTTAAAACAGTAGGTACCGTACTTAGTGATAAACAAGGTCTTTTCTTGATCCTCCGGGTTTATCTATATCTGGTTGTACCTAGAGTAAGCATCGAGAAAACTGAGAATCTCGTGGCCGGCCATGGCATCGATCATACGATCAATATTAGGCAAAGGAAAAGAATCCTTGGGGCATGCTTTATTCAGGTCTTTATAATCTACACACATTCTAAGTTTGTTCCCCTTCTTAGGGACTACCACCACGTTTGCTAGCCATTCGGGGTACTTTACTTCTCGAATGGATCCTATTTTAAGAAGTTTGATTACCTCGTCCTTGATGAAGGCATGTTTGACCTCGGACTGGGGCCTTAGTTTTTGCTCCACCGGATGGAATTTTGGATCCAAACTTAGTCTATGAGTGGTGATTTCCGGTGGGATCCCTGTCATGTCAAGATGAGACCAAGAGAAACAGTCCATGTTAGCTATAAGAAATTGAATAAGCTTTTTCCTGAGCTCGGGACTTAACCCCGTGCCCAGGTATGCCTTTCGTTCAGGCAGATATTCGATTAGCATGATTTGCTCCAGTTCTTCAACCGTTGATTTAGTAGCGTCAGAATCATCGGGGACCATGAAGGATCGAGGGATCCCATAATCATCATCTTCGTTAGTCTTCTTCTTCTCTAGTTGGTTCGAGGCTGACATTTGTGATTGCTATTTGGTATCCCATTTTTCCTTCAAATTTGATCCCTTTGTCGATGAGAGTGATGATATCAGAATTACTTCATCGACGACAAAGATTTTCTTTGCGGCTGGTTGCTCCCCGTAGATTATTTTAATTCCCTCTAGTGTTGGGAATTTTAGAACCTGGTGAAGGGTCGAGGGTACTGCTCTCATGTTGTGGATCCATGGCATCCCAAACAGGGCGTTATACCTCATATCACCCTCGATTACGTGGAACTTCACTTCATGGATGGTCCCGTCCACGTTTACTGGCAAAATTATCTTGCCTTTAGTAGTTTCACATGCTATGTTGCATCTGTTTAGTACCGGGGAGTAGTTTCACATGCTATGTTGCATCTGTTTAGTACCGGGGTTGCGGGCATGACTTGGTCCTGTAGATCATGTTGCTCTATGACCCTCAATCGAATGATGTTGGCAGAACTACCTGGATCAATTAACACACGCTTAACTTGAGTTTTATTCATAAGTACAGATATTACCAGCGCATTGTTATGGGGATCCATGATTCCTTCTGCATCTTCATCATTAAAGGACAAGGTTCCTTTAGGTATGTAATCCTGAGCTCGAGATCGCTTCTCTCTTACAACCGACGCCTTAGTGCGTTTAAACACTGTCCCTTGGGGGACTTCGATCCCTCCGATGATCATGTGGATAATGTGTTGTTGCTCTTCTTGTTCGTTTTGTCTATTGAACTCTCTGTTTTTGAAGTGATTCTTGGCCCGATCACTTAAAAACTCTCGAAGGTGCCCTTCATTAAATAACCGGGTTACCTCTTCTCTTAACTGCCTGCAATCTTCTATTCTGTGGCCATGGGTGCCATGATATTTGCACATTTGATTGGGATTTCTCTGGGCTGGATCGGTCTGCAGAGGTTGAGTCCATTTAGTATCTTTGATACATCCGATAGCCGACACGATGGCGGATGCATCAATGTTGAAGTTATATTCTGACAATCGCGGCACTTCTTTAGGTCTGGTATGCCTGTCGAAACCATTCTTGTTCATCAGCCCTCGAGACCCTTGGCCTCGATCACTTCTCCTTTCACTCCGTAAGGAGTTGCATCCTGGTTCGCTGCCCCTACGATCTCCATTATATGGCCGGTATCGGTCCGTGTTCGACCTCGAATATCGGTCGATGTCCCTTTTAATAACGGACCCAGAAGGGGCCCCCAACTGGTCGTCTTCGACTCTAATCTTCGATTGATATCGATTATGTATATCGGCCTAGGTAACGGCCTGGTACTCGATCAAGTTCTGCTTCAATTGTTGTGAAGCCATTGAGCTATGTTCGTTTAGTCCTTGGGTGAATGCTTGAACGGCCCAATCATCCGTGACCGGTGGTAGATCCATTCGTTCCATCTGGAAATGAGATACGAACTCTCTTATCATCTCGTTATCTTTTTGCCTTACCTTGAAAAGGTCCGACTTCCTGGTCTTGACCTTTATGGCTCCGGCGTGTTCTTTTACAAAATAATCTGCAAGCATGGCAAAAGAATCGATAGAGTTAGGTGGTAAATTATGATACCATATCATTGCTCCCTTTGACAGGGTTTCCCCAAACTTCTTTAATAATAAGGATTCGATCTCATCGTCCTCTAGATTGTTCCCTTTAATGGCACATGTGTAAGAGGTGACATGTTCGTTGTGGTCGGTCGTTCCATTATATTTAGGAATTTTGGGCATGCGGAACTTCTTGGGGATCGGTTTGGGAGCTGCGCTCGGGGGGAAAGGCTTTTGTACGAATTGTTTGGAATCCAATCCTTTCAATCTTGGTGGTGCCCCTGGGATCTGATCAACCCTGGAGTTATAAGTTTCTACTTTTTTGTCATTTGCTTCAATCCTTTTTTTCTCCTGACTCTATCCGTTTTGTTAGTTCCTCGAGCATCTTTATAATTTCGGGGTTAGTCCTCGATTTATGTTCATTTGACCTTACTATTGCTGGCCCCGTTCTGTGGGTGACTTCTCGGAGTGGACCGGGCTCAGGCCTGATCGGTGCCTGGGTTTGGCTCTGCAACTGAGCTATCGCTATCTGTTGAGCTTGCAACATTTCGAAAATCATACACAGACTGATCCCGTCTTCTCCAACATTTTAGGTATTTCGAGCTGCAGATCGAGTTCCACCATGAATGCTATTTTCGGGGTCGGAATATTGGTTGCGAATTAACATCAATCGGAACCACAACTCGAGTTCCAACGGGGTCAATGGGTGTCCTTTCATCCCTGGGCACCAGGTTGTTATTCTCATCTTGATGGCCAGCTTCGTTGTCGATAGGTAGGCCCATTAATCGGGAATTCTTCATTTTTAGCCTGAAATCAAAGATACTTCCAAGATCAAGTGTAAAATAGTGCGTTTTACAGAGATTCATACCAAATAATAACTATTATCCTTAGCCCCACGGTGGGCGCCAAATTATTTATCCGAAAATACGGATAGAGTTGAACTTATACGTAGTTCTAAGGATACGTGGTATAACTTGGTACAAATTAGAAAAATAAGTAAAGGTATATCGAAATCAACTGTAAAAGGAATGAATACAAACTCAAATTGAATAGAGAGTGATTGATAAGAGAACAAGATTAATCAATATTAAAAGCCTAAAAAAGGATAGTATTTGCTAGATGTTATATAAATTCCAGTGAAGCTCAATGTGTCTCTTACAAATGATAATAACTCTTAATATAGTGGGGGAATCTCATTTTGGATATAATTAAAAATACATAGCGGGGATCCCATGATAGATTAATTAATTAAATTTTCCTTGATTCAAGCCGTGATTTCCGCCTAGATTCTACCCCAATTGCGGTTATAACGGCTTTTCTGTATCTTGGCTCGATCTCGATCTCGGCCACTCTCGATCGTGATCGGTCTCTATTCGCTCAACCTCTATCTGGGCTCGATTTCGATCTTGGTCGATCTCGATCTTGATCGATCTCTGGGATTCGAACTCGATCCTGGCTGATCTCGATCTTGGTTGGTATCTGGGGCTCGAACTCGACAATCCAACTTCACATCATAGCTCAATATTATAATGACGAACCTCGCTCCATCATGCTCCAATATTGATTAGTCATACGAAGGGCAACCTTTTTGACCGTATACAATCTTCAAATTTTAGGGGTACTGCAAACTCATTTTCAGATTTAATTGCTATCCTGTTTCTCATAAATTTCTTACAAAAATATTTGGCACTCACATTCTGAGTACTCAGCATCAAAAAGTTAGTCAATTAATTATCACGTCAAATAGTGCAAACCTTTTCAGGCAGACGTTAAGAGTACGTAAAAATGTTGCTAACAAATTTGGCAATTTCTAGTATACACTAGTAGGATAAATACAAATGAAAAGAATTAGCTTCAGTATCGAGTTCATTCGAACAATGTCGATGCATTGAACTTGCACTATAAATAAGGCACGTGTGGAGGTTGATTTGAGAGAAACGATTATTTTTGGAAAATTAGAGGCTACCAAATGGATGTAATTCTCTTGGAAAACCTTTTTAAGAAGGAAACCTTTAAGATTTGACTTGTTTGTTATGTGTTTAAGGTATTGGGATAGCATATATATGTGGTGGCAAATGTATATGTATATATCGAATGTATGTCATGACCGAGGTAGAAATAGAGTATTTTATGCTTTGTTAGACTATGTGCTCAGTTGATTCATGATTTGTTTGACTTATGTTACTATGTTTGTTCTATACTCATGTTATAAATCATGCCTAGGCTTAAGATTAATTGTGAAGGCATGAGAACTTATTCTTGATATGTTGAAAGGTATAATTATTCGTAGTCACATAGAGGTTTCATGAGCACATATCTGCATGATATTAATTAAGTCCCCGTGCACCTTTATCTATAATTATTGAGTATTTACATACACTTTAAATAATGGATACATGATTCAAACGGAAGATTTTGGCACGAAGTGTAAGCGTGCGACTGAGATACAATTATGGCACATTGGACTTGATGATCAAACATTGATTTATGAGGGATGCTATTATACCCCTCTTGCGCTTGGATTTGGATTCGTCTCTCCGGAGTCAGGTGATAACCCATGTTACTTTGGGCCCTGTGAGCGTGGTCGGTACATGGATTTGGTACCGGAACGATACATGAATTTTGTATCGGGTTATGTGATGCATAGATTGTATATCGAGGTACATGGATCTTGTACCGGTTGAGCGTGCATTAGTATTATTGACTCGTTTTGAGGTATTTATTTCAATGTAAATTGTTACCTGACATCCTTATATGCTAATTGGGAGTCCATGCTCCATTATTTGAACATGTCATCTTCCATTGTTATATCTAAGCAGTGATAGGTTTAGTCTATTCTAGAAAGGCATGCTTATCCGTTGATATCTTTAACTCTTGTGTTTCATGATATTACCTATTGTCCAGTTATCAAATTATGCTATTATATTTGTATGGTAAGTATTCAGAAGCATCTAGTCTCGCTACTACTTCTTCGAGGTTAGACTTGATACTTACTGGGTACCGACTGTGGTGTATTCATACTATATTTCTGCACATCTTTTTATTCGGATCCTCGTGTTGGTCCTAACAGAGCTTCCTGTGAGACCCCAGGTGTTTCTCTCTTCTCTTACGTAATATACGTAACGTGACGTGGTTATATTAGGTATATATAATTGGGTATAGCACATTGGGAGAATAAGACTAAAAATGTGTGGTAATATCAAGGAACTAAACTAAAGCTTTAAGTCAAAGGAATCCCTTAAACAAAGGTTCATGGTTAAAGAAATGGCTCGGGTAGCACCCCGCGCGTTCGGAAGGTTTAAGTTAACTTGCACCTATGGGATAAGACTAAGAGTGTATAATATGCTAAGAATAATGTGTTATGAGGTATTATAATATCACACTGGTCACATGTTAAGTTTTGGAGTCAAGCAAGTTGCGAAATAAAGGTCGGCAAAAGTTATCGTAAATTTCTCTAATAAATTTTCTAAACTTTGGGTCAAATGTATCAGATCATTTCTCCCAATATATAAATAGTTATGGGACCCACAACCTGCCAAATCGAAGGTCTACGAGTCTAGTTTGCAACCAAAGAAATCTCACATCAAACCGACATTGGAGTAAAAAGTTATGACTGTTTTACCGCAGACTGTCCGGGCTGAAATCGGGTCGCGAACCGGGTCGGGTCAAACAAGTGGTATAAGTCGGAAAATCCGACTTTTAAGACCCCAAAACATTTCATATTCGTCCCAAAACAGTGAGAAAGCTTAAGAGAGGGTTTCATGGTGTTCTTGAGTGATTAAGGTGTGTTTTTAACGATTTCTATCGTTAAAGTCTGCCCCCGTGCCTAGAAACGCAATCTCTACGCTTTGCAATCGTTTTCCCCTTCTATTAGCTGTGTTTGGAGCTATTTTTGGAAGATAGGAAATTGTTGTTCTTGCTGGTTCTTCAGGATTTATACTTGGTTTGCCAAGGTAATCATCTTGGGACTCTTTTATGATCGTTTTTACAAAGTTCTACGGGCGTTTCGTCAAGTTAGGGTCATATGGCAAATCTGCCGATTTAAACTCATTTATGAACTGTTTATAGGTGCGTATAAGCTGCATATATACAGCGGTTTCAAAGCTTAGGACGTAAGGAACAACTTTTGTGAAGGAACTATAGGCATTCAGACGTTCGTTGGAGAGGTATGTTAAGGCTAAGCTTCGTCCTTCCTTTTAGCACGAATTTTGGGAAATTCCTAAGATGCCAAATGTGATATTTTACTATTCTGTTGCTAGAAAGACCTTCTGTGAAAGGCATTGGTATCGTAGCTGAAGTATTTTCATGATGCTATTAGGTTGATATTCCACTCGTTCGGTTAAAAAGGGTATTCGACATCTATATATGTCATTTTGTCGGCTTTCTTAAATATATGTCCATATATATGAATTCTTATTCGTCTTTGGGTTGTGTGACTTAAAAATAAAGGCATTTAGTATTTGCGATCAGTCCTTCTTCCTTGTTAAAGTGTATTTTAAAATCACTAAAGTGTCACGTCGATTTCAAAATTCTCAAATATAAATTTTATGTTTAAACTACTAAAACATTTGATTTTTTTTGAAATACTTTCTTTTACTAATTATCAAGAAATCAGGTATAAGGACTAAGTGAAGCACCTTAAGCTTTTTATGAACATATTCAGATTTAAGTTATCTTTCTAAAAGTCAAGTTAAGTTTTCAAACTTATTAAAAAAGATATGAGGTTCCACGAGACATTTGTATGCGATACGAAGGTGATTATGAGATTATGAGAATAAGAGTACCAATGAGCCAAGGTTGGCTAAGTTCTTGTTATGGCCTATTATGTGCATTCAAAGTTCATATCATACATGACATATTATGCATGGACTTCGAGATATAATCGGATGTAAGGGGTCTATTTGCCCGAAAGACTATATATATTGTACAGATGGCCACAGGTTGGAAATATGATACTGGTTAGCTACTGGGAGAGACCGCCATGGCTAGCATTTGGTTGGGTATGTAATGCATTTACATCAATATATATGTATTCACGACATACGATTACACGAGCATACCATACATATTTTATTACTATGAGGTTGGATGTCGGCCATGGAGGCTATCAGATTTTCAGTGTCGGGTGGTATCTTTATTACCTTTTTACATCAGCTATGTATGATTCTACTTTCTGCCTTACATACCAGTACATTTATATTCGTACTGATGTTCCGTTGCCTGGGGACACTACATTTTTGTTTCGTGCGTGCAGGTCCAAGTAGGGACTCTGATCGACCCCTCCGCTAGGATTTCGGGGTTCAGCTGTGAGTTGGTAAGCTCCACCTCTTCCTGGAGCTTTCATAGGATGGTTACTTTTGTTGTACAGTTTGGGTATAGTTGGGGCCTTATCCCGACAGTGCTTATGACACTCTTAGAGGCTATTGTGGACACAATATTCTGGATTTCTTTTTGCTGCTTTCAGTCTCCAGCCCATAGGCTTGGCATGTATATATAGGTGTGTAGGCATGTATGTCTTCAGTCGCGGCCTCGTCAGCCAGCTAGTATTTTATTATTTTGTCTTGTCTACCTATGTTTATATGGCTTATTGTTATTTATGTCATAACCTTACGGTCCAGGCTTAGTATTTCAGATGTTCTGCTGCCCGATCTGTTGGACCCCCAGTCTAGTTAGCTAGTATGTTTAGTGGCTAACTCGATCGAATACAGTATCGAGTGCCAGTCGTGCCTGCCCTAGTTTGGGGCATGACAAACTTGGTATCAGAGCAGGTCGTATCCCGGGGAGTCCACAAGCCGTGTCTAGTAGAGTCTTGCTTATGGGTGTGTTGTGCACCACACTTATAATCAGGAGGCTATGAGGCATTTAGGAATGGTTACATTTCTTTCAATTAATAGATCGTGCTATAGAGCGAAGTTATAAGAACATATGAAATCTAAATCGTGCTTTGTGTTTCCTATCTAACAGGCTACCTACGCTCAGGAGATGGCACAGCGAGAGATAGGTATGGATCCGGGAGAAGGTACCAGTCGTTCCCCACCGGGTCAGAGGGATAGATTTCCCTTAGAGGCTCACAGTGAGTCTCCAGTACCCCTAGTTTCAGCTTCCCCAGCACTTGTTGGAGCCCAGGGAGATGCAGTACCCCCAGCCTCACCAGTTCCATTGGTACCTGAGGCAGCTAGAGACACAGGACCTCCAGCACCTATTGTTCCCCCATCAGAGACTGGGGAGCAGGGGATGAGGGAGGCTGTTCAGTTGCTGACTAGGATGGTTTTTATTCATGAGCGACAGCTAGAGTCAGGAGCAGATGCCCGGAGAGATCGGATAGGAAGCTCGACAGTACGAGAGTTTCTTCACTTGGCCCCTCCATTATTTATAGGATCCAGTTCCACTGAGGATCCCCAGGACTTTATAGACCATATGTATAGAGTATTGAGGGTGATGCATGCCTCCGTCACCGAGGCTGTGGAGTTGGCTTCTTTTCGACTACGTGATGTAGCCGTCCTATGGTATGAGGCATGGGAGAGATCTAGAGGACCTGATGCTCCGCCAGCAGAGTGGGAGGACTTCTCTGAGGCTTTTTTAGCCCATTATTTGCCACGGGAGGTTCAGGAGGCCCGTCTTGACCAGTTTCTTAGCCTAAAGTAGGGGGATATGAGTGTGAGGGATTATAGCCATAAGTTTAATTCTTTGGCAAGGTATGCACCAGATATAGTATGTACCATGAGGGCTAGAGTTCATCATTATGTGGATGGTTTGGGGGATCATCTGATTAGAGACTGTAGGGTTGCATCCCTATCGGATGATGTAGATATTTCCCGCATACAGGCTTTCGCTCAGACTACAGAGGACCTTTCCCGTCGGATTCGTGATACTCGCAGGGATAGGGAGCAGAGTAAGAGGGCTCGTACTATGGGGTCTTATAGGGAGCCACGAGTTGATTTTAGGCCCCCACTCTATCGGTATCCACATCGGTCAGCAGGTAGTTTCTCACCACAGATGCAGGGCCAGCGGTTTGATCGTTATATTCAGTCAGGACCGGGGCAGAGCTCAGGCCAGCCTGAGGGCCGTCGACAGGAGCGTTCTGCACAGATGAGACAGCTTACTCCTCCATGTACTCAGTGCGGTAAGCTGCACACCGGGCAATGTAGACAGGGTTCGAGTGCATGTTTTCATTGTGGGCAGACAGGACATTATATTAGCCGGTGCCCGGGGTTAGGCAGAGGTACACCAGCTCAGCCTTCAGGATTCACAGCAGCCTCTTCGCCCTCAGTCCGTGCTCCCCGACTAGATCCATAGTTTACTCAGGGCCGTGGTAGGGGGAGAGGTGGAGGAGACACCTCAGGTTCTAGTGGTGGCCAGAACCGCTTTTATGCACTCACAGGCCGACAGGATTCAGAGGCATCCCCAGATGTTGTCACAGGTATATTGACAATACATTCTCATGCCATTTATGCATTGATGGATCCCGGCTCTACATTTTCATATATTACTCCATTTATTGCTGGTAAGCTTGACATGAGATCTGAGTTGTTGCCACAGCCAGTTGAGGTGTCTACGCCAGTTGGCGACTCTATTGTAGCTAATCATGTCTATCGAGATTGTACAGTGTTAATTAATGACCATCCAACCTCTGTTGATTTAGTTGAATTGGTTATGCTAGACTTCGATGTCATTATGGGTATGGATTGGTTGGCAGCTTGTTATGCTAATATTGATTGTCGTGCAAAGTTGGTCCGATTTCATTTTCTTGGTGAGCCTGTCCTTGAATGGAAAGGTAATGCAGCCACGCCCAAGGGTAAGTTTATTTCATACCTTAGTGCTTGGAAGTTTATTGCTAAAGGTTGTATATACCATCTAGTTCATGTTAGGGATATAGATAAGGAGCGAGCGACTTTTCAGTCGGTTCCTATTGTGAATGAATTCCCGACGGTATTCCCTGACGAGCTTCCAGGAATTCCCCCCGAAAGGGAAATCGATTTCTCTATAGATTTGCTTCCTGATGCGCAGCCTATATCCATTCCTCCCTACAGAATGGCTCATGCAGAGCTAAGGGAATTGAAGGAACAACTGAAGGACTTGATCGATAAAGGCTTTATTAGGCCAAGTACATCCCCATGGGGTGCTCCGGTGCTCTTTGTTCGAAAGAAAGATGGGTCCTTGCGGATGTGCATTGACTACAGGCAACTAAATAAAGTCACTATCAAGAATAAGTATCCTCTTCCATGGATTGATGACTTGTTCGACCAGTTACAAGGTGCCAAATGCTTTTCAAAGATCGACTTGCTATCCGGTTATCATCAGCTACGAGTCAGGGATATTGATATCCCAAAAACAGCATTTAGGACGAGGTATGGCCATTTTGAATTCCTTGTCATGTCTTTCGGGCTTACAAATGCCCCAACAACCTTTATGGATCTTATGAACCGGGTATTCAAACCATTCTTGGATGAATTTGTGATTGTGTTTATTGATGACATCCTGATATATTCACGATCAGAAGCCGAGCATGCAGACCACTTGCGAGCTGTATTGCAGACTCTCCAGGATTACAGGTTATATGCTAAATTCTCTAAATGTAAATTTTGGCTAACTTCTGTAGCTTTTCTTGGTCATGTTATTACCGGCGATGGTATCAAGGTTGATGGCCAAAATATTGAAGCTGTGATGACTTGGCCGAGGCCCTTGAATCCGACAGAGGTTCGTAGCTTTTTAGGCTTGGCAGGGTATTACCGAAGGTTTGTGGAGGGATTTTCCTCTATCTCTGCACCATTGACGAAACTGACACATAAGGGAGCTAAGTTTCAGTGGACTGAGGCATGTGAACAAAGTTTTCAGGAACTAAAGAAAAGGCTTACTATGGCACCTGTCTTGACTCTGCCGGATGGCACCGAGGGTTATGTTATATATTGTGATGCCTCGAGAATTGGCCTAGGTTGTGTTCTTATGCAGCATGGTAAGGTTATCGCGTACGCCTCCAGACAGTTGCAAAAACATGAACAGAACTATCCTACGCACGGTCTTCAGTTAGTCGCAGTTGTATTTGCCCTAAATATTTGGCGGCATTATCTATATGGGGTTCATATTGATGTTTTCACCGACCACCAGAGCCTTTAGTATTTATTTAAACAGAGGGACTTGAACCTACGACAAAGAAGATGGCTAGAATTACTAAAGGACTATGATGTTGATATTTTATATCATCCCTACAAAGCTAATATTGTTGCTGATGCCCTTAGCCGGAAGTCCATGGGCAGTCTAAGCCATGTTGAAGCTGATAAGGTCAAGATGACCAAATATCTATGCCAGCTAGCTAGTTTGCAGGTGCGTTTGGTAGATGCAGAGGGTGGACGCATTCTCGTTCAGAATACGGCAAAATCTTCTTTTGTTACTGAAGTGAAAGAGCGACAACACGAGGATCCTAAGCTTATAAAACTGAGGGAAAGTATTCCACAGCAGCGACAAACTTTATTTGAGCTAACTGGAGATGGAGTCCTTAGATACCAGGGCTGCTTATGTGTACCGTCAGTAGGAGAGCTCCGTGCCAAGATTCTTTTGGAGGCCCATTATTCTAGATATGCAGTTCATCCCGGAGCGACAAAGATGTATCGGGACCTTCGACAGATCTATTGGTGGAATGGAATGAAAAACGATATCGCGGAGATGGTAGCCCAATGTCCCAACTGCCAGCAAGTTAAAGCCAAACATCAGAGGCCTGGAGGCCTAACTCAGTGTATTGAGCTTCCATTATGGAAATGGGACATGATAAATATGGACTTCATCACTGGTTTGCCTCGCACTCCATGGAGGTATGATTCTATTTGGGTAATTATTGATAGGCTTACAAAATCTGCTCATTTCCTGGCAGTCAGGACGACATATTCACCCGAGGATTATGCCAAGTTTTACATTCGAGAGATTGTTCGCCTTCACGGAGTGCCATTATCTATTATCTCTGATCGAGGGGCTCAATTTACAGCATATTTTTGGAAATCTTTTCAGAAGGGTCTAGGCACGCAGGTAAATCTTAGCACGCTTTTCATCCGCAAACTGATGGACAGGCAGAGCGTACTATTCAGACAGTTGAGGATATGTTACGTGCCTGCGTGCTAAATTTTAAAGGAAGTTGGGATGATCATCTACTTCTTATTGAGTTTGCTTATAATAACATCTTCCAAGCTAGTATTCAGATGGCTCCTTACGAAGCACTATACGGGCGGAAGTGTAGGTCGCCGATCGATTGGTTTGAGGTCGGGGAAGCAGAGTTGCTAGGTCCTAACTTAGTCCAGCAAGCAATGGAAAAGGTAAAACTTATTAGAGACCGGCTGCGTACAGCACAAAGTCGGCAAAAGTCTTATGCAGATGTTCGACGACGAGACTTAGAGTTTGATGTAGAAGATTGGGTTTTCCTAAAAGTATCGCCTATGAAGGGCGTCATGCGATTTGGAAAGAAGGGGAAGCTCAGCCCCAGGTATGTTGGACCGTATAAGATTATTCAGATGATTGGTAGGGTGGCGTACGAGCTTGATTTGCCTTTAGGATTAGAAGCAGTCCATCCTGTGTTTCATGTATCTATGTTGCGGAAGTGCATTGAAGATCCTTCACGTATTACGCCCATTGAGGATATTCACATTGCTGAAGACTTATCTTATGCAGAGGTACCAGTAGTTATTTTAGATCGGCAGGTAAGGAAGCTTCGAACTAAAGAAGTGGCTTCCGTGAAAGTGTTATGGCAAAATAACAACATCGAGGAAATGACCTGGGAAGCTGAGGAGGAAATGAGGAAGAAGTACCCCCACCTATTTACGACTTAAGGTGAGTCACATTTAAATAATTGCCAATTATTTCTTTACAGCAACTTAATTGGATTTTAAATGACTTGAAAGTGCAATTTAAATTTCTTATTGCGAAATAGCTATACGAAGCCTAGTAGTTGGAATCTTCAGAATTTGATTTATGCTTTGCAAATGTAACAAATATAGCCTCGCAAATAACGTATTAGCGGACAAGAAATGAAACCAAAGAATTAATTTGACCCATTCGCGGACGAATGTTCTTAAGGGGGGAGACTGTGAGACCCCAGGTGTTTCTCTCTTCTCTTACGTAATATACATAACGTGACATGGTTATATTAGGTATATGTGATTGGTATAGCACATTGGGAGAATAAGACTAAAAATGTGTGGTAATATCAAGGAACTAAACTAAAGCTTTAAGTCAAAGGAATCCCTTAAACAAAGGTTCATGGTTAAAGAAATGGCTCGGGTAGCACCCCGCACGTTCGGAAGGTTTAAGTTAACTTGCACCTGTGGGATAAGACTAAGAGTGTATAATATGCTAAGAATAATATGTTATGAGGTATTATAATATCACACTGGTCACATGTTAAGTTTTGGAGTCAAGCAAGTTGCGAAATAAAGGTCGGCAAAAGTTATCGTAAATTTCTCTAATAAATTTTCTAAACTTTGGGTCACATGTATCAGATCATTTATCCCAATATATAAAGAGTTATGGGACCCACAACCTACCAAATCGAAGGTCTACGAGTCTAGTTTACAACCAAAAAAATCTCACATCAGACCGACATTGGAGTACAAAGTTATGACTGTTTTACCACGGACTGTCCGGGCTGAAATCGGGTCGCGAACCGGGTCGGGTCAAACAAGTGGTATAAGTCGGAAAATCCGACTTTTAAGACCCCAAAATATTTCATCTTCATCCCAAAACAGTGAGAAAGCTTAAGAGAGGGTTTCATGGTGTTCTTGAGTGATTAAGGTGTATTTTTAACGATTTCTATCGTTAAAGTTTGCCCCCGTGCCTAGAAGCGCAATCTCTATGCTTTGCAATCGTTTTCCCCTTCTATTAGCTGTGTTTGGAGCTATTTTTGGAAGATAGGAAATTATTTTTCTTGCTGGTTCTTCAGGATTTATACTTGGTTTGCCAAGGTAATTATCTTGGGACTCTTTTATGATCGTTTTTACAAAGTTCTACGGGCGTTTCGTCAAGTTAGGGTCATATGGCAAATCTGCCGATTTAAACTCATTTATGAACTGTTTATATGTGCGTATAAGCTGCATATATATAGTGGTTTCAAAGCTTAGGACGTAACGAACAACTTTTATGAAGGAACTATAGGCATTCAGACGTTCGTTGGAGAGGTATGTTAAGGCTAAGCTTCGTCCTTCCTTTTAGCACGAATTTTGGGAAATTCCTAAGACGCCAAATGTGATATTTTACTATTCTGTTGCTAGAAAGACCTTCTGTGAAAGGCATTGGTATCATAGCTGAAGTATTTTCATGATGCTATTAGGTTGATATTCCACTCGTTCGGTTAAAAAGGGTATTCGACATCTATATATGTCATTTTGTCGGCTTTCTTAAATATATGTCCATATATATGACTTCTTATTCGTCTTTGGGTTGTGTGACTTAAAAATAAAGGCATTTAGTATTTGCCATCAGTCCTTCTTCCTTGTTAAAGTGTATTTTAAAATCTCTAAAGTGTCACGTCGATTTCAAAATTCTCAAATATAATTTTTATGTTTAAACTACTAAAATATTTGATTTTTTTTGAAATACTTTCTTTTACTAATTATCCAGAAATCAGGTATAAGGACTAAGTGAAGCACCTTAAGCTTTTTATGAACATATTCAGAGTTAAGTTATCTTTCTAAAAGTCGAGTTAAGTTTTCAAACTTATTAAAAAAGATATGAGGTTCCACGAGACATTTGTATGCGATAAGAAGGTGATTATGAGATTATGAGAATAAGAGTACCAATGAGCCAAGGTTGGCTAAGTTCTTGTTATGGCCTATTATGTGCATTCAAAGTTCATATCATACATGACATATTATGCATGGACTTCGAGCTATAATCGGAGGTAAGGGGCCTATTTGCCCGAAAGACTATATATATTGTACAGATGGCCACAGGTTGGCAATATGATACCGGTTAGCTACCGGGAGAGACCGCCATTGCTAGCATTTGGTTGGGTATGTCATGCATTTACATCAATATATATGTATTCACGACATACGATTACACGAGCATACCATGCATATTTTATTACTATGAGGTCGGATGTCGGCCATGGAGGCTATCAGAGTTTCAGTGTCAGGGGTATCTTTATTACCTTTTTACATCAGCTATGTATGATTCTACTTTCTGCCTTACATACCAGTACATTTTTATTCGTACTGATGTTCCGTTGCCTGGGGAAACTGCATTTTTGTTTCGTGCGTGCAGGTCCAGGTAGGGACTCTAATCGACCCCTCCGCTAGGATTTCGGGGTTCAGCTGTGAGTTGGTAAGCTCCACCTCTTCCTGGAGCTTTCATAGGATGGTTACTTTTGTTGTACAGTTTGGGTATAGTTGGGGCCTTATCCCGACAGTGCTTATGACACTCTTAGAGGCTATTGTGGACACAATATTCTGGGTTTCTTTTTGCTGCTTTCAATCTCCAGCCCATAGGCTTGGCATGTATATATATAGGTGTGTAGGCATGTATGTCTTCAGTCGCGGCCTCGTCAGCCAGCTAGTATTTTATTATTTTGGCTTGTCTACCTATGTTTATATGGCTTATTGTTATTCATGTCATAACCTTACGGTCCAGGCTTAGTATTCCAGATGTTGTGCTGCCCAATCTGTTGGGCCCCCAGTCTAGTTAGCTAGTATGTTTAGTGGCTAACTCGATCGAATACAGTATCGAGTGCCGTTTGTGCCTCCCCTAGTTTGGGGCGTGACACTTCCGTACCGGGCTAGGAGATCGTAATGCAGACTTAGGGTGAGCTGCACTTCATGGATCTATTTCGTAGTCTCGACTTTCGAGTACCTATTCATTTTATGTATTTCTGTCAATTGTATTTCAGACAGCTTGACCAGTATACAGACTTGATTTCCTTTCCGTAGTTAGCTCGTGCACTTGTACCACCTTGTCTTGGTGGCGTCTCGTATTGTTCGTGTTTAGGATTTGCTTGTGGTGTTATCAAATATCACTATTTTCAGACTATTTCCATCTTTTATTGCTATATATCTTTGTAAAATAACAAAAATGAACTTTATTTATTATCTTCAGGTTAGCTTGCTTAGCAAGTTCGGCTAGGCACCATCATGGCCTTGAGGAGGGATTTTGATTTGTGACAACTTGGTATCAGAGCCCTAGGTTGTGAAGGTCTCATGAATAACGAGCAAGTCTAGTAGAGTCTTGTGGATCGGTACAAAGACATCTATATTTATCTCTGAGAGGCTACAGGATGTTAGGAAACTACACTTCTTTCATTCTTTATCGTGCGACTTATTGATTCGAAGTTTGAATCATTGTCTTTTATACTCTATCACTGATGGTGAGAACACGTTCATTGGGAGAAGTTGGTCAGGAACAAGCCCCTCAAGCTAGGGCAGTGCGAGGTCGTGATCGAGGAAGAGGCAGGGCCCTATGCTGCAGTCAGAGTCCCTACTTGGGCAGCCGTCGTGGAGCCATCAGTAGCCCCGATGGACGAGCATGCTTTCGATTAGGGTGAGCCAGTTGGACCAGCTCAGGTCTCAGAGGGGTTTATTGCTACCGCGGTACTTCAGGATGCCCTTGTTTGGTTGGTTGGTCTTGTGGAAGGTCTAGTAAAAATCATAGTACTTTATGTGGCACCGACTACTTCTTAGGTCAGGGGAGGGGCATAGACTCTCGCTACTCACACTCCTGAGCAGGTTGCGGCTGGTTATCAAACCCCATGGGTGGTACAAGTTGGGGGACATCCTCCCGTAGCTGCTGTTAGGCTGGTAGTGAAGGCTGCTATGTTTGAGGAGGAGTAGAAGAAGTTTGATAAGTTTAGGAAGATGGGTCCTCCATGTTATGATGGTGATCCTTTAGCATGTGAATATGATTTCTTAGATGGTTGTCAGGAGATTCTACGGAATCTTGGTTTGGTGGAGTCCAATAGGATTGTATTAACTACCTTTCAGCTTCAGGGGCTAGCCAAGAGATGGTGGCAGTCATATGAGTGTAGCAGGCCTGCAGTTCACTTCCACTTATCACTGACCCTGCACCTCCTTCCTCTACGTCAGTTCTCACATCTCTTCTTAGAGAAGTTTATTCCACTCACATAGAGGGAGGAGGTGCATGGTCAGTGACAAGTGGGGATTTTGACTACTTATAGCACCTTTTTGCTTTTGTTCTAGTCTGAAAATATTGATTTATGTTCCCAAAACTAATGAAAGCGTGCAAATTGTAGGATTGTTGGAAGTTCGGTCTCCCATGATGAAATCCAACTCAAAAAGGAGTCTTTTAAATCACAAGGCAATAAAGGGCGCAGAATCAAAGAAGTGTGGTCCGCAAAAGAATTTATGTGGCTGCAAACAAAAGTTTGGACCGCAGAATTCCATTGCGGCCATAGGCCAAATGAAAGAACCCAGCAGGATTGTTGGCCAATATGCGGACCGCACATGAATTATGCGGCCGTAGAACAGGGTTTGCACTGACAAATGATTCAAAGTTCAGAGAGTGTGCAATAGACCATGTCCTGAAGCCTTGCTGAAGTGCGGACCGCACAAGAATTGTGCGGCTGCAGAAGATGCTTCGTAGCTGCAAACCAGAAATGTGCGGCTGCAGAATCCAAGCTCCTGCCAACTGAAGATATCTGCGGACCGCACATGGAATTGTGCGGCCGCAAAACCTCCTGAGGGGCATTTTTGTCAGCGAATTTTGGGCCACTATAAATAGACGAGTTTCACATTTTTAGGTCAAGTTTCGATGTTTGAGCTACTGTAGCCGTTACATTTTGCCATTTTAGGAAGTTTATGATTATTTTAGTGTTTAAACATTTTATTTTATCATTTTAATTTTTGATTATGAGTTTAATTAGCATTTCTTCTTTATTTTCTTTAATTCCCACTATGAGTTGCCAGATTTTTACTAGGGTTGTAACCCAATTTTAGAATTAATGGCTGCAAACATTGATTCATGCCTTTTTGACTTATTCTCTACTTGATAAAAAGATACCTAGTCTAGGATAACTTGGCTAAAAAGGAGTTGGGCTAATTGAGGATTTGAATAGCCTAATTAAAGGGTTTAAACTAGAGATAGTGAGAACCCGACTTGAGCTCATATAAACTATTTTGTTTGATACCCATTTGAACATGAGAAAGCCAAACTGGGCAAAATCACTCTTTGACCGAGAGTATTGAGTGGGTAACGTAGAGTTGAAAGATATAATACACCCCAATCAAAAAAATAAGTAATAATGTATTTAACCCATTAGCTGAATACCTAGGTCACGATCACATTCCTAAGCTTTTTAACTATTTGGTAAAACACCAAAAATAATCATTCTTTTCTTAGCTTACAATTGCTAGAGTAAAAGTAGAAGTAGAAATCAAAACCTTTTGTGGAAGTACAAATTTAGTTAATCCATTAGCTTTCGTCAAATGTATACTCCTAACACCGCTAGTAACTCCTTGTGGAAATCGACCCCGACTCTTTTTTGGTACTATTCTTCCAACGACCGTTTCCACTCACTATTAAGTGCGGATTGGACGTGGATCAATTTTTGGCGCCGTTGCCGGGGAGCTAAAATGGTGTTAGCTATATTTTTTTTTATTTTTTTTTGCCTAAGGGCTAATATATAAATAAAATCCCAAAAATGGGTCCAATGCTTACAAGATGTCCAAACCAAAAACCAAAGTAGAAGTTGCATGAAGCCACTAGCTATTAAAAAAGATAGAAAAGATAAAATCTAATTAACTAACTATTACAACAAGATAAGTTGAATGCTTCCTTCTCCTATTAGTGTATATGAATCCAATTGTCATTGGCAAATACCAAGCAGCACCTATCAAGCTCTCACCAGGCGCCAGGGTATATTGTCCATAGTCTAAAATGAATTCCAAACATCTCCACCGCAGAGTTGAAGTCCGCATCGTCCTCCAAGTGTCGCTAGTATATGATCTCCATATGCAGTGGATTGATTTTGTTCAAGTATTAATCATGTGCTCACTCATCAAGATTAATGTGTAGAAGAGGAAGCCAGGCAAAAGCCAGGATTGAGCTGGCTTTAGGCAGGCTTTACAAGGTAAAGACCAGGCATGCGCTGGCTTTAGGCAGGCTTTGCAAGGCAAAAGCCAGGCATGAGCTGGCTTTAGTCAGGCTTTGCAGGCCAAAGGCCAGGCGTGAGCTAGCTTTGGGCAGGCTTTACAAGGCAAATGCCAGGCGTGAGCTGGCTTTAGCCAGGCTTTACAAGGAAAACGCCAGGCATGAGCTGGCTTTAGCCAGGCTTTACAAGGCAAAAGCCAGGCATGAGCTGGCTTTAGGCTGGCTTTACAAGGCAAAAGCTAGGAATGATCTGGCTTTAAGAAGACTTTGCAAGGCAAAGGCCAGCCTGTGCCTTTTTGTGATCTTGTAAGCACAGATCCTTCCCTACTAGAACCTTTAATGTAGACATCATTCAAAACATTGCTAAACCATCCTCAGATTGAGCTTGAAAGCATGCTAATACCACTGAGAAATGATTCAACAATCTCCAAAAATACCATATGATGGGTTCAGCATCTTCCTTAGCATTTGGACATATCAGTTTCAGAGTCCAATATTGTGAAGCCATCAGTCTGGGGTTCTTCTCTTTGCTATCCTAATCCTAAGGTTAGGTGATTGAGATTTGTCTAGATTGATCAACCTCCTCCCTGCACTAGGCAGTTTAGAGAATGAATGAAACTCAGATGTACCTGCAAAAGAGAACACAATGTTAGCTATAAAATTCGCCACTGAATTGCCTTCTCTGAACACACGTTGAAAGATCACATTGAAGTTTTCCTTCATCTCTATAATTTTCTTCACATCCTGTGCAATTACCCAAGGAGGATCCCACTCCCCTTCTATCGCCTTCTTCATCACCAATGAATCCGTCTCCAGTATGAGAGGGTGAAAATAATGCTCCACACAATATTCCAATCCTTGAAGAATAGCCTTAGCTTCAGCCACCACATTAGTTGTAACTCCTAGGTCTACTGACCTAGCATACACCACATCACCTTCATCATCCCTCACATAAAAGCCTAGGGAGCTAGGTCCAGGATTGCCCTTTGATGGTCCATCAGTATTACATTTGTACCAACCATGACAAGGAAGCTGCCATGTTACTCTTGTAGTGATCAATATAGGTTTATATCCTTCAAAGTATTGAATTATGTCTGGCCATAACAATGGAATATTAGGGATCCAAGCATACCTCACCCTTCCCAGTTGATGCAATGTCCTATTTATCTCATGAATCACCCTATTTGTGGACATTGAACCACCATGTTTGCCTGCATTTCTTCTCTTCCACAGTTCCCAAGTGATGATAGCTGGTACTGCTTGAAATAGTGGCTTTAATTTCGGACAACACTGAGCATACCACCAATGCCTTATAATCTGCTTCAATTGAATCAATTGCACAGAAATTCCATCAACCCCCATGAACAATTTCCATACCTTAGAGGCAGTAGGATTTGTGACAAATATATGCTCAATGGATTCCTCTTGGGGCTGCTGACAACACCAACACCTAGACATCACCATTTGCTCTTGACTCCTCCACATGTCATCGGTGGCTATTTTCTGCCTCCACAATCTCCAGAAGAAGAAGGATATCTTGAATGGCAAACCTTTAATCCATATTAACTTGAATTCATGATTAGGATCTGCCATATGCCTTAGTATTTGCCAAGCACTACTAACACTGAACTTGCCTGAAGGAGTTGGCATCCAGTATGGCTTATCCCAATATCCCTCACTGCCTTCATAGTGCACATTTAGCCTTATATGTTCTGCAATTTCCTCATTGAAAGTTTGATCTAGCAGCTGATCATCCCATGTTTCCCCTTGCCGCAGTTCTGCCACCTCCTAAAGACCTTCATTGATTGGAAAGTCTTCAGGCAATACATGATAAAGTGCACCCAATCCAGTCCAATTTTCATGCCAAATATTAGTTGTTCCACTCTTCAATTCCCATATGATCTCATGTTCTACTTCTTCCCTAGCATTCAGCATTTGTCTCCAAACATGAGACCCTCCCCTAAAATGCACCACAGTTGGTGGCTCCTTCTTGCAATACTTATTCCACATGAAATTAGACCACAAAGATTTTGTGGTCCTAAACCTCCACCATAGTTTAGCAAACAGTGCCCTTGAGACATCATTTAAGGACCTAAAACCTATCCCCCTTCCTCTTTAGGAAGGCAAAGATTTTTCCATGAAGCCTAGTGTCTGTTTCTCCCTTCTTCCTTTGTGCTCCAAAAGAACCTAGCAAAAGTCTTATGTAGATGCCCCAGGATGCTGTTTGGTGGATCAAGGACTGATAACATGTGAACTGGCATACTTTGCAACACACTAGAGATGAGTGTTGCCTTTCCTCCAAATGACAACAGTTTTTCTTTCCATGAATGCAATTTAGCCTTCACCTTCTTGATAAGCTCCTCATAATAGTCCTTCCTCCTTCTAGTGTAAAAAATAGGACACCTTAGATATGTGAAGGGGAATTTACCTCTTGCAAATCCTGTAATAGCTCCAACTGCCTGAAATAATCCATTAGCAACCTTTGAATACATGTAGTATGAACTCTTATCTTTGTTGATCATCTGACATGATATCTTCTCATAGTTCCCCAACACTGCCATAATCTTGCTCAAAGAGGGAGGATGAGCAGATGCAAAGATTATCGTATCATTAGCATACGCCAAATGGTTTAAAGAATCAGACCACTTAGGCATTCCAAATCCCACAAATGACTTGTCTTCAAAAATCTTATTCAAAGACCTGGAAAGTACCTCAGCTGACAGAATGAACAATGCTGGAGATAGGGGATCCCCTTGTTTCACACCCCTTGTCGACTTAAAGAACCCTGAGGACTGCCCATTCACCAATACGGAATACCAGTTATTTGACATCAAGTTCCACACCATGTTAATGAAGTGTTCAGAAAATCACATCTTCCTTAGCACATGCAATAAGTACTTCCATGAGACCCTATCATAGGCCTTAGCCATATCAAGCTTGATCACCACATTAGCTGGCTTTCCCCTTAACCTTATGTTAGTGACAATTTCTTGAGTTAATAAGATGTTCTCAAATATACTCCTACCCTTTACAAATCCGGATTGATTAGGAGCTATTAGAGATGGCAAAAAAATCTCCAATCTATCATGTAACACCCTAGAAAAAACCTTGTTAATGAAGTTGCTCAAACTAATAGGTCTTAAGTCAGAGAAGGTCTCGACTCTAGGTTTCTTGGGCAGCAACACTAGATTGGTGTGAGTGATGGATTTAGGCAATGCAGCTCCTCCATAGAAGTGTAGCACCATGTTGTGTATATCAGCACCAATAACATCCCAGCATGTTTGATAAAACAAGCCAGTGAATCCATCAGGGCCACTAGCACTCTCCCCACTAAGCTCAAAAACTGTTGCCCTTACTTCTTCAATTGTTGGCAATCTACTAAGTTCCAAATTCTAATCCATAGTGACCATTGAAGGTACATTATTGAGCAAGGGAAATTCAGAAGCATCACCTTCATTTATGAACTGTTTTTGATAGAAGTCCACTGCAGCTGTAGCCAATTGCTCCTGGTCTTCAATCCATACCCCACTGCCACTTTTGATCCTCTTCAGTTGCAATTTCTTTCTTTTGCCATTGACATGGTTGTGAAAGAAACTTGTATTCCTATCTCCTTCAGCAAACCAATTCATCCCAGCTTTTTGCTTCCAATACTGCTCCTCAATATTCAAGTATTTCTTCAATTCAGATTGATCCTTTTGAAGCACAATCCTATTCTCATTTGTAGGCTTTTCTTCAAACAACATCTCCTTCACCCTAACAATGTCCTCCAAAATAGCCAGTTGCTTGAAGATATCACCAAATGTTTCGCTATTCCATTTTGAGAGTGCTGCCTTCACCCTCTTGATTTTCTGCTTGAACATCAGAAACGGATCCCCTATGAAATCAGCTTCCCAATTCTGCCTCACCACATCCATAAATGTATCATGCTTTGTCCAAAAGTTCAAGAATCTGAAAGGCTTGACAAACTTGGTTGTCTGCACCCCATATGTCATTAGCAATGGTGCATGATCTGATCCAGTTCTGATTAGATGCTCAACTTTAATAATTGACAACATGTTCTGAAATGGCAAATTCACAAAGATCCTAGCCAATCTCTTGAATATACACTCAGCATTGGATCTCCCATTCCACCATGTGAATGGACTTCCTTTGTAGCCTTGCTCAAACAAACCACAAGAGTTTACACAAAATGCAAAATCCTCATATTCAGGAGGGTGTACTGGAAGTCCCCCAATTTTCTCATCTTCATGCAATAACACATTGAAATCCCCTCCTACCAACCATGGTAATTCCATATCACTTGCTAAATAATACAAGTGATCCCATAACTCCAACCTCTCAATTGCTGAACATTTTGCATAAACAAATGTCATCATCATGTGCTGCCCAGGTCATGGTGAAACACTCTCACAGTCACCTGTTGCTCAGTATCCTCCACTAATTCCCATTCCACAACTGCATCGAAGAACAACCATATTTGCCCATTAATATTTGTATAAGCAGTCTCCATATTCAACCTCCTTTTATATCTCTCAATGCGTCCCTTCTTTTGAAAAGGCTCCATCAATGCAACTATACAAAAATTATGCTCCCTATTCATATTGATCACCCTAGGAAAGGCCTGTTGTGTATTCACAGACCTTATGTTCCATATTAATGTTTTGATCATCATCTAGATAGAGAAACTGCCCTCCTGGGCATTATTCTTGAAGGTTGTGGTGGATCTTTACTCTGATTCTTCTTAGTTTTTTTACCTCCTTTAGCACTAGTTGTGGGTGATAAATCCCCTTCCCTAGCCACTTGTTTGAAGTTTTCGGCAGTTGATTCATCATCTCCTTCATCTTCCATTGGATTTTGTCTCAATAAGTCTTCATCAATTGGTGTCACATTGTGTGTAACTAAATCATGTAAATGTTGTATAGGAGTCTTAGTTAGAACATTAAGATGTAGTTGCATGGTTTGATCAGTGCCAGATTCCATAGGCACTTCCTCTATTTCCCCGGATGCTCTTGGAACAATTGCCCGCTCATCAGCCTGTTCATACTCCTTGAATTGTAGCTCATGGACATACGCCGGAACACCATCTACATAGGCCAAAATTTCTCCAGTGGCTCGAAGGTTGGGGTTTACTGTAGCTTCCTCATCAGGTGAACCTGGCTTTAGGCCTGGCGTCGCCAGCCTATCACCAGGTGAGCCTAGCTTTAGGCCTGGCGTCGCTAGCCTATCGCCGGGTGAGCTTGGCTTTAGGCCTGGCGTCGCCAGCCTATCGCCGGGTGAGCTTGGATTGTTGTCCTTCTTCACCTTGTCTTCTATTGTCTTTGTTTTGCCCAGCTGATCATTCTCAACCTCAACTGCATCGCTCCATAAGACCTTTGTAGAGTTTACCTCATCAAGATCTTCCATCCGCCCAGAATCTTTAAAAGTTTGAGATGTAATCGCATGACAAGATTGGTTTGTGGTCACATTGAGTTGTTTTAGATCCTCTTTGCTAGTCCCAAACCTTCTATGAACCCAGTCGATTGTGGACTGAATCCCAGAAGGAGTAGGACCATCTTTAGAACTAAAGACTGGTTTTTCCCCCACCAAAACCAGTTGGTTATTCTCGTTTATATCACTTTGTTCCTCCTCTAATACTGCAAATTTATTCCTTGTTTGAACCTTGTTTGTCTGATCTTCTTTGACCTCCATCAGTGCAAAGTTATTGTGCACCTGCTGTACACCAGCATTCACTGGCATGATTTTATTGCCAGTTTGCTCTTGTACCTGGGTTTTGTTATTTTTGTTGGTTCCCCGATTATCCCGAACTTCCTTCCACTGTGCACCTACGTTCCCGACTACTTTTCCACTCGTGAGAATCATTAAAGGGGTAATGTGATTTTTGGTTTTTCCTTGTTCATCAGCAGCAGAATTCCAGTTGTTCAACTCAACAAGATCATTCCTTTTCTTGCTGCTTCGATTCTCAATAAGCTCGGGGTGCAAATACCAACATTCAATTTCATCATGTCCTTGTATTTTACACTCCTTACAATATTTTGGTAGCATGTCATACTGAATTCTCACCCATTCTGTTCGAACACCACCAGAAGCTTCATCATCAATATCCAATCGCACCTTTTTAGGTAGTTCGGCCAACAAATTGACAAGAACTTTTACTCTTGCGCAACTCAGCCTAGTTTTGTTTGTAGTTGTCGTGTCAAGACACACTGGCCTTCCCACAGCTATAGCCAAAGAAAACAGAGTTTCCTTTACAAAAAAGGTAGGCAGCAGTCCAGGAAAAGAAACTTACGCCATAGCCATCGGAGTTTCTTCACCCGCCTTAAATTTTGCATTGTAGATAAGAGTACGCAATTGGTATTCGTACCCATCTTTGGCTTTGATATAGTACGTACTCTTCGATGTGAAATCAAGAAAATCTTGCCATAGAGTTAATCTAATTAACACATGACGATCTCTAAGGAATCCGATATTAGACTCACCTTTGATGCCACATTGAGTTGGAATTATTCGGCGAAGCTCATGAATCTCCGAAGAACCATATGACAGCTTTCCAACGACAACATATTGGAGGCCTTCAATCACGTTCATTCTATCTACTTCTGCCTCTGTGAATTTAACCACTGTTTGGCCATTCAAATACACTGGTCATCGCAGTGGAATGGGTTGAATTGAAGGTGCAGCAGTAGCCAACGCTGGAGGATGTAAAGAATTTGGTTTCAAAATCTTCGAGTAATCTAGATGAGCTGGGTTGGAGTTAGTTGTTGTATGTTGTTGTGCAATGCTGGGGGAGGGCAGACCAGCCGGAAAAGCTGGTTGGTCGCCGGCCATTGTGGCCATTGAAGCCTAAAGCTCCAGCTTTGTCCGCGTTCACTGCTACAGTGACGGCGGAAATTTGAGAGAAAAGATTCTAGAGAGAATTTTTTAGGGCAAAAAAAAATGTTAGCTATATATTTGGTTTGTTTTTGGAATATCTTTTTTTCCTTCCATGTTACTAACTTGTGTGAGAAATTTTAGGTACAACCATGGAAACAAATAATGATCTCGGAAATGTGTCTTTGGGGGATGTGGACGGCGAGTATGAGCAAGTCGAGGAGGTACCTCTTAAACCTCAAGCCAATCGAAGAGGCCGGGTGCCTCATGACAATGTGCCCGCTCCACCCCCACCTCCACCATGAGCGGCTCCACACTGGATATTGCCAAACTAAGGTTATGCTAGTGCAATAGTCTCTCCCCATATTAGGGCAGGCAACTTCCAAATAACCAATGCGATTCTCACTTTACTTGAGCAACGGGGATTCTTCACCGGTGCACTAACATAAAATGCTTATAAAAATTTGAAAGGGTTTGTGGACACTTGTTGGGGAGCAAGCAAACAAATATCTCTAAGGATGTATTGAGGCTAAGGATTTTTCCCTTCTCTCTACGGGAGAAAGCTTTAAATTGGTTAGAACGATTGCCGAACCATTCAATTTACACTTGGGATGAGTTAGCGAAAAAGTTCATTGCTAAGTTCTTTTCTCCCGGACACATGGCTACACTTCGAGATAAGATTTTGGCATTCAAGCAAGAGCCGGATGAACCACTACATGAGATATGGGAGCGCTATAGAACAATGGTTAAGGAATGTCCGAACAATTATATGATGGAAAACATGATTCAACAAATCTGCTATCGTGTGATTAACACAACCAACCAATGTGTAGTGAATCAACTAGCCGGTGGGAACTTTATGACTACGCCTTATGCGGAGGCGTGTGAGATTTTGGATGAGATGGCGGAAACGTCATCAACTTGGCAATCCCGGGCCAATGTTCCTCAAGGTGACCCGAATATGATCCACCTTCACTAAGAATTGCAAGACCATAAGCAAGCCATTGCCGAATTGACAACCATCATGACTCAACTAGTAGAGGCCCAACTAAATCAAGTACAAGCTCCTAAGCAAGTCAATGCTATGGAAGAAGTGAACATGATGGTGAATAAGAGAAGGACCAAGGATCCCAAGTGCAAAATTGAGTGGAGAACTATGTGCAAGAAGATGGTTGTTTTGAGCAAGATGATTCCTATAATGAACAAGAAGAAGAAGTGCAATATATGAACAATTTTCAAGGGCAAAGAAACAATTTCCAAGGCCCAAGCCAACAACAATGGCGACCTCAAAATAATCAAGGCAATTGGAATTCTAACAATGAAGGAAATCGGAGTGGAGGCAACTATCACGCCCCAAACTCGGGGAGCGCGACCGGTGCTCAACTGAGTGAACCCGATCGAGCAAGCCTGTTAGACACTTTCTACCCTACTCACCCATGATCAAGAGAAGGCATGATTTCATTAATTATACAGTAGGAAGATCATATACATACAATACCAAAACCTTTCTATTAGTTTCTTCATCTTTAATATCTCAAAATACACACCTTTTTATAGTTTAAAGTGGAACAAGAGATCAAAACACAACATAATCTGTTTAACTTTTCTAGCACCCATGTACAACCCACATAACATCTACGGAGCCTCTAAAGATATAAAAGAGTGTAAAGAAGGTTCCGGCAACAAGGCCCCGGCTATACCTCAAAAAGTACAACAATATAAACAAAAGATATATTACATAACCCCGGAATGAAATAGGGATCACCGAGTCCGCTGAGAAGAGGATGCAACACCTATCTGTGATCAACACTATCTGCTATGGAACCATATGCATGCATTGAAAGATACAGCGCCCCCGGCAAAAGGGACATTAGTACTGTCGAATAGTACTAGTATGAAAACTAAATACCATCTCAATAAAATGAATGGTAACACAAGGGAAACAGTCAAGAAGCAATATGAACTGTAAGTAACGCTAAAACGTCAAGTGAAAGATCACTTAGATTTCCAAGTCAATTGCCACCAATATACCACAGTCCACAATACCACCGTGTTCTTACACAGAGTCCGATCTCGGACCGATCGGCTAAGTCATCTCATTCGAGACATCAACCATTTCAGTCGATCATCTTACTTCATATTTCTTTCCCATCTTTTCAGCACATTGACACAAGTGGCTTTAATTATAAAGTCGTTCTTGGCACTTGGCCTTATTTCATAATTCGAGTTCTTTTCCACAATCCAACATTATTATTATCATCAATAACAACACGGTTTTCATTCAAGATTCTTGATTTCACATGTGAGCAATTTAGAATTCAAGGCACATAGAAGCTTTTCACACAATTTGACATAACAGTCTTTAATCGAATTTGACTTGAAGTCTAGGCATAGTATCACATATTCTAAGTCTTGAACATTTCCTCAGATGACGAGATAACATGATGAAAGTATGGGAATACATATTACACATAAATTTTCAAAGCAAGCACATTCGGGATAGCAATTTCTAGGATGTTCAATTTGGGACAAACGTCGATTGCATGAATACCGTGGGTTTCAATTCTAAGAAGAGGGGGTTTAGCCAACATACCTCAATTGAGCCTCTTAAAACTCTAAGATATTCCAGAATATTAGAAATTTCAATCTATTTTGGCAATATAGCAAAATTGAACCTAAAATTAAGAAAACGCTCATAATTCTAGCTCACTTGAGCATTCTATCAAACACTATGTGTGTATTAAGGTTTCATGGCCCTTTTTATGAAAGACTCCACCAACCCACACCCCATTCTTTTCTATCTTTAACTCACAACCTCCCCACATGCCTTAGGAACACATGCATGCAAGGTAAGCACTCACATCCCCATTAATTACCTTGCTAATGGCCCATTCTAGTTACATTATGAAGTTAAGAGTTTGGGGTGATAGAATCTTACCTCTTAGGAAGAAGACCTAGGTGCCTCTCTTGATAATCTTCAAGGTTTTAAGTGATAATTGAAGAGAAGTTTAATGAAGATCACTTGCTCCTTCTAGGACCCTCTGTCTCACTATAACAATATCAGAAAATAAGTTCAAAATGGTCCAAGGTAGGTATTTTAACGGAATAGGGTCGGGTTTAAAAATCCCAAAAAAAAAGCCTCGGAACAGGTTTTGCGGTCGCATATGCGACCGCATGATGATTATGCGGTCCGCGAAATGATCGCGAAATTGGGTACCAAAACTGGAAAGAAACTGACCAGGTCTGCGGTCAATATGCGGCCCGCAGACCTATTCTGCGATCGCATAATGCACCGCAGAACGGTTCTGCGGTCGCATAGTGCACCGCAGAACCTCCCTCTGAAAAATCCCAAAGCGGTATATGCGACTAGAGTGCGGCCCGCGAAGTGGTTATGCGGTCGCATAATGGCCGCGAAATTTGACATCAAAATGACCCGGAAAACTGACCCACTCTGCGACTATTCTGCGGTTGCAAAATAGGCCGCAGAAATGCCTACTTCTGCCAAACATTTTCTTCAACTCCCCATCGCATTGTTCAATCAAAAAAGTCCAAACTACGACGAGCTTGCTCGCCGCAAAAAATTGCTACTATTATTAACCTCTACGCCTACTTCGGCATCACGAAATCCGGGTTTTTTGGAAAACATTTACGGGGCCTTACAGCAACAATCAATAGAATTGGCATAACAACAAAAATCAAGGAAATTGGACTGGAAACAACCAAGGAAATTCGGGAGGTAACAATCAAGGCTGATGGAACAACAATCAAGGCGGATAGAATAACAATCAAGGCAACCGTGGGTCGGATTTTCAAAGGCCCCCAATGTACTAACAACCAAGCAACCCACCTCCTTATCCTTTCCATGGTTTGAGTTCTTCAAATAATGAGATAGGGCGTATTGAAAATATGTTCAAGCAAATAATGGGAAAAAATGCTGATTCGGATGTCCAACTTGCTTCATACAACACATCAATCTGCAAGTAGAAGTTCAAATGGGGAAAATCTCTCAAGCTCTAAATTATTGCCCTAAGGGGGCACTACCAAGTGACATGGTGGTAAACCCAAAGGGTGGTAACAACACGGGGCATGCCATGGCGGTTATCACAAGAAGTGGAAGAGGCAGGAATGCACCCACCTCAAGTGGAAGGCAACTTTTTGATGATGATCAAGTGATGCAAGAAGAAGAGATCACGAACAATGTGGTACAACCTAATGATGAAGTTCGGATTGACATTGATGATAGTGTGGAAGAGACTCAAGAGGAGTAGGGAACACATTAATGACATACTAGAGCCGGTACTGCAAAAGGCTAAGGCACCATTGCCTAAGCCTCCACCTCCATACCCTCAAATACTTGCCAAGAAAAATGGTGAGAATCAATTCAAGAAGTTTATTCAAATGATGAAGAGTCTCTCAATCAATGTGCCATTAGTTGAAGCTTTAGAACAAATGCCCGCTTATACAAAATTTATGAAGGATCTTGTAACAAAGAAGCGGTCAATGAATTTTGGGACCATCAAAGTCACTCATCAAGTGAGTGAAATTGTGCATTCAATGGCTCCTAAGTTAGAGGATCCCGGTGCTTTCACGATTCCTTGTATAATTGGAAGTGCTGAGTTTGCTAAAGCTCTTTGTGATCTTGGGACAAGTATTAATTTGATGCCCTATTCGGTTTTCAAAACTTTGGGAATTGTGCAACCAAGACCCACCTCTATGAGATTGCAAATGGCCGATCGTACTATGAAGAGGCCCTTGGGAGTGATTGAAGATATCTTGGTTCGTGTTGATAAATTTATTTTTCTGGCGGATTTTGTCATTCTAGATTGTGAGGTTAATTATGAAATGTTGATTATTCTTGAGAGACCTTTCCTTGCTACGGGAAAGGCTCTTTATGATGTTGAAGCCGAAGAATATACCTTCAGGGTTGGTGATGAAAAAGTGGTATTCCATGTGTGTAAGTCCATGCAGCAACCAAATAGCAATGAGGTATGTTCTTTTGTACACTTGGTGACCGATGTTATTGTTGATGAAACAAGTGCTACAATCAATGTTGGTGATATATTGGAGTCCGTCTTGCTCAACTTTGATGATGACGAGATGGATGGTTTCATGGAATATGTGAACTCTTTGTAAGGAATGGGGTTGTACAACTATACACCCCAGAAATTGTCCTTGGATCTTGAAAATAGGACAACTCCTCCTACAAAGCCTTATATTGAAGAGCCTCTTAGCTTGGATTTGAAGCCATTGACTCCACATCTTCGGCATGAATTTCTTGATCCTTGTTCTACTTTACTGGTTATTCTTTCCTCTTATTTGACTAACGTGCATGTAGATTCCACATTGGCGGTGCTACAAAAGAGGAAGAAAGCTACTGGGTGGACCTTGGCGGATAATCGGGGGATAAGCCCCACCTTTTGCATGCATAAGATCAAGTTGGAGGATGGCGCCAAATCATCCATTGAACATCAAAGGAGACTCAATAAGGCTATGTAAGAAGTTGTCAAAAAGGAGATTATCAAGTGGTTGGATGACAGGGTTGGCTACCCCATCTCCAATAGTTTGTGGACCTCTTTGGTTCAATGTGTACCAAAGAAGGGGGGCATAACGGTGGTCACCAATGACAAGAATGAATTGATTCCTACAAGAACGGTGACCAGTTAGAGAGTGTGTATGGACTATCGCAAGCTCAACAAAATCACAAGGAATGATCACTTTCCACTTCCTTTCTTAGATCAAATGCTCGATAGATTTGCCAGCCGTGCTTTCTATTATTTTATTGATGAGTACTCGGGCTACAACCAAATTCTCATTGCTCCGAAAGATCAAGAGAAAATAACCTTTATATGTACCTATGGCACTTTCGCTTTTAAGTGGATGCCATTTGGTTTGTGCAATGCACCGGCGACTTTTCAAAGGTGTATGATGTCTATTTTCATGGACATGGTGGAGGACTACCTAAAAGTTTTCATGGATGACTTCTCGGTGGTTGGAGATTTTTTTGATGATTGTCTTGAAAATTTGAACAAAGTGTTGGCTAGATGTGAAGAAACAAATTTGGTGCTCAATTTGGAGAAATGCCATTTCATGGTCGAGAAGGCATTATCCTTGGCCACAAAATCTTAAGGAATGGAATTGAAGTTGACAAGGAAAATATTGAGGTAATTTCTAAATTTTCACCTCCAACTTTGGTTAAGGGTGTGCGGAGTTTCTTAGGCCACACGGTTTTTTACCGGCGCTTCATCAAATATTTCTCTAAGGTGGTGAACCCGTTGTGAAAGCTTCTTGAGAAGGATGCTAAGTTTAACTTCAATGACGATTGCATGAGAGCTTTTGAATTGTTGAAACTCAAGTTGAGAACTACTCCCATCATCACCGCTCCAAATTGAAGTGTGCCTTTTGAACTCACGTGTGATGCAAGTGATGTAGCGGTTGGGACTATTTTTGGGCAACGCATCAACAAGATTTTTCATCCAGTCTACTATGCTAGTAAGACCATGAATAGTGCTTAAGTCAACTATACCGTTACGGAGAAAAAGCTCCTTGCTATTGTGTTTGCAATTGAGAAGTTTCGCCTGTACTTGATGGGTGAAAAGGTCATTGTCCATACGGATCATGCTGCGCTTTGTTATCTTATGAGAAAAAAGGACTCCAAAGTTCGGTTGATGAGATGGGTGCTCTTGTTACAAGAATTTGATATTGACATCCAAGATAGAAAAAGGTAGTGAAAACCAAGTGAAGGACCACTTGTCTCGTTTGGAGGAGAAGGGGAGGCCACGTGATGGCCTTGAAATCAATGACTCCTTCACCGATGAGCAACTCTTGGCCATTTTAATGAAAGAGGTGCCATGGTTAGCGGATTTAGCAAATTTTCTTGTGTGTGGAATCATTCCGGATGAGTTCTCTTCAAGACAAAGGAAGAATCTCAAACGGGATTGTCAAGATTATTATTGGGATGAGCCATACCTTTTTCGGATTTGTATGGATGGTGTGATTAGAAGATGTGTACCGAAAAAAGAGCAAGGTGAAATTCTTGGGGCTTGTCATGCTTCGCCATATGGTGGTCATCATGGTGGAGAAAGAATAGAGGCCAAAGTGCTTAGTTACGGTTTCTATTGGCCTACACTTTACAAAGATGCTAGTGAGTTAGTGAAAAGATGTGATGAATTTCAACGGGCCGGTGGAATCTCGAAGAAAAATGAAATGCCTCTCATAACCATTTTGAGATTGATATTTTCGATGTGTGGGGTATTGACTTCATAGGCCCTTTTGTGTGTTCTTGTGGAAACACCTACATTTTGGTCGCGGTGGATTATGTGTCCAAATGGTTTGAGGCTTTTGCTTTACCCAATAATGAGGCGAGAAGTGTGGTGGCTTCCTTGAAGAAGAATATTTTCACAAGGTTTGGTACTGCACGTGCAATTATATGCGATGGGGGGGTCACATTTTTTGCAACAAGACTTTCGACACTTTACTTAGCAAGTATGGTGTTACTCACAAAGTCACGACTACCCATCACCCACAAGCTAGTGGGCAAGTGGAAGTCTCTAACCGGGAGATAAAGAGTATCTTGTCCAAAACGGTGAATGCTAATCGGACAGATTGGTCCAAGAAACTTGATGATGCATTGTGGGCTTATCGTACAGTTTACAAAATACCTATCGGAATGTTGCACATACCGGTTGGTGTTCGAGAAAGCTTGTCATCTTCCAGTGGAACTAGAGCACAAGGCCATGTGGGCTTTAAAGAAGTTGAATCTTGATTAGGATGTAGCCGCTAACTTGAGGGTTGCACATTTGAATGAATTGGATGAGTTCTGCTACCATGCTTATGCAAGTTCGTCCTTGTACAAAGAAAAGATGAAATATCTTCATGACAAATGCATTTGGAACAAAGAGTTCAAGGTGGGCGATCTTGTATTGTTGTTTAACTCAAGGTTGAGGATGTTTCTCGGGAAGCTAAAATCTAAATGGAGTGGTCCTTTTGAAGTTGTGGGTATGACACCTTTTGGTGCATTAAACTTAAAGAACAAAAACAATAAAGTATTCTGAGTCAATGGTCCCCGGGTTAAGCACTACTTGGGTAAGTTTGGAGATAGCCATGTAGTGGCGGTCATTCACTTCATTTGAGGGTTTTCTGCATCGTGTCGCGGCATTAAATCAGGCGCTTCTTGGGAGGAAACCCATGTTTCTTTGCCTTTTCTTTTGTAGTTAGGTGTTATTTTTGTTCTAACTTAATTTGAGGTGTGCTACAGGGATGAGCGTGACTTACAAGAAAGGTGGACAAAAATATGGCTAAGTATTCAAAAAATGTGAGGACTGCACATTTCTATATGCCATAGCAGAAGAGCTTCACGGTCACACATTTTTGTTGCGCACCGCACATTTGAAATGTAAAAAATACCAACTCTCTGAAGTTTAAGCTTATCAGTGCGGAGGCCGATCTGCGACCACACGTGAAATCTGCGGCCGCACCTGAAAATGTGCGGACCGCAGATAGAGTTCTGAGATGAGGGCCCCAGGTGAAAGAGTGCGGACCTCACATGAAAATGTGCAGCCGCACTCACCCTTCTTCCCCTTCTCAAAAGGTTGGTATAAATAGAACTGTATGCTTCATTTTATACTTTTCCCTCTTTGAACAAAACATTGTTGCTCTGTTATTTTTTCTTGGAGATTTCAACTGTCCACACACAACCACCTCGATTAGTCATTCATTGCACTCACTCTATATAGTATGCTTCAATTTCATGTTAACTTTTTGTGTTCGTTTAATTGGTAGACTTTTTAGTTCCTTTTAGGCCATCTGTTATTAGAGTTCCATTGTGTGTATATATGGGGTAGATCTGAACTGGGTTAACTTGATACATGCTCTACGGGGACTAGGTTAGTGAAATTTCATGCTTTTACAATGTTACCATGCCTATTTGTGCAAGAAATTGAAATAAATATTTTGAAAAAAAAGTGTCTGCCTGTAATTGTCTGAACTCTGTGAACGCACTAAAATTATGTTGTCCGCAGATGTGGAATATTTTGAGCTTATAAGAGGTAGGAATCTGCGGCCGCACTTCAAATTGTGCGGACCATAGATTTCTTCTTGCGGCCGCAGAATAGGCTTTTTTCTGTCATCATAGAGCATGCACTTTGAGACTCTAATGTGCGGCCGTAAGTCAAGCTGTGCGAACTACAGAAATCCTCTTGTAGCTGCAGATTGACCATATCTTTATCATCAAAGTGGCCATATATTTAAGCCTCAGAAGTGAGGCCGCAATCACAAATGTGTGGACCGCACTTCCCTTCTGCAGCTACACAAATGAAATACGCGGACCGCGAGTCCTCATCTGCGGCCGCAGGTAAAATTGTGTAGACCGCATATCTCCTTTTCTGAATGCATGACTCAATTGTACAACCTCACTATGTCATATGGTTTCTCCTTTACTTACATGTCTTATGTATGTGTTTGAACATCGAATTGCAACTAACAATCTCCTTTGCTTGATACAGACAATGGTTCGATCAAGAGGATGAGGCAACACTTCAAAAGGGATAGGTGAATCTTCTCGGGGTCGAGGCAAAAGTGCCTTGACCCTTGGCTAGCCAAAGACGATAGGAAAGAAAGCGATACCCTGAGTCTAGCTCATATGTCCCGTCTAGGGAAGTGTCAGAGGATAACTCAGCTTCTGTTCAAGAGGAGTAGCCGGCGACATAGTTAAGGCCGCAGGGGAGATACCAGCTCAGGGACGAGCCATTTTCATCTCACAGCACTTCCGACGGATCAGAGAGTGCTAGTCAGGCTTCTGAGCCATCGGCTATACCAGTCCCTAAGGCGTAGGATGCTCCAGTTCATGATATCCCCGATGATGGTAGAGGGGGAGATGCTACAGCTGTTGGTTTTGAAAGATCGAAGAAGAAAGAGGTTTGGGAGGATCGCTTTGTTATCTTGGCTGCCTTCACCAACTTTTATACATGGTGGCCAGTGAGGTTGCTAACCCTTGAGCAACAGTTTCTATTGAAAGATTTGGAGAGGTATAATCCAGCTGTTTTGAGACTGTTCAGGGCATGAAAGGGGTGGATATGGTTCACCCAGAGGGTGGAGGATGCAAAAGAATATCTCATTCGTGAATTCTACGCCAATATGGCTCATATTAAGAAAGGGACAAAGGTGACCAAAGTACGCAACCTCAAAGTGAGGTTTGATCATCATACATTAAACACGTACTTGGGCTTCGAGGATGTTGAGCCGACGGAGTATTTGGAGAAGTGCACACTGAAGGAGGAAGTCCGTCCTTGGCTAGCTGAGATTCTAGAAGCACCAGGCCCACCACCACCATGGATTGCCACTGGGGTTCCCATTCAGTGAAACACTTTGATATTTGAGGCAAAATGTTGGCAGAACTTTATTTGTAGCAGGTTGGATCCATGTCAGAACGAGACTCACCTTTATCTTGCTCGGGCAGTTCTTGTGGCTTCTATTATGGCCGGGTACCCCAATCAATGTGTGCGCTATGATGTCAGCCAACATCTCATTGATAGCACCGCAGGATAGCTCGGCCTACCCTTATCCTAACACTATTATAGAATATCTCGCTGATAAAAGGTAGAGCCGAGGGACTTTGACACCAAGGTGAAGGCAAAGAAGCCTTTTGATTGGTATTCACTTATGGATGCGAACAACCCGAAGAAGAAAGACCAGCCTTCTACCACCACAGGCCAGTCTGATGAGCCAATAGTGGTAGCTTCTGAGGCAGTTGATTTTCCATCCACCGATGCTGAGCCTTCTACCAGTGCCATAGCTATGCCTCCGCCATGATCCACAGCTCCTACTACAACTCCTGCCACAGCTCTGAGGCCAATGCTCATGCCCACTGCCCTACTATCTGCGTTGTGAGTCTCCCAGACTTTGGCGAGTCTCAACAACTAGATCCAGATAGCTACTGCAAAGTTGTCTGACTTGTCTAGTATTGTTACAGCGCAGTCCATTTCACGGGCATCATAGGTTCATTCTAACATTGAGGAGACACTGAAGAAGATTCTGGAGAACCAGAAGACTATCATGTACACCTTGGTACAACATGGGTCAGTTATTGAAGAGCTGGGAAAGGAAGTGAAGAAGATGAGGAAGTCCCAGGTCAGCAAAAAATCAGTGGACAAGCTCCGGAAGGAGATGACCAGAATTGCTACTGCCATAGACATTCCCTTTGATATGTTGCTTGACCCGCACCAGTATGCGCCAGATCCTTCAGCACTATCTGCACCAAGTAGCACCAGCTGGCCAGTCTGACGAGCCAGACCTTGATGCCGATACTGCTGAGGCAGTGCGTGAGATATTCACCAACCTAGCCACACCTAGATATGATGATGATGAGATTCAGTTGGCCGATCATGAGGGAGCTGACATTGCTGGGGACACTGAGATGTCCAAGGATCCATAGGGAGGTTTTTTAACCCTCTCCTCTTTTACTCTCATTTTGCTAAGCATTAGGGACAATGCTTACTTTTATTCGGGGGTGGAGTTTATTTGACACATTGGTACACTTTGATACATTTGGTCTGTAATAATTTTATGATATTTTTCCTTTTATTATTTGTATTTATCTATCTTCTCTCTCCCTTATTATGTATATTCATTCTATCTTTAGTAGTTTTTGCTCATTAGCTTCTTTATCTTTGTTTTTTCTTATTAGCTTCTTTATCTTTTCCATATTAGTTCTTGTTTTGTTAAGTAGCTTCTTTTTATGCTTTTGTAGATAATAATCCTTTGGTTTTTTTAACGCCACGGTTCTTTCCAAAGGTAGTTGTTCTGTGAACCGGGTGACTTGTCCCAAAGATGGATGGCGTGACAACCTTCTTAAAGAAATGGGTCCGTTTTTGTGTTTAGGTAATAATAGTAGTGGTAATCAATAAAAGACCTAATCAAGTCATGCTCAAAGAGTCAATCATGATTTAATTGGTACCAACACTTTTAACTATGTGCTTATGGTTAGAAATAAGGTTTTTAAAAGAAATAACTCTAGGTAGTGACTTTGTGACTCTTGAGTTGACTCTGGCAATCATCGAGTGGTTTAATTGGACCATAGTGATCTTTAAACTTGAATGTGGTTGTTGTAGGCCATCGACTCTATCCTCCTTTACAATCTAGTTGCGTGAGGGGTGAGATGAATTGCTGCTAGTCCAAGTATCCGTGCGAAGGGTCTAGAACTTGCCCTGAATATGTTTCAAGGCGAAATCCTAAGTTTTTCTTGGTTTGAAAAGTGATTGTAGGATTTCTTTGGCCTATTTGAGCTTTCTATTCCCAACCAATGTCGTTATCCCTAGCAACCCCTTTGAGCCTCTAGCCTTTCTCATTTGATAACCATGTTATAAGCCTTTACCCGTTTTGTCGTGACCCTATCTTGGCACCCGAACTTTTCTTAACACTCTTGTGAAATAAGTGACTTAAAACATAAGTTTGGGGGAGAGATAAGAAGTTTGAAAAAGGTATCAAGGCACAAAAAGAGAAAAGAAATGTTCTCTATGAAAAGAGAAGGTAAGAAAAGAAAAGGAAAAAAAAAGAAAAGAAAAATGCAAAACGTTAATAAGTGGAAGGGTTGATGGATTCAAAAAAAGAGGTAATGATTCCATGCCTTGAGCGACCAAAAAGGGAGAAAAAAATTAAATGAACAAGAAAGAGTGATGTTAAGTCTTTCTAGTCCCCAATGAAAAGAAAATGTCTCTAAGAATTGGTTCTCGTGAGCCGAAAAACAAAAATGTGGAGTGCTTAAGGAAAGATGTCACTACTTACTAATAGGTATCCTACCCTAATCCAAAGCCTTCATTACAACCCGAAAGAAGTCCAACTTGATTTCGAATCGAGTGAGATTATATTAGTAGCGATCTACATGAGGAGCAAGCCTATGGTACTTGAAGCCGTACTTGTGATATTCTCTTGTGAGAGACGAGTGAACCTTTCATGAATCCTAAGATTGAGTGTTAATTTCTTAAGTTAGCTTGGCAAATGAAAAGTATAGGAGGAAGAGTTTGGAGTCCACCATGACCTACATGATAGAACAAGAGTCCTTGATGAGTAAAGTCAATTCTTGAAGCTCAATGGTCACATTAGAACTATATGTGCATGACAATTTGACTTGTCACCTTATTGATAATTCATGAGTAGTAAGGGTAATTGTTGGTCCCAACTGATGTGTACATGACTCACCTTTGACTCGCTGAAATGACCCTTAACTCCAGGAGGTGGGAACTAATTTATTTGCTTGAGGACAAGCAAAGACATAAATTTGGGGGAGTTGATAAGTGGGGATTTTGACTACTTATTTGCACCTTTTTGCTTTTTTTTAGTCCGAAAGTATTGATTTATGTTCCTGAAACTAATGAAAGCGTGCAAATTGCAGGATTGTTGGAAGTTCGATCTCCCAAGATGAAATCCAACTCAAAAAGGAGTATTCTGAATCACAAGGCAATAAAGGGCGCATAATTAAAGAAGTGCAGTCCGCAGAAGGATTTCTGCCGCCGCAAAAGAAAGTGAGGATCGCAGAATTCCATCTGCAGCCGCAGACCAAGTAAGAGAAACCAGCAGGATTTTTGGCCAATGTGCAGACCGCACATAAATTGTGCAGCTGCAGAACAGGGTCTGAACTGACAAATGATTCAAAGTTCAGAGAGTGTGTAAAATATCAAGTCCTGAAGCCTTGCTGAAGTACGGACCACACAAGAATTGTGTGACTGCAGAAGATGCTTCGCAGCCACAATCCAGAAATATGCAGCTGATGAATCCAAGCTCCTGCCAACTGAAGAAATCTGCGGACTGCACATGGAATTGTGCGGCGGCAAAACCTCCTAAGGGTCATTTTTTTCATCGAGTTTTGGGCCACTATAAATAGACGAGTTTCACATTTTTAGGTCAAGTTTCAAAGTTTGAGCCGCTGTAGCCGTTACATTTTGACATTTTAGGAAGTTTGTGATTATTTTAGTGTTTAAACATTATATTTTTTTATTTTAATTTTTAATTATGAGTTTAATTAGCATTTCTTCTTTATTTTCTTCAGTTCCCACTATGAGTAGCTAAACTTTTACTAGGGTTGTGACCCAACCCTAATGTGTAAATCTTATGGGTATTTAATTTAATGCTTGTTTATGAATGAGTATTGACTATTTAGTTTAGTTTATACTTAAATTTTAGAATTAATGGTTGCAAACATTGATTCATTCCTTTTTGACTTAGTCTCTACTGGAGAAAGAGGGACCTAGGATAACTTGGCTAACAAGAAATTGGGCTAATTGAGGGTTTGATTAGCCTAATTAAAGGGTTTAAACTAGAGATAGTGAGAACCCGACTTGAAATCATATTAACTATTTTGTTTGATACCCATTTGGATTTGCGAAAGGCAATTGGGCAAAATCAATCTTTGACCGAGAGGTATTGAGTGGGTAACGTAGAGTTGAGAGCTATAACACAGCACAATCAACAAAACAAGTATTAACGTATTTAACCCATTAGGCGAACACCTAGGTCACGGTCACATCCCTAGGCTTTTTAACTATTTGGAAAAACACCAAAAACAATCATTTATTTCTAGTTTCTTTTCTTAGCTTACAATTGTTAAAGCAAAAGTAGAAGTAGAAATCAAAACCTTTTGTGGAAGTGCAAATATAGTTAATCCATTCGCTTTCATCAAGTGTATACTCATAACACCCCTAGTAACTCCCTGTGGAAATCGACCCTGGCTCTTGTTGGGTACTATTCTTCCAACGACCATTTCCACTCACTATTGAGTGCGGATTGGACGTGGATCAAACAGTTCGAGCACCTTCAGCAAGGTCACATGACTGTGACCGAGTATAAGATTAGTTTCACTGATCTATCCTGTTATGCAGCTTTTGTGATCCCCACCGAGGTTGAGAAGTTAAGGAGGTTCATTGAGGGGATAAATTTTGGTATGAAGATTGCTATGGCCCGGAAGGTTGAGACTTGCCGTACATTTCTTCAAGTTATGGATATAGCATGCGTGATTGAGCAGATTTGGGGTAGAGCAAATAGGCCATGGTAGGGAGGGGCAAGAAGCCCCGATATTCTGGCAGTTTTAGTGGTACCTCGTCTGGAGGTAGAGATCATTCTGGGAGAGGCCATCCTTGTAGGCCAGCTCCTTCAGCTTATCAGCCTGCTCGTGATGCTGCAGTTCTTTCAGTGCATTACTAGCACCGAGCTCCTTCATCCCAGGTTTCTTCTAGCGGGTACTCGGGTTATCAAAAACAGCTTCAAATTAAATAGCCATTATAAGCTCGGGGTTGTTTTGAGTGTGGAGAGGTAGATACATCAAGAGGGATTGCCCCAAACATGGTAGAGGCACATCACAACAAGGTTCTCAAGTAGTGACTCCAATTTCAGTTATTACACCACCAGCCCCACCAGCTAGAGGAGAAGCTCAGGAAATCAGAGGACACCCTAGAGATGAAGGTCAGTCAGGTAGAGGTCAGGCCCCCTATTATGCACTTTTGGACAAGACTGAGGTGGAGGTTTTTGATGTGGTTATTATAGGTATTGTTTCGGTCTGTCGCAGAGATGCATCGTTTCTATTTGATCCTAGTTCTACATATTCCTATGTGTTATCGTACTTTACATCATATTTGGGTTTGCCTCGTAGTTCACTTGATATCCCTGTTCATGTATCTATACCAATTAGTGACTCTATTATGGTAGATCGTGTATATCGATCTTCTTTGGTTACTATTGGGGGCTTTGATACCCATGCGGATTTTCTGTTCTTTAGTATGGTGGATTTTGATGTGATTCTGGGTATAGACTAGTTATATTTGTATCATGTTATTCTTGATTATCACACTAAGACCGTGGCGTTGGCTATACCAGGGTTGCCAAGGTTGAAATGGAAAGGTTCTCTAGGGTACACTTCTAGTAGGGTGGTTTCATTTGTGAAAGCTTAGCGGATGGTTGAAGTGGTGTTTCACGTACTTAGCCTTGGTGAGGGATGTTAGTGCTGATACTCCTACTGTTGAGTCAGTTCCGATTTTGAGGGAGTTTCCATATGTGTTTCCAACAGACTTACCGGGCAAGCCATCTGATAGGGATATTGATTTTGGTATTGACTTGGTGCCGGGCGCTCAGCCCATATCTATTTCATCATATCGCATGGCTTCAGCATAGTTGAAGAAATTGAAAAAATAGTTGTATGAGTTATATAAGGGGTTCATAAGGCCTAGTATATCACCGTGGGATGCGTCAATGTTCTTTGTGAAGAAGAATGAGGGTTTCATGAGGTTGTGTATTGACTATCGGCAGTTGAACAAGGTAACTATCAAGAAGAAATATCCATTGCCTCGCATTGATGACTTATTTGATCAACATCAAGGTGTTAGGGTGTTCTCGAAGATTGACTCGAGGTTGGGGTATCACTAGTTGAAGATCAGGGCTTCGAGTATTCCCAAGACAGCTATCAGAACTCGTTATGAGCAATATGAAATTTTAGTGATGTCTTTTGGACTGACTAATTCCCCAACAACCTTTATGTATTTGATGAACAGTGTGTTTCAGCGGTACTTAGATTCCTTTATAATTGTGTTCATTGATGACATCTTGGTCTACTCCCGTAGTTCTGAGAAGCACGAGCAGCATATGAGGAGTGTCCTCCAAATTCTGAGGGAGAAGAAGCTATATACTAAGTTCTCCAAGTGTATGTTTTGGCTAGACTCGGTGGCATTCTTGGGTCACGTGATATCTAGTTATGGATTAAGGTGGTCCCGAAGAAGATTGATGCATTTCAAAGTTGGCCCAGACCTTCTACCGTTACAGAGATCAGGAGTTTCTTAGGCTTGGCTAGGTATTATTGCTGCTTTATGGAGGGGTTTTCATCTATTGCAGTGATGTTCCATAGAAATGCAGCACTTTCGATACTAATTTCATAGACCTTAGCTTACCTTTTAAGGCATTTTAAGTCGTTTCTTAGGTAGTTTAGTTGTTTTGCAAGAAATAGGAGTAGAGGAGCCAAGAACATAAAAAGATATCAAAAACCCTGAAGAAGTCAGATTTGCGGCAGATATGTGACCGCATAACAGATGTGCGAATCGCACTTCAATCGCAGATGCAACCAGGCCTGTCCGATTTCAAGAGTTAAATATGCGGTCCAGTATGCGGTCGCATAACTGATGTACAGATCGTAGAATTGTCTCACAAATGCAAGAGGAATTCCCAGTGATCCAAAGGGACAAATCTGCGATCCATTATAGACCGCGGAGTCATCATGCAGACCGCATAACTAATATGCGTTGGAAGTCTGGAAGTGATGAGGATCAAATCTGCGGCGTTGCAACAAATGTGCAGACGATGGATTACATCCCATTCTGCAATTGTATAATTCTCCTGAAGGCTATTTTTGTTACAAATTTGCCCGCATCTTTTGGGCTACTATAAATAGAAGAGCTAGGGTTTTTGTGAGACATCTTGTCTGAAAAAGGTCTTACATTGTGAGCATTGAATACTACATTTATTTTGGAGCTTTTTGGATAGATTCCAACACTTTGTTTTCATTTGTAAGGTTTCATGACTTTCTTTAATGCTTTGTTCTTGTATTTTAGTATGAGTACGCGTAGCTAACTTCAAATACTAAGGTTGTGGACCCAAAGTGGGTATATATATATATATATATATATATATATATATATATATATATATATATATTGGGTGAGAATGAGATAAGTGCCATGCTTCAATTATGGTTGGTGGTTGCAAACATTAACTAGTGCCATTTTACTTTATCTTTCACTTGAAAAAGTGGGTAAGGGTTTGGTATAATTGAATAGCAAAAACTCGAGGCTTTAAACCTTATTTAATAGAACCGCTTAGGAATACGTGGGTTCTACTTGGCATAAATAGGTTGATCTTAATTGTAACTCTTTTATATTTGAAAAAATCATAAAGAGAAAATACTACATAACTATTGGAAAATGTTGGGTAGTCATTTAGAAACCATTTGCATATCAAAGGACTTCCCATTATAAATATATCATATTAACACTGATAGCATTACAATCCACAGAAGGGGACACAACCTTTGTTTCTTAATCCAATTAATCAATTCTCTTAAAAAATAACTTCTCTTTATAATTCACAATTATCAAACTCTTTTCAAACAAACGAAGTACAATTACAGCCTTAGTCAAGTGATAAACTATTCAAGTAACCTTTTCACTCCTATTCCATGTGGGATTCGACCCCAATATAGTTGGGGTATTATATTTGACATCGAATGCTTTACACCATTTATATATGTATAATTTGAGTGTATCAAATTTTAGCGTCGTTGCCGGAGAATACGGTTTTGAAATTATTAACTAGTGTGTGCTTTACTTTATGTCCTTTTCTATTCCATCACACTTTTCTTGTTTTGTTTGGTGTAACTAGGCAAGAATGTGCCATCTGAAAAATGTATTTGCAGATATGGATGAGTACATTGATGATTGAAATGTCATTGTCTCTCCTAGATTTGACGCGACTACCTTCAAAGTGGAACATATTCTATATCTAATGCTAAAGGCAAAGGAGTTCTTCCAAAATTCCATCGACGATGATCCAACACAATACCTCAAACATTTTGTGGGTGTGTGTGCAATGCATAAGAAAAATCATGATTCGGATGATGCCCTAAGGTTGAGGGTGTTCAAACACTCTTTAGCCAGAGAGGCAAGGCAATAGATTCATCTACATTCTAATCCCATCCACACTTGGGCTGAATGTATGCATGTCTTCCTAGGGAAATGATTTCTACAAAGTAAGAAATCCGAACTTTGGGACAAAATTTTCTTCTTCAAGCAATTACTGGGGGAACAACTACATGAAGCATGGGTTAGATTCAAGTAGTATTTGGTGAGATCATCGAATCATGGGTTTCTGGAAAATATTTTATTGGAGAAGTTTTACACAGGTTCGGATCCTATGAACCAATCCGTAGCTAACAATGCGGCCAATGGATCGTTCATGGATAAAACATTTGCAAGAGTCACTCAAATCCTCAACAAGGTGGCCGAACACAACCAAGCTTGGCATTCGGGCGACACGACGAGTGAAATTTCATATGGTACCCCTTATTTGACCAACATTGCCAAGGAAAATTAAGAAAGTGATCAATTGATTGTTGGGATTGCTACCAATATCGATGTTTTGACAAAAATATTTACGAAAATCCAAACAAAGAAAGTGAATATTCTGAAAGAAGTACAACCAATGTCAAATGCCAACTATCAACATCAAGAAGGCCAACATCAAGATTATCCTCCAATGCAATATGAAGAAGCATATGTTAACAATTCACAAGGAGGATATCAAAGACAAAACTACCAAGGGTCGGGATAACAACATCAATGGAGACCTAACTCCCAAGGGCAAGGTAACCAACAATGGCGAAATGACCAAGGTTGTTCAAATCAAGAAAATTGGAGCAAAAATAACAGTAATTTTGCAAATCAGAGTTCAAACCCCTATGTTCCAGCAAAGGGCCAATACTCTAACTCTCAACATTGGAGGGAAAGTTCTTCAAGCGACCGAAGTAATTCCAAATTGGAGAACATGTATGAAAGAGTATTGCAAAATCAAGAGAGGTCCGACACTTCAATGAAAAATATGACTGAACTTGTAGGTTTTCACACCGCATCTATTCAAAAGTTAGAGATGCAAATGAGAGATCTTTCAAGAGAACAAACCCCAAAACAAAAACACGGCTTACTCCTTACGCGTAAATAAAATAAATAGTAAAGTAAGAACAGTAATTTTTACATGAAAAATCACCCGGCTCAAAGGTACAAAAACCACAACCTACCACGTAGGATTTTAACTTCAACTTCACTAGAACAACTTAGCCAAATGTATTGATTACAACACTTGTAAGCCAATACCCTCACAATTCTTTTACTTCTACTTGTTGTATGAATTACATGTTACTCTAACTTGCACACTCAGACAATACTTCAACTAACATTGTTTGAATAGTATCTTGATTACAACTAATCTCCTAATACACATGACCTAACTGACTCAAGAAGAAATAACTTTCAGAACACACTAATGAGAGACTTGAGTGTTGAACTGAAAATGCTATGTTGCGTTCTTCAACCGATGTGCAAAAGGATAGTCTTCATAGTCCATAGGCAAAGTATTTAACTTCTCAATACTCCGAGATCTTTGGGAGTCCTACACGTAGTCAAACTCTCGTTTGCTTGCAATCCTTAAGTTCTGATGAATCCACGAATCTTGTGACTCATATCTACCAGATATGCAGCAGTCAGATATTCTTGGGAAACAATCCTTATCGCATCAAGAGTCCATTCTAGTAATATCGGACTGCAGTAACTTTATGTAAAAGTTACTGTCTTGTAAAAATTTTCAGTAACTACTTTGAGAACCTAGTTCTTAGCACACATTCATTGTACACAATTGTTAATCATCAAAACTCAATTCTCAACACATTCACATGAATTTTTCCCCATGAGAATTCAATAATAATACTTATGCCTTTTCACTTTCTAACTTAAAATATGAGGATTCATATGGCTGACCCAACTTGTTTAAGACCGGAGTATAGTTATTTTTGTTATTGTTTTCATTCTTTCTCTTTTCTGTCTTAATTACCGTTCTTATTGGAAAGTTGAAACTGTTCTTTAGGAAAAATATATATTTATAGGAAAAAAATAAAGAAGAAAAAAAGAAGGGGCATATCATCTATACAGAAGCAAGCAACGAAGAGTAAATGTGCTGCCGAATATGCAGACCAACAGGCAACAACCCTCGAGCGTTGCAATACATTAGAACATTTCCTGCATTCATTCCCTCAACAGTTTTCTATAAGCCCTTTGTGAGTATATGTTATATTGTGAACTTGTTCAACATTTAACCAATAAAATTTGATTTATATCGTGAAATAATTTTTAGAACAAAAAGAGTAATGCAAAAGTCCATATTTCCCATGAAAATAGTAAACAAGGTAATATTGTCAAAATGATTTAATTTTGCACTGTTAAAGACCAGAAGTTTGAAAGAGACATGAAGTTGTTGGCTTCATATGTTGGAAAGAAGAAAACCTGTTGGCCTCAACTTTGACCTCATTCAACGCTCTCTCACTATAATACTCCACCCCACATATTTTAGAATATCTTTATTAAATTTTTTTTTTTAGTTTTTCACATATTGTTCGATGTCCTCATGGAGCCGATCAAATAATCTATATATTTATTATTGAGAGACTGGAGAAGTGATTTGGCATCTCTAATAGGCCAAGGAACTTAATTATCTTTTTTCTCCATTTTTTAACATTTTCCTCCCTCATTCTTTTCATTTTCAATTTATGCTAACAATCCAAAAGTCATGTCTCTTTGGAGACATCCGATTAAAGAAAACCCAAAAGTCATCTCAATTAAATAAAAGAACCGTTTCTCACCTAAGTGAGCAAGCCTCACTTGTACCCTTATAATGACTCATTGCACATAATATGCATATTTTGGCAAGCATCTTCTTCTGGCTTGTGTTTTTCTTCTTCTCTCTTACTAACTCTAGCACTATTTCTGTCATGTTGATTTAGTACTTTTACTAAATTTGTTTATCTCTTTATCAGTTATTGCATTCATCTGTTGCTACCCTTTTGTTCAATGCCGCTACGATCGTTAGTGTGTTTTATTCTTCATTTTTCCTAATTTTGTATACACAGATATAGATGGCATGATAATTTATTTTCTTCCTTTTATTCATCCATCAATAAATTATATACAGAGATAGGATCAATCATTAATAAGTTGAGTTAAGAAGGCATGAAAAAATTGCTACTGATTTATGAAGAAACAACAATCAATTTACAATAGAACAGTTAAGCAATTAATTATACCACATAATGTTGTGTTGTATTCTACAACTTCTTAGAGTTGCGATCTTTTTTATCATGGGATTTATATTTGAATAGTTTATTTGAATTTCAGGAGTGGTTGTATCTTATCAGAATTTTGACCGGGCTGTTATAGGAGTTTGTTGATTCTATAGGTTATAAATGAGAAAAGGAGATGAAAAATATGGGAAAATGGCGGGTAAGTGTGTCGGAAAAGGATGTATAACTGGCGCAGTCTGAAGATGTAAAGGATTGTGAAGAGATCGAAGTACAAGGTGAATATAAGCTATAATTTATTTTGAGCCTTTAAAGATGAGGTTGTTAAAATGAGGCAGATCTATGGTTCGAATGAATCGGAGAAGTAAAGGGCTGTCGATTTTAAGGTTGATTTTGGATCAATTTATTAATAAATTAATGAGGATTTTCTAGGTGCTGCGGAGATTCATTTATTTTGGCTTCGTATAATGGAGAAGAAGGTGGTGAGAAGCAGATCACGGCTTTTTTATCCTAATTGTCAGTGGTAAGATAATGTCAACTTGCCTGCAACCCTTTTTGGATAAAGAGTTCAGGGAAAAAAATTGGAACTTTGACAGTTTCAAACACCTATAAACAGTACCAATAGTAAAGGAGAAGAACAAGTTAGGCTGTCTGAGAAAGTAAAGGTCATTTAGTGGTCACACAAGTGACTATTCCCTGTTCCTTTCTTTCAATTTTTTTTTTTTGGATAAAATTTTCTATTCTTTGTTTCATATTTTGGCATGACATTCAAGTTTGGTTTCCATTAGCACATATGACATTACATTTTAACTTCTTTATTCTAAGAAGATTCCTAAATTTATCTTCGCATTAGAATGATGTAATATGTATGATACAAAACACTACCTAAGTGATGAAACTAATTTGTAATTACGGTAAATAAGTACTTACACGGAAGAAAAAATATCAACTATAATTTTTCTTTTGGTACACACACATATATAATATATCAAATTTTTATCTTCTTTATGCCAAGTAAATTTATAAAAAATATTATATTAAATATGCTACTCCTATCTCTTAATTATGATCGCGCAAAGCGCGAACATATAACTAGTTATTCTATAATTAAAGAAAACATAAGTGAGCGCCTCATCTTTTAAGATTTTAACTACAATAAGTAGCGGTGTCAATCGTTCGGTTCATCCGGTCATTTTATAAAATTTGTATCATATCAATTTTTCGGTTATTCTATTATGTATAACCAAGATTAGACTTTTCGAAACCGTCCCAATCATGTCGGTTTCTCTTCGTTATCGGTGAAGTTCGGTTAATTTTTGATATTTTTTTAAATATCAAGTAAAATTCACAGTAGAAGTAGAACGCAATAACATACATTCATTTATAGGACTTAGCAAAACTCTCTAGACATTTTTACTGTTTAAAGGGTAATGAATTTTAAAAAATGAAAGGTGGCTAGAGTATAGATACATCAACTATTCTACAACAACGTAAAAGAAACCAAGCAAAGGCAAAGAAAATATAAATTACACGAGTGAAAAGATATTAACCAAGCTGAGACTCAAGAATAAAGTCTATAGAAGATTAAATATTCAAAAAAATAAATCTAAATTATATGAAAGGAAATATATTCAATACATTATAGTTTGTTACTCATAATCGCTAGAATACTCCGTGTCTTGCCAATAAAGATACTTGAAATAACTTAGTTTAAGTAGAAGTAGTATAATAGGTTTTAGGAATTAGTATTTTGAGTTCAATTACTTGTTGGCTTGTAATAGTTTTCATAATTCCAAGGCTCAAAGAAAAATTTAATGCACTATTATTTAAACTTACTAGATAAATATATTTTTCACGTGTAAAATTTATTCGGTATGATTCGGTATTTTTTTGATTTATTTTTATAAAATAAAAAAATGATTCTAAATATAGGTGCGATTATAGATTTATATAAAAATCTATTGTTTCTTAAAAAAAATGTAAAAATCGGTTCGGTGCGGCAGTTCGGCCAGTTTAGTCGGTAACACCCCTAATAATAAGTGAAAGTCCCTCGGTACGATCAAGGGCATTTCCGTAAATGTGATCTCTAAGATTGGGGAAAATTGTCTTATAGACTTCCATCTGTCCAATTTTAAACACCGCGTGTGTTTAGATTTTGGTCTTTTTTTTCTTTTTCCTTCAGATTTTCATTTGGGTTCTTCTTTGCTCAAACCTTTTGAGAGAACGCCTCACATTTCAATTCTCACTTCATCTTTTCTTATGCTTCCTCCTTTCCTTTTTTTTTTTGGTGAATTTTGCTGTTCTTCTTCTTACCCTCTGCTTTGCAGCTTTGCGTATTATTTTCTGGCTGCCTTTCTTTTTTCTTTCAATATTGTATATTTTGGTTTTTCTGAAGAGGGACGTTGTTTCTAATTAGTTGCATTTTCTAATTAGTTGCATACCATGAACGAATCAAGAGGGTCGAATTAAGAAATAATCCTGAGGTGTTGGATGTTGGTTCAAATAATCTGTTTCAGCAGCTATTATTTTATGTTTCTCTTCACCGAATCATGAATGGATTTCTTTAATGACTTTTTGGTGGTCTTTCTTCATGTTCTCTGTGTGGGTTCTGCTCATGCATGTAATTAATTGTTTGACAGCCTTTACGGGAGTACACACAATGTGTAGATAAGGTATTTGATAATATGCCTGACTGCCTGAAATAGCTTATCAATTGTTTATTTGGTGCCTTTTACCTTTTACATGTAGTTGATGATGTATTTTACATGTAGGTGATGATATTTTTGCGTGTTAAAATGATTTGTTATTATTTAATTGGTACTTTTAGTTGTAAGCTTACAAGATTTCATCTTATACTAATATAACCTTCTTTAAATTTTCCTCTGTTTAATTTGTTCAGCCATTCATGTGTTTCAATCTATTTTTTAAAAGATATTTGAACATCTTGAAATTTGGGTAATTTTTGGTTGGATTTCTGCGTGCATATCGGTAAGTTTGTCTGTTTTGCTCATGCATGTTTTATTTTTTCACAATCAATCAATTTTACTTGCATTGGGCCATGACGATTTTGCAACCAGAATGCTTTTTTAAAGTTTTGGTCTCTGTGTTTACATATTTTCCACTACTCATATTCAGTGAATTCTAATTTCTCGATTCATGACATAATCGAACGTTTGTGATCCGTTTAGTTAGAATATAATGATCACAACTTTTTTATTCACAGGCTTTTGAAGTGAAAGTCGCTCAAGATGGGGAAAAAGAGATACTACTATAACTGTAAGAGATAATTTTGTGCACTGCTTGCTTAATCATAATGCAAAATGATTGTGCTTTATATTTTATTTTATGTTCTATAGATTATCTACTTAATAAATTAAATATTAAGATTACAAAATGTAGACTCTATTTTTGAAGGAATTTTATCAAATGCCTAAAAACAGATGTCCAACAATAAAAGAAAGATAGACGAAGCCCCAATAGTCTATTAGTCCCTTACTCTATCTGTTTGTACCCGTTTCTAAGTTATCAATATTATGATATGCTAAAACTAATTTTCAGGTATTAACTTCACTCAAAAAAGTGACATTTCCACTCAATATGAAGTTTGAAACATTGATAAGAAGCTACTTTTTTTGGCCGTCACATATGTACTATCAGCTATAATTTTTCACTTTGTAATGGTTACATATGTTCTTGTGAGGTTAAATAGTCTTCCGTCATTTTTGTTATTATTTCTTGTACTGCATTTTTGACTAATGAGAAGATTCTCTTTATAATACTTCTTGGCTTTTGCAGCTTGAAGATGTGAGATTATTTTTTATCCAGAAATTTCATTGACATCACAGAGGTGAAGTGTATCCCTTTACTGAGGTTCCTTCATTGTGGAATTTGTACAACTTCGTGGTAAATGCTTCTCATTATTAGTATGATAAATTTTGAAAATGTATATTTGTATCATAGTAAAGACTATTCTATTTGAAGGTTTTCTTGTCATACGCTTCTACTTATTGGAGAAATTTACCGAGGGTGAGTCTATTCCCGAGTTATATGCATTTACTTTGTAGTACATTGTATCTGACTCTTAGTTAAATCATATGTGATGGTCTGCAAAGTCAACTATTATAGTGGCTATGAGCAGCTTTCCATGATGATCTCATCGTAAGAGATTGACTTTCGGACCGTGTTTATGACAAATATAATATTTGATGCAAGTATGACAAGATTTGTGCAACTCAAGTACAAGAGTTTTGCTTTAAAACACAACACTCACTTCAGAAACGAAAACAATTAATTACAAGCAAATAAAAATTCGCTATCCATCAAGTCTTTCAAAGGATTTTGTTCTCGAAGTAATGTCATCTGGTATATTTGGCTCAATTTATACTTTCATTGTTTATCTGTAGGATGAGTGCTTTGGAATGATGTAAGCTCATCCAGCTGAGAGTGATGTATATTTGCTTGGGTTGCTAAGGTGCACCTTTTCCAGTCTTTCTTCTTCGTTTCATTCTGTTGCATTTTTTCTTTTAATATTTGATCTTTTATGTTCTTCGTTATTGGTCCTTAGCGATCAATTTTTCATTATCGCTTAGTTTATAGTTAGCATCCTGTTTTGATTAATACTTTTGTGGCTTGCTGAGAGTTCATAGACACAAAATGACCAAAATAAAAGCATAAATAGCAGCTGTGCAAGTTCCTTAATAGATAGACCTTAAGAAGTCTTCAACAATTTATTATAATTAGTGGAGAAGTTCCTCATGTGTAAATCATTGCACATCTTTTGCTCCTATAAGTCTATAACTATGAAGGTTAAGAAAATTGTTTTCTATTCTTATTTTTCTAATAGACACTAACAAGAAAATTGTTTTCTAATATACACTAACAAAGATTTTAAATTCTTAATTTTGTATTATATAAAAAAAGCCACGAGTTTTGATGTGTGTGTTTAGTGGAATTTAAATTCCTAATGAGGGTGTTTTGGACTTGTCATTGTAGGTACTTATATGTGTCTTTCGTCTCACCACTGAACAACCGCGTAGCCTACCAGTCTGTCACTTTTCTAACTCGCTTCGTCTCTCTAGGAAGGTAGAGAGGAAGCCGACGGCTGTCATCTCCGCACATTCAATCTCCTTTCACTTTCAAGTAAACCAAGCTCTGCTCTCTGTTGCAAAACACTTTTCTCTTTCTCTTTTTTTTTTTTTGTAGATTTTGTATGATTTTCTGTTATGTGAAAAAGCCAAGAAAGTTGAGAGATGCTTGTGGGTGTCTGTTTTGTGATCTATGAAAGGTGGTAAAAGATATTGAAATTCTTGATGGGAAATGGGTTTCTTTTTAATTTCTTGGTTATAAATAACTAGATGTAGCGAATCTTGGATTATAAATGAAATACACCAGATTATTTCTCTATTTGTTTTGAGTTGTATATGTTGATATTCCAAAAGTTCCATACTACTAATTTGAATCTCAACTGATTATGGAATTTTCAGGTTTTGCTTCTCTATCTCAGTGCGCATCTGTTTCTGTATGTTATAAACATTTGAATCTTGACTTTTTGAGTTTACAGTTATTGAAAATCTTTACGTACTTGGAAATTCAAATGTTTTCGCTGTAGGGAGATTTTCTGGATGAATGAACTTCCTGGGAAATTGAATCTAATTATTTGTTTCTCTTTAAAAGAGAACACGTAAGTGTGACTCAATTAGTGTTTTCACTTACTCTGAACTATGCCATTCATTTAGAGATAAAGAGAGCATGTGACTCAATTTTTATTATTTCCCATTAATAGTTATTAATTTTATCTATTTATTTTTCCTGGGTGACATAGGATTCAGTTGCTCATAAATCTGGGCATCTAACTGTTAGTATGTCTATACTTGCAGTTTCTTTCACTCATATCATCAAGAGTAGTTAGCCGGCTTTTAGTATTTATTTGTCACTTTGTGCCAATCACGTCGTTGTTTATTTTCAGTGTTTTAATTCAGTCGGATGCTCTCTTATGCTTTCTTGACTCCTTGGCTTAAGCATTGTTTTTGTCTTCTTACTCTTTTTTCCTTCGAGTGCAGGTGGTTCCGCGTGGTTTCTTCCATGCATTTTCAGATGTGTTCGTCATTCGCATATCGTCTGAGATTAGCTGATTGCAACCAAAGCCCAGTCAGTGAACTTGACTATGGTTGAACTTTAGTACTCGAGATCTAAAAGTATACTTTTGTCCTATTTTGCAAACGGAAAAGGGCCAACAATACCCCTAACGTATTGAAAATGGCTCAAAAATACCATCGGTTAACCTTTTGGTCCGCAAATACCCCTAACGTTTGTTTTTTGGGCTTAAACTTACCCTTATATCTAACCAAACTTATCTGGTCAATTTTTTGACTTTAACTTCGTCATGTGACATTTTCTTAACGCATCACGTATATTATTTGTATTAAATAAAACTTGCATGTATCTTTTAAAATACCCAACGACATTGACCCGCTTCTATATATTTGGACGGTCGGCTAAAAATAATTATATTCGCTAGTTAAATATTTTAAAAAATATACATTGATTATATAAAAAAATATGTATATCATACATTAATATTTTAATATATATTTTACATGATATTATTTTTAGCAGAAATTATACGGTGTAGTTTTTTCTATTAATTATGATCTATAACTCGAATTTATTAAGCAAATCCGACAATGGAATGATAGTTTTTGCTAATATTTTAGCTCTATCGTTATATATTAAAATAATATTAGTTTTCATTGAAACGATCAAATGAAGTCCATTAATGTGCTAAGCAGTTGGATATGTATATAATTAAAGTTTTTAAAGAATTTTCTTTCCATATGTTTCTTTGCTTCTCCTTTAGGAAGTCATATAAATAGAACATTATCATATTTATGTTTGTTAAACTTGTTAAGAAATGCAAAATTTGAAGAAAAATTATACCGTATAATTTTTGCTAAAAATAATATCATGTAAAATATATATTAAAATACTAATGTATAATATACATATTTTTATATATAATCAATGTATATTTTTTTATATATTTAAATAGTAAATATAATTATTTTTAGCCGACCGTCCAAATATATAGGAGCGGGTCAGGATCGTTGGGTATTTTAAAAGATACAGGTGGGTTTTATTTAATACAAATAATACACGTGGCGGGTTAAGAAACTGCCACATGGCGAAGTTAAAGTCAAAAAATTGACCAGGTTAGTTCTGTTAGATATATGGGTAAGTTTGAGCCCAAACATAACGTTAGGGGTATTTGCGAACCAAAAGGCTAACGTAGGGTAATTTTGAGCCATTTTAAATACGTTATGGGTATTGTTAGGCCCATTTCCGTTTTGCAAATAATATTGTACCAAAAAGTGCCCTACTGTGTCCATGTCGTTCATAGTGCTCTTTTTCTTGTGGTTACTTAATTCGATTTCAATAAGAAGCACTATTTCTACTAGCATCAACATTGCACAATATTATTAGCATGAAAAGAATACTGGACAAATATTTAGCATGTTGGGCCCGTGCATTGCACGGGCATCTCTAGCTAGAAAAGAAGTAATGTATTGGATTGATAAATTACAACTATAAAACTTGAGGAACGAGCCCATCTTTTGGTCTTCATCACTTTCAGTCATGAGAAGTGTATGCGGTCGAAACCTATTAAGTCAGTTGTACGGGCTGGTTGAGATAATAATACTTCGATCGAAAGGTATCTACGTAAGGTCAGGTCAAGGTTCGAAGAAAGGGCTTCGGGATTCGAGCTCCAAATCCGATCAAGGATCACTTCGGTATCAATATCGGGCCCATGACCAAATCGAACCACGAGGCAAAAGATTGTCGGAGATGCACAGACCGACCAACACCCACCCCGAATATCAAGACTCCGAGTCACGATCGAGCTCGAGTCAAGGCCGATGGCTCAACCCGATATCGAGTTTGAGTCAGTATCGAAGATCACAGACAAGGCCGTTACAGCCGCACTAAGGGAGAGAATCCTGGCGGGAATTAGGGAAAAGACAATACATCATGGCCTCTCCACTACGTATTTTTTATTGTATATAAAGTAGGATCCCTCTACTATAATGGGGGGGATGGATTGTAAGCAGAGCGACACATTGTAACAAAAGATTTCTCCTCATATTGAAAGATATCCCCTTGTGTTTATTTCACTTTATCTTATTCGTTCTTCATGCTCACTATTCTCATTCTCATAGTCAAGAATATACGTATTTCTATTTCTCTATACGATTTGTATCAAATTATATCACATATCCTTAAAACCATACACAAATTTAACTATATCCAATTTTTTGGGTAAACAGTTTGGCGCCCACCGTGGGGCTAAGGATAACAATGGTTATTTGATACGAATCTGAAAAAATACGCCATTGTGTTTTATGCTTGTTTTCGAAAATATCTTGGATTTCGGACTAACAACGACTAACTACCAATCAAATGGCTTCATCAATCGACAACGAAGCCAGTCTTCAAGATGAGAATAATAACTTGACACCCAGTACCGAAAGACCACTTGTAAACGTCGTTGGAGCTCGAATCGGAGCGTCGATAGATATCAATTCGCATGTAGCTATTGAGGCGAACCTACATGCTGAACCCGAAAATAGCATTCATGGTGGCACTCGGTCTGCAACTCGAGATACCCATAGCGTCGAGGAAAAAGGCGTTAGCTTACGCATGATTTTCGAAATGTTACAAGCATAGCATTTAGTGATAGCTCAGTTGCAGAGCCAAACTTAGGTACAAAGCAGGCCGGAGCCCAATCCGCTTCGAGAAATCACCCACAGAATGGAGCCAGTCATAGTGAAGTCAAACGAGCAAGAATCGGGGACTACTCCCGAAATTACTAAATTTCTCGAGCAACTCACAAAACGAGTCGAAGCCAACGATATAAAAGTAGAAACATATAATTAAAGGGTCGATCAGATCCCGGGAGCTCCACCAATGATAAAAGGGCTGGATTCGAAAAAATTCGTACAAAAGCCTTTTCCCTCGAGTGCAGCCCCAAAACCAATCCCCAAAAAATTTTGTATGCCCGAAATTCCCAAATATAACGGTACGACCAATCCCAACGAACACGGCAGCTCTTACACGTGTGCCGTCAAGGGTAACGATTTGGAAGACGATGAGATCGAATCCGTATTATTGAAAAAATCCGGAGAGATCCTCTCGAAGGGAGCGATGATTTGGTATCATAATCTGCCACCAAATTCCATCGATTCTTTTGCCATGTTAGCGGATTCGTTTGTAACGGCACATGCTGGTGCCATAAAGGTGGTAGCAAGAAAATCAGACCTCTTCAAAGTAAAACAAAGGGGTAGTGAAATACTGGGGGAGTTCATATCCCGATTTCAAATGGAACGCATGGAATTGCCACCGGTCACAGATGACTGGGCCGTCCAAGCTTTCACCCAAGGGTTGAACGAGCAAAGTTTAATAGCATCACGTCGGCTGAAATAAAATTTGATCGAGTATCCAGCAATAACTTGGGCGGATGTACACAACCGATATCAGTCAAAAATTAGGGCCGAAGACGACCAGTTGGGAGGTCCTTCCGGATCCATGCATCAGAACAAGACAACTATTAAAAACCAGAGGGACATCGACAGAGAGTAAAGTTCGAACAGATACCGATATCAACCGTAAGTCGCAGATCGAATGAACAACGGTTCAACGCGCAATGCCGCTCGGAACAATCGAATGAGTGATCGAGGACGAAATTTTCGGGGGCTTATAAGCAAGAGTGGCTTTGATAAATATGTCAATCCTATTGAGGCACCTCAGCTATCGGAGTACAATTTCAACGTCGACATATCGGGCATTGTATCGGCGATCGGAGGAATCAAAGATACTAGGTGGCCCAGACCCATGCAAACTGACCTTTCCCAAAGGAACCCGAATTAGATTTGCAAGTATCATGGTACGTATGGCCACAGGACCGAGGATTGCAGACAATTAAGAGAAGAGGTAGCCCGCCTATTCGATGAGGGCCACCTTCGAGAGTTCCTCAGTGATCGAGCCAAGAATCACTTCAGAGGAAGGGACGCCAGCAAAAAAGATAAACGAGAAGAACCTCTGCATATCATTCATATGATCATCGGTGGGGTCGATACTCCACAGGGACCCGTGCTCAAATACGGCAAGATACCGGCCTTATGGGAGAAACGAACTCGAGGTTATGTACCCAAGGACGCTTTATCATTCGGAATTGAAGAAGCCGAGGGTATCTCTCAACCTCACAACGACGCTCTGGTAATTTCTATCCTATTAAATAAAGCTCAAGTTAAGCGTATTTTAGTGGATCCGGGTAGCTCTGCGAATATCATCCGATCTTGGGTAGTAGAGCAGCTCGGTTTGCAGAATCAAGTCGTGCCCGCAGCTCTGGTATTGAACGGCTTCAATATGGCCAGTGAAACGACTAAAGGGGAGATTACTCTACCAATGAATGTAGCTGGAACCATCCAAAATACCAAATTCCACGTAATCGAAGGAGATATGAGGTACAATGCCCTACTCACAAGGCCTTGGATCTACAATATGAAGGCAGTGCCTTCGATCCTCCACCAAGTAATGAAATTTCCTACGTCGGACGGCGTGAAAACAGTATACGGGGAGCAACATGCTGCGAAGGAAATGTTTGCGGTCGATGAGGTAACACCGATACCAACGCTATCGGCCTCGGAAAAGTCGATCACTAATGATAGACGAGAAACCAAATAGCAATCACAGCCACTAGTCTCGACCGAACCGGTGGAACAGGAAATAGAGGATGACGAGGACGAGTTTCTGACACCTCGAGCTTTCATCGTCCCCGACGACTCCGACGCCACCAAATCTACGATCGAAGAACTGGAGCAGGTTATATTAATCGAATATCTGCCCGAGATAAAGGTAAACCTGGGAACGGGATTGACCCCCGAACTTAAGGGAAAAACTTATTCAATTTCTTATCGATAACATAGATTATTTTGCTTGGTCCTATTTAGACATGGCAGGGATCCCACCATCGATAACAACGCACCAGCTGAGCTTGGACCCTAGGTTCAAACCAGTGAAGCAAAAACGAAGACCTCAGTCCGAGGTAAAACACACATTTGTAAAGAATATGGTAACTAAACTTCTCAAAATAGGGTCAATTCGGGAAGTAAAATATCCCAAGTGGTTAGCTAACGTAGTTGTAGTCCCTAAAAAGGGGAACAAACTTAGAATGTGCGTAGATTATAAAGATCTAAACAAAGCATGCCCCAAAGATTCTTTTCCACTACCTAGCATCGATCGCATGATCGATGCCACAGCCGGCCATGAGATCCTTACTTTTCTCGACGCCTACTTCGGGTACAATCAAATTCGAATGAACCCGGAGGACCAGGAAAAGACTTCATTTATCACCAAGTACAGAACCTATTGCTATAATGTAATGCCATTCGGGCTAAAAAATGCAGGAGCTACTTACCAACGCCTAGTGAATAAAATGTTCGAAGAACAAATAGGTAAGTCGATGGAAGTTTACATTGATGACATGCTAGTTACGTCCCTGCGCGCAGAGGACCATTTGACTCATTTGCAGGAAACGTTCAAGATCTTAAGGAAATACAACATGAAGCTCAACCCCGAGAAATGTGCTTTCGGTGTTGGATCGGGCAAGTTCCTTGGTTTCATGGTATCAAATCGGGGAATCGAGATCAACCCCGACAAAATTAAGGCCATCGAATACATCACCGTCATGGATAGCGTGAAAGCAGTGCAAAGGCTAACCGGATGGATAACTGTCTTAGGCCGATTCAGTTCGAGGTCATCAGATCGAAGACACAAATTCTTCTCTCTACTCAAAAGGAAGAACGATTTTCGCTTGGACCCCGGAATGCCAACAGGCACTAGAACAATTGAAGTGGTACCTGTCCATCCCACCACTACTTCACACTCCGAGGACAGATGAGAAGCATTACTTATACTTGGCGGTTTCAAAATATCGCGCTAAGTGGCGTCCTAATTTGAGAAGAGCAAGGTACACAGTTTCCTGTTTATTATGTAAGTCGGACCTTTGGAGAAGTAGAGACTAGATACCCTCACTTAGAGAAATTAGCACTTGCATTAATAAGCACCTCTAGAAAGTTGAGACCATACTTTCAATGTCACCCCATATGCGTTTTAACCACTTACCCACTTCGTAATATTTTGCACAAGCCTGAATTATTGGGTCGATTGGCCAAATAGGTCGTCGAACTCAGTGGGTACGATATCGAATATCAAACCCGTACGACCATTAAGTCCCAAATTTTAGCGAACTTCGTGGCCGATTTCACGCCAACCCTCGTACTCAAAATTAAAAAGGAACTCTTGTTAAAATCGGGTACGTCGTCGGGGGTTTAGACCCTCTACACAGATGGTGCTTCAAATGTGAAGGGGTCCGGGCTTGGCATCGTACTTAAACCTCCCACAGGTGGCATTATTAGGCAATCCATCAAAACCACTAGATTAACTAACAATGAGGCCGAGTACGAGGATATGGTTGCAGGTCTCGAGCTAGCTAAAAGCATGGGAGCAAAAATCATTGAAGCTAAATGTGACTCTTTACTAGTGGTGAACCTAGTGAACAAAACTTTCGAGGTTCGAGAAGATAAGATGCAAAGGTATTTGGATAAATTACAGGTAACTCTACACCGTTTCAAAGAATGGACCCTACAACATATGCCTCGAGAACAAAACTATGAGGCCGACGCACTCGCAAATTTGGGGTCGTCAGTCGAGGAAGATAAGATCAACTCGGGGACTGTCGTTCATCTCTCAAGATCTGTAATCGAGGAGGGGCATGCCGAAATAAAGTCCACGAGCTTAACCTGGGATTGGAGGAATAAGTATATTGAATACTTAAAGAACGGAAAACTCCCATCGAACCCTAAAGAATCGAGGGTTCTACGAACCAAGGCTGCTCGATTTACGCTGGTTGAAAATGGAACATTATATAGTAGGACGTTCGACGGACCACTGGCGGTATGTTTGGGACCAGGAGACACCGATTATGTTTTACGAGAGGTCCATGAAGGCACTTGTGAAAACCACTCTGGCGCTGAACCATTAATTCGCAAAATCATCAGAGCAGGGTACTACTGGGATAGCATGGAGAAGGACACTAAGGAATTCGTTCGAAAATGTGATAAATGCCAAAGGTTTGCACCGATGATCCATCAACCCGGAGAGCAGATTCATTTGGTCATTTCTCCATGGCCATTCATGAAATGGGGAATGGATATCGTCAGCCCTCTACCATCGGCCCAGGTAAAGCCAAATTCATTTTGTTTATGACTGACAATTTCTCTAAATGGGTTGAAGCACATGCGCTCGAAAAAGTGAGAGAAAAAAAGGTTATAGATTTCATCTGGGACCACATCGTGTGTCGATTTGGCATACCAGCAGAAATAACATACGACAATGGTAAATAATTTATCGGCGGTAAAGTGACATAATTCTTTGAAGACCATAAAATAAAAAGAATACTGTCAACACCATATCATCCTAGCGGGAACGGAGAGGACGAATCAACGAACAAGACTATCATCCAAAACCTGAAGAAAAGGTTGAGCGAAGCCAAAGGGAAGTGGAGAGAAATTCTGCCCGAAGTCCTATGGGCATACCGAACAACATCGAAGTCCAGTACGGGAGCAACTCCGTTTTCCTTAGTATATGGCTTCGAAACCTTAATTCTAGTCGAAGTCGGAGAACCCAGCGCAAAGTTCTGACATTCATGGGAAGAGTCGAACCACGAGGCTATGAATACTAGCCTCGAATTATTAGATGAAAAACGAGAAACAACACTGGTCTGAATGGCTGCACAAAAACAACGAATCGAATGGTACTATAATAGAAGAACCAAACTCCGCCATTTCGAGGCTGGGGACTTGGTCCTAAGGAAGGTCACCATCAACACTCGAGATCCTAATGAAGGGAAGCTTGGCCCGAATTGGGAAGGACCTTATCATGTCCTCGATATAGTCAAAAAGGGTCTTATAAACTCGGACAATGGATGGCAAACCGTTACTAAACAATTGGAACATATCACTCCTTAAACGATATTATTGTTAAGGTATGATTTTCTCCTTTCAATCATCTATATATATATTCGGCACTAACTCATTACAGGAATTCGACAAAAGATATCAAGACCTCTGGTTTTAAAGCACGCGTTGTACTCTTTTTTTCCTTAGTTCGGCTTTTATCCCAAATGGGTTTTTCCGGTAAGGTTTTTAACAAGGCAACAATTATGTGCTACCTGAAGGAAATTCAATAGTATCTAGGGCTTCTTCATAATAAACCCCGAATACTGGAGGGCTACCATCAAATAAATCAAGTTCGATACAAGAAAGTTATTTCATATCAAATTCATGTCGAGCAGGGTCTCGATAGAGAAAAGTGTAAGGGCCAAATGGTCAAAACAAACCATGCCCATGTAGTTTTGCTCGAACTCTGGCACAAGATACAAACATATGTATAATGACTTATAAAGGAAAACTTCTTCTTCTCAGATATCTCTTACTTTGAAAAGATCTTCCTACTTCATGATTCAAATAGGATTAAGGGCCAACCACCATTAAAAGGCCTACGGGCTACGATATTTTGAGTTCGAGTTCGAAGCAATCACTCACTCAATCATTAAGCCTAAGGGCTATCTTACATCGAGTTCGAGCGAACCGCTCACCCGATCATAAAAAGCCTACGGGCTAAGATACTTTGAGTTTGAGTTCGAAGCAAGCACTCACTCAATCATTAAGCCTAAGGGCTATCTTACATTGAGTTTGAGTGAACCACTCACTCGATCATAAAAAGCCTACGAGCTAAGATACTTTGAGTTCGAGTTCGAAGCAAACACTCACTCAATCATTAAGCCTAAGGGCTATCTTACATCGAGTTTGAGTTCGAAACAATCACTCACTCAATCATTAAGCCTAAAGGCTATCTTACATCGAGTTCGAGCGAACCGCTCACTCGATCATAAAAAGCCTACGGGCTAAGATACTTTGAGTTCGAGTTCGAATCAAACACTCACTCAATCATTAAGCCTAAGGGATATCTTACATCGAGTTCGAGCGAACCGCTCACTCGATCATAAAAAGCCTACGGGCTAAGATACTTTGAGTTCGAGCTCGAATCAAACACTCACTCAATCATTAAGTCTAAGGGATATCTTACATCGAGTTCGAGCGAACCACTCACTCGATCATAAAAGGCCTACGGTCTAAGATACATCAAGTTCGAGTTCGAAGCAATCACTCACTCAATCATTAAGCCTAAGGGCTATCTTACTTCAAGCTCAAAATAATCACTCACATAATTATTAAGCTTAAGGACCAACACAGCGAGAGTTTGAGGCTCTGTTCTCGCTTAGAACAGAACAAAAAGGTTCCATTACTCCAAAATTCAAGATAACTCGTTCGAGCAATAACAAAATCTTCACAAAGGCAAAAACACGTTCGAGCATGAAAATGAGAAGACATTCAGAAGAAGCTCTATTATTAACAAAATGGGGTATGTACAAAGAGACCGGTCAAAAGTTTGCAAAAGAGAAACTAAGTCCTAACTGCGGCCGGTGTCAATGTCTCCTTCGGGAGCTGATTCTTCTTCAGGCTTTTCATCGGACCCGCCCCGACTACCTTCTTCATCATAATCGTCGTTATCAAAAGAGACAAGCTGCCTGGCTTCAGCTTCGAGCGCCTTAGCTCGGGCGATCTCCTCGAAAAGTTCAAAACCTCGAGTGTGAATTTCCTCGAGGGTTTCTCTTCGAGATTGGTACTTTTCCAAGTCAGTAACTCGTTGCTCCCGATCAAAAGCCTCCCTTAGCTGCATTTGAGCAGCCTCGGCATCAGCCCGATACACAGGAATGGACTTGTCCGCCATGACTTTTGACGACTCGATCTCCGCCTTTGCCTCAGCAAGACCTGTCTCAAGCTCCTCGATCCTCCTGGCTTGGGCCAAACTTTTTTGCTTGACACCCCGAAGTTGAACATCAACCGATAATAGTTTGGCCAAGATGGTTTCTTTTTCTGCAGCTAGGCTGTCCATAGTCGCCTTCCACCGATCACACTCGGCCTTGATCTGATCGACTTCTCCCCGAAGCAACCCGATCTTCTCAACCTTTTGTTGCAGCTGAGATAACGAAGGGTCAGCTTTCACAGTTGGGTCGAATCCATACTCTAAAAGAACGATGCTCGCCTGTTTATCCAGTTCGGCCTCTTCTTCACGAGCCTTGGCCAAATCTGCTTGGAGGTCCTTTATAACCTCTTCCTTTTGTCCACAAAGAAGCTTCAGAGCATCTCTCTCCCCCAAGACCTTTTGAAGCTCGGCCTCACACTGGCTGAGATTGGCTTGAAACTTGCTAAGGTCCTACACAAAAGGGAAAAAATGCAAGTCAGGTTTAGAAGAGAACTAAGAAACCAAAAACAGTAAAATCTTTACCCGAGAAATAAAACGTTGGGCCCTTTCTAGGAGAATAGAAGCGTCATTAATATCGGAGGCATCATCGTCTCCAGCAAAGCAATCCCAAAAAGGGTCCCCTACACTAGAGCCTCCTCCCATATTGAGGGTCTTCAATTCTCGAGCTTCCCTTAACGCCTCCTCGGAAAAGGTCGGAAGAGAAGGCAAGTGGCCCACTGTCATGGTCCCGAGCAAATCGCTCGGGATGCGCTGATCGACCCTCAGGTTATCAGAACCGGCCCTGTACGGTGTAGCTGTCATCGGTTCGGAAGGTCTGACGACGTCGAGTGCCAAAGCTTCTTCCTCTTCTTCTTCTTCTTCATCTCTCAGACGTTGGACCGAGTCCATCATAAGGGCGATTACTTTTTTCTTCACCCTTCGAGTTTTGGGTTTAGGATCCTTGGACTGAGAGGCAGTTTTCCGTTTTCTATCTTTCCCCGATTTCGGAACCAGGGACTTGGTTTCTTCCTCACCACTCGAAGGCCTCAAAACGGCATCCTTGGTCACGCCTGCATGAAAGGAAGTCAGTAACGAATGGAGCACAAAAAATGATTCGAAAAACATGAGAAGTGACCCTTACGGTGATTCTTGGCCTCCCACCTACCTTTCGCCAAATCACGCCAAGCGCGTTCGGCATAAGAGGAAGTCGAGGCTAACTTCCGAACCCAATCCTCGAGGTCGGGTACCGCTTGTGGAATCCAAGGGGAAGTTGTATATCGGGAGGAGATATCAGATAGAATCATAGAAAGGTACGAAAAGCAACGCCTTATGAAAATCACTTATGGTCGAAATTCCATTCCTCAGGGAACGACATCTTCTCTTCCGGGATAAGGTCATGGGTCCTCACCCGAATATAAAGGCCCATCCAACCCCGATCCTTGTCTTCATCGATGCTCGACATTAAAGCTTTCGATGCCCAATGATGGAGCCTGATTAGTCCTCGAAAGATTTGAGGCCGATACAATCGTATGAGGTGATTTAGGGTGAAATCCAACTCTCCGGCCTTGTTGGAGAAGAAGCGAAGTAAGATTACTATGCGCCATAGAGAAGGACTAATTTGACCGAGGGTGACCTGATATCTTCTGCAAAAATTGATGATCACAGGATCGACTGGACCTAACGTGAAGGGGAAAGTGTAAGCACTTAAAAACCTTTCCACGTGAGTGATGATGCTCTCTTCGGGAGAAGGAATTTGCAGCACAACCTCGGGACCCCAGTTGCAGTCCTTCCTCACGGCCTCGAGATGGCCCTATGTTATCGAGCACATATACATCGACTCATGCTCACATCGGCCTGGAATCGACGAAGGATTATCAACCTTAAAATCAGCCTTTAGAATACACGGGCCAGGAACATACTTATGGGGAAGCGGTTCCGCCGGCGCCTTGTCGCCGGATGGCCGGTAAGAGGAAGCTTTCTCCTTCTGCGGTATAGTTTTTGAAGTTTTTTCCATAAGGTATAAGTAAAAGAAAAGCAAAGGAAGATAAAAGGATTATGGTGTCAAACGCTGATGGAGGTGGCTCTACCAACGACGAAATGGAGGCGGAAAGAGTAAGAAAATTTGGGGTTTTTTTTTTGATTAGGGTAACAGATTAAGTTTGATTTAGGACGGGCTATTTATGGGCTAAACAGAGGCGGTTCATTCTCACATAATGGCCGACATCGACTAACACGCATTAAATGCCTCGGTAAGCTGAACCGACGGGACATCTACCTCGTACATTATGGTCAGACTCGATACTGATGTCAATATATGTCTAATCATACCGTGGGAAATCATGTCGTTTCTCATCACATCGTCTCCGAGAAACGAGGGGACTATCTGTATGCGGTCGAAACCTATTAAGTCAGTCATACGGGCTGGTCGAGATAACAATACTTCATTCAAAAGGTATCTACGTAAGGTCAGGTCAAGGTCCGAAGAAAGGGCTTCGGGATTTGAGCTCCAAGTGCGATCAAGGATCAGTTCGGTATCAATATCGGGCCCATGACCAAATCGAACCACAAGGCAAAAGGTTGTCGGAGATGCACAGACCGACCAACACTCACCCCGAATATCAAGACTCCGAGTCAGGATCGAGCTCGAGTCAAGGCCGATGGCTCGACCCGATATCGAGTTCGAGTCAGTATCGAAGCTCACACACAAGGCCGTTACAGCCGCACTAAGGGAGAGAATCCTGGCGGGAATTAGGGAAAAGACAATACATCATGGGCTCTCCACTACGTATTTTTTATTGTATATAAAGTAGGATCCCTCTACTATAAGGGGGAGGGATGGATTGTAAGCAGAGCGACACATTATAACAAAAGATTTCTCCTCATATTGAAAGATATCCCCTTGTGTTTATTTCACTTTATCTTATTTGTTCTTCATGCTCACTATTCTCATTCTCATAGTCAAGAATACACGTATTTCTATTTCTCTATACGATTTATATCAAATTATATTACATATCCTTAAAACCATACACAAATTAACTCTATCTAATTTTTCGGGTAAACAAGAAGCAATGGAAGAAACGATTAAAAAAAGAAAGTTAAACATCTCGTGACTGTTCGACCATTTATCGAAGTTCTTATATTTGATAGGTTAATTAAGAGTTATCTTTAGTTAAAAAAATAGTTTAACTATATATTATATATATCATAGATGCGAATTTCAGTAGACTTTGAATCGTGGTTTGTCACGATCCGGAATTCCAACTTCGGGGTCGTGATGGCGCCTAACATTCACTTGCTAGGCAAACCGATGTGAAATAATTAACTAACCAATTTTAATAGTTAAAAATACAATAATGATATTCAACAAGAAATAAAAGCCAAGTCTAACACAGTACTGATTTAAACCACATGATAATATCTACTCCCAGAAATCTGGAGTCACGAGTACACGAGCAACTAAAAGTCTACAAATAAGGTATGTTATAAAATACAACTGTTTCGAAAGAAACAAACAGTAAAGGCGGGAAATGAAAGGGGACTTTAAGGTCTGCGGATGCAAGCAGATCTAGTTCGAGTCTCCGTATGAAATGATCCGAGTTGATACACCTCGTGCACCATTGGGACCAATACAGTATATGCACAAGTGTAGAAGTGTAGTATGAGTACGACCGAACCAATGTACGCCGTAAGTGTCGAGTCTAACCTTGATGAGGTGGTGATGAGGCTATGACAAGACACATACGTAAATAAACCTGTAAAGTGTATATAAAGCATCAATAATAACAAAGAATGATAACGTACTAACTAGTAGGGGACATGCGAAAAGGAGAAGATATAATACGGCAAATATGAAATCACGAAATAATCAAGTAAATAACCAAAATCAGAAATCAGTCAAATCAATGATATGAAAATGGCACGGCATCACCCTTCGTGCTTTTATTCTCGTCCCACCATGTAATAATATGAATATAATGGCACGACATCACTCTTCGTGCTTTTACTCTTATCCCCACCATGTAATAATGACAATATAAATGAAATGGCATGGCATCACCGTTCGTATTTTTTACTCTCTTCCTCTCCGTGTAATAATTATAATATGAATGAAATGGCACGGCATCACCCTTCGTGCTTTTACTCTTTTCCTCACCATGTAATAATAATAATATGAATTTGAATACTAAACAATGCAGAGAATAATTTAACTTCAAATATGGTGATATGATATCAAACTTCAATTTTTAAAAATATTCAACAACTTTGAAATAAGCAATAAATATGAAACTAATAATCAAAGAAGTAATAACCTAACCTAAGCATGGATATCATATTTAACGGAATAATATAATACAAAGAAATAATTTTTACCCGCATGCTTTAGCCCAATGACAACACATAAGTATTCTTCACCTCACATATACGTTGTCCTCACACATAAAACATATAGCAAATAGACCAACAAGTCCTAATGCCTCAAGTCAAGGTTAACTCGATACTTACCTCACCCCGCAACCAAATCAATGCTTAACCGCGACTTTTCCTCTAGAATTAGCCTCCAAACCAATCAAATCTAACCAAATATAGTTGAAATAATTCAAGTTAAGCTTTAGAAACTACCCACGAGTGAAAGAGATTATATCTTTAATGTTTTGAAGCACGTCAACAAAAGTCAACTCCGGGCCCACTTGGTCAAAACCCAAGATTCGGACTAAAACTCAATTACACATTCACCTCCGAGCCCAGTTAAGTGATTAGTTTCCAGATCCGACCTCGATTTGAGGTCTAAATCTCAATTTCTCAAAATCTACAATCTCTATCTAAATCCCTAATTTCTACCATGAAAAAGCATAGATTAAAGGTTAAAATCAATGGGTGTTTATGAAAATATAAGGAAATAAGTTAAAATCTACTAACCTATGAAGTTGGGATGAAAAAACTCTTCAAAATCGCCTCTAGGCCGAGCTCAAACATGAAAATAGTAAAAAATGGGATAAATCCCGACTTATTTAAATAACTGGGCGTCAAGCCTTCTTTGCTTTCGCTTTCGCGAGCCTGGGCTTGCGTTCGCGTAGAGCAACTGTCCAGCTCCCCAGGTCCCTCCCTAACACTACACGTTCGCGAGAGGAGGGTCGCGTTCGCGAAGGGTAATCCCCCACTACTTCGCGTTTGCGACTAGCTTCTCGTGTTCGCGATGAATGAATTCCTCCCCTGCCCTAGTTTATCCTTCGCGATCGCGAGAGTACCTTCGCGATCGCGAATCACAAATCCTCAGACACCACCAACAACATAACCAGTAGATCCTCTAAGTCCAAAATTGATCAGTAGCCTATGCGAAACTCACACGAGCCCCTCGAGCTCTAAACTAAACATGCACACAAGTGTAATAACATTATATGAACTCGCTCATGCGATCAAAGTACTAAAATAACACCTAGAACTACAAATCGGACATCAAAATGCATGAAATATTCAAAGAAACTCAAGAACTTTCAAATTCACAAACGAGCGTCCGAATCCTATCAAATCAACTCCATTTCGCACCAAATTTTGCAGACAAGTCTTAAATAGTAAAATGAACCTATACCAAATTTCAGAACCGAAATTCGAACCCGGTAGCCATAAAGTCAACCTACGGTCAAACTTCAGAATTCTTTAAACCTTCAAATTATTAGTTTTCAACAAATCACGTCAAAACAAGTTAGGGATTTCCGAATTCAATTCCGGGCATACGCCCAAGTCTAAAATCACGATACGGACCCACCGAGATCGTCAAAATACTGATCCGGGTCCGTTTACACAAAATATTGACCGTAGTCAACTCAAATCATTTTTAAGACTAAAATTCATATTTTCTTCAATTTTTCACATAAAAACTTTATGGAATAAGACACAGACTACACACGCAAATCGAAAAATATTAAATAGAGCTAATCGAGATCTCGAAACACCGAAATAAGTACTAGAACTCAAAATGAGTTATCGGGTCATCACATTGTTCATTGAACCTTATGTACTTCTTTATCTAATTTTTTTCATTTATTAATCAGGTATTCGAAGTATATATCTACTAATCCAAATTCACCTAGAGCCGAAATCTAAAGGGAATAAAACACTTCTTACTCTTTTTTTTAATATTTAAAAAGAACTTAAGCTTGATCCTCGGGTTAAGGGGCTGCTAAGGAGTGAATCAAAGATATTTTCAATACCACTGCTCTTGCTGAAACAATTGTTATTGTAGCTGTTAGGCAAGCTATTTCTTTTACGCTTGAAGACATAAATAGTATATTTTTTTAATCTTAATTAAAGTTTAGTGTCCTCCATCTGTTTACTTGCGGAAAAGGGCATAAGATTGGGTTGAATTGAATGACTAATTTCAAAATAATTTTGACTTCACTTGGACTTTGTTAATTTTTCTTTCACATTTTCATGCCGAAAGAAGTTGAAACATGGACGATTGTGGTGGCGTGCGGGGGAAGATGACAAAGACAATTAGGCCGTGAAAATTTGAGTCCGGAGCCAAAGCGTGATTCTTTTGGACTCAAGCGACGTAAATAGGTAAAAAAAAAAAAAAAAAAAGTACCATTTTATATATAGCGCGGTTATTCACCGTGCTATACCTTAATGACATATTTGTCCGTTAAGGTATAGCGCGATGAATAACCGCGCTATTTATAAAATGTCCTGCCCCACCAATAATTCATCTGCATTTGACTGACCCCTGACCCACTAATAATTCATATGAGTGTAGCGCCTATTATGCATGCGCTATACCTTAATTATTGTACCCCAGATTAGATTTTTTCTTATTTAAGGAGTTTCAGAATTAGGTAAAAATTTATTTTGGATCCTTCAGGTCTTCCGAAATATTTGTTCGTCAAGTTATTTTGTATTTTGTCATAATGTCTGAATAGCGAAAAATTAAAGGTTTCATTATATTGGGAGGTGAGATTGTGGTGGAGAATAACTCAGTACGCTATAGTTGTTCTCCACAATGTTATGTTAAGTTGCCACTTACAATGGAGTACGCTATATTGGTATCATTGTTATGTAAAAAAAATGAGTGTGAGTAAACATTCGGTGAATATTAAAGTAATCGGAAGATATCCGTATTCTGTTACTCCGCAAGGAGTTGCTTGCTATGCAGAGTTTAACATCGAAGACGATGAAACTCTGACACATTTTTTGAGGACTCCGGATGAACACCAGGAACTTCTTGTGATAAAAATGTTGGAAATGTACGTCAAGGCTGAAGACGTTCGCAATAATGAGGTTCCGCAGAGTAGGGATATCCCTCAATCGTCGAGTGATTATTTTGGAGCAGTTGTAGCCGAACAGGTTCCGAGTGAAAGAGTTTGGCCAGATCTAAACTTATCTTCACGGGCGAATGAGGAGCGAGGACATAATTACTCCCCGAGTTTACATAATCCACAAGCCGAGTGGTAAACTTCAATTTTTCTTTGTATTACTATGTTTATTTTTATGTATTGAATTTGTAAAAACACTCATATATTCCACAGGGGATACCGTCCAGAAATGAATTTTACACATTATAAACCAACGGACAGTTGAAATATGCCTAGTTTTGGTATATTGAATCATGGTAATTCATCCGGGAGTCATCATCAATAGGATAATGTGCATCATGGGATATCAACACATTATGATTTGTAAGTGAAGTGATAAATTTTATATATAAAGTTTTGATGAATTTGAGAAACTCATTTATTTATTGGTTGTCCAGTGAAAACGAGTAACTTGAAGGTCATGTCCTTACACAATAGCCCAAAGACGACATATTTAATCGGCATCTGGAAGATGCGCAGAGTCAGGAAGATGATAGTGATTATGACAACAATGTTGAAGAGTGTGGAGATGACACACCCTTCCTTGATGAGGGTGATGATGATGAGGATGAGAATGATGAACTTGATTTGACAAGGAAGCATGCTCCACCTCCCGTTAGACTAAGAGTGTACGAGTCTCATGTGTCATTTCATTCAAGGGAGATTCCCTACCTTGATCAATTATCATGTATGCCGGATGTGGATTCCCTCACAACGAATCTTGACAAAATTCGGACAGCAATGTGGGATGAATCTAGAGCAACGATGCTGTCAAAGGGCATGCTTTTTGATGATAAAGCGCGCCTAAGTAGGGCGGTGCGAATGTACAGCATAAAAGAGTGTCGTGAGATCATGGTTCATAAGTCATCTCAGGAAGTATAGAAAGTTATTTGTCGTAGATGGTTTCAGGGTTGTAATTGGATACTGCGTAAGAAAATTGAAAATAAATATGTGGATTGTGGGTAAATACATTGTCACCCACAATTGTGAAATGGACACATTCAGTGGGAGTCATTTTAACTTGAATTTTGACTTGATTTCTCTTGTCTTGATTCCACACATTAAAGCGTCCATAAGGTACAAGATCAAAGAGTGTATAACATCTATCCACCAGGTATATGGGTGTACTATTACCAAAAGAAAGGCATTTCTCGGGCACAAACGTGCATTTGAAATTGTTTATGTTAATTGGGATAAGTTATTTGCCTCTCTACCCAGGTACATGGCCGCATTGTAACACTTTAACCTCGGGATTGTTGTTGAATGGAAGCTTGAGCGGAGTTCGGGAATACCAGAACACATATTCAGATATGTGTTCTGGACATTTAAATCAACCATTGATGGTTTTATGCACTGTCGGCCAGTAATATCCATAGATGGCACTCATGTCTATGAAAAGTATGATATTAAGTTGTTGATCGTTGTTGCAGTAGATACTAATGGAAGCATATTTCACCTAGCATTTGCTATTTGTGCTAATGAAAGCCAAGAGATGTGGACATTATTTTTGAACTACTTGAAGGAGCACGTTGTCAGACAACGTTCGGGTATTTATCTAATATCTGATCGGCATGGCGGTATTTTAAGTTCTGTATAGAATTTGCGTACATGGCAGGAACTGTATGCCTATCACCGTTACTGTGTTAGGCACTTGAAGGCCAACTTCCATAGGGCTTATCCGAATAAGGACTTGCATGATTTAATGTGGATGGATGCAACAGATCACCAAGAGTATAAATTCAAGAGGCGAATGGAATTGATCATGCAGGAAGACCCAGAAGCCTATCGTTGGTTGATTCGACATGAGCTTGACAAGTGGACTTTGCATGCAGATGGTGGTAGAAGATGGGGAATTCTGACTACAAATGTGTCAGTCTTTCAACGGGTTATTGAAGTGTGCATGTGGATTGCCTGTCACTGCCATGGTGATGATGTCATTCAAGCAGATGGCAGAGAGGTTTGTAGAAAGACCTAGAGGTGCATCGTCATTGATGGAAATGGGTGTTGAATTTATGCCACAGCCAATGAAACGATTTGAGAAATACAGGAAGTGAGCACAATGGCATTCATTTTTGCAGAATTGCAACGAGCGAAATATTTTTAAAGTTCACATTGGTCTGCATCACAACCGGGGGAATAATACACAAATTGTCAATGAAGACAGAAGATTATACTCCTGTGAAAAATGATCCATCTATCACTTGCCATGCTCACATGCCATGAAGTGCTTTCAACATACAGGTTTCGCGGCAATAAGGTACGTTGATAAAGAATATAGTGTTGTTGCATACTTAAACACAGTGAAAAGTTACAGCTAGTGAGTGCTAAGCATTATTGGCCGCCGAAACCATTAAAATGGCGTGTAACAAGAATTATGTGCGCCAATGGAAAGTGAAAATAATAACGCGTATACGGAACCAAATGGATGTTGCTGATACCGTTTATGTGCATAAATGTGGCATATGTTCCCAAACAGGACACGACCGCCGTAAATGTCCTTCAGCTAGTTTGGGAAGCGGTGGTAATTCAGCTCTAGGTGGCAGTTCATCGAATGTGCTCAATTATCAAGGATAAACGTAGTATTTTATTGCAATAATTTTGTTGTACTAAATGCCTGTAAATATTCAGCTTGCAAAATATATGAAATAAAATTATGCTTCCAATGAGGTTAAATCTAATTGATATTCAGCATTAAAGATTCAATACAATAATTTAACATACACCCCAAGAAATAAATAACAATTGTCATTCGCCATTATCGTCACTGTCTGGCACTATTTTATTGTCACTGTCTTCATCTTCTTCGTCAACATCTTATATACACCCTTTTAGACCGAGGGCATAATAATCTAGGCCCCAGTTGACACATATTTTTTTGTATTTCATCTCTATCATCAATAAGACTACTTGCTTGATTTCTACAACAATATGGGACTTCTACGTCCAACGTCTTTGGTAGAAACTTAGGTAGTCCCTCCCACTCGCCAACTGTTGGGAAAACATGATAATCATTGTCTCTATGCAATTTTTCATTTTCTAACAATTCCCAGTACTGATCCACCGTTCCTCTCAGGTAGTTAAGATCATCCATTGCATCATAAACAGCTAGTGCCTTTTCCATCTCTAGAATCTCCTTCATCAAATGTCGAATCACTTCTGGTTCATCTTTGTGTGTGTTTGTTTGGAAGGGTGCAGACAGTCCTTGTGGTACAGAAAGCCCATGCCAGTGACATAGTACTTCATAATCACATCGTTTTGAGTAAAGGGAACCCATTGTAGTTTTTCGCCCCAAATTCGCGTACCTGTAGGCTTTGTAGAATGCGTTTCACCCTCAATAATGTGCCCTGCAACTTTGAAATCAGTGTGCATGTTGATAGGCTTATTTTCCAAGAGACGCAGAATACCATACCACTTGTCATCAACCAAATCAGTATAGCAACCTAACATATTTGTTTCAACATAGGAATCGATTGTGTTATGACGTGTTTCATGTGGATCTTTTGAACTACCTTCACCTTTTTTCCTCTTCTTAAATCACTTATTAAATATTAGCGGCATTTCTGAAATGGATGTTGTAATGGTTCTTCAAATGGTATTTGAATACAGATCTCTTGGTTCAACTTAAGAAGAATTAAACTGCACGAACTTGTATACTAAATTTAGAGCATCACCTATATGCGTTAAGTGTATTGTCATGTCGTCCTGAAAAAGTTGTCAACCTAAAAAAGCCGTCGATCTGGAAAAGTTGTCACTGTGAAAAAGCTTGACCTACTTGTACCCGAACGAATCATTGACACGCGAAACATAACGCCTTACCAATATGCGTTATGTGTATTGTCATGTCGACCTGAAAAGCTTTCGATCTGAAAAAGTTGGACCCACTTGTACCCTAAAGAATCATTATCATGCGAAACATAGCGCCTCACCAATATGCGTTATGTAACCTAAAATCACTCTTAGTTGATCCCACTCATGTCGCGTAATGGTCGTGCCCGCGATGACGATAATGAGGAGCATCGTGTGGCTCAGGGTGTTCACCCGGCTGATCATCTCTAATATACTCCACGGGTGCCTCAACGTCCCCTTCCAGGGGACCCCATCCATGCCAACCACCACGACCTCGTGGGATACCCCTTTCTCTTTGGCCACGCCTGCCACGTCTACCACGTTTAGGCTCCACTGGTGGCCCATGATGGTACTCCTCTGGCGGCACAAAAGCAACCTCGTATTCTAATCGCTCATCATCTCGGACACGTCTCAATGTCTCAACAGCCAGATCTGTATCCCGCATGCCAAACACGTGCAACGTTGCCGCTCCCTAGTCGGTATGCTGCAGCATCTGCAATCCCAACTGGTAGAATTGATGTAAGCCAATAGCCTGCAAAACATGCAAAATATTAATTACGAAAGGATAATGTAACGTTATAAGTAAGTATAACAAATAACATACCAATGCCTCATGCCTCCCGGCATATGGAATGTACCGACCACTAGCGCGAGGAACGAGATTCCCGACGAGAAGTCGGGTAACACTGCGATACCAACCCATATACTCATGCTCGCCATCCGTACGCTCGAATAGAGGGTTTGGTGGAATCAGGTCATACCTCTTGTCCCAAATCTCAATCTGGGCCTCTAGTCAGGCCAAGTATGTCTGGTCAACCCTGCAACGATCATCCCACTGGTAATGTGTCCTAAGCCAAGTGGGCGGAATAGGTAGAAGCTGCGGTCGACCAAACTGGCGAAGGACTCGCTCGGTGGCATGATGCTCGAAAATATCTAGACATATCAGTGGGACGGAAGAGCTCTACATAGCTTGGCCGCGGGAGCAATAATCGGGCAAACCAGCTATAAGTGCGTCGTTGTATGGCCTTCATACGAACTATTAATTAAACATAGGAATCATGAGTAAACGCAACACATATAAAGCTAGAAAAAGTAAATTTAAGTATACATAAACATGCACGCCTTCAAGCAAATCCAACAAATCCCTATATTAAGGGAGATGATTTCGAGCCTCGACCTCGCGTTCGTAGCCTCGCCAATCAACCCACCTCCAAACTAAAGGGAGAAACGGTGGAGGTGGTGCATTTCGGAGCGATCGATGGTAGAGGTGGCTGGAACTGCAGGAACCGCTCCCAGGCCCAAACCTAATATAGATTGTGTATGTAAAATTTAAGGTATATTTTTACTATGTATATTATAATCATGAAAAGCATTGACTATGTTTTCACCTGCAGTAACGATAAAAATCCGGCAATGTCTTTCTAGGTTACCATGCATGCCTGACACATCTGCCTATATAGGTAACCTAGAACAGCTGCACCCCAGCTGTAACCAGGTAAATCCTCTAGCCGCTCTAGATAATGTAGAAATTTCAAACTGACTAGGTTTCCCGAAGTGTTCGGGAACAGTACACCACCAAATATCAGCATCAGCAACAATCTCGTGTGCAGGTCGATATCCTCCGGTGGTGAATCATCCGTAATCTCTGCATCCATCGCCGCCAGATGCTGCCGGACGGGCATCAGCTGCAATCAACTGGCCCCACTCAATGCAGTCTTCTCCGCTAGCTGGAAATCGGTGAGCCGCTACAAAATATGCAGGTAGTTCAACATGCGGGTAAGCTACAAGTAATCCATCAACCGGCAGCCCGAAAAGAACCTCCACGTTCTTAAGCGTGATGGTAGCATCGCCGATGTGTAGATGAAACGTATGCATCTCCGGTCGCCACCGCTCTATCATTGCCGCGATCAACGCCCAGTCGAACTACAACCGGCCGATCTCTATGATCCTATAGAAACCCGTATCCTGAAGGCGTCTAACTATACGGGGATGGAGTGGGTAGTCCCTAATGAACTCCTACATATCGTCTATACGTCTGGGGCGGAATGTCTAGGACAAACACTGTCCATCCTAGATGTATGAAGACCTATGATTCCCCTGTAGCAACAGTAGCTCTCGAGATGCAGGCCCGGGATGCACATGGGGAACCTCCATGACGATGTCTATAAATTGAACAATATTAATTAAAGTATTTTTCTTTTTAATTGCTTAATATCTTTAAATATATTGCAATATCTTTTATATTAATATTTAATCGATATTTTTACTATATTATTACTTAGATTGATACATTTTCTATATTATTATTTTATATGTTTGTTTATTAATTTCTATGTTTGTTTCTTATTTTATATGTTTGTTTCTTATTTTATATGTTTGTTTCTTACTCACCTATTTTTGGGTATAATAGAATTAAATAATTAATTTTCATAACTATACATGATATAATTAATACGTATTCATATAAAAATACTCAGTTTGACAAATATTGTTATTTTTATGTTATTTTATTAGAGTTGTTCATCTTTTTTCAGATATTTTTGGGGTTAATAGATAATTAAATGATTAATTTCAATAACTACAAAGATACTACGCTAAAGGGCACTACATTTTACTACGTTAAAGGGCGATGTATTATAATTACGGGCACTATATATAATTACGGGCACAACATAACACTAAAGGGTACTAAACAACAATAAAGTCACATATTAATATATGTACAACAATACAATTTAAATAACATTAATTATTCATAAAATAATAATTTATCAATTTTACTAATCTTTTAGCATATAAATAATCTAATCTGGATAAAAAATAACAAATTAATTTAATCACAAAACAATCACGAAAAAATATATACCACAGTACAAAAAAACTAATAAACATTTTTTCTAATAACTAATAACATTAATTATTCATAAAATAACAATTTATCTATGTTACTATTTTTTAGCACATAAATAATCTAATCCGAATAAAAACAACATATTAATTAAATCACAAAACAATCACGAAAAACATAGATCACAGTAAAAAATAACTAATACGCATTTTTTATATATGACTTTTACCAAAAAGTAAGTCGGAATATCTCGATTAATAATTTTTTGAAAGGTGAAGATTTGATGATTTGGGGGCCGAAAGCAGCAAATCACTACGCGATAATGCCTTAGATCCAGTGTTAGCTTGCTACAATACGGAGAAGATACACTTTTTGTGGGACGAGTGGGCTCCACTAAGATTTTTTTCTTTAAAAATGGAAGGGGGACCGCTGGAATGGGGAAAGGGGGAGGGCACTGGTTTTCTGGTCGGGGAAGATGGAGGCCCGCTTTTTTAAGTAGGTATAGCTCATGTATAAAGGCGCTATACTATAGCGCGTCCTATATGTACGCTATATAGCCAGCCCTTTTTTAGTTCAAATATAATGCGGTGAATAACGCGCTATATATAAAATGATACCCAATATTTTCTTTATCTATTTACGTCACTTGAGTCCAAAAGAACCACACTTTGATTTTCGGACTCTATCATCATTTCAACTCCCTTCCGGTACGATTTATGACAAGTGTTAGGACCAATTTAGGACAAACAGATTCGGAATCGACTTCTTGTCGATGTCTCATTGTTTCAGATTGAAAACTATTGTACTCGTCATTCTCTTTGGAATGGTGGAAAATTTTATCTTCTTTAATTTTAATTATTTAGGTTGAAATTATCACTCTCAAATGTAGCTAATAATCATTAAAATAGACCGCAGACCAGGGGCGTATGCAGAACTTTTGATAAGCGGTGTTATATACTGTCGAAATATATTTCGGCCTCCGTACATTTGATCGAGTTCGAATGGTAAGCGACCGAAGTGAGACTTTGAGACGAGTTCCGAAGAAAGTACAAATAAGTTTCGAGCTCCAAGACCGATCGAGGAATCGGCTCGGTATCATTATCGATCCCATGACCAAATCAAACCGCAAGGCTACGTGAAGGTTGTCGGAGACGCACAGACCAATTGACACTCACTCTGAATGACGAACTCGAACCAAGGACGAGGGCTCGAGCCAATACCGAGCTCGAGCCAGTATCTAGCTCGCACACAAGAGCCGTTGCAACCGCACTAGGGGAGAGAATCTTGGCAGAAATCGAGGAAGAGACAATTCATCATGGGTTCTCCACTATATATTTTTTATTATAAATAAAGTAAGATCCCTTCTATAAAGGGAGGAATCCTTGTAAGCACAGGGAATGTTCACACATTGCAAGAAAAGACTACTTCTCTTATTGAAGAATAAATCTCTTGAGCTTGTTTTACTCAGCATACTCACTCTTCTTGTTCAATAATTTATATCCCATTTTTATAGCCAAGAATCTAAACATTTCCACTTCTACGTACGGTTTATGTCAAGCTATTTCACATATCCTTAGAACTACTTATAAATTTAACTATATTTGACTTTTCGGGTAAACAGTTTGGCGCCAACCGTGGGGCTAAGGGTGACAGTGATTGTTTGATACGAAGTTGCAATACACACCAGTTTACATATTTGAATTAGCAATGGCAAACCCTCGATTGATGGCTTTACCTATCGACCACGAAGCCGGCCTTCAAGATGAAACCAACAACTTGATACCCAGGGCCGAAGGCCACTTAACGATGTCACTGAAGCTCGAGTCGAAGTACCTGAAATCCGAGTCGAAGTACCGCTAGATGTCAATTCACAAGTGGCTCTTGAGGCGAACCAATGTTCTGAACCGGAAAAACGCATCCAGGGAGGTGCTCGATCCGTAGCTCGAGACACCCATAACGTGGAGGAGATCGGAGTCAGCTTACAGATGATCTTCGAGATGTTACAAGCCCAGCAAATAGCGATAGCTCAGTTGTAGAGCCAAACTCAGGTACAAAGCAGGCCGGAGCCCAATCCGCTTCTAGAAATCACCAATAGAACGGAGCCAGCCATGGTGAAGTCAAACGAGCAAGAATCGGGGACTACTCTCGAAATTACTAAATTGCTCGAGGAACTCACAAAATGAGTCGAAGTCAACGATAAAAAAGTAAAAACATATAATTCCAGGGTTGATCAGATCCCTGGAGCTCCACCAATGATAAAAGGGCTGGATTCGAAAAAATTCATACAAAAGCCTTTTCCCTCGAGTGCATCCCCAAAACCAATCCCCAAAATATTCCGTATGCCTGAAATTCTAAAATATAACGGTACGACCGATCCCAACGAACACGTCAGCTCTTACACGTGTGCCGTCAAGGGTAACGATTTGGAAGACGATGAGATCGAATCTGTATTATTGAAAAAATCCAGAGAGACCCTCTCGAAGGGAGCGATGATTTGGTATCATAATCTGCCACCACATTCCATCGATTCTTTTGCCATGTTAGTGGATTCATTTGTAAAGGCACATGCCGGTGCCATAAAGGTTGCAACAAGGAAATCAGACCTCTTCAAAGTAAAACAAAGGGGTAATGAAATGCTGAGGGAGTTCGTGTCCCGATTTCAAATGGAACGCATGGAATTGCCACCGGTCACAGACAACTAGGCCATTCAAGCTTTCACCCAAGGGTTGAACGAGCAAAGTTCAATAACATCATGTCGGCTGAAGCAAAATTTGATCGAGTATCCAGCAATAACTTAGGCGGATGTACACAACCGATATCAGTCAAAAATTAGGGTCGAAGATGACCAGTTGGGAGCTCCTTCCGGATCCATGGATCAGAATAGGACAGCTATTAAAAACCAGTGGGACATCGACAGAGAGCAAAGGCCAAACAGAGATCAATATCAACCGTATGCCGTTCGGAACAATTGAAGGAGTGGTTGAGGACAAAATTCTCGGGGGCTTATGAGCAAGAGTGGCTTTGATAAATATGCCGATCTTATAGAGGCACCTCGGCTATCGGAGTACAATTTCAGCTTCGACGCATCGGGCATTGTATCGGCAATCGGAAGAATCAAAGATACTAGGTGGCCCAAACCCATGCAAACCGACCCTTCCCAAAGGAACCCGGATTCGATGTGCAAGTATCATGGTACGCATGGCCACAGGACCGAGGATTGCAGACAATTAAGAGAAGAGGTAGCACGTCTATTCAATGAGGGCCACCTTCGAGAGTTCCTTAGTGACCGGGCCAAGAATCACTTTAGAGAAAGGGACGCCAGCAAAAGAGATAAACAAGAGGAACCTCTGTATATCATTCATATGATCATCGGTGGGGTCGATACTCCACAAGGACCCGTGCTCAAATACGGTAAGATACCGGCCACAGGGGAAAAATGAACTCGAGGCTATATACCCGAGGGCACTTTATCATTCGGAATTGAAGAAGCCGAGGGCATCTCTCAACCACACAACGATGCTCTGGTAATTTCTATCCTATTAAATAAAGTTCAAGCTATGCGTGTCTTAGTGGATCCAGGTAGCTCTGTGTATATCATCCGATCTTGGGTAGCGGAGAAGCTCGGTTTATAGAATCAAGTCGTGCCCGCAGCTCGGGTCTTAAATGGCTTCAATATGGCCAGTGAAACAACTAAAGGGGAAATTATTCTGCCCATAAATGTGGCTGGAATCATCCAAAACACCAAGTTTCACGTAATCGAACGCGATATGAGGTACAATGCCCTACTCGGAAGACCATGGATCCATAATATGAGGGCAGTGCCTTCAACTCTACACCAAGTGATGAAATTCCCTACGTCGGACTGCGTGAAGACAATATACAGGGAGCAACATGCTGCGAAGGAAATGTTTGCGGTGTATGACATAACACCAATACCAACGTTATCGGCCTCAGAAAGGTCGATCACAAAAGATAGGTGAGAAACCAAATAGCAATCACAGCAACCAGTCTCGACCAAATCAGTCAAGTAGAAGATAGAAGATGACGAGGAAGAGTTTCTGACACCTCGAGCTCTCATCGTCCCTGACAACTCCGATGCCACCAAGTCGACGATCGAAGAACTGGAGAAGGTTATATTAATCAAATGTCTGTGAGAAAGGTATACCCGGGAACGGGGTTTACCCCCGAACTCAGGAAGAAACTTATTCAATTTCTTATCGATAACATTGATTGCTTTGCCTGGTCCCATTTAGATATAACAGTGATCCCACCGGACATAACGATGCATCGGCTAAGCTTGGACCCTAGGTTCAGACCGGTGAAGCAAAAGAGAAGAACCCAGTCCGAGGTAAAGCACGCATTCATAAAGGACGAGGTAACCAAACTTCTCATAATAGGGTCAATTCGGGAAGTAAAATATTCGAATGGTTAGCCAATGTGGTTGTAGTCCCCAAAAAAGGGAACAAACTTAGAATGTGTGTAGATAATACAGATCTAAACAAAGCATGCCCTAAAGATTCTTTTCCACTACCTAGCATCGATCGCTTGATCGATGCCACAGCCGGCCAAGAGATCCTTACTTTTCTCGATGCCTATTCTGGGTACAATCAAATTAGCATGAACCTGAAGGACCAAGAAAAAACTTCATTTGTCACTAAGTATGGAACCTATTGCTATAATGTAATGCCATTCGGGCTAAAAACCGCAGGGGCTACGTACCAACGCCTAGTGAATAAAATGTTCGAAGAACAAATAGGTAAATCGATGGAAGTTTACATTGATGACATGCTAGTTAAGTCCCTGCGCGCAGAGGACCATTTGACTCATTTACAGGAAACGTTCAAAGTTTTAAGGAAATATAACATGAAGCTCAACCCCAAGAAATGTGCTTTCGGGGTTGGATCGGGCAAGTTCCTCGGGTTCATGGTGTCGGATCGGGAGATCGAGATCAACCCTAACAAAATCAAAGCCATCGAAGACATCACCGTCGTGGATAGTGTGAAAGCAGTGCAAAGGCTAAACGGACGGATAGCTGCCTTAGGCCGATTCATTTCAAGGTCGTCAGATCGAAGCCACAAATTCTTCTCTCTGCTAAAAAAGAAGAACGATTTCACATGGACCCCAGAATGCCAATAGGCACTTGAACAACTGAAGTGGCACATATCGAGCCCACCATTACTTCACACTCCGAAGGCAGATGAGAAGATTTACTTATACTTAGCGGTATCGGAAATCACGGTAAGTGGTGTCCTAGTTCGAGAAGAGCAAGGTACGCAGTTTCCTGCTTATAACGTAAGTCGAACCTTAAGAAAGGCAGAGACTAGATACCCACACTTAGAGAAATTGGCCCTTGCATTAATAAGCGCCTCTAGAAAGTTAAGACCATAGTTTCAATATCACCCCGTATGCGTTATAACAACTTTCCCACTTTGAAGCATTTTGCACAAACCCGAACTATCGGGCCGACTGGCCAAATGGGTCATCGAACTCAGTGGGTACGATATTGAATATCAGCCTCGAACGGCCATCAAATCCCAAATTTTAGCAAACTTCGTGGCCGATTTCACACCAACCCTCGTACCCGATGTTGAAAAGGAACTCTTGTTAAAATCAGGTACATCGTCGGGGGTTTGGACCCTCTACACAGATGGTACTTCAAATGTGAAGGGATCCGGGCTTGGCATCGTATTAAAACCTCCCATATGTGGCATTATTAGGAAATCCATCAAAACTACTAGATTAACTAGTAATTAGGCCGAGTACGAGGCCATGATTGCAGGTCTCGAGCTAGCTAAGAGCTTGGGAGCAGAAGTCATTGAAACCAAATGTGACTCTTTGCTAGTGGTGAACCAATTGAACAAAACTTTTGAAGTTCGAGAAGATAGGATGCAGAGGTATTTAGACAAACTACAGGTAACTCTACACCGTTTCAAAGAATGGACACTATAACATGTGCCTCAAGAATAAAATAGTGAGGTCGGCGCACTCTCAAATCTGGGGTCGTCGGTCGAAGAAGATAAGATCGACTCGCGGACTGTCGTTCAACTTTCGAGATCTATAATCGAGGGAGGGAATGCCGAGATAAATTCCATAAGATTAACCTGGGGTTGGAGGAATAAGTATATTGAATACTTAAAGAACGGAAAACTCCCATCGAACTCTAAATAATCGAGGGTTCTACGAACCAAGGCTTCTCGATTCACGTTGGTTGAAGATGGAACATTGTACAGAAGGACGTTCGACGGACCACTGGCAGTATGCTTGGGGCCAGGGGACACCGATTATGTTTTACGGGAGGTCCATGAAGGCACCTGTGGAAATCACTATGGCGCCGAACCACTAATTCACAAAATCATCAGAGTAGGATACTACTGGGATAGCATGGAAAAGGACACTAAGGAGTTCGTTCAAAAATGCGATAAATGTCAAAGGTTTGCACCAATGATCCATCAACCAGGAGAGCGGCTTCATTCAGTCATTTCTCTAGGGCCATTCATGAAATGGGGAATGGATATTGACGGCCCTCTACCATCGGCCCCAGGTAAAGATAAATTCATTTTGTTTATGACTGACTATTTTTCTAAATGTGTTGAAGCACAGGCGTTTGAAAAAGTAAGAGAGAAAGAGGTTATAGATTTCATCTGGGATCACATCGTGTGTAGATTTGGTATACCAGCAAAAATAACATGTTACAATGGTAAGCAATTTATCGGCGGTAAAGTGACAAAATTTCTCCAAGATCATAAAATAAAAAGGATACTGTCAACACCATATCATCCTAGTAGGAACGGACAGGCCCAATCAACGAACAAGATTATCATCAAAAACATCTAGAAAAGATTGAACGAAGCTAAAGGAAATTGGAGAGAAATTTTGCCCGAAGTCCTTTGAGCATATCAGACAACATCTAAATCCAGTACAGGAGCAACTCCATTTTCCTTAGTATATCGCTCGGAAGCTTTAATTCCGGTCGAAGTCGGGGAACCAAGTGCAAGGTTTCGACATACAACGGAAGAATCGAACTACGAGGCAATGAATACTAGCCTCGAATTATTAGATGAAAAATGAGAAGCGGCACTACTTCGAATGGCTGCAAAACAATAACGAATCGAAAGGTACTACAACAGAAGAACCAACCTCCGCCATTTCAAGACCGGGGACTTGGTCCTAAGGAAGGTCACCGTCAACACTCGAGACCTTAATGAAGGGAAGCTCGGCCCAAATTAGGAAGGACCCTATCAAGTCCTCGATATTGTCGGGAAAAGGGTCTTATAAACTTGGAGCAATCGATGGAAAACCATTACCAAACAATTGGAACATATCGCTTCTCAAACGATATTATTGTTAAGGTATGATTTTCTCTTCTCCATCATCTATATACATTCGACACTGACTTATTGCAGGAATTCGACAAAAAACATCAAGACCTCTGGTTTCAAAGCATACGTTGTACTCTTTTTCCCATAAGTTCGGCTTTTTATCCCAAATGGGTTTTTCCGGCAAGGTTTTTAACGACACAACAACTATGTGCTACCCGGGGACAAATCAATAGTATCCGAGGCTCCTTCGTAGTCAACCTTGAATACTGGGGGGCTACCAATCAAATAAATCGAGTTCGGCACAAGAAAGTTGCTTCATATCAAATTCATGTTGAACAAGGTCTCGATAGAGAAACATATAAGGGCCAAATGGTCAAAACGAACCATGCCCACATAGTTTTGCTCGAACTCTGGCACAAGATACAAACACATGTATAATGACTTATAAAGGAGAACTTCTTATTTTTTCGGATATCTCACACTTTTGAAAAGATCTTCCTGCTTCATGATTCAAACAGGCTTAAAGGCCAACCACCAACAAAGGGATTTTTGATACAAGCGATCATAAAAGGCCTACGGGCTAAGATACTTTGAGTTCGAGTTCGAAACAATCACTCACTCAATTATTAAAGCCTAAGGGCTATCTTACTTCGAGTTCGAGTAATCACTCACTCGATCATAAAAAGCCTAAAGGCTAAGATATTTTAAGTTTGAGTTCGAAACAATCACTCACTTAATTATTAAAGCCTAAGGGCTATCTTACTTCGAGTTCGAGCAATCACTCACTCGATCATAAAAAGCCTACGGGCTAAGATATTTTGAGTTCGAGTTCGAGTTCGAAACAATCACTCACTCAATTATTAAAGCCTAAGGGCTATCTTACTTCAAGTTCGGGCAATCACTCACTCGATCATAAAAGGCATACGGGCTACGATACTCTGAGTTCAGGTTCGAAACAATCACTCACTCAACTATTAAAGCCTAAGGGCTATCTTACTTCGAGTTCGAGCAATCACTCACTCGATCATAAAAAGCCTACGGGCCAAGATATTTTGAGTTCGAGTTCGAAACAATCACTCACTAAATTATTAAAGCCTAAGGGCTATCTTACTTCGAGTTCGAGCAATCACTCACTTGATCATAAAAGGCTTACGGGCTACGATACTCTGAGTTCAAGTTTGAAACAATCACTCACTCAACTATAAAAGCCTAAGGGCTATCTTACTTCGAGTTCGAGCAATCACTTACTCGATCATAAAAAGCCTACGGGCTAAGATATTTTGAGTTCGAGTTCGAAACAATCACTCACTCAATTATTAAAGCCTAAGAGCTATCTTACTTCGAGTTTGATTAATCACTCACTCGATCATAAAAGGCCTACGGGCTACGATACTTCGAGTTCGAAGCAATCACTCACTCAACTATTAAAGCCTAAGGGCTATCTTACTTCGAGTTCGAGCAATCACTCACTCGATCATAAAAAGCCTATGGGCTACGATACTTTAAGTTCGAGTTCGAATCATTCACTCGACTGCTAAGCCTACGGGCCACTTTTATTTCGAGTTCGAGCAAACACTCATTCGGCCATAAAGGCTACGAAGGCCGAATTCGATGAAATCACCTAAATCCTTATGGAAACATTCGTAAGGCATGAATGAAATCTTCACAAGTCAAGAAAGCAGAAGCAAGTCAGTAAAAGAAAAAGATATTAGTATAAATATTTAAAGATTGTTTACATGAATAAATGCAACATAGAAGCTAAAGGCTAAGCTTCTGGGTTATCATCGAGAGCGGTCTCTTCTCCACCGGGCTCCCCCTATTATCGGACCCGCTCTTGCTACCATCATCATCATCATCGTCTACATCAGAAGCTAAGGCTTCAGCATCAGCTTCGAGTTCTTTGGCCCTTTTTATCTCTTTAGCAAGATCGAAACCTCGAGCGTGTATCTCCTCGAGGGTCTCCCTCCAAGTTCGGCAACCTAATGTACTCGAGTGTAGGCAGTATCCGCTACCTCTCTTGCCTCTACTTGAGCAGCCTCTGCATCGGCTTGATACACAACAATAGATTTGTCTGCCATGACTTTCGATGACTCAATCTCCGTCTTGGCCTCAGCAAGCCTTGTTTCAAGCTCCTCGATCCTCTTGGCCTGAGCCAAACCTTTTTGCTTAACGCTTCGAAGCTGAACATCGGCCGATGATAATTTGGCCAAGATAGTTTCTTTTTCTGCAGCCAGGTAGTCGAAAGTCTCCTTCCACCGATCACATTCGGCCTTGATTTGATCGACTTCTTCCCGAAGCAACCCGATCTTTTTAACCTTTTTCTGCAGCTGAGATAATGAAGGGTTAGCTTCCACAGTTGGGTCAAACCCATACTCTAATAGAACGAGGTTCACCTGCTTATCTAGTTCGGCTTTTTCTTCACGAGCCTTAGCCAAACCTGCTTGGAGGTCCCTTATAACCTCGTCCTTTTGGCCGCAAAGAAGCCGCAGAGCATCTCTCTCCCTCGAGACCTTCTGAAGCTCGACCTCACACTGGCAGAGGTCGGCTCGAAACTTGCTAATAGCCTACATAGAAGGGAAAAAACACAAGTCAGGTTTAGAAAAGAAGGAAGAAACCAAGCGCAGTAAAATCATTACCCGAGAAATGAAATGTTGGGCCTCCTCTAGGAGAAGAGAAGCGTCACTAATATCGAAGGTATCACCGACTCCAGTAAAGCAATCCCAAAAAGGATCCCCTACACTAGAGCCTCCGCCCATATCGGGGGTCTTCAATTCTCGAGCTTCCTTTAACACCTCCTCAGAAAAGGTCGGAAGAGAAGAAAAATGACCCACTATCCTGGTCCCGAGCGAATCGCTCGTGATGCTCTGATCGAGACTCGGAGTACCGAAACCGGCCCAGACCGGTGTAGCCATGATCGGCTCAGAAGGTCTGGCGACCTCGATAGCTTTCGCGGATCGGACCACCAAAGCCAAAGCATCTTCTTCTTCTTCTTTTTGTTCTTCTTCTCTTAGTCGTTGGACCGAGTCCATCGAAAGAGCGATTGCCTTCCTCCTCACCCTTCGAGTTTTAGGCTTGAGGTCTTCTGACCGAGAGATAGCTTTTCGCTTTTTATCTTTCCCCGATTTCGGGACCGGGGACTTGGTTCCTTCCTCACCACTCGAAGGCCTCAAAACGGCGTCCTTGGTTACGCCTGCATGAAAGGAAGTCAGTAACGAATGGAGCATAAAAAATATTTCGAAAAACATGAGAAGTGACCCTTACCGTGATTCTTGGCCTCCCACCTACATTTCACCAAATCACACCAAGCGCGTTCGGCATAAGAGAAAGTCGAGGCTAACTTTCGAACCCAATCCTCGAGGTCGGGTACCGCTTGTGAAATCCAAGGGGCAGCTGTATATCGGAGGGAGATATCAGATAGAATCAGAGAAAGGTACAAAAAGCAACGCCTTATGAAAATCACTTACGGTCGAAATTCCATTCCTCGAGGAACGACATCTTCTCTTCCGGGATAAGGTCACGAGTCCTCACCCGAATATAACGGCCCATCCAACCCCGATCCTTGTCTTCGTCGATGCTCGACATTAAAGCTTTCGTTGCCCGACGATGGAGCCTGATTATTCCTCGAAAGATTTGAGGTCGATACAATCATATGAGGTAATTTAGGATAAAATCCAGCCCCCCGGCCTTGTTGGACAAGAAGCGAAGTAAGATTACTATGCGCCATAGAAAAGGATGAATTTGACCGAGGGTGACCTGATATCTTTTGTAAAAATCAATGATCACTGGGTCGACGGGACCCAACATGAAGGAGTAAGTATAAACACTTAAAAACCCCTCCACATGAGTGATGATGCTCTCTTCGGGAGATGGAATTTGCAACACAACCTCGGGACTCCAGTTGTAGTCTTTCCTTACAGCCTCGAGATGGCCCTTTGTTATCGAGCACATGTACATCGACACATGCTCACATCGACCCGGAACCGACGAAAAATTTTCAACCTTAAAATCGATCTTTAGAGTACACGGGCCAGGAACATACTCGTGGGGAGGCGGCTCCACCGGTGCCTTGTCGCCGGACGACCGTGAAGAGGAAGCTTTCTCCTTCTGAGGTACGGTTTTTGAAAATTTTGCCATTGATATAAGAAAAAGAAAAGCAAAGGAAGATGAAAGGTGGATGGTGCCAAACGCTGATGAAGGTGGATCTACAAGCGGCGAAATAGTGGCAGAAAGAGTAAGAAAATTTGGGAGATTGAAGATGTAAAAGTGGTAAATGATAAATGAAAGGGTTATTTATAGGTTTATACCATGGCGGTTCAGTATCAGCGGTGGCCGACCAGCGTCTGACATGCATTAATACCTTGAAAGACTAAATTGACGGGACAGCTATCACGTACGTCATGATCGAGACCAGTGAAAATGTCAGCTTATAATCCGATCGAGCCGTTGAAAATCATATCGCTTCTCACCACATTTTTCCTGAGAAATGAGGGGACTATCTGTATACGGTCGAAATAGATTTCGGCCTCCGTACATTTGATCTAGTTCGAATGGTAAGCGACCGAGGTGAGACTTCGAGACGAGTTCCGAAGATAGTACAAACAAGCTTCGAGCTCCAAGACCGATCGAGGAATCGGCTCGGTATCATTATCGAGCCGATGACCAAATCGAACCGCAAGGCAACGTGAAGGTTGTCGGAGACGCACAGACTGATTGACACTCACTCCGAATGACGAACTCGAACCAAGGTCGAGGGCTCGACCCAATACCGAGTTCGAGCCAGTATCGAGCTCGCAGACAAGAGCAGTTGCAACCGCACTAGGGGGAGAATCTTGGCGGAAATCGAGGAAGAGACAATTCATCATGGGTTCTCCACTATATATTTTTTATTATAAATAAAGTAAGATCCCTTCTATAAAGGGGGGAATCCTTGTAAGCACAGGGCAGGTTCACACATTGTAAGAAAAGACTACTTCTCTTATTGAAGAATAAATCTCTTGAGCTTGTTTTACTCAACATACTCACTCTTCTTGTTCAATAATTTATATCCCGTTTTTTATAGCCAAGAATCTAAACATTTCCACTTCTACGTACGATTTATGTCAAGTTATATCACATATCCTTAGAACTACTTATAAATTTAACTATATCCGACATTTCCACTTCTCCTCTAGATGTAACAAAATTTCTTTTGATAAAATAAGATTTTCAAATACTTTTTGTTAACTTTAACATCAACTTTAAATACTATTTTTTTCATCTTCAGCCAAATATTATTCAAAACGAACCTTAAAATGAAACAAATATGTAAATTCTTCCTTCCACAATTGGGGACAAATGACATACTTCACGGGATGCAATTGTTGCTGACAACTATTTGGTACAACAACAATAAAAACTCACAAAAATTTTATAAATGGAATTTGGGGAGAGTAATGTGTACGTGCACTCAGGATGGCCCATCATGACAATTATTTAATACGTCGATATTAAATGAGTAAGTGACTGAATCGCATGCTAGCATCCCTAACAGTCACATCAAAGGACTAAAACAAGAAAAATAAGATAACTTATCTATTCTTTTCAATCACTACCAAACGTAAACTCACCAATCATGCATTTCTACACATTCACCGGTGACCATAGATTTTGTTCTAGTACAATTTTGGACTATAAAACTATTTGGATTACGCTGCAATAATTATAAGATATAAAATTGTTATTATTCACTTGTCTCAAAAAGATTGATGGGTCAAAATACAAGTCTAAATATGTACATTGTGTGTGTTACATTGTTCACATCAATAGACAAAATTGGTTGTTGTTTTATTATACAATCTTTGAAAAATTCTCATTCCATGAGTTATCTTTTAAAATTAATTACCATTATAGTTGTTTACCCTCAAAATCGGATAACAATTGAATTTGTACGTGGTTTTAAGGATACGTGAATTAACTTGACACAAAATGATAAATTAGATTGCAATTGAAATAAATTATTGTAAAATAAAAGCAAACCATACGAATTGGGTAATTTAAACCTTGGAAACTTAGCCACCCTCGGGCCGAATGTACTTCTATCGATGTCAAGACACAGAAGAATAAGAGCTTAAAGAGAATAATGATGTATTGCTTTAGAATGCATGATACAATGTGTTAAATGAATTATCAGACATCTTTATATAGTAGAAGAGTCCTACATTATATACAACTCTATAAAAGGTAAGCATCCTCTAAATAACTGATTGCCGATCTCTTATCAATACGTGTCGAGATCTCCGCCGTTATATTCGGTCGGTCACGGATATCACAACCTTCTGTTGGCCGAGCATGACTATCTGACAACATTCTTCGAAGTTAGTCGAGGCTAGGGTCTGATCCCGAATCACGACCCCGACATCCTTGAGGGCGGACATTCTGGTACGGATTCCAAATTGATGAGATTTCACCTCGATCTAAACTCCCCTGCTACCATATCTCGAGCTTGGCTTACCATGTCAAAGACCGGAATGTACTATGAGACCGGTTCTACCCGTATACAGATAGTCCCCTCGTTTTTCGGAAAGTAGATGACGAGAAACGATATGAGCTCCCGATTCTCACTTCGATATACCGTGACAGAAACAACAAAATAGTTGAAATGTCCCGTCGATCTAGTCTTAATGGCATTAAAGGCTTGTAGGTTGTTAGTCGGCCACTCCCAGATGTAAACCATCGCTACAAAACTATAAATACTCCTACCTTTGTTCATTCAAACCTTACATCCAAGCCTTCTTCCCTCGTGTCTAAGAAATTTCAATACTTCCAAGCATTTATATTCTGCTTACTTTGAGATCTTTTATAAGAACTTTCATTCGTCTTCATCTCAAACCATCAAGTGTACTATTTTAACTTCTTCTTTTTTCTTATTTTTTCTCCATCTTTCAAAGAAATGGCAAAGACTTCAAAATCTGTTCCCCAAAAAGAAACTCCTTCTACCTCGCGGCCGGCTACGGAGGAAGTCGTCTCGCGTACTACTGTCAAGGAACCGGCACCAGAATCTCCTCTGAAAATGTTCATCCCCGGGGGGTGCCCGATTAATGTTGATTTTAAGGTCGAAAAGCCCTCCTCTGTAGCCGACCGGTGCGACGAGGTCTCGAGGTACATCTGATCGATCACTGAGGTTATTCTCTCCGAAGTCAAAAAGGATTGCAACGGGGTTGACAAACATGTGGTGATTCCTAAACCTGACGAAGCCATCACCACCCATGTCGAGGAAGTTTTAAGTGTTTACACTTATCCCTTCACGCTGGGCCCCTTGGACCTGGTTATCATCAATTTTTGCAAAAGATATGAGGTAACCATCGGTCAAATTCACCCTTCTTTCTGGAGGATCGTAATCCTTATCCATTTCTTTGTAAGCAAGATCAAAGGGTGCCCTTTCACTATCGACCACCTCATGCGTTTATACAGTCCCCGACTCTACCGGGGGGTCTGATCTAGCTCACTCGTCGAGCCAGTAAAGCCCCGTTCTCGAGTATTGATGAAGATCGGGATCGAGGCTGGTTAGGTCATTTTGTTCGAGTGAGGACCTCGGACTGATTCTAGCCGAGCATATGCCATTTACTGAGAAGTGGAATATGTCATGTAAGTATAATTTCGCTTCCAAAATTTGATTTATCACTTTTTTCCTTCTTCCTTATTAGTGTTCTGTGGTGGTGCAGCTGTCGCTCGGTTCCCGAATGCAATTCCTCGACTCAAGGAGTGGGTCGAGGGCATTGTACTACAAAGGCCCTATTCTGAGCGCTCATGACTCAAACTTTCAAAAGGTCGATGGGAGGCCCGTTCCCATGGTGAGATCCCTTCCATGAGTAAATAATACTTGGGTTCCTTTTTGCTTTATTAAGTTCTCACTTGTTTTACTTTTTTTTGCAGGTTTATCCTAGGACGTCACACTACAGCCTTTATCCGGTGGCCAGAACCTCACCGCCGAGTCCCCTGTTCCGAGACACGGTGGTGAGAAGAAAAGAAAAAGGGGCCCGAGTTCTCCGAGCTCAAAGAAGAAGAAACTAAGGCGAAGGTTGATGCGCAAATCCAAAGAGAGAACGAGCGCCCAAGAACTATCTTCGGATTCACTCTATCGGTTGAGGGACGAATCCGAAGAAGAACAACAAGAAAAATCCTTCAATCTAGTGGCCCGGGTGTCGTCACGACTCGAAGGGCAAGGGGCCTCCAAACCGGAGGAAGATGAGGCCGATCTGCCTCATTTTAGGGAGGCCGATGAGGAGGCCATGGACGAAGCTTCTCGGGATGTGGGCAACGCCCCAAAGGAGGCACTTGGTATGATAGACATCACCGAGTTACTTTCGTTCACTGATTGCATGTACAATGAGGCTTAGACCGGGAAAGAACATCCCATCGAGGGGGACCACAAAGCAGACGACCCCTTCCGCAACTTTTTTGATGGCGGGGAATCTACCGCCATGAAGAATGTCACAGGGTTGGGTGACTTGGAGGTGCCAAAGAAGAGTCCATCTTTGGTAACAATCGGACCTACTTCAAGCCCAAAACTGGTAAATCGATTCCTAGCTTCGAGTGTGGATCCCGACCGGAAGCGGTCGATCGTCATCTCCATTCCAGAGGATGCCCGGGTCCTTTCTACCCCCGTAGGGGTGGCCAGCTACCTTCAGTGTTTGGTGAAGGAGGAAAACCAAGCTAAGATGAATGAGGTGGACGTGCCCTGCCTGTTCAATGAAGCACAACATGCGCTAAACCGTGTAACTTTAAATATCTCTTGATGACTTCAGTTCATACTTAGAATAATTTGTAGATAATCCTAACATTTTTTTTTATGTCTGTAGGCCTCGATGCTTTATCATGAGACCTTTCTCCGATATCAGGACGAGCTGAACCAACTTGAGGCCGAGGTTTGAGAGCTCGCTGAGAATAGAAATACTTACAAACTTCTCAGCGAGCAGCGCGAAGGAGAGGCTAAGAACCTCCGAGCAGAGCTGAAGGTGGCTCAGAAGGAGCATGTTGACCTGGTCGAGCAGGTAAAAATATTTGAGGTTAGTAACAATGAGCTAGACTCGGTGACTAATGATCAGAATCCGCAGGTCCAACAGAAAATCGACTAGATCGCCCAACTCCGAAATGAGATGGATGTTGTTACAGCCGACACCGATGAATGCAAAGGAAGGATAGACCGTCTGGCCTCAGAAAAAGAGACTGCTCGGGCAAAGCTGACTTCGGCTAAGACTAAGCTTCAAGCGGCAAACAAAAAGGCCGATGGGAAGGCCAAAAAGGTTAATGAGCTCCAGTCTCAGCTAAGTGCGACCGTCTCTGATCGAGAAAATCTTGCCAAGGAGCTCGAAATGGCCAAGTAGGTAGTGGTTATGGTTAAAGCCGATGCCGACGAGATGGTGGCTCAGTATAAGGCTGATGCCGAGGTAGCCCAGGATCGGACGAAGGATATCGTTGTGCATGCAAAGCAAAAATCCCGTAGGGAGGCCCTTAAAGAGATTCATGCTCGAGGTTTCGACTTGTCAGCCGAAATCGAGAGTGCTAAGTGTCTCGAAGCCGAGGCCAAGAAATTGGCTTATCCAGAGGATGACGAAGGCTCCGAGGTTTCGAGCAGATCCGAGGCTCGCTCCGGTGAAGACCATGCCATTTAAGTATCTTGTACATTTTTCTTTATTTTTTATATATTTGTACTTTTATATTTTTGTCAAGGCCGTTTGGCCTTTGTAAAAACTTTATGTATATATAATACAAGGCTTGTTTTTCCCTTCGACAATCTCTGAGTTTTTTTGTGTACTTTGCTTAATTATTTATATTTGCAAAGATCGAAATGCCTTAATATGAAATAGTTAGGTCATGTTCGGAGGTTCGAACAGGCCTTGCCTTCGACATTATTTTGTTTAAGGCATCGTGGGGGTTTGGTATGCCCGGAAACTTTTCCCCAAAGTACTTATAATATTTCAGATTATAGTCTATCAAGGCTAGCCTTCAGAACCGGTTAAGAAATTTTGAAGGCCTTATTTTTTGTTACGGGTCTCGGACGTCTCCGAGCCATTTTAATATGGTCGTAGCCTTTTTAGTTCGAGTGTTTCCTAGTGGGCTTGTCACCTCGAGTTATCTGGGCTTGCCTAAGATAACAGTCCCCGAATAGGGATGGCCGTAGCCTTTAAGGTTCGAGTGTTGCCTAATAGGTTTTGTGCCCCTGGGCTCCCTTAGCTAGAGCATTTCGAGTTTGGTTTTGGACGGCAGTCCCCAATTAGGAGCAATCATTTGAAACTGGATAAAGGAGGCCCTTGGGCTCGATACCTGTAGGGGATCAAATGTAGGAAATTCCTTAAGAGGAAAGAAAAAGGGAAATTTTTAAGGGACAAGATATTTATCCGCAAGGTAGAGACTTCTTAGTATTCTTATGGGTAATAGTTACACATGTGTACAAGCTTTGTGCCATGGCTCAAGCAGTCTATGCGGGCACAGTTCATTTGATCGTTTGGCCCAACTCTCGCTGCTTTTGGGCGGCCATCCGGACAAGGGCAGCTTCGTGCCTTTCATCTAATATAACCAGGCTTGTATTCATGGACTCGTCGTTTGATTCCTTAGTTGCATATCGAAACCTGAGACTTGATTCTCCGACTTCGACCGATATTAGAGCTTCGGCGCCATAAACCAGTGAGAACGGGGTGGCCTCGTAACTGGACTTCGAGGTCGTACGGTATGCCCATAAGACTTCGGGCAGGATTTCCTTCCATTTTCCTTTGGCGTCAGTTAACCTCTTTTTGAGGTTCTAGAGTATGGTTTTGTTGGTCGATTCTGCTTGTTCGTTCCCACTAAGGGGATAAGGCATTGATAGGATCCTTTTGATCTTGTGGCCTTCGAGAAACTTGCTTACATTGCTGCAGATGAATTGTTTCCCGTTGTCGCACACGATCTCGGTGGGCATTTCGAATTGGCATATGATATGGTCCCAAATGAAGTCGATGACCTCTTTCTCCCTGACCTTCTCGTATGCATGGGCTTCCACCCACAAAGAAAAATAGTCAGTCATAAATAATATAAATTGAACCTTACAGGGTGGCCATGGAAGGGGGCCAACGATGTCCATTCCCCACTTCATGAACGGCCATGGTGACAGAACTGAATACAGCAGCTCTCCGAGTTGATGAATCATCATAGCATGTATTTGACATTCATCACATTTTCGTATGAACTCCTTCGCATATTTTTCCATATCGATCCAGTAGTAGCCGACTCTGGTTACTTTTTGAACCAATGATTCGGTGCCTGAATGATTTCCACAGGTGCCTTCGTGGATTTCCCTCAGAACGTACTCGGTGTCTCCTGGTCTTAGACATATCGCGAGTGGGCCATCGAATGTTCTTCTGAACAAGGTTCCTTCTTCATACAAAGTAAACTGGGCTGCCTTCGTACGCAGGGTCTACGATTCTTTCGGATCTAAGGGCTGTTTTACGATCTTCAGATATTCTGTATATTTGTTTCTCCAGTCCTAAGTCAAGCTCGTTGAGTTAATCTCGACATGGACTTCTTCCACTACCAATCTCATAAGTTGTACGACTGCCCCCGAGTTGAACTTGTTGTCCTCGGCCGATGATACTAAGTTAGCAGGGGCATCGGCCTCACTATTTTGATCCTGAGGTTTGTGTTGCAAAGTCCATTCTTTGAATCGATGTAATATTACCTGCAAATTATCCAGGTACCTTTGCATTCGTTCATCCCTAACCTCGAATGTCCCATTAACATGGTTCACCACGAGGAGGGAGTCTCACTTGGCTTCGATCACCTCTTCCCCAAGCTTTTGGCTAGATCGAGACCTGTAATCATGGACTCATATTCGGGCTCATTGTTAGTCAATTTCACAGACCTAATAGATTGTCTAACTACATTTCATGTTGGTGGCTTCAACAGGATGCCGAGTCCAGACCCTTTTGCGTTCGAGGCGCTATCCGTAAAAAGGGTCCAGATCCCCGACGACGTCCCCGAGTTTACCAACAACTCTCTTTTGACCTCGGGTATTAAGGCCAAAGTAAAGTCGGACATGAAGTCTGACAATATTTGAGATTTAATGGCGGTCCGAGGTCGATATGCAATATTGTACCGGCTGATCTCCACGGCCCATTTGGCCAATCGTCCTGAGAGCTCGGGTTTATGCATTTATTTTGCAATGGGTAAGTAGTCACAACACATATAGGATGACATTGAAAATATGGTTTCAACTTCCTAGAGGCGCTTAGAAAAGCAAGCGCCAACTTTTCTAGATGAGGGTACCTAGTTTCGGTCTCACCTAGAGTCCTGCTAACATAGTAAATTGGAAATTGCGTACCTTACTCTTCTCGGACCAAGATTATCACGATTCAAAATCCTAACCTGTCGTGATGGCACCTATCGTGATACTAGAAAATCCGACATTTATGAAACAACCCCAACACTTAATAGAAAACGTATTTAAAATAGTTTAAATGATAACAACTTCTCATATACATGTTAGAAAATCACAAAATACAAATCGAATATTCCCAACATTGGGGTGTCGCTGAGTACATGAGCATCTATACATCACAAGTCTGGAAAACACTGTCTAACATAGTCGAAAACGAAATACAATAAGTGCAAAGAAAGGGAAGGAGAAACAAGGTCTGCGAAACGCCGACAGCTACCTCGAAATCTCTAGAAGACCAAATGTGCGCGGAAATCAATACTCGCTGTGTCTGGGAACACTTGGATCTCCACACGAAGTGCAAGGTGTAGTATGAGCACAACCAACTTAGCAAGTAACAGTACTAAATAAAGAACTGAAAGTGGTGACGAGCTTTACAGTTATAGTTCAATTACAGTGATCTTAACGTGGAAGGTAGGCATGCTTTCAAGTTCGACAATCAAGGCCAAAACAGTAATTTCATGTCAAGTTCAACTAAAACAGAGTGCAATATATTTCAGAAATTATCAAGACAGTGATACAGGGCAGCTAAGTACAATAAATATGAAATCAAATGCATCTTCTCAGGACCACAGTCACTCAATCCTCCCATTCACTCAGCACTAAGCACTCGGCACTCGCACTCAATAGGTACCTGCGCTCACTAGGGTGTGTGCAGACTCCGAAGGGGCTCCTTCGGTCCAAGCATTAATATCCACACGGACAACTCACGTGCTGCACGGACAACTCACTTTCTGTAATATAATATCTAGATCTGCACGGACAACTCACGTGCTATAGTATAATATTTGGATCTACACGGACTACTCACGTGTCATAGTATAACACCTCACAATCATGCCCTCGGCCTCACTCAGTCATCAACCTCTTCAGTTACTCGGGCTCTCATAAATCATATTAAGCAGCACAGACAGCAATGATATGATGCATAAAAAATGAACTATAGAGATTGAGATGTGATGTACAAATAAACTGTGACTGAGCACAAACAATAATTTAGCAGATAACTCAACATGTACACGACCTCTATGGGTCTCTACAATGCCTACACGTAGTCTAAACATGATATGTGGTTCAATTTCTCTAATACATGGAGAATGTACATGTAACAACAAAATATACAACTACATGGTTCTACGGAATTTGACCAAGTCGCAACTCTTACGGTACACGCCCACACGCCCGTCACCTAGCATGTGCGTCACCTCAAAACCAAACACATGACACGTAATATATGGTTTCGTACCCTCAGAACCAAATTTAGAACTATTACTTACCTCAATCTGACTAGATCTCTAATCCAATATACCCTTACCTCGCGAAACGGCCTCCGAATGTCGCGAATCTAGCCATAAACAATGCGATATAATCAATACGGGCTAAAGGAATTAACTCCATAAGAAAATGCTAAGTTATTAATCAAAATCAAAAATCGGCTCAAACGACGACCCCTGGGACCACGTCTTGAAGTTCGATAAAAGTGACAAAACCCGAAAGCCTAATCAACCATGAGTTTAACCACACCAAATTTATCAAAATCCGACACCAAATCGTCACCCAAATTCCGAAATCAATCTCTCCAAATCCCTAGCCTCCAACTCCCAATCTACACCTTAAATACACACCAACTAGGTGGGAAAATCAATGGAAAAGTAATATTATTGATCAAAAATAAGCACAAGGGACTTACCTCAAGAAGCCCCTCGAAAACCCTCTCAAAAATGGCGTAACTGTGCTTGAAATGTTTGAAATGAAGCCAAAATCACGAACCCTTGTTTTAATAATCTGCCAAGGCTTTTCGCACCTGCATCCATATATCTGCATCTGCGGAACCGATTCTGTGGTAAATCCTCCGCTTTTGCGGAAATCACTTAAGACTCCCAGGCCCGTATCTGTGCACCAGGTTCCGCACCAGCAAACGTGTTTCTGCGGCCTTCTACCCGCTTCTGAGAAAATAGGCCTCACTCTCAACTCCATATCTGCGGAGCCTCGCTCGCACCTGCGGGCTCGCAAATGCGGTAAATCCCTCACACCTGCGCCCTGCCCAGGCCAGCCCAGCTCTGCTTCTGTGTAAACAAAGCCGCATTTACGACATCACAGGTGCGGAAATGACCTCGCACCTGCGACCATAACTTACCTCCTCCTTGGCTGCTTCTGCGGTTCGCTCTCGCTTCTAGGAGATCGCACCTTCTATCCGCACTCTGTAGGTGTGATTACACCATAAGCAGGTGAGCTTCAACACTTCCCTCAAACTTCAAATCAATCTGTTAACCATCCGAAATCAACTCGAGGACCCTCCGGGCCTCAACCAAACATTTCATCAAGTCCCAAAACATCATACGAACTTAGTCGGAGCCTCAAATCACATCAAACAACCTCAGAAATACGAATCACACATAGATTCAAGTCTAATGAACTTCGAACTTCTAATTTCTACCAAAGATGCCGAAACCTATCAAATCACGTCCGATTGACCCCAAATTTTGCACACAAGTCAAAAATGACCTTACGGACCTACTCCAACTTCCGAAATCAGAATCCGACCCCGATATCAAAAAGTCCACTCCTTGTCAAATTTTTCAAAAATTCAACTTCCGTCCTTTCAGGCCTAATACCACTACGGAACTCTAAATTATAATTCGGATACGCTCCTAAGTCCAAAATCACCTAACGGAGCTAATAGAACTATCAAAACTTCGTTCCAGAGTTGTTTACTCAAAGATCAATATCCGGTCAATCATTTCAACTTAAGCTTTCAACCTTGAGACTAAGTGTCTCATTTCATTCTGAAATCTCACTGGACCCGAACCGACTACCCCGACAAGTGACATAAAAACTATGAGGTAAAAAATGAGCAGTGAATGGGAAAACGGGGCTACAACTCTCAAAACTATTAGTCGGGTCGTTGCATCATCCTCCTCGTAAACAAACGTTCATCCTCGAACGGGTCTAGAAACATACCTGGAGCCTCAAATAGGTGTGGATATCTACTCTGCATCTCTTGCTCGCTCTCCCAAGTAGCCTCCTCAACTAGCTGACCTCTCCACTGCACCTTTATTGAAGTTATGTCCTTTGACCTCAACTTTCGAACCTGCCGAGCCAAAATGGCCACTGGTTCCTAATCATATGTCATATCACCATCCAATATAACTATGCTGAAATTCGAAACATGAGACGAATTGCCAACATACTTCCGAAGCATAAAAACATGAAATACTGGATGCACACTCGACAAACTAGGTGGCAAGGCAATCTTGTAAGCCACCTCCCCAATCCTCTGTAGTACCTCAATAACAACAACAACAAAAACAACAACGAACCAGTGAAATCCCACTAGCGGGGTCTGGGGAAGGTAGTGTGTACGCAGACCTTACCCCTTCTCCGAGGGAGTAAGGAGGCTATTTACGAAAGACTCTTATCTCAAGTAGACGAAAAGAGACAATATCAGTATCACCAGTAGAAACCATAGGAAAAATAATATCATGGAAATGAAAAAGTAGATGCAAAAAAACACGATAGACAATACATAGACCCGGCACTATGGAAAACAATAGAGTAGTAAGACACAACATTGCCACTAGCTGACATCGACAAAAACCCTACCAGACTAGCCTCACAAAGGTACGAAGTAAGGGAGACTCAACTACCTCCTAACCTACAACCCTAATACTAGACCTCCACAACTTCCTATCAAGAGCTATGTCCTCGGAAATCTGAAGCCTCGTCATGTCCTGCTTGATCACCTCTCCCCAATACTTCTTAGATCGTCCTCTACCTATTCCCGTGCCCTCCAAAGCCAGCCGCTCACACCTCCTTACCTGAGCATCTAGGCTTCCCGTTTGTATGTGTCTGAACCATCTAAGCCTTGCTTCCAGCATCTTGTCATCAATGGGAGCCATGCCCACCTTCTCCCAAATATCTTCATTCCTAATCTTATCCATTCTAGTGTGTCCTCACATCCACCTCAACATCCTCATTTCTGCTACTTTCATCTTCTGGATATGTGAGTTCTTAACAGGCCAACGCTTAACCCCATACATCATGGCCGGTCTAACCACCACTTTGTAAAACTTACCTTTGAGTATCGGTGGCACTCTCCTATCACACAAGACTCTAGATGCTAACCTCCACTTCATCCACCCCACCCCAATACGGTGTGTGACATCCTCGTCAATATCCCCTCCCCTCTGGATAACCGACCCAATGTACTTGAAATTGCCACTACTTGGTATGACATGTGATTCAAGCCTTACTTCCACGCCCACTTCCCATGGCTCAATGCTGAACTTACACTCCAGTTATTCCGTCTTCGTCCTGCTCGGCTTGAAACCCTTAGACTCAAGGGCCTGTCTCCAGACCTCCAATCTCTCGTTAACACTGGTTCGTGACTCATCAATCAGCACTATGTCATCGGCGAATAACATACACCATGGCACCTCCCCTTGAATATGGTGTGTTAACGCGTCCATCACCAGGGCAATGTCTGAAGTGCCTCAAATGGCCCAATATACTGAGGGCTCAACTTGCCCTTCTTCCCGAACCTCATAACACCCTTCATGGGTAAACCCTTGATTAGTACCTTCACCTCAACCATGTAAGCAACATCAAGGACCTTCCTGTCAGCATAACTCTTCTATCTATATTGCGCCGTGCGAAGCCGCTCGTGAATCATCTTAACCTTGTCCAAAGCATCCTGGACCAAGTAAGTACCCAATAGACTAGCATCTTCCGGCTCAAACCAACCCACCGGAGATCTACAGCGTCTCCTATACAAAGCCTCATACGGATCCATCTGACTGCTTGACAGGTAGTTGTTGATGTAGGCAAACTCCGCGAGTGGTAGAAGCGGATCCCGAGAAACCCCAAAATCTATGACACAAGCGCATAGCATATCCTCCAATATCTAAATGGTGCGCTCGGACTGTCTGTCCGTCTGAGGGTAAAATGTTATGCTCAACTCAACCTGGGTACCAAATTCTAGCAGCACGGCTCTCCAAAACTGCGTGCCCCGATCTAAAATGATGGACACTGGCACGTCGTGGAGGCGAACAATCTCTCGGATGTAAATCTCAACCAACCGCTCCAAAGCATTAGTCCTAACTGGAATGAAGTGTGCGGACTTGGTCAGCCGATCCACAATCACCCAAATAGCATCGAACTTCCTCGAAGTCCGTGGGAACCCAACTACAAAATCCATAGTAATCCGCTCCTATTTCCACTATAGAATCTCTAACCTCTGAAGCAATCTGCCATGCCTCTGATACTCATACTTTACCTGCTGACAGTTGAGGCACCGAGTTACAAACCCCACTATATCCCTCTTCATTCTTCTCCACCAATAATGCTGCCTCAGGTCCTGGTATATCTTCGCGGCACCCGAATGAATGGAATACCACGAACTATGGGCCTCCTCAAGAATCAACTCACGTAGCCCATCCACATTAGGCACACAAATCCGACCCTGCATCCTCAATACCCTATCATCCCCAATAATAACATCTTTGGCATCACCATAATGAACTATTTCCTTAAGGACAAGCAAATGGGGGTCATCATACTGGCGCTCTCTAATGCTATCATATAAAGAAGACCGAGAAACCACACAAGTCAAAACTCTGCTCGGCTCGGAAACATCCAATCTGACAAACTGGTTGGCCAAGGCCTGAACATCAAAGGCTAAAGGCCTCTCTCTTACTGGTAGATACTCCCTGAACTCTTCGCCTTGCGACTCAAGGCATCAGCCACCACATTGGCCTTTCTGGGATGATATAGGATAGTGATGTCATAATCCTTAAGCAACTCCAATCATCTCCGCTGCCACAAGTTAAGATTCTTCTGTTTCAATAGATGTTGTAGACTCCGGTGATTGGTGAAAACCTCACTAGGGACACCATACAAATAGTTCCGCCAAATCTTCAAGGCATGAATAATAGTTGCTAACACGAGGTCGTGTACAGGATAATGTTTCTCATGCACCTTCAGTTGTCTAGAGGCGTAGGCAATCATCCTACCATCCTGCATCAAAACCATGCCGAAACTAATGTGTGACTTATCACAATATACCGTATAGGACCCCGAACCAGTAAGAAACACCAACACTGGGGCTATAGACAAAACAGTCTTGAGCTTTTGAAAGCTCTCCTCACAATCCCCGGTCCACCTGAACGGAGCACCCTTCTGGGTCAATCTGGTCATAGGTGCTGCAACAGACGAGAAACCCTCTACAAATCGACGGTAGTACCCCGCCAAGCCAAGTAAACTCCGGATCTCTATAGCTGAGAAGGGTCTGGGCCAACTCTGTACTGCTTCAATCTTCTTCGGATCTACCTTGATCCCCTCACTCGATACCACATGTCCTAAAAATGCCACTGAATCTAACCAGAAATCACACTTCAAAAATTTTGCATACAACTTCTCTTCTCTCAAGGTCTGGAGCACAGTCCTCAGGTGCTACTCATGATTCTCCCGGTTCCGGGGTACACCAGAATATCTTCAATAAACACGATGATGAAGGAGTCAAGATAGGGCTGAAATACAAAGTTTATCAAGTGCATGAAAGTTGTTGGGGCATTGGTCAGCCCAAAAGACATCACAAGAAACTTGTAATGACCATACCGAGTCCGAAAAGTAGTCTTCGGGACATCTGGCTACCGAATCTTCAACTGATGATAGCCTGAACGCAAGTCAATCTTAGAAAACACCCTGGCACCCTCAAGCTGATCAAATAGGTCATCAATACGTGGCAATGGATACCTATTCTTAGTTGTAACCTTGTTCAACTGGCGATAATCAATACACATTCACATAGAACCATCCTTCTTCTTTACAAACAAGATAGAAGCACCCCAAGGCGACACACTGGCCTAATAAACCCCTTATCAAGGAGTTCCTAAAGTTTCTCCTTCAATTCCTTCAACTCAGCTGGCGCCATACGATACAGAGGGAGAGAAATGGGCTGAGTTCCCGGTGCCAAGTCAATACCAAAATCAATATCCATGTCGGGCGGAATGCCCGGCAGGTCTGCAGGAAACACATCTGGAAAATCTGGCACCACTAGGACAAAATCAATAGCAAGAGTATCAGCTCCAACATCCCTCACAAAGGCCAAATAAGATAAACAACCCTTCCCAACCATCCTCCCAGCCTTCAAATATGAAATCACTCTGCTAGGAACATAGTCAAGAGAACCTTTCCACTCGATCCTTGGCAACCTCGGTATTGCCAACGTCACGGTCTTAGCGTGACAATTTAGAATAGCATAACATGGAGACAACCAATCCATACCCAAGATCACATTGAAGTCCACCATACTAAGAAATAAGAGATCAGCTCTAGTCTACAGTCCCCCAATAGACACCACACACGACTGATGTACATGGTCCACAACAATAGTATTGTCCTCTGTGTAGATACACGAACAGATGAAACTAAGGACTCACGGGTCATATCCAGATAATGAGCAAAATACGATGATACATATGAATACCTGGAACCAGGGTCATACAATGCAGAGGCATCCCTATGTCATACTGAGACAATACTTGTGATCACTGCATCAGAGGCAACAACATCTAGTCTGGAAGGGATAAAATAGAATCGGGACTGACCGCCCCTGTTCGGCCTCCCCCTCTAAGGCGACCTCTAGCTGCTTGGGCCCCACCCCGAGCTAGCTGAGTGGGTGGTGTAACTGCTGGTCCTGGTGCCATCAGCCGAGAACTCTGCTGTGGAGCCCCACTCAACAACCTAGGGCAATCTCTCTTGATATGACCAAAGTCTCCGCACTTGAAACAACCCCTCATGTGATAGAACTGTTGCTTCGGATAATCTGAGGAACTACCAGTAGAAGCCTGACCGGACGAGGCATCTTGAGAACTCTATGTTGGTAGTGCACTGAATGAAGACTGGCCTAAATGAGCACTATAAGAAATGTGTCGAGCTGATGCGCCACGATGAACTGGACGAGTAGTCTGAGCGGGCCTACAAGGACGACCCCTGTTATGGTAGAACTGCCCCCCAAAAAGTATACCACCGAAACCGTCTGAACCTCCAGGCCTCTTAGCCTCCCTCTCACCCCGCTCCTGGCTACAAACCATCTCTATATGCCGAGCAATGTCAACCACCTCGTCAATAGTGGCACCAGATACCCTCTCCCTAGCCATAAGAAACTATAGCTGATACGTGAGGCCATCAATGAACCTCATGATCCTCTCTCTATCAGTGGGAACCAACCAAACTACGTGACGAGCTAACTTAGAAAACCTCATATCGTACTGGGTCATAGACATGTCATCCTATTGAAGCTGCTCAAACTGTCTGCGCAGCTCTTCCTTGTGGGATTACGGCATGAACTTCTCCAAGAAGAGGACGAAGAACTCCTACCATGTAAGTGGTGATGCACCGACCGGCCTGCGCCTCTCATAAGCATCCCAACATCTGAAGGCACCCCTATAAAACTGGAAAGTAGTGAACGAGACCTTACTAGTCTCCAGAATACATTGTCCAAGAAGCCTTGAGCATCCTATGACTCAACTCCGCTAAATGATGGAGGACGAAGCCTCTCAAGTCTCATCTGCTCATCATATGTCATAACTGGGACCTCCGAAACCTGAGCAGCTGTAACTGGCTGGGCTGGTGGTGCCTCCAGTGTCTGAAGTCCCTGCATTGCCTACTCTAGAGTACGTGAAGCGGGGGAATGAGTACCTCCCCTGGCCTGAGAAGTGGCTGATGCGGCTTGAGCCGAAACCACCTGAGCAAGACCAATGCAGACTGTCAGTATCTGGGCCAAAGTCTCCTGAAGGCCTGGGATCACAATGGGCATAGCAGGTGCCTGAGTTGGCCCCACTGGCTCAACCGCAACTGGAACCTGCTCCTGAGAATGAGCAACTGGTGGATCTGTAGGTGCTGCTCTAGCTGTTGTATGAGTTGTACCTCTTCCCCTACCATGACCCTTATCGCGACCTCGGCCTCTCGTAGCCCTAGATGGTGGCACTGGTAGTTGTCCATCCTGTCCGATAGCACATGTTCTCATCGTCTGTGAGAGAATAGAATACAGAAGTTTAGTTACCGGAAACAACAAATCTGCATGACAAGAATACAAGAATGTGAAATTTCCTATGGGTTCAGCAACCTCTCAAAGATAAGTACAGACGTCTTCGTACCAATCCGCAAGACTCTACTAAACCTACTCATGACTTATGAGACCTATGTAAACTAGGACATGCTACCAACTTGTCACGACCCAAAATCCTAACCTGTCGTGATGGCACCTATCGAGATACTAGGCAAGCCGACATTTATAAAACAATCCCAACACTTAACAAAAAATGGATTTAAAACAGTTTAAATGATAATAACTTCACATACATCACAAGTTTGGAGTATCCCAAAATACAACGCAAAAATTCCCAACATTGGGGTGTCAGTGAGTACATGAGCATCTATACATAACAAGTCTGGAAAACACTGTCTAACATAGTCGGAAACCTAATACAATAAGTGGAAAGATAGGGGAGGAAAACAAGGTCTGCGAAATGCCGACAGCTACCTCGAAATCTCTAAAAGACCAACTATGCACGGAAACCAACACCCACTGTGTCCGGAAATACCTGGATCTGCACACGAAGTGCAGGGTGTAGTATGAGTATAACCAACTTAGCAAGTAATAATACTAAATAACGATTTGAAATTGGTGACGAGCTTTACAGTTATAGTTAAATTACAGTGATTTTAACGAGGAAGGTATGCATGCTTTCAAGTTTGACAATTAAGGAAAAAACAATAATTTCATGTCAAGTTCAACTGAAACAGAGTGCAATATCGTTCAGAAATTATCAAGACAGTGGTATAAGGCAGATAAGTGCAACAAATATGAAATCAAATGCATCCTCTCAGGACCACAGTCACTCAATCCTCCCATTCACTCAGCACTCAGCACTCAGCACTCAGCACTCAGCACTCGGCACTCGGCACTCGGCACTCACACTCAATAGGTACCTACGCTCACTGAGGGTGTGTGCAGACTCCGGAGGGGCTCCTTCAGTCCAATCGCTAATATCCGTACGGATAACTCCACACGGACAACTCACGTGTTGCACGGACAACTCACGTGCTATAGTATAATATCTGGATCCGCATAGACAACTCACGTGTTGCACGGACAATTCACGTGCCATAATAATATCTCACAATCAGTCCCTCGGCCTCACTCAGTTATAAATCTCTCCACTCTCTCGGGCTCTCAGAAATCATAATAAGCAGCCCAGACAGCAATGACATGATGCATCAAAAATGAACAATAGAGACTCAGATGTAATGTACAAATAAACTATGACTGAGCATAAACGGCAATTAAGCTGATAACTCAACATGTACATGACCTTTGTGGGTCCCTACAATGCCTACACGTAGTCTAAACCTGATTTGTGGTTTACTTTCTCTAATACATGGATAATATACAGGTAACAATAGATTATACAACTACACGGTTCTACGAAATTTGACCAAGTCACAATTCCTATGGTGCACGCCCGTCACCTTGCATGTGCGTCACCTCAAAACCAAACACATGACACATAATAAGGAGTTTTGTACCCTCAGAACCTAATTTAAAACTATTACTTACCTCAATCCGAGCAAATTTCTACTCCAATATACCCTTGCCTCGCGAAACGGCCTCTGAATACCTCGAATCTAGCCATAAACAATGCGATATAATTAATACGGGCTAAAGGAATCAACTCCATAAGAAAATGCTAAGTTATGAATTAAAATCAAAAATCGGCTCTAAAGCCGGCCCCCGGGCCCACGTCTTGAAGTTCGATAAAAGTCACAAAACCTGAAAGCCTAATCAATCACGAGTCAAATCACACCAAATTTATCAAAATCCGACACCAAATTGTCACCCAAATTCCCAAATCAAACTCTCCAAACCCCTAGCCTCCAACTCCCAATCTACAGCTTAAATACACACCAACTAGGTGGTAAAATCAATAGGGAAGCAATATTATTGATCAAAAATAAGCAAAAGGGACTTACCTCAAGAATCTCCTCGAAAACCCTCTCAAAATTTGCCTAAACCGTGCTTGAAATGTTTGAAATGAAGCCAAAATCACAAAACCTTGTTTTAATAATCTACCCAGGCTTTTTGCACGTGCGGCCATATATCCGTATTTGCGGAATCGCTTCTGCGGTAAACCCTTCGCTTCTGCGGAAATCACTTAAGTCTAATAGGCCCGCAATTGCGCACCAGGTTCCGCACCTGCGGAGGCGCTTCTGCGGCCTTCTACCCCGTTTCTGTAGAAATAGGCCTTAGTCTCAACTCCGCATCTGCAGAGCCTTACTCGCACTTGCGGGATCGCAGATGCGGTAAATCCCTCGCACATGCGCCCTGCCCAGCTAGCTCCACTTCTACGTAAACAAAGCTGCATCTGCAACATCGCATGTACAGAAATAACCTCGCACCTATGACCACTACTCACCTCCTCCCTAGCCGCTTCTGCGGTTCGCCTCTCGCTTCTACGAGATCGCACCTGCGATCTGCACTCCGCAGGTGCGATTACACCAGAAGCAGGTGAGCTTCACCACTTCCCTCAAACATCAAATCGATCTGTTTACCATCCGAAATCAACCCGAGGCCCCCCGGGACCTCAACCAAACATACCATCAATTCCCAAATCATCATACGAACTTAGTCGGGCCCTCAAATCACATCAAACGACCTCACAAACATGAATCGCACATAGATTCAAGTCTAATGAACTTCGAACTTCTAATTTCTACCAACGATACTGAAACCTATTAAATTATGTCCGATTAACCCCAAATTTTGTACACAAGTCACAAATGATATTACAGACCTACTTCAACTTCCAGAATAGGAATCTGACTTCGATATCAAAAAGTCCACTCCGGGTCAAACTTCCCAAAAATTCAACTTCCGCCCTTTCAGGCCAAATACCACTACGGAACTCTAAATCACAATCCGTACACGCTCCTAAGTCCAAAATCACCTAACGGAGCTAACAGAACCATCAAAACTCAGTTCCGAAGTTGTTTACTCAAAGATCAACACCCGGTCAATCATTTCAATTTAAGTTTCCAACTTTAAGAGTAAGTGTCTTATTTCATTCTGAAATCTCACTTGACCCGAACTGATTATCCCAGCAAGTCACATAACAACTATGAGGTATTAAAAGAGCAATAAATGGGGGAACGGGGATACAACTCTCAAAATGACCAGCCGGGTCATTACATCTTCCCCCTCTTAAACAAACGTTCGTCCTCGAACGGGTCTAGAAATATACCTGGAGTCTCAAGTAGGTGTGGATATATGCTCTGCATCTCTCGCTCGTTCTCCCAAGTAGCCTCCTCTACTAGCTGACCTCTCCACTACACCTTTACTGAAGCTATGTCCTTTGACCTCAACTTTCGAACCTACCAAGCCAAAATGGCCACTAGTTCCACATCATATGTCAGATCACCATCCAACAAGAACTGTGCTGAAATTCAAAACATGAGACAGATCGCCAACATACTTCTGGAGCATAGAAACATGAAATATTGGATGCACACTCGACAAACTAGGTGGCAAGGAAAGCTTGTAAGTCATATCTCCAATCCGTACCTCAAGTGCCTCAAATGGCCCAATATACCGAGGGCTCAACTTGCTTTCTTCCCGAACCTCATAACACCCTTCATGGGTGAAACCTTGAGCAGTACCTTCACCCCAACCATGTAAGAAACATCACGGACCTTCCTGTTGGCATAACTCTTCTGTCCAGACTACGTCATGCGAAGCCGCTCCTAAATCATCTTAACCTTGTTCAAAGCATCCTGGACCAAGTCAGTACCCAATAGCCTAGCCTCCCCCGGCTCAAACCAACCCACCAGAGATCTACATCGTCTCCCATACAAAGCCTCATACGGAGCCATCTGAATGCTTGACTGGTAGTTGTTGTTATAGGAAAACTCCGCGAATGGTAGAAACTGATCCCAAGAAACCCCAAAATCAATGACACAAGTGCGTAGTATATCCTCCAATATCTGAATGGTGCTCGGACTATTCGTCCGTCTGAAGGTAAAATGTTGTGCTCAACGCAACCTGGGTACCCAACTCTCACTCTATGGCTCTCCAAAACTGCGATGTGAACTACATTCCTGATCTAAAATGATGGACACTGGCACGCCATGGAGGCGAACAATCTCCCAGATGTAAATCTCAGCCAACCGCTTCGAAGCATAAGTAGCCCAAACTGGAATGAAATGCGCGGACTTGGTCAGCCGATCCACAATCACCCAAATAGCATCGAACTTCCTCGAAGTCCATGGGAGCCCAACTACAAAATCTATGGTGATCTGCTCCCATGTCTATTATGTAATCTCTAACCTCTGAAGCAATCCGTCCGGCCTCTGATGCTCATACTTTACCTGCTGACAGTTGAGGCATCGAGCTATAAACCACACTATATCCTTCTTCTTTCTTTTCCACCAATAATATTGCCTCAGGTCCTGGTACATCTTTGCGGCACTCGGATGAATGGAATACTGCGAACTGTGGGCCTCCTCAAGAATCAACTCACGTAGACTATCCATATTAGGTACACAAATATGACCCTACATCCTCAATACCCCATCATACCCAATAGTAACATCTCTGGCATCACCGTGCTGAACATTTTCCTTAAGGACAAGCAAATGAGGGTCATCATACTAGCACTCTCTAGTGTGATCATATAAAGAAAACCGAGAAACCACACAAGCCAAAACTCAGCTCGGCTCGGAAACATCCAATCTGACAAACTGGTTGGCCAAGGCCTGAACATCCAAGGCTAAAGGCCTCTCTGCTACTGGTAGATATGCTAAACTCCCCAAACTCTCCATCTTGCGACTCAAGGCATCGGCCACCACATTGGCCTCTTCGGGATGATAGAGGATGGTGATTTCATAATCCTTAAGCAACTCCGACCAACTCCGCTGCCGCAAGTTAAGATCCTTCTGTTTAAACTGATGTTGTAGACTCCGGTGATCGGTTAAAACCTCACAAGGGACACCATACAAATAGTGCATCCAGATCTTCAAGGCATGAATAAGAGTTTCTAACTCAAGGTCGTGTACAGGATAGTTTTTCTCATGCACCTTCAGCTGTCTAGATGTGTAGGCAATCACCCTACCGTCCTGCATTAACACCATGCCGAAACTAATGCGCGACTCATCACAATATACCGTATAGGAACCCGAACCAGTAGGAAACACCAACACTGGGGCTGTAGACAAAGCAGCCTTGAGCTTTTGAAAGCTCTCCTCACAATCCTCGGTCCACCTGAATGGAGTACCCTTTTGGGTCAATCTGGTCATAGGTGCTGCAACATACGAGAAACCCTCTACAAATCGATGGTAGTACCCCGCCAATACAGTGCACGCCCACACACCCGTTACCTAGCATGTGCGTCACCTCAAAACCAAACACATGACATGTAATACGGGGTTTCGTACCCTCAGAATCAAATTTAGAACTGTTACTTACCTCAATTCGAGTAAATCTCTATTCCAATATACCCTTGCCTCGCGAAACGGCCTCCAAATGCCTCGAATCTAGCCATCAACAATGCGATATAATTAATACGGGCTAAAAGAATCAACTCCATAAGAAAATGCTAAATTATTAATCAAAATCAAAAATCGGCTCAAAAGTTGGCCCCAGGGCCCATGTCTCAAAGTTTGATGAAAGTCACAAAACCTGAAAGCCTAATCAACCACGAGTCTAACCACACCAAATTTATCAAAATGTGACACCAAATCATCACCCTAATTCCCAAATCAAATTCTCCAAATACCTAGCCTCCAACTCCCAATATACACCTTAAATACACACCAACTAGGTGGGAAAATCAATGGGGAAGCAATATTATTGATCAAACATAAGCACAAGAGACTTACCTCAAGAATACCCTCGAAAACCCTCTCAAAGATCGCCAAAACCGTGCTTGAAATGTTTGAAATGAAGCCAAAATCGCGAACCCTTATTTTAATAATTTGCCCAAGCTTTTCGCTCATGCGGCCATATATACGCATCTGCGGAACCACTTTTGCGGTAAAACCTCTGCTTCTGCGAAAATCACTTAAGTTCCTCAGGCCCGCATCTGTGCACCAGGTTCCGCACCTGCGGAGGCGCTTCTGCGGCCTTCTTCCCGCTTCTGCGGAAATAGACTTCACTCTCAAATCCGCATCTACAGAGCCTCGATCGCACCTGCGGTCTCGCAGATGCGGTAAATCCCTCGTGCCTACGCCCTGCCCAGGCCAGCCCATCTCAGCTTCTACATAAATAAAGCCGCATTTGTGGGATTGCAGGTGCGAAAATGACCTCGCACCTGCGACCACTGCTCACCTCCTCTCTGGCCGCTTCTGCGGTTTGCCTCTCACTTCTATGAGATCATACCTGTGATCCCCACTCTGGAGGTGCGATTACACCAGAAGCAGATGAGCTTCAGCACTTCTCTCAAACTTCAAATCGATCTGTTAACCATCCGAAATTAACCCGAGGCCCCCTGGGACCTCAACTAAATATACCATCAAGTTCCAAAATATTATACGAACTTCGTCGGGTCCTCAAATGACATCAAACAACCTCAAAAATACGAATCGCACATAGATTCAAGCCTAATGAACTTTGAAGTTCTAATTTTTACCAACGACGCCGAAATCTATCAAATCACGTCCGATTGACCCCAACTTTTGCACACAAGTCACAAATGACATTACGGACCTACTCCAACATCCGGAATCAGAATCTGACCCCGATATCAAAAAGTTCACTCCCGATCAAACTTTTCAAAAATTCAACTTCCGCCCTTTCAGGCCTAATACCACTACGAAACTCTAAATCACAATCAAAACACGCTCTTAAGTCCAAAATCGCCTAACGGAGCTAACGGAACCATCAAAACTCTGTTCCGGAGTCATTTACTTAAAGATCAACATCCAGTCAATAATTTTAACTTAAGCTTTCAACCTTGAGACTAAGTGTCTCATTTCATTTTGAAATCTCACTGGACCCAAACTGACTACCCTGATAAGTCACATAACAACTATGAGGTATAAAATGAGCAGTAAATGGGGGAACGTGGCTATAACTCTTAAAACAGTTGGGTCGTTACAAGGACTCAACTTACCGCTATCTCCGATACTGCTAAGTACAGGTATAGTTGTTCATCTGTCTTCCGCGTATGAAGCAATGGTGGGCTCGATAGATACTGCTTGAGTTCCTCCAAGGCCCGTTGGCACTCCGGGTCCATGAGAAGTTATTCTTCTTCTTCAACAGTGAGAAGAATCGGTGGCTCCTATCGGAGGACCTCGAGATGAATCACTCTAGGGCGGCTATGCGCCCGTTTACTCTTTAAACGGCCTTCACGTTGTCCACAACTGTGATATCTTCGATGGCTTTGATCTTGTCAGGATTGATCTTGATTCCCCGGTTGGATACCATGAATCCGAGGAATTTACTTGATCCAACTCCAAATGCACATTTCTCCAGGTTCAGTTTCATATTGTATTTCTTCAATATGTTGAAGGTTTCTTGTAAATATTTTAAATGGTCCTCTGCTCGCAGCGACTTAACCAACATATCTTCAATGTAAACCGCCATTGATTTTTCTATTTGTGCCTCGAACATCCGGTTTACTAGGCATTGGTAAGTGGCACCGATATGTTTTAACCCGAATGGCATCACGTTATAGCAGTATGTGCCGTATTTAGTGATGAAGGAGGTTTTCTTCCTGATCACCGGGGTTCATCCGTATTTGGTTGTAGCCGGAGTAGGCATCGAGAAAACTGAGGATCTCGAGGTCGGCCGTAGAATCGATCATATGGTCGATGTTGGGCAAAGGGAAGGAGTCCTTGGGATATGCCTTATTCAAATCCTTATAGTCTACACACATTCTTAATTTATTCCCTTTTTTTGGGACTACCACTATGTTCACTAACCAATCCGGGTATTTAACCTCCCAAATGGACCTTATTTTAAGGAGTTTAGATACCTCGTCCTTGACGAAAGCATGTTTGACCTTGAACTAGGGCCTCCTCTTCTGCTTAACCGAATAGAACTTCGGGTCCAGGCTTAGCTTGTGAGTGGTTATATCAAGGTGGGACCAAGCGAAATAATCTATGTTAGCTATAAGAAACTGAATGAGTTTTTTCCTGAGATCCGGATTAACCTTGTGCCCAAGTATACCTTCCGGTGGGATAAATGCTCGATCAATACGACCTGTTCTAGCTCCTCGAGTATCGATTTAGTGGCGTCGGAATCATCGGGGGCTATAAAAGACCTAGGAACCATGTAATCATCGTCTTCATCATTCCTCTATTTCTCCAGTTGGGTTGGGCTGGGGCTAGTGTCGGTAATTGCTATTTAGTTGCTTTCTTTGTAATCGAACTCGGCTCCTTTGTCATTGCAGGTACGGATATCAGAATCACTTCTTCGACCGCAAATATCTCCTTTACGGCTGGTTATTCTCCATATATTATTTTAATCCCACCTGGTGTTGGGAATTTGATCACTTGGTGCAGAGTCGAGGGCACCGCCCTTATGTTGTGGATCCACGGCCTCCCGAACAAAGTGTTGTACCTCATGTCTCCTTTGATCACATAAAACTTAGTTTCCTGGATGGTCTCGGTGGTATTCACCGGTAATGTTATCTTCCCCTTAGTTGTTTCACGTGCCATGTTGAATCCGTTTAGAACCCGGACTGCATGCACGATTTGATCTTGTAGACCGAGTTGCTCCATGACCCTCGATCGGATGATGTTGGCCGAGCTACCTGGATCAATTAACACACACTTAAATCAAGATTTATTTATGAGTACAGATATTACCAGTGCATCATTGTGGGGTTGCACGATCCCTTTCGTATCCTCATCGTTGAAAGGCAAGGTTCCTCCCGGTATGTAATCTCGAGTCCATTTTTCCCTCGTGATGGATACTTTTGTGCGCTTCAACATCGGCCCCTGATGGATATCGACCCTACCGATAATCATGTTAATGACGTGTTGAGGTTCTTCTTGTTTGGTCTGTTTGTTAGAATCCCAATTCCTTAAATGATTCTTTGCTCGGTCGCTCAGAAATTCTCAAAGATGTTCGTTGTTGAATAGTCGGGCTACTTCCTCTCTCAATTGTCAGCAATCCTCCGTTCTATGGCTGTGTGTGCCATGATATTTACACATCTGGTTAAGATCCCTTTGGGTTGGATTGGATTGTAGAGGTCGAGGCCATTTGGTGTCCATAATGTGACTGATAGCGGATACAATGGCAGCAGTGTCGACGTTAAAGTTGTATTCTGATAACCTCGGTGCTTCCTTAGGCCCGATAGGCTTGTCAAAACTGTTCTTGCCCATGAGTCCCCGGTTACTTTGACCTCGATCACTTCTAATTTCATTTATTATGGTATTTTTCCCGAGTCCGTTACCTCTCTGATCCCCATTGTACGGTTGATAACGATCCCTGCTTGATCTCGGTTCACGATCAATGTCTCTCTTGGCTCTATCGGCAGTTCTGATGGGATAAACGGACCCCGAAAAGGCCCCAAGTTGTTCATCTTAGACTCTGATTTTTGATTGATACCGGTTATGCACGTCGGCCCAAGTAACAGTCGAATATTCTACCAGGTTTTGTTTCAACTATTGTGAAGCCACCGAGCTTCGAACATTGAGTCCCTGGGTGAAAGATTGAACGGCCCAATCGTCCACAACCGGGGGTAAGTCCATTCTCTCCATTTGGAAACGGAACACAAACACTCTGAGTATTTCATTATCACTCTGTTTTACTTTGAAGAGGTCTGACTTTCTGGTCTCGACCTTGATAGTCCCGGTATGTGCTTTCACGAAAATATTTACAAGCATAGCAAATGAGTCAATAGAATTAGGAGGTAAGTTGTGATACCATATTATAGCTCCTTTTGACAGGGTCTCTCCGATCTTGTTCAACAGGACAGACTCGATCTCATCGTCCTCCAAATCTTTCCCTTTGATGGCACATAAGTATGAGGTTACATGCTCATTTGGGTCGGTCGTTCCATTGTACTTAGGAATCTTGGGCATGCGAAACTTCTTTGGGATCGTCTTTGGAGCCGTGCTCGGGGGAAAAGGTTTTTGCACAAACTTCTTGGAATCCAGGTCTTTCATTATCGGCGGTGCTCCTCGTATTTGGTCGACCCTAGAATTGTAGGTTTCCAACTTTTTGTCACTAGCTTCGATTTTCTTCTCCCCTGATTCTACCCGTTTTGTCAGTTACTCGGGAATCTTTATGATCTCGGGGTTGGTCCCTGATTCTTTTTCATTCGGGCTCTCTGCGACCGGTTCATCCTTGCAGGTGACTTCCCGGGGTGGATCGGGTACAACTCTTCTCGATGCGCGGCTTTGGTTCTGGAATTGAGTTATCGCCAATTGTTGAGCTTGCAACATTTCGAACATTGCCCGTAAATTGATCTTGTCTCCTCCAATCTTTTGTGTATTTTGAGCCGTTGATCGGGCTCCACCACGGACACTATTCTCGGGGTCAGTAGGAGGGTTAGTGTTGATAGCCATATGTGAATTAGCTTCAGTCTGGTCCGCGATTGGAGTTCCGATAGGATCAACGGGCGGTACCTCATCACCGGGCGCTATGTTATTGTTTTCGCCGTGATGACCGGACTCATTGTCAACATGTAAATGTGTTTATTGAGAGTTTGATATTTTGAGGTTTAACCTTAAATTAGAGACACTTCAGAGAACAAGTGTAAAGTAGTGTGTGCTATGGAGATTTGTATTAAATAACCACTATTATCCTTAGCCCCACGGTGGACGCCAAACTGTTTACCCTCAAAATCGGATAACAATTGAATTTGTATGTGGTTTTAAGGGTACGTGAATTAACTTGACACAAAATGATAAATTAGATTGCGATTAAAATAAATGATGGTAAAGTTAATGCAAACCACACGAATTGGGTAATTTCAGCCTTGGAAGGTTAGCCACCCTCGAGCCGAATATACTTCGATCGATGTCAAGACACAGAAGAATTATTAGACCCCATTTATATAGTAGAAGAGTCCAATATTAGATACAACTCTATAAATGGTAAAAATCCTCTAATTAACTGATTGTCGATCCCTTATCGATACGTGTCGAGATCTCCGCCGTGATATTCGGTCGGTCATGGTTATCACAACCTTCTGTTGGCCAAGCTTGACTATCTGACAACGTTCTTCGAAGTTAGTCGAGGCTAGGGACCGATCCCGAATCACGGCCCCGACATCCTCGAGGGCGGGCGTTCTACTACGGATTCCAAATTGATGAGATTTCTACCTCGATCTAAGCTCTCTTGTTACCATATCTCGAGCTTGGCTTACCATGTCGGAGACCAGGATGTACTATGAGACTGGTTCTACCCGTATACAATAGTGTAATTTTTTATATGGTATTAGACTGCCCCTATTTGCTCTTAAGGTCTCGAGCGTGGGGGTTGATAAAGTGTCTAGAAAGACTGAATTGTTTTCTTATATAGGCTTAAACAATATTCATCCCATAAGTTAGCTTTTGGACTGGATTATACGAGATATATATTTTCTCAACACTATCAGATATCCGACTTGAGGGGTCAATTTGTAAAATAAAACTAATATATATTTAATAATTATTCAGCAAGAAAAAGACCAACTCACAATTGGCCCACAAGCAGCTGGAACATGATTTGTCCAATGCATTATAATATAGCACAACGTAACAGTAGAATGTGAATGTCGTTAGGACCACCTAAGACTTGCCACATATCATTCCTCTTATCTGCTTGATTCCATCTAGGGTTGGAAATTTCAGCAGTTGATGATATGTTGATGGCACAACCTTCATTTTATGTATCCACTGCCTTCCGAGGATTACGTTGTAGCCCATGTTGCTGTCTACCACTTCGAATAAGGTGGAATTGGTTACCCCTTCATATGTAGCAAGATCTCTCCTCGGGTTTTCATACTTGTCAAGTTGAATCCAGCTAAGGGTTTTGTCACCGAAATGATGCTTTCGGTCTGTTTTGCTTGCTCCAGCACCCTCTATTAGATAACGTTGGTTAAGCTTCCTGGGTTAACCAAAATATGCTTAATTTTGAAATCTAAAACATTAAGAGAGATTACCATAGCGTCGTTATGTGGAAGAAGAAGTTCGTCAGCGTCTTCCTCCGTGAAGGTGATATCATCTTCTGCGACTTTCCGGAGTCTCTTACTGTGAGTCACTGATATCTTTGTTTTCTTGGCCGCCGAGAAGGTTACACCATTAATTTCCCCCCCCCCCCCCCCGAAAATTATGTTGATAGTTAACTGAGGGGAGTCTCTTGCTGCCTTCGAAGGTTCTGCATTGTCTTGGCTTCGACCGTAATTATTCTTGGCTCGATCACTTAAGAATTCCCTGAGATCGCCATTTTTCAATAATATCGCCATCTCTTCACGTAGATGCCGACAGTCCTCAGTTCTATGATCGTGAGTCCCATGATATTCACACCACAAGTTAGGGTCCCTTTGGCTGGGGGTGGATATGATTGGCTTCGGGAATCGTGCTTCTTTGATATTCCGCATCGCCGATGCCAACTCCACTAAGCTGATCTTGAAGTTGTAATCTGATAACCTGGGATATGTGATGCCCCGGTCCCCCGGCACCTCTTTTTCTTGTAATGACATGTTGTTTCGGCCACAATCAGCTCTTCTATCCAGAGTGAACCTATCCGAGGACCGAAGCCCCTTGCTGATGTGACCTTCGGTTCTTTCATATGGCAGAAAATGACCTTTCGGATACTGCCGATCCGTATCAAAGTCTCTTTTAAACTTTTCCTAGTTTTTGTCTTAGTCTCGTCCCTTGGTTGATGTCGAGAACTCGAACTAATCGTCTTCTATTCTTATTTTCGACTCGTAACGGTATGGACATCCTCCTTATAGTTGCTTGGAATTCGAGCAGGCTTTCCTTTAAGTTTCAGGAGGTGTTAGAGCTCTATAGATTCAAACCTTTTGTAAATGCCTCTGTTGCCTACTCGTCTGGTACAGCCAGTAGCAAAATCCTCTCTTTCTGGAACCGAATCACGAATTCTCGCAGCAATTCGAACTCACCTTGTGCAATCCTTAATATGTCTACCTTCCTCGTTTGGACCTTCCTTGCCCTGGCATAGGCCTTAATGAATGAATCTGCTAGCATTTTAAAAGAGTCAATCGAATACTCAGGTAAGAGTAAATACCAAGTTAGGGACCCCTTTGTGAGGGTTTCACCAAACTTCTATAGTAAGACAGATTTGATCTCATGTTGAGCCAAATCACTCCCCTTTACAGATGTGGTGTAGGTTGTGAGATGCTCCTGCGGTTATAAAGTCCCATCGTATTTTGGTATGTCCGGCATCTAGAACCTCTTCGAAATCAATTCTGGTGTTGCGCTCGGTTTAAACGGTAATTGTGTGTATTTTTTCGAATCTGGCCCCTTTAGTACTAGTGGTGTACCCGAAATCTGATCCATTCGAGCGTGGAACTCCTTCGCATTTTGATCCATTTATTCAATCATTCCCCTCATAAATCTCATAAACTCAGTTTTGAAGGGATCATTCCCGTTGTCATTCCCAGATCTGCTACCGGTCCCTCCAGCACCGTCAAAATCGACTTCATCCCTTGTGGTGTTATTATGAACTCTTTGAGCCGTTTGATTTGCAGGAACACTGAGGGGAACCAGGCCCTTCTGTTTGCATTACTAGAAGCACCCGACAACGTTTGTTTCAACTCCGTCATTACCCGGTCCTGCCTCGAGAGGTGACTCATGATTGCTTTCTGTTGTTCCCTTAAGATTTTCACGGGTTCCACGACATGTTCCTCGTCCGCATCATCGGGAGTTGACTCCCGCACATGCCAGGGATACTGCCCTTCATGAACCCGAAGTTGTTTCGTCACTTCATTACGGGTGTCACTGATTGAGTCATCATGTTGAGGCAAATCTTCGCGTTCCTCAACGTTGTGCGTGATGTTGACATCATTAACTGCCATTTCTTATTTCTTGCTAAGGAAAAAACAAACACGTTAGTAACAAACGTAATGATCAAAGCAATTACACAATTGTCTAAGCCCCACGGTGGGCGCCAAACTATTTACCCATAAAACAGCACAGTTAAATTTGTTATGTGGTTTATAGACAAGCGAACTAATTTGATCTAAAAATAATAAAGAAATAAAATTAAAAATAAGACTTAGCAATTGAAATTGAAGAAGATGACAACCTTGGCTCCGAGCGCAATGTCTCACAGGACATAAATGAAAGCAATGTAAAAGAGCAAATAAAGTTGTTTAATTGAAAGCGAAAGTGAAATATAGCATATGTTTTGCCAATAATTTCTTGTCTTACAATGGCCGTTGAGTCTGCTATTTATAGTCATGCCTAGGGAAACAAGATTCTAGGATCAAACCTCACTTAAATAATAATAATAAAGGAGACATTGGTGAATATGTAACGGCAGGCCATGAAGGCAAATATTTCTTGCAACGGTCGCTCATTTAATATGAGAGAATATTCCCTCATTGAATGCTATCAGAGGACAAATACTCGACATACTCTCGTTAACTATGCTTCCTTCGGGATTTACTCAATGTTAATCACAGTTGTTGTATCCGGCACTGGTTGTTACTTGACTTGTCTTTTGCTTGTCCTCGGTTCCACGTATCGTGCCACCATTCGACAATTGATTATGAACCAATTTTACCTCATACGGTGCTCTTGCTGAACCAATTGTTATTGTAGCTGTTAGGCGATATATTATACTTTTTTTGAATCTTAATTACAGTTTAGCCATCTGTGTACTTGCGGAAAACGGCATAAGATTGGATTGAATTGAATGGCTAATTTCAAAATAATGTTGACTTCACTTGAAATTTGTTAAAATTTTCTACACATTCTCATGCCGACTGAAGTTGAAACATGGACGGCTGTGGTGGTGCGCGGGGGAAGATGACAAAGACAATTTGGCAGTGAGAATGATATTTGTAGGTGAATCTCTCGTTCTAATCACGATCAAGAGAACAGACATGTTAATTGACTGTGGTTTTATCATCATTTCAACTCCCTTCCAGTACGATTTATGACAAGTGTTAGGACCAATTTAAGACGAACAGATACGGAAATTGACTTCTCGTTTATGTCTTCATTATTTCAGATTGAAAACTATTGAACTCGTCATTCTCTTTGGAATGGTGGAAAATTTCTATCTTCTTTAATTTTAATTATTTAAGTTAAATATCACTATCAAAAGTAGTTAAAATAATCATCATTAAAATAAACTCAAGACACTGAGTAGGCGTTTGGACATATATATTACTTATAAAGGTTTGTTTCATATTTTGTCAATATCTCACCATTAACTTAAACTAGAGATTTGAATTTATAAAACTGGTTTAAGAAGTATCAAGTGAAATAATAATTTTGATTCACAAAATTATAATTTCTTTTCAAGTAAAATATATAAACACAATTTTAACTTTTAAATATTCTGGATTTGAGAGCCAACTCAGTTAGTGATACACCCTACCTTCCACACTATAGGTGGAGAGATCAAATTCCATAAGGAGTTTTGCGTTCCTTACACTTTTTTCTCTCCTCTTGATGTAACATCATTTTTTTTTAAATAAAATTTCCGAATACTTTTTATTAATTTTAACTTTAAATATTATCTTTTTCGCCTTCAACCAAAAAATATTCAAAACGACCCTTAAAATAAAACAAATATGTAAAATCTTCCTTCCACAATTGGGGCCAAATGACATACTTACCGTATGCATTTTTTGCTGACAATTATTTGGTACAACAACAACAATAATAATAATGAATTCAGTAAAATTTCACAAATTAAATACAGTTTGGAAAAGGTAATGTGTATATAAACGTTACCCTAATTTATGAAGATAAAGATGCAAAAAGGAAGAGTCCGGAACCAAAATATGATTCTTTTGGACTTAAAGAACCAAAATGTGTGGAAAGAAATATAGTGACCTTTTTATATATATAACGCCCTTTTAAAGGGCGCTATACCTTAACAGTCGTTTGCCCGTTAAGGTATAGCGCCCTTTTAAAAAGGCGTGATATTTGAATCCACATAGCGCACGAAAAGCAGATAAGTAGAATTTAATGTACCAAAACAAAAGTAGAGAGCTGCGTGGTGCAATGGTTAAGGCCTACATATGAAGTAGGTTTTGGCCTTAAGGTCCAAGGTTCGATTCCTTCCACCAGCATTATTTTGTTTTCCTATTTCTTTTTTATTTTTCTTTTATTTTTATTATTTTGTTTAAGTATTTAGATATAAATATTTTCCTATTTCTTTTTCATTTTTCTTTTATTTTCATTATTTTGTTTAAGTATTTAGATATAAATACTTTAATATTTGTAATTACTTTTCAATACAATTAAAATAATTTAATATTTATTAGAAAATTATGATTTTTGAATTCATTAAAAGTTTAAAAAAAAAAAACGAAGCCTTTTATTATTTCGTTAAAAAATCTACCGACATTTTTAATAGTTGTTATTTTGTATTATACGTAAAACAAAATTAATTTTTTCTACTTTTATTTTCAAATTAGAATAATGAGTTTTATTTTAAGGTTAAAATTTTCATAAGAGAAATTTAATTAATATATACAGTTTAATCTGTTACTTGGAATTCTTTTATTTTTTAAGATTTTTCTTTTTAATTTTAGTTATTAATCAAAATTCTAATTATATTTTTTATATTTTTCCTGAAATGTTTTTTTTGTTTCTCCTTTTATTCCTTGGCTATTGTAATTGTATTATCCATTTAAAAAATTTAAATAAAATTATGATTGTTCTTATAATCCATTAGGATTATTATTAACTAAGTAATGGAATATAATTCTTATTAGGAAAACTAATTAAATGGTTGCTCATAGACTAAATCTTTTCTAATAAGAATTATCCTAAACTAAACTAAATATAACCATTTAATTTATGAAAAATCATTTAATTAATTTTTCTATACTAAATTTTTATAAACTAAACTGTATTATGACCATTTAGTTTATGAACAATCATTTAATTAATTGTCCTAATAAGAATATGAAAATCATAATCCATTATTTAGATAATAATAATTCTTCGATTATAATTTTAAGGATTAAATAGTTATAATAATTTATATTTAATAATAAGAAAATTATAAGATTTATAATTAGAATTTCGATTAATAAAATTCATATAGTGTAAATATAACTAAAATTTAAATAACTAAATTTAAAAAGAAAGATATCAAAAAAAAAAATAAAAATTAAAGCATTAGATTAAACTATATATATTATTCTCTTATGAAAATTTTAACTATAAAATAAAACTCATAATCTAATTTGAAAATAAAAGGAGAAAAAAATAATTTTGTTTTACGTATAATACAAAATAACAACTATTAAAAATATCGGTAAATTTTTTAATGAAATAATAAAAGGCTTCTCATTTTTTTTTACTTTAAATGAATTCAAAAATCATAATTTTCTAATAAATATTAAATTATTTTAATTACATTGAAAAGTAATTATAAATAATAAAGTATTTATATCTAAATACTTAAACCAAATAATGAAAAGAAAAGAAAAAAAAAATTAGGAAAACAAAATAATGCCGGTGGAAGGAATCGAACCGTGGAACTCGAGGCCAAAATCAATTTTATACCTAGCATTTAATCATTACATCACCTAGCACTCTACTCTTCTTTCGGTACATTAAATTCTATTTATCTATTTTTTCTAAGCCATGTGTATTCAAATATAGCGCCTTTTTAAATGGCTCGTTAAGATATAGCAACCTTTAAAAAGTGTTATATATAAAAAGGTTACTATATTTTTTTTTTACACATTTTAATTCTTTAAATCCAAAAAATTCACATTTTGATTCCGAACTCAAAAAAAAAAAATGCACCACGAGTACTTCGTAGGGTCACCCATCGGGACACAGGTACGACTATATTAAATGAGTAGGTGACTGAATCACATGACAGCATCCCTAATAGTCACATCAAGGGACTAAAACAAGAAAAATAAGATAATTTATCCATTCTTTTCAATCACTACCAAACGTAAACTCACCAATCATGCATTTCTACCTCTAACCAGACACATTCACCGGTGACCATAGATGTTGTTGCCAGTACAATTTTGGACTACTTACAAAATTATTTGGATTATGCCGCAATAATTATAAGATAGAAATTGTTATTATTCACTTGTCTCATAAGATTGATGGGTCAAAATACAAGTCTAAGGACCCGTTTGGTCATAAATTTTTTCAAAATTTATTTAGGTTTTATTTGGCAAACACATATTTGGTCATAGATTTTGCCTATATTTTGGCCAAATCTCAAATTTCAAAACCAGCTCAATAGCTGGTTTTGGGCCAAAATATTAATATTATATTTTTTAAAAATTGTCTCAAACTTTTATATTTTATAAAGAGCCCACAATTTATTATTTTGTAACGATATTGTTTCGTCTTCTCGGTCATCTGATAGTGTATCGTGTAATTCATTATAAAAATGACAATTTTGTATCAAATTTATTTATGTTCAGAATTATGGTTTGCGATAATATAATGAATGTTATTGATAATGATAATGTTGGGTATTTGTGGTAGTTTTTAGAACTTGTGGGTATAAGTCATGTTTCATATTTTTCCAAACCAAACTTCACCCAAAATAGATGTCAAAACACATTTTCATCTTCAAACCAAACTTCATCCAAATCAGATTTTTCAGAATAAATTTGAAAATTTATGGTCAAACGCTAGCTAAATATGTACATTTTTATGTGTTACATTATTCACGCCATTAGATAAAATTGCTTGCTGTTTTATTATATGGTCTTAAAAAATCCTCACTCCATGAGTTAACTTCTTAAATTAATTACGTCTATAGTGTAATTTATTTATATGGTGTTTTCTCTATTTCAAAAAGATTAGCACTATTTCATTATTAGTCTGTTTAAAAAGGATTGGCGCATTTCAATATTTCCTTAATAGAAATATTTATAGCAACCAGAGGAGGATCCAGAATTTAATGTTTATGGGTTCCTGCAACGATCTCGAGTAAATTTTCGATAGTAACTGGGTTCACATTCAAACATTTATAGATATTTAATAAATATTTCGAACGCATTTACACTGATTGGACAAAATCTATCGGGTTCACGTGAACCCATAGGTGGGGAGGTGGATCCGCCCCTGATAGCAACACAAATGTTATGACAGATTTTAGATCACAAGTTTCAAAAATTTTACAGTCACACAAATATTTTGGCTTATTTAAGACCACATATCTCAACAAAAATTATTCTTTATTAAATTTTATGTCAAATCAAACTAGGACAATCTTTTTAAAACGAAAAGAATATTAGATTACCCTATTTGCTCTAGGTCCCGAGCGTAGGGGATTGCTAAAGTGCCTAGAAGGACCGAATTGTTTTCTTATATAGGCTTAAACAATATTCATCCCATAAGTTAGGTTTTGGACTGAATTATACGAGATATAAATATTTTCTCAACACTATCATATATCCGACTTGAGGGGTCCATTTGTAAAATAAAACTAATATATTTAATAATTATTCAGCAAGGAAAAGACCAACTCGCAATTGGCCCACAAACAGCTGGAACATGATTTGTCCAATGCATTATAATATAGCACAGAGTAACAGTAGAATTTGAATGTCGTTAGGACCACCTAACACTTGCCACATATCATATACACTGTTTACGTTTTACACGTGATTTTGTGTAGTCTTATTTGCTTATGTAGGCTTTCATTTCTCCTCATTTCCCCCTATCTTGTTATTTTTCCTGATTGCTTTTTCGGTCACCAACAGCACAACAACACGTATATTGGCATCGTTCATTGCACCATTGGGGGGAGCTAGAGTAGCTTATGAGTTCGGTAGAATTTGTTTTGGTTTAAATTTTGTATTTATTATAAGAAATTTATTAAATATATAAAAATTATTAATTTAGGATTTAATAACTTAAATATACTAGACTTTTGAAATTATAAGTTTCACATCTTGAGTTTGCCTCCATTAACATTGCCTTTTCGATTAATTATAGACTTACTAAAAACTGACGCTCCAATACGGATAATAACTTCATTGCCTAATTAAGAGAAAGGATAAAAACTTCTGAGGAACATTAGGAGTAGAAGCTTAAAAGGTTGCATCAAAATTAGTCAATGATAATCAGAACAAGAAAAATTGACTGTATATAATAAATACTTATATAAGTTGTTTATGATAACTATAGGGCCAAACAAGTGGTTTACCTTTATTTTCTTTGGTAATCCTAAATGATTAGACCCGAATAAGAACATTAGAGGATCCATTTCAGTCAGCAACTGCCCAAGTCATATCATTCTCAAAGATCCAATGACAAACTTCAATCTTCCCGGGTCCCGAGCCGAGTGCAATAAAAGCTCCATGATTGGCTCCCCAAGATGACGTGTCCACATGACAGATGGCAATGCCATGATTAATCTTAGCCTTCGAATTGGGATCCAAAATATCCGCTTCGTATACCCGAACTTTAGGAACCGAATGGCAATAGTAAACTAAGTACGGGAACAAACTCTGATGACAAGAAACTGATTTGGTTACTTTCCCACCGTTGATTCCTTTGACTGATCCTATCATAATATTTCCCTTTGACCCCTTTGTGTTCTCAGTTGTCCTAACGACGACGTCTCGACCTAACACTGAGGTGGAAAAGTCAATCATGTCCTCAACCGAGTTAACACACCGTTTGGTCTCGCCAGCGCTCGGCGATCTTTCACACTCCGTCAATGCATCGCTCATCATTTTCCCCATCTGAGAATCGTCTCTGGCGTGGAAAATTGTCTTTAGGTCACTAATTTTTGAGGTAGAAAATGGTAATTTTGAAGCTATCACTCTAGGCAAAAATGATCTTTTTGGCATTTTATCTCGAATATCAGGCATAGGCATAATAGTTCCTGTTTTCAACATTTTTTCTCTAAAAAATTTCCCTGGCTCAATCCATTTGTTTTTCGCATTTTTATCAGACACCAAGGAAGATGAAACTGAAACCTGATTAATGGTCTTGTTTTTGTAGTCAGCAAATGTGACAACTGTTTTTCCATACTCTTTAAAAGTCGTGTTCACACCATAAGTCTTGAATCCAACTGTTTGTGCGTCAGTAATACCAGATCCATATTTACTGAATGTATCAGACCCTTCACCAAATGACTGACCATAATTCTCGAAATTAGCTTTGCCAGCATTTGGATCGTCGACGTAGGATGTGAATTTATCATCTCCAACATTAGACTTGTCGCGATAATTAATAAAAGTCTCGAAAGGAGCATTACCATCAACACCATAATTTTTGAAACTATTTTCTGGTACATTTGCATTAGACCCGTAGGATTTGAACGTGTTACCCCCGCCATTTCCTGATTCGCCATAGTTGGTAAATGTTGAGCCTATAACATTGGAGTTATTTGCATAGCTGGTGAAATCGTTAACTGCTCCGTTACTATTTTTTCCGTAGCTTGTGAAAGATTGGTCCCCAGAATTTGTATCTTTTGTATAGCTCGTAAAAGACTGTTTTCTGCCCGCTACCTCAGTCGAGTAGGTGGTGAACCGTAGATTAGGGACGTTGACATTGGGGGCGTAATTCTTGAACTCGCTAACCCCACCAGCAGATAGGCCTGCGAAACCAGTATCTTTTATAACTGAGCATACCATCACTCAAATTGCAATTATGTATTATATTTTGAATACTAATTTCAAGAGGGCAATGAGTTTAATTATAAGAATATAAAGTTTTAATTGATCAAGTATAGATTCTGACTCTGCTTTGGTGCATCTATGCCAAGGGCATAGGTAGGTGGAAGTAAGGGCACGGGCGGATTTATAACGTGAACCCATGGGGTTTATATTTTATATAAATATTTTCTAAAATTGGTATAATATTAATGGTTGACAATAATGCTCTAACAAGGCTGAATGGTATACTCGGTTAAAACTTGAGTTATTTACCAAGAGGAATATGATAAATTCCACTTAATATATTGTTTCCTCTTCTTTTTTTTTGTAGTGCATCCATGTATTAGAGATCTTAGATCCGCCCGTAAGACATTTAATTGAGATTCATTCGTAGAAAATTATATTATGCAAATAAGGTTGCCTTTGAACTAAAGAACGATTCTAGGTGATTTTTTCCTTATATCTGGTACTTGTGCTTATGGAAAGGTAGTAGGTACTGGCTGAAATTATGGAGATGTCCACCGGTTGATCCACGCACACCGTCATCACAAAATAATAGCAAAGATCCTAGTGTAATAGTAGATGTGGTTCAAAAATGATATCAAATCACATGTTCAAATTTGGGTTATAGCATTCTTCCATTTTTTAAAAATTCCTAGCTCGAACTGACCTGTGCCATAAGTGTTGAAGCTTTGATCAACGACATTTCCATTTGGTGCGTAAGTGGAAAACTTATCATCATGGCCAGCACCACCACGGCTGTATTGACGGAATGAATTCACGGGAAGGTTGTCATTCTCAGCATATTTCTTGAAGCTGTCGAAACCGCGGGGCAATTTGGATCCATAGTTGGTGAAATTCTTGCTCATGTAGGAAGAAAATTGCACATCTTGGCCATATTTCTCTAGACTTGATGATATGTCAGGGAAACAGAGAAGATTAGCAGAGGAGCAAAAGGAGGAAATCTCCTTTGAGAGAGATTCTTGATCCCCTGCTAACTTTGAGTATGTTGCAAATTGTGCAGCATTTAATGGTGACGCTTTATTGAGAAGAAACCAAGGTTTTGGTAATTGGTTTGAAATTTGCTTCTTCCAATAACGGATCAAATATGCTTTTGGTGTAAAAGGGTTTATAGAATCGCCAGAATTATCTCTGTTTCCAGCAACAATTACCTGCATGGACACGACATGTACAGAAGAAATAACAAAGTGTTACTACTATAAAGAAATTAATTTCTACTTTGGGAAAGTGAAAAAGACAAAAGATTAATTAATTAATATGGTAACTTACCCTGAAAAGGAGGAAAATGCAGAAAAGCAGAGTGTTAGTGTGCATTTTTTAGTAAGGAAAAAAGTGAGAATATTGGGTTTGTTGGATTTCATTTCTTCCTTAAAAATAGATATATAGTGCAAGAAAATAGTGGGCATGATAGTAATGATGATAAAGAAGGAACTGATGGAAGTTGACCTTGTCTGCGATACAGCTAATAGAATGCTCTGCTATTCACACGCTTTGAGTTCACTAGAATTTTTGGGAATTAAAGAGTTTTGTAGTAGGAGTACTGTACTAGATTTGTTTAACGCGTCTTTTTTGGTTAGTCAGTCACCCAAAATTAAAGAGCTTTATAGCAGGATCGCTGTACTGCTTTGAATTTCAATCGCTCATTTTTTCTATTTTATGTGTCTAAGTTTGAATTGACATGAAATTTAAATAAAAATTATGATTTTTAAATTTATGATCTAAAATAAATTATAAATATTTATTAAACTATAAAATGAAAAGTTTACGTTAAATTATTAATTTAAAAAGTTATCATTCTTTTTAAAATAGATTACAAAGAAAATACTGCCACATAAATTATAACGCACAGAGTAAAATTAAGCAAGCACGTAAAAAAAAAAAACTCCACAGATAATTAAGACAAGTTATCTGATATTAGAGATTAACATTTTTACTTTGCAGTTAAAGCCGCTCAATAAAGATGGTGACTTAGAGCCAACACCAACTTTATTGAGAGATATTAAACTTTTCGAGAAAAAATTCCATATATACTTTTATTTAATATTTTATTAACTTTTTGAAATACATAGTTATTATTTAAGTAATTTTTTAGTAACCAATTTCTCTTAATAATTTTTTCTCAATTGACCATATAGCCATCAATGACATTGCTAAATAGTTGTTTATTATTATTATAATGATCTTTTACTTTTTACCTTAGAATATTAAATATTGTTGGAGAAAAATTAACGTTAGCACCTATTTTAAATAGAAAAAAGGAGGCCTAAACCTTTGCTTTACTGGCTTAGCCGCTTACGCCTTCAGCCCGTACAAAATATAGGAGTAATCATTTAAACTCCGGCAAAGAGCCATATATAACCCTGTACTTTCAAAAATGGTTTAAGAATACTCTTCGCTATACTATTGGGTTATATATATCCTTTCCGTCATACTTTGGAACAAATATACTTTTATTTTGGATGGAGTGCCACGTGTCAGCACCAGATAAAAACGACTAATTTTTTTTTTTTACCCGATCCGTTTTAAAAAATCTACCGCCCGACCCGTTTTAAAATTCAGTATTTTTAAAGCATATATTTTGTAAAAACTGGAAATATTTTTTGTAAAAACTGAAAAGAAAAAAAAAAGGAATTTACAAAATATATATTTTTAAGCCTTTTCAGTTTTTTTAAAGTATTTCTTTTGTAAAAACTGGAAAAAAAAAAGAAATTTGTAAAATATATATTTTTAAGTCTTTTCAGTTTTTTTAAAGATTTTTTTTTTTGTAAAAACTGAAAAAAATATATTTTTTAAAAAAAAACTGGAAAGAAAAAAAAAGACTCTCCTAAAGCAGTGGACTACATATGCATTAGTTTTAAAAAAATAAAAATATTTTGCAAATTTTTTTTTTTTTAGTTTTTACAAAAAAATACTTTAAAAAACTCAAAAAACTGAAAAATATATATTTTGCAAATTTCTTTTTTTTTTAGTTTTTACAAAATATATATTTTTCAGTTTTTAAAGCATTTTTTTTAAAAAAATTATTTTTTCAGTTTTTACAAAAAAAATACTTTAAAAAAACTGAAAAGACTTAAAAATATATATTTTACAAATTCTTTTTTTTTCAGTTTTAACAAAAAAGAAATTTTCAGTTTTTACAAAGTATATGCTTTAAAAAATTGAATTTTAAAACGGGTCGGGTGGTGGATTTTTTAAAACGGATCGGGTAAAAAAAAGAAATGGGTCGTTTTCATCTGGTGCTGACACGTGGCACTTCATCCAAAATAAGAGTATATTTGTTCCAAAGTATGACGGGAAGGGTATATATAGCCCAATAGTATAACAAGGGGTATTCTTAAACCATTTTCGAAAGTACAGGGGTATATTTGGCCCTTTGCCGTTTAAACTCCATTACTCATAGATGGGCATCCTTATCCATAGGGTCTCAAAGAATCAAAATGTGATTCTTTTGGACTCAAAGAATAAAAATATGCGAAAAACATACATAGTGACCAAAGTATATATAGCGTCTTTTTAAAAGACGCTATACCTTAATGGCCGTTTGGTCAGTTGAGTATAGCGTCTTTCACAAAGTATATATAGCGCTTTTTACTAAGACTTTATATGTATTATGTGGGGCCACAAATAATTCTTCTGGCTTAACTGACATAACAATAATTCAACTGGATATAACGTCTTAAGCTAAGACGTTATACCTCAAATAATTCACCCCCCCGGACTGGTTTTTACCTTAAGGACGTTAAGGATTTTGAAAAAAATCATTCAGAAATACTCTCAAGTGTTGTGAAATTTTTCTTTGTTAAGTTGTTTTGCATTTTGTCATAATGTCTGAAGAGCGAAGAATTAGGATTTCATTATATTGGGGGGTGAGGTTGTGGTGGCGAATAACTCAGTAAGCTATAGTTTATCTCCACAGTCTCATGTTAAGCTACCACTTACAATGGTGTACGATACATTGGTATCGTTGTTATGTAAAAAAAATGAGTGTGAGCAAACGTTCGGTGAATCTTAAAATAACCGGAAGATATCCTTATTCTGTGACTCCGCAAGGGGTTGCTTGTTATGCTGAATTTAACATCGAAGACGATGAAACTCTGAGAGATTTTTTGAGGACTCCGGATGAATACCAGGAATTTATTGTGATAAAAATATTGGAAATGTACGTCAAGGCTGAAGATATTCGCAATAATGTGGTTGCACAAAGTAGGGAAATTCCTCAATCATCGGGTGGTTATTTAGGAGCAATTTTAGCCGAACAGGTTCCGGCTGAAAGAGTTTGGCCGGATCTAAACTTATCTCCACGGGCGAATGAGGAGCGAGAAAATAATTTCTCCCCTAGTATACATAATCCACAAGCAGAGTGGTAAACTTCAATTTTTCTACTGTGTTACGATATATATTTTTGTGTATTGTATTTGTATTAACACTCATATATTCCACAGGGGGTACCGGCCAGATATGAATTTTATAAGTTATGAACCAACGGTCAGTTAGAATATACCGAGTTTTGGTGTGTTGGATCATGGTGGTCCATCCGGGAGTCAGCATCAACAAGATAATGTGCATCATGGGATATCAATACATTATGATTTGTAAGTGAATATATAAAATTATATATATTGTTTGGACCAATTTGAGTAACTCATTATTTCTTTAGTTGTGCAGTGAAAACGAGCAACTTGATGGTCATGTCCTTACTCAATTGCCCGAAGACGATGTATTTAATCGGGATCTGGTAGATACGCAGAGTCAGGAAGAGAATAGTGATTATGACAACAATGCCGATGAGTCTGGAGATGACACACCCTTCCCTGACGAGGGTGATGTTGAGGAGGAAGAGAATGCCGAACCTGATTTGACGAGGGAGCATGATCTACCTCCCGTTAGACCAAGAGTATAGTGTTGCTGCATACTTAAACACCTATAGTGGGCAGTTGCATCCAGTGGGTGCTGAGCATTATTGGCCGCTGGAACCATTTAAAATGGTGTGTAACAAGGAGTATTTGCGTAAGCTACAAGTGCAAAAAAGAACGCGTATACGGAACCAAATGGATGTTGGTGATACCGTTTATGCGTGTAAATATGGCATATGCTCGCAAATAGGACACGGCCATCGTAAATATCCTCCAGCTGGTTTGGGTGTCGGTGGTAATCCTACTCCTGGTGGAAGTTCATCTAATGTGCCCAACAATCAAAGATACACGTAGTGTTTTTTTTTGTTATGTGGTTGTAATAAGTGTATGTACTTGTTTATCTTGCCGAATGTATGAAATTAAATTATGTTTTCATTGCTGTTAAATCTTTTTGATATTTAACATTAATACTTCAGTACATCAATCTAACATAAATCCATTAAAAAAAACAACCTTTGAAAACAATCTTTTTGATATTTAATATTAATACACGTAGTGGTATTTTCTTAATGGATATTGTAATGTTTATTCAAATGGTCTTTGAAATACATATGACTTGGTTTAGTTTAAGAAGCTTTATTATTGTACCGTAAATAATCATTAGCACGCGAAGCATAGCGCGGTTACATACTACGTTATATGTATTGTCTTGTCAACCTGATAAAGTTGTCGTTTTGAAAAAGTTGTCTTCTGGAAAAGCATTATTGTACCGTAAAGAATTATTAACATACGGAGCATAGCATAGCGCGGTTACATACCACGTTATGTGTATTGTCTAGTCAACCTGATAAAGCTGCCCTTCTGGAAAAGTTGTCTTATAGAAAAATATTATTGTACCGTAAAGAATCATTAGCACGCGAAGCATAGCGCGATTACATACCACGTTATGTGTTTTTCTTGCCTATAAATGACTAGCGCATTTTAGTTATTATCTGCGCTTAACCAAAACAAATAGCAAAACTTTCCATAAATTTTTTATTTTTCTTGCATTGACAAATATCTGGACGCAATGACCAACCAAGGTGTTATTGTGGAAAACATGCGATTATGAAGGCATGTTGGTCCGATGGTAATGTTGGGCGTAGATACTGGAAGTGTCTATACAGGTTTGGAGGCGATGGCGGAAATCATTGTATGTTTGAGGAATGGTATGATGAACCCATTAACCAAGAATACTACAAATCAATTTTGCAGTATGTTTGAAATATGAACGTTGAATACCAACGCCAGATCTCTGAAATGCAACAAGAAATTGTGGCACTGCAGGAGAAACTAAAAGAGGCGGAAGAAGAAAAAAATAAAATTGAAGAGAAATTTAAGTGGTTGGAGCAGAGGGTAATGAGCGGTAGTGACTAAACAAACACATGTGTGTGTTGAGTGTGGTATTTTATCTTTGTGTTTTTCGTGTCATATATTTTTATTAGTTGTATCGAATTTACATTATGTTAAGTTGCTATGTTTATTTTGCCCAGTTTTATTATTAAAATAACAAAGAAACCGAGAAATAATAACATAATGCGCATATAATGCTAAACCATAGATAAGGTTGCTATTATTTACTGATTGTCATATGTACATAAAATTTTAAAAAATCAATGTGTCCCACAACCTTTATGCTTTAATGCAGCCGCTGGCCTGAGGCGCATCCCATTCCGCCTGGCTACACTATCAGGATCATCCTCATCACGTCGCCTCTTTATCGGAGGATGCGATGCATCATGATCGTCAGTAAGGCTGGCAGGCTCGGTAGAAGGGGTCGTCGATCCAACAGTAACCTACAAAATAATGAGATATTTTAGTATATAAAATATATATTAGTAATGTACGTGTTAGCTAAAAAAAATTAAAATATCTTACCATGGTCTCAGCGGCCTCCTCAATATAATCATCTGTCTCAAGTGTGTCCGTGACGGGCGAGGAAGATGGCTTCAAAGAAAACAATAGGCTTTAGATATTTATGACTAATCAATGATATAAACACAAATATAAATAATTGTAATACAAACTAACCAAATCCTGTGAAAGATCCTTAGCATCCCTCGATGATGAGCCATAACTCAGTCGGCGCCCATTATCCATATCTCGTGGGCGACGAACAACAGCAACAGGCGATGCCTCTGGAGGGTCAGGAAAATACGGATCCCAGTCATGTGAGGTAAAGGTCGTGCCCGCGATCAATGGAGTTGACGGGGTCCCTGGAGTAAGCCCCAGGCTAAATGACGGGATATCACTAGGAGCTGACTGTGGCTCAGGGTGGTCACCTGGCTGATCAACTCCAACATCCTCAACAGGTACCTCAACGCCCCCTTGCTGGGGACCACCTCCACGACCTTGTGGGACACCCCTACCTCGTATGGCACCCCTGCCACGTCGACCACGTGCAGGCTGTACTGCTGGCCCACGATGGTACTGCTCTGGCGCCATATAATCAGCCTCTTGTCCTAAGCGCTCATCATTCCGGGCACGCTACAATGTCCGGGCAGCCAAATCTGTAACCTGCCGGCCATAGTCGTACAAAGCGGCCGCTCCCTCGCCGGTATGCTGCTGCATCTGCAGTCCCAACTGGTGGAACAGATGTATGCCAATAACCTGCACAACATGTAAAATATTAATTGCGAAACAGTAATGTTAACGTTATAACTAAGTATACCAAAAAACATACCAGCACCTCATGTCTTCCGGTGTATGGAATGAACCGACCGCCAACTCGATGAACGGGATTCCCGACGAAAAGTCAGGTAATGCTGCGGTACCAGCCCATATACGCATGCTCACCATCCATAAGATCAGGTGGAGGGGTGGAGGAATCAGGTCAGACCGTTGGTCCCAAGTCTCAATCTGCAACTCTAGCCATACCTCATGTGCCTGGTCAACCCTCGAACGATCATCCCGCTGGTAATGTGTCATAAGCCAAGCGGGCGGTAGAGGTACAAGCTGCGGTCGACCAAACTGGCGAAGGACTCGCTCGGTGGCATGATGCTCGACAATATCGAGACACATCAATGGGACGAAAGAGCTCTAGATAAGTCGCCTGGTCGAGAAATAATCGGGCAAACTAGCTATTAGCATGTCGTTGTATGGACTCCAAATGAACTATTACGTAAAAACAGGAATTGTGAGTATACGCAACACATATGAATCCAGGCCAAGTAAACTTAAGTATAGAATTACATGCGCATCCTTCAGCAAATCCAACAAATCCCTGCAATAGGGGAGATTATGTCGAGCCTCGTACTCGCGTCTGTATCCCCGCCTATCAACCCACCTCCTAGCCAAAAGGAGAAACGGTAAAGGTGGTGCATCCTGAGCTATGGGTGGTAGAGGTTGCTGAAACTGTAGGAACCGCTCCCAGGCCCAAACCTAATATACAATTTGGACGTAAAATTTAAGGTATATTTTAATGATGTATGTTATAATGAAGAGAGTATTTGACTATGTTTTCACCTGCAGCAGCGGCATAAATCCTTCAACATCTCGCTGGGTGCCCATGCATGCCCGGCACATCTGCCTGTACAAGTAGCCAAGAACAGCATCACCCCAGTTGTACTGATGTAAATCATCTAGCCGCTCAAGATGATGAAGAAATCTCAAGTTGACTAGGTTTTCCGAACTATTCGGGAACAATACGCCTCCAAACATAAGCAGCAGCAGCAACCTCGTGTACCGGTTAATATGAAGATTTGGTGTATCATGAGTAATGTCATCATGCATGGCCTCCAAATGCAGTCGGACGGGCGTCAACGTAAGACGATTAACCCCAACCAATACACCCTCATCCTCTGGCCGGAAACCGGTGAGCCGCTGTAACATCTCTAGGTACTGATATCCCATATAATCTCTCATGGCATGCGGCAAAACAACCGGAAGTCCATCTACCAGCAGATACCACTAAAGGGTAATATGTTTTACTACGCTAAAAGGTCACTACATTACAAATACGAGAACTACATTAGGCCACAAGATACCACTACATGGAACTAAAGTAACAATTTATCTAGTTTACTAGTTTTTTAGCAAATAAATAATCTAACCCGGATAAAATTAATAAATTAATTTAATCACAAAATAATCACGAAAATACATATACCACAATAAAAAGTAACTAATTAATATTTTTTTTTAACAACTAATAACAATTTCTCTATTTTACGAATTGTTTTAGCACACTAAAACTTATAGCCCGGATAAAAAATAACAAATTAGTTAAAACGCAAAACAATTACAAAATAACATAGAGCATATAAAAAACAACTAATATGCATTTTTTTATATAAGTTTTAACAAAAACTAAGTCGGAATACCTCGATTTAAGGTTTTTAGAAAGTCGAAGATTTTGTGATTTGGAGTTGAAACAAGCAACAATGTCCGAGATAACGCCTTAGCTAGCACGTGGGATAGAGAATCTTTACTTTTTGTAGGACGGGTGGGCTCCACACAAGTTTTTTTGATTAAAAATGGAGGGGGGGACCGTTTTGATTTTTTGAGGGTGGGGGGAGACGATTCTATTTTGGGGGAAGGGAAGGAGACGATATATATTTATATGTATAGCGTCTTTTGTTAAGACGCTATATATATAACGTTTTAACAAAAGACGCTATAGTTTTCCGCCTAAATTAATTCACATATACTTAACTGGCCAAATGGCCGTTAAGGTATAGCGTCTTTTAAAAAGACGATATATATATATTATGGTCACTAACTTTCTTTTCCACCTATTTTTGTGTCGTGAGTCCAAAAATGTATTATTTTGGTTCCGGACTCTTATTTTATAAAATTTGTACCATATCAATTTTTCGGTTATTCTATTATATATAACCAAAATTAGACTTTTCGAAACCGTCCCAATCATGTCGGTTTCTCTTCGGTATCGGTACGGTTCGATTAATTTTCGGTAATATTTTTTAATATCATGTAAAAGTCACTAGTAGAATTAGAATGCAATAGCATACGTACTTTTATAAGATTTAGCAAAACTCTCTAGATATTTTATATTTTGAAAAGTGATGAATTAAGATAATATGAAATATGGTTAAAGTATAGATCCATCAACTGTTCCACGGCAGTGCAAAAGAAACTAATTAAGCAAATACAAAAAAAAATATAAACCACACAAGTGAAAAGATATTAACCAAGTTGGGATTCAAGAATAAAGTCTATAGAAGATTAAATATTCAAAAAGATAAATCTAAATTATACGAAAGGAAACCTATTCAATACATTGTGGTTTGCTACTCATAATCGCTACAATACCTTGTGTCTTGTTAGTCAATATACTGAAAATAATTTAGTTTCAATAGGAGTAGCATAATAGATTTGAGAATTAGGATTTTGAGTTTACTTACTTGTTGGTTTGTAACTGTTTCATAATTTCAAGGCCCAAAAAAAATTAGTGCTTTATTATTTTTAAACTTAATATATAAATATATTTTTTACATGATAAATTTATTCGGTACGGTTCAGTATTTTTCGGTTTATTTTCATAAAATAAAAAATCTATCCTAATTATCGGTACAGTTATAAATTTATAAAAAAAACTACGATTTTATTAAATGAAACCTAAAAATCGATTCGGTACGATACGGTTTGGTCGGTTTAATTAGTTTTTAAATATCCATTGACACCCCTACTTATCCCTATTAATTATGTGGAAAAGCCACTAGATCGATTTGCTTTTTTCTCGCTCCCACCGATCGGATGGAAATAGATTGTCTATGGGAGATATTCGTATTACTTCGTTTGTATTGGTTTGTACAAGAATGCGCAAGTCCTATATAATATTTAATATATAATATACCATTTCAAATCTTTCGATCATTATGGCCAACTTTTTTCTATGTTCGATGAGTCGGTCTCACAGTCAGTAATACTTATACTATTATGCTTACGAGCCTTTAAGTACTTTTTTTATTTTATTGCAGCTAAGAGCCTGTATTGGCCAAGTTTCTCGGAGGTTAAAAGTACTTTTTTTTTCCCCAAAAAATTTAAGTTGTTTGGCCAAGACGGTGAAGTATTTTTCACCAGCAACAAAAGCAGAAAGTTTTTCTGCTTTTGAGAAGAAACAGAAAATTCTAGCTTCTTCCAAAAAGTAGAAGCAGAAACAGAAAATTAATTTATTCAAAACAAAACTATTTTCACCATAAATTTATATTTTTCAAATTATCCCTCACTGATTTAAGCTTGTTCTTTCATTTTGTTTCTAGTTTTTACCATTCTTTCAAAATTAAAGACATCATATACATGAATCATATTGTAACTTCTCAAAAAAAAATTATTGGCTTTTCTTGTTTTTGATTTTTTCTTTGTGTAATGTCTTGTAATTTTTTAAATTATCTTCTTCTTTTTTCACACTGAAGCAAATTATCTACATCCTTCTTTGGATTATCAATTCTCTTCCTATAAATAATCATTTATAATTTCTCTATTATAGGCTATTAATTCTCGAATCTTTAAAATAATTATCAAATCTAATTTGTGAAAATTACCTGTCAATAGGTAATAAATTTATAATTGCATCGCATAATCTATATATTATTAAAAGAAGAAGAAAAGGCATCCACATTAAACTAAGTGACAGCCTCACAATAGGCCACTTGGTAATTTAGGACAAAGTTAGTTAGATTAGGTAATAATTACTTTTTGAATTTAAATTTAAGAAAAAAATTAAATTATGCATTGAATGCCGTTGATAATTAGTTACTCTTTTTGAATTTAAACATACTTAACTATTGTTTTTTACGAAAATAATAATTTTTTATAATATTTAAAATTATTTCTATTTTACGCTCAATGCCATCTTTTAAGTTTCACACTCAGAATCATCTTGTTACAGCTATACATAATTTCATCCGATAATATTCTTCGACCGATAAGGAATTCAACTATTATGCTAATGAAGACGTTACTGCAGAGATTGAGGAAGGAGATGGGTCTTCTGATATTCCTTTAGAAATGAAAGGGAAGTCTTCTACTTATATGGAGGTGTTGTGTGATAGAATTAGAGATGAAATTGTTGAGAAATGTTATAATGTGTGAGTGACTTTGCTTATTATTTCATGGTGAATTATCAATATATATTAATTTGTGGAATAGACTTCTAATTCATACTGAATGATGTATTTTGATTATTTAAATCATCTTGTAAATAATAAGTCATTATACTAGATAATAATATATGTTTTGATATAACTATATATGTAAAATTGATTTAAATCTTTAATATGTTTGTTTACTTTATGTTTTATATTTTAATTAAATAAAATAAAAAATAATAAAAGTCTCTTACGATAAATATTTGAGTTCATTTTTCTCTTTGAAACAATTATAAGACCTTGGTATTATCCTTTTTGGTAATTTGACACTCAAGAGCACTTTTTCGAAAGATTGGTCAAACATAATTTATTTATCAAATGTTGCAAAAAGTACTTCTTAAATGAATTGGCCAAACACAAACAGTTTTTTCCCAAAAATACTTTTGGATAAAGCACTTCTGAAAAAAATACTTTTTTAAAATAAACAATTTTTGACAGCTTGGCCAAACGAGCTCTAAGTCAGCAAACTACTTCTTGCAATGAAAAACTTACTAAATGTAGCTTAAATATCACATGAAGTCATTAAACTATCTTTTGTGGTAAAAAGATTTCTCAACTTTGTCTATGCATCAAACTCCTAATGAGTTTTATATGAAATTTAGGCAAAATTAATCAGTAGCTTTTTGGTTACAAAAAAAATAGTTTAATGACTTTTGTGATAGTCAGTCAAATAAAGTAATTTTCTATTACAGAAATAGTTTAGTAACTTAGGTAATAAAATGGAAGTCGGTGACCATTGACCATCCGAAAAATCTCTTATAGGGAGAGATGTTTATCATATCAAAACTTTCTCCCATTTGTTAAAACAAGTATAAGTATCTGTGTGATGCGAGAAATTTATCGTAGTAAAGGGAAAATTACACGACATATCAAACAATTACACTGTGTTTATCATGCGTAATTATACTTTCAGTAAATTTACCATTCGTAGCTATATTTGAGTTCTAAAATAACAATAGTGGGGTATGGGGAGGTTTGAGTTTTATAGCAAATTCATGAAATAAGAGATTAATTATTTTGAACTAAAACAAGAGTGAAACAAGCTCCCGCCGTTAGTTGGTTAGAGCCTCGCTTAGTTAGTAGATGTAGTTCAACTCTCAACAAGAGCATTTCATTTTTCTGTATTTTTGTATTGCGCATTGGTTGTATTCGTTGCGCGAACTAATACAATCGATACAAGTTATATCCTTTGTATAGACCCTTGTATACAGTCGATACAGGTTGTATCATTTGTATTTCGCCTTGGTTACAGTTGATACATGTTGTCTTCGTTGCGCAAATGAATACAATTGCGCGAACTAATACAATTGATAAAGATTGTATTCGTTGTACCAACAAACACAATTGACCGTAAACCGTAGCTACACATAGTAATTAGCTAAACTATAGTTATTAGGTTCTAAACTATAGTGATTTATAAAAATTTTCTTAAGCAAAGAGAAGAAACCAATCTGGATACCTTTCCGTCACAGTTAATGTTACCAACTTTTTTACTTTTAAAGATGACAGAACGTTCCTTTTATGATAAAACTTTTACCTCTACACAATGCTCCGTCACATTACCAAAATGAGATTCTGTTTATTTTGCAAAAATAAAAAGAAGATAAAAAAGAGAGCAATCAATTTCTAAAGTTGTGAAGGTTTAACTTGTCTATTCATATGGACACTTCGTAAAGATGATTGGCTTATTTTTTAAATCTATTTTCCTTTTTCTACTTGGAGCAATGAAAAGAATATGAATGCACAAATCATAGAGTAATAACAATTACTTTGCCCAAATATAGAGAGACAACAATAGAATGATTACATAACAATTGTAAATTGACAGCCATTCAAAGTTAATGAAGGCAAAAGTTGAACAACTTACACAAAAGGGTACTCAAAATATAAATGAGTCTATAATAATAATAATAATTAATTAATTACTATAAAAGTCAAACCAGTGGTACCTTTTTCTTCTTCTTGTAACACACCCGGTTCGACCCGAATAAGAAAAATTGCACATTTATTCAATTCAAATCCTTTGCTTGGCTCAATCAGCAATTGCCCAAGTCATGTCATTTTCAAAGATCCAGTGACAAACCTCAATCTTCCCGGGTCCCGACCCGAGTGCAACAAATGCTCCATGACTGGGTCCCCATGAAGACGTATCCACATGGCAAATAGCAACTCCATGGTTGATTTTGGCCTTTGAATTCGGGTCCAAAATATCCGCTTCGTAGACCCGAACTTTAGGAACCGAATGGCAGTAATAGAGCAAGTAAGGGAACAAGCTCTGATGACAAGACACTGATTTGGTGACTTTTCCACCGTTGATTCCTTTGACTGATCCTATTATGATATTCTCCTTTGACCCTTTTGTATTCTCAGTTGTTCGAACGACAACGTTTCGGCCCAAAACGGAAGTTGCAAAATCAATCATATCTTCAGCTGAGTTAATACACCGTTTTGTCTCGCCGGCACTCGGTGCTCTTTCACACTCCGTCAAAGCATCGCCGATCATCTTTGCCACCGGAGAATCATCGCCGGCGTGAAAGATTTTCTTCATCTCGCCAATCTTGGAGGTAGAAAATGGTAATTTAGCAGCAATCACCCGGGGCAAAAACGACCTTTTAGGCATCTTATCCTTTATATCTGGCATAGGCATAATTGTACCACTCTTCAACATCTTCTCCCGGAAAAACTTTCCGGGCTCAACCCACCGGTTATTCACCATTTTGCCACCGTTGACCTCGGTCAACGAAGCCAAAACTTGAGATGATTTGTTGTGGTAATTAGAAAATGTGGCAGAATCTTTGACATAATCTTTGAAAGTGTTATTAACCCCATAAGTTTTGAAATTAACTTTTGGGTCGTTAGCACCTTTACCGTAGCCAGTGAATTTATCAGTACCTTCGTTAAAAGATTGACCATAGTTGACAAAATTTGCTTCACCAGCATTTGTATCCTTGATATAGTTCTGAAAATTGTCATCTCCAACATTAGCTTGATCTCTGTAATTAGTAAAAGTCTCAGTTGGACCATTACCACCAGCACCATAGTTCTTGAAATTATTTTCAGGAACATTTCCATTGGTACCATAAGATGTGAAATTTTGGTTGCCACCATTTGCTGTCTGACCATAGTTTGTAAAGGTTGAACCTATAACATTTGTGTCTGTACCATAGCTGGTGAATTTACTATCAGCCCCATTCCCATTTTTGCCATAGTTACTGAAAGATTGGTCACCAGCATTAGCATTTTGTGAGTAGGCAGTAAAATCTTGATTCCGACCGGTAGCTGCGTCGGAATAGGAAGTGAACTTAATATTGGGGACATTCACATTTGGACCGTAGTTTGTGAATTTACCAGTACCCCCAGCAGCATTTGTGCCATAGGTGTTGAAACTTTGGTCAATTACATTTCCATCAGGGGCATAATTGGAAAATCTATCATCATGGCCTCCGGAATCTCTGCTGTAGCGTCTGAAAGAATCTACAGGGATGTTTTCTCCGTCAGAATAATTCTTGAACCCGTCAAATCCGCCAGCTCTGGTAGTGCCGTAATTGGTGAAGTTCTTGTCATTGTAAGATGCAAAGTTGACATCTTGGCTGTGCTTTTCAAGACTTGGTGACAAATCTGGGGCGCACAGCAGATTTGCTGAAGAGCAAAAGGAGTGAAGCTGTGTGGAGAGTGCATTCTGATCTGCTACAAGCTTTGTGTAAGTTGCATATTGTGCAGCGTTCAATGGTGACGCTTTGTTGAGAAGAAACCATGGCTTTGGCAAGTCATTTGAGACTTGTTTCTTCCAATACCTAATCAGATAACCTTTCGGTGTAAATGGGTTCCCAGATTCACCAGAATTATCTTCATTTCCAGCCACAACAACCTGCATTCACACCCCATTAAGTACATAAAGTTACAATCTTTACACAACAAGGGTACCCCAAATCAAGATTACTTCAAAAACTAAAAGAGATAAGAGTAATAAAGATTAAAGATTGTTACTTACATTGAACAGAAGAACAAGTAACATGCATAAAGAAAGAGTTTTGGTGGTGTGCATTTCTTTAGTGTGAAACAGAGAGAGAAAGGAGGAGGTGAAGAGTAGAATGTTGGTGGGAGGTTTGGTTGGAGGCACAAAATTTATAGTAGAAGGTTCTAAAAGAGTATAGTAGAAAGTAGAGATAGATGATAAATGGAGTGTGGGGTTTGATGTGCTCTTGCCCTTTTGAAGTTTAAACACTATCTGTCAGTATTTTTAGTAGAGGGTTTTGGTTTCTTGATTAATCATGATTTACACTTCCACAAACTTGATTTTCTTCTTTCATTTTTTGGTAATTGAAAGATGGATTATATTAGTAAGCTGAGCTTTTTGCTTTGTTGATCCTCTTTTGCTTATGTCTGCTTTCTGACGTGGAAAACTCATTCCTTTAAAAAAATTTAAGTTGGGTACCTTTTTTAGCTTCACTAGACGCATGACCTGTAATTTGGCTTGTCAGTTTAGCCATCATTGGGGAAATTTTTCAAATTCACTTCACATTGCCACATTACAAGAGTAGTATAAATCCAAGTCTCTAGGAATCAGTAATATTTAAATAACCCTCTTTGAGATTGACAAGAGTCTTCATTTAGACAAGAAGTTTTTGGAGAGAGGGCTAGCCTAAAGATTAGGGGCAATAGTATTTTGGGAACCCTTAACATTAATGACCTTCTTTGAGATTGAGAAGAGTCTTTATTGAGACAACAAAGGCTTAAAGAGAGGACTACCCTAAAGATAAGGGCATTAGCATATTGGGAAACCCATCTAAAGAACCCCATTCCCCTCGCCTCGCAATAAAAGCAGAGTTTTTCTTTTCGAGTTTAAATTCAAGAGAACAGTTCCCTTTTTCTTTTTTTTCTTTTTTTTTGGGCTCTATCACTTAATTTGATAACAAAAAATACAATAAATGATTTAAACACATTGGTAGTGTAGTTTTTTCTGCATTACATTCTATAAGTTGTCCTTAATAATCGAAAAATTTTCAAGGGTTAATGGTACGGATAATTTTTCACTTAAACATCACACTTTTATTTGTAACAAGCTTCAAACCTATGAAATATGCGTAATTCATTCATCACATATTGTACTTTTACCACTAAACTAACCATATATAAGTTAAGTTCTTATTTTTGGGGTGGTGAGGTGGGTAGGGTGGTGAGGCTGCCTTTTGAGGCTAAATTTAGTGACAGATAAGCCATAGAAGCCGCGTAAAAATGTGCACAAGAACCATACTGGTTTTTTGATGGTACGTTTTTTGGTTTCAAATGGGTTGTGAACGCGTCTAGACCTCAAACATTACTACTATTTTGTTTTATGTAATGAATTTTTTCTGCAACTTTTTGTGATCCTCCAGTTCTCACTCACTCTCACCTTCAATAGTAATACTCTCATGTGTGCCATTATATTAATTATTGCTGCTCTCATTATCTCTCTTACCAAACTTTTTCTTTTATTTTAAGTGAAAGATGATAAACTTGCATTTGTACCTCTTGGTCAGGGACAAAAGCCCGTGACAAGGGCAAAGTCTGTAATTCTTCCTGTGGTTTAAGGATTTTCTTGGTATATTTTCTCTTCTTTCTGCTCACTTATCTTTCTTGTGGCCACTAAATTCTCGAACCAGGATTGGTTTTTGCATTATATTTCAATAAAGTTTTTCAATGTATATATTTCCCTTTTTTCCAGCGAGGATATAATAATGATGTATAAATTAATCTCTGTGTGTACGTCATCTGACGAATTCTTGATGTTTTTGTGACTTAAGAGAGCACTAAGAAATGGGCCACCCCTTTATACAAGCGGACTCTGTTTATTTTATTTCATTTTTGTCATTTTTTTATTTAAAAGCATTTGTGATTGATGGATTAATGAGTAAAATGTATAGTGACATCTTAACGGTCTAGTTGTGTTCAAAATTTTCTCAAAAGAATCCTTCATTATCTTTTAGTTTTGGATATTTAAAAATCTAATCTTGTACAATATTCACTAATATAGTCTCTAAAGAGATATCAACAAAAAACAGTTCACCATTCTCATTCTTAATTATGATAATGTTGTTTATAAGTAATTAATTGTATGACAATGCTACAACTAGCATTTGGAATTATTGATTTAGGAAGATGATGCAAAAGTTTATGGAATTATTGTTAATGCAATTCGTATCTCAAGGCCAAGACACTCATCGCAAAAACGGAGGAGTTAAAAATGAGAAAAAGATAACAAACAAAATAATAATCAATATTAAATTTAAAAGTTTTACCCAAAAAAAAAAAATCAAAAGTTGAGTATCTTATTACTTTTGACTACTTTGTAATTTATTGATTTGTATGATTATCAACACCAGTTGAAATTATCATACATGAGACCGTTATTTTAGACCGTTAAATGAGAAAAGAATAATTAAGAGAGTTTCACCGTAAATGTTTAAATTGTTACGTTTTATACTCAAAATCCGATTGAACTAAATCTTACATCCTAGCTAGTAATTAGTAAAGTAGTAATCATCATTATCTTGTGAAGCGGACATGATTAAAAACTTTTTACAACGCCACAATTAAAAAACAACAATCAGTACCCTTAACGCCGGAGCGTTCGACTACGGAAGCGATCCAACTTATTAGGAAGTTGGTTAAAAGTATAGGGAGGAAGAAAGATTTGCACATGGTATTTATTGACCCGGAAAAAGTATATGACAAGATCCCTAGAAAGGTTCTTTGGAGATGCCCGGAGGTAAAATGTGTGTCGGTTGCCTACATTAGGGAGATTAAGGGCATGTACGATGGAGCTAAGACTCGGGTTAGGACCGTGGGAGGAGACTTAGAGTACTTCCCGGTTGTTATGGGTTTACACCAATGATCTGTGCCCAGTCCGTTCTTATTTGCTTTGGTGATGGACGCACTGACACGACATATTTAAGGGGAGGTGCCATGGTGTATGTTGTTCGCTGATGATATAGTTCTAATTGATGAGACGCGAGACGGTGTTAACGAGAGGCTGGAGGTTTGGAGACAGGCCCCCGAGTCTAAGAGTTTCAAATTGAGCAGGACTAAGACAGAATATCTAGAGTGCAAGTTCAACGTTGAGCCGAGCGAAACAAGCTTGGACGTGAGGTTTGGATCACAAGTCATCCCCAAGAGAGACAGTTTCAAGTATCTTGGGTCGGTTATCCAGGGGGATAGGAAGATCGACAAGGATGTCACACACCGTGTAAGGGTGAGGTGGATGAAATGAAGGTTAGCATTTGGAGTCCTGTGTGACAAGAAAGTGACATCGATACTCAAAGATAAGTTTTATAGAGCGATGGTCAGACCGGCCATATTGTATGGAGTAGAGTGTTGGCCAGTTAATAACTCACATATCCAGAAGATGAAAGTAGCAGAGATGAGGATGTTGAGGTGGATATGCGAGCATACTAGGATGGATAAGATTAGGAATGAAGATATTCGGGAGAAGGTGGGTGTGACCCCTGTGGATGATGACAAGATGTGGGAAGCGAGACTTAGATGGTGCGAGCACGTGCGAAGGAGAAGCCCAGATGCCGTGGTTAGGAGGTGTGAGCGATTGGCTTTGGCAGTTTCGAGAAGAGAGAGAGGGCGACTTAAGAAGTATTTGGGAGAGGTGATAAGGCAGGACATGGTGTGGCTTCATATTTCCGAGGACATGGCCCTTGATAGAAAGGTGTGGAGGTCGAGCATTGGGTGGTAAGTTAGGAGGTAGCTGAGCATTTTTCTACTTCGTTCCGGGTGGGAGGCTGGTCTGGTAAGGTTTTCCTAGGCTACTAACGATTATTGTCGTGTCCACACTATTCTTCCATTTTCGTAGTACCGGGCCTTATTAACTGATTTTTGTTATTATTTTTTTTTTATCTATTTCTGGCTCTTATGATGTTGCTATTATTCCTATGGTTCTATTGATGATACTAATATATTGTCTCTTTTTGTTTTCTTGAGCCGAGGGTCTTTCGGAAATAGCCTCCCTGCTCTCCGGGATAGGAGTAAGATCTGCGTACACTCTACCCTCCCTAGACCCCACTTGTGAAAACTCATTGGGATTGTTGTTGTTGTAGTACCTTTAATGAATTATTAGCTAATAGCTATCATGTAGGGACTTAAGATTGTTGTTCAACAGTCTCACTCCTTTGGAGATTGCCTCTGGTTTTGTTGAGAGAATTAGAATGATCCAAGGAACTACTTTTCCTAGACAAATTTTGGAATATAACACTAATTTGGCAAAAATAATTTTTGTACTACCAAGGATTAACGCTTCACCACCTATGTAAATTTTGCGCTATGTTTAATTCTAATTCATATCCAATTTACCAACAAAAAGGTAATATGTAAATACATTAAAATTTATTTACACTCGGTGTTTATATCAATTTATATTAATTTATGATAGTAAATGTTAAAATTAGGTGAGAATGAGTAATTAACTGAAGTTTAGTGATAATAATAGATATATTATGTATTCATTAAGTGGGTGTAAAATGGTGTATTAGGTATGCCGAAAGTCATTTTTCATGGATAGAAATATTTTTTCACTGTTTGATAGGTGAGTAAAAGATAATTTTCAAAAACATATATATATATTAAAAATTAATAATAACAGTAGAACATCAGAGTGTTTTTATGAAAATTTTTGAGTACTAAAGATTAATAATATGTCTCATATTAATAAGGTTAAAACTTAATTAATCAAACGGGCTACTAAGATTCCCTGCCTATTTCTATTATATAGAAGAAAAAAGAGGAGGCTGACCAAGGATATCATGGTCATTTCAAATATATTACTGCACTGTTTACTTGTATACTACGCTCAAAAGCTTGGTTGTGGATTTTTCGTTACGGAAAAAATCAAAACTAATGTAGCCCCAAGCAGTTGAATTCTTCGGGTGGACCCCACTTCCCATTCAACCTTCACTATTTTCTTTAAATGCATTACTTAATTACTGTTATAAATATTTTTTCAATAAGTACTTTTAACTAGGAAATTATTTCTTTGGTAATTTTATAATTCAAGCGTTCATTTGATTAAAAATATACTATGGTAACCTATATTTATATATAACAATTCTATTGTCTCCTTAAGAAACATTATTTCATTTATTTTATTTATTGACTATTTCGGGTAAAGAAGAATTTTTTAAAAAATAAAAAAATTAGCGATAATTTATGTAGATTTATATTTGTATAGAGTAAAATATGCTATGCTATGTGGTCGTCCAAAAGAGAGACACGTGAAACCTAAGACGGGGCATAGCTAAAACCGAAGGCAATTGTCCCGTCTGTCACCGGAAAGAATAACGCTCATAAAGATACAATAAATACCCTCCGCCCGGTAGCATTTAATGGAGAATATTCCACAGTATTTAGTGCGCTGCCCGTTACAGAGAATTTATTCTCACTGTTAGACCTTCTTCAATGGCCCTCATAATTGATACTAAAGAAGGACATGATCCTAGAACTTTGTTCCTTAGGTGCAACTATAAATAGTGAGCTCTATTATCACTGTAAAGGGGACGATTTTGCTGGCAAACTTAAACTATAATCAATAAAAGCTTTATACAATTTTACTTTCTTGTTCCTTGGTTTCATCACTGTTGTGCCCGGAAGATCTGCTCTCGAATCATTGTTCTTCGTGATTTTATCTTCATTTCAAGACTAAGTATTGCGCATTTCTTTAATTATTTTATTATTTCAGGATCAAATTAATTCACTTGTCTAGAAACAACGTAAAAAATTAACTGTACCGATTTATGGATAAATAGTTTGGCGCTCACCGTGGGGCCTAGACAACTGCGTAGTTAAGTTGATCCTTGCCTTTTCTACTAACGTGTGTTAGTTATTTATCTTAGCAAAAAATCATAAGAAATACCAGATAATAGTGTTAACAACACACACAATTCTGAGGTTCAGAGAGACCAGCCTCATCTCGAGGATTCAGTCAGTGACACCCACAATGAAGGAAACGATGCCACGCCGGTCCACAGGAGGCGGTACCCACGACATGTTCGAGAGGCAACTTCCGATGATGCTGAAGAGGATCATGTTGTTGATGTGGTAAGGGTCCTACAAGAACAATAATCGCTCATTCTAGGCCACCTCATGTGGCAGGATAAGGTTATGATGGAGTTGAAGCAGGTGCTGTCGGGGGCTTCAAATAACGCGAATAGACGAGGTCCAGTTCCTCCTGGCACTCCCGCAAATCAAACAACACAAAGGGTCGAAAACAACACCCCGAGGGGCGAAGTTGGCTCCGATGGGCCGGGGGGGGAGAGTTGATCCGGCCCCAATAACGAAAATGATCCCTTCCAGAATGAACTCTTACGGTTTATGAGGGAAGTGAACATCCGCATGACCCAAATCCCGGGCGCACCACCGGTGCTGAAAGGTCTGAACTCAAAGAAATATACTCAGTTACCATACAAGCCAAGCGCGACACCAAAATTAATCCCGAAGCAGTTTAAAATGCCTGATGAGCCAAAGTATTATGGAACTTCAGACCCTCAGGAGCATATTACCACCTATACAACAATGGTGAAGGGGAATGATTTAGCTCCTCAGGAGATTGAACCTGTTTTGCTGAAGAAATTTGGAGAGACTCTCACGAGGGGAGCCTTGACGTGGTATTCGTTGTTACCCGAATATTCCATAGATTCCTTTGATATGCTCGTGGATTCTTTTATTAAGGCTCACACCGGGGCCAGAAAAGTGCTAGCCTGAAAGACCGACATATTCAGAATTGCACAAGAAGAATCCGAGTTACTGCGAGAGTTCGTTACCCTGTTCCAAAAGAAGAGAATATTGCTCCTGGCTATTCCGAATAAATGGGAGGCTGAAGCATTCACCAAGGGTCTGAATCTAAGAAGTTCAGATGCTTCCCGAAAGCTGAAGGAAAGCTTGCTTGAATTTCAAGCAACGACTTGGGCGGATGTCCACAACCGGTACGAGTTGAAGAAAGGATCGAAGATGATCACGTTAGCTTCCCGTCGTCGGCAAAAGGACGGGAGAAGAGCAGAGAAAAATCAAAAGACGATTTTAATACGGACAGACGGTCTTCGAGGGGCCGAGTTTTGCCCTACAAATGGGCCAAAGGTCGCGACAGGGGCTTCCGGTCAGCAGACAGGTTCGCCACTGATAGAAGGATTGATCGCAGTCGGAACAATAGATCATTGCAGGATAAAGAAGCGTCAGGTATGCGGGATCCTTCCTACCCTGGGCTGTCAGGATATAATTTTAAGGTCAGTATAGTAGAGTTGGTGTCAACCACGAGAAATATCAAAGAAGAACGTTTCCTGAAGCCGATGAGAGCTGATCCCAGCTAGAGGAATCCCAACTTGTGGTGTGAATACCAGGGGACGAATGGCCACCGAACTGGGTATTGCCATCATCTCCAGGAATAAGTGGCAACATTGTTGAAGAATGGGTATCTTAGAGAATTCTTAAGTGACCGGACCAAAAATAACTATGGTCGCAACCGAATAACACAGAACCCTCGAAAGCATGAGAAGATCCTCCGTGCCAGACGGTCAACATGATCTTCGGGGGGAATGAAATCAACGGGGTCACCTTCTCGACAGCAAAAAAGACGAAAGTATCGACAACCCATAGCAAGAGACTCCGGAAAGTTGTTGAAGACGGCATCACTTTCACGGAGGAAGACGTAGACGGATTATTGCTACCGCACAACGACGCATTGGTAATTTCTTTAAATGTGCTAGACTTTAAAATCAAACGTGTTCTTGTTGATCCAAGAAGTTTGGCCAATATCATACAATGGAGAGTATTGTAGCAAGCTAAACTCACCGGAAGCATCATTCTGGCCATAAAACTCCTCACCGAATTCAACCTTGCGAGCGTGACAACCCCAAGAGAGATTTTGTTTCCCATGAATGCTGAAGGGGTGATGAAAATGACTCTTTTTGAAGTGGTGGATGATGACATGGGATATATAATATTATTCTGGGAAGACCATGGTTGCATGAGATGAGAGTTGTACCATCAACATATCATTAGCTACTGAAATTCCCAACGCCCTAAGGAATTAAACATATAAGGGGCAACCAACTGGCGGCGAGGGAGATGAATGCTATTTCGATCTCTAGTAGAAAAGGGAAGGAACACGCGGTATAACAACTACAAGAACCGACACCCGTTCCCGAATCGATACCTCGTAGTCTCAAAAGTAGCGGTAAGTGTAGTTTTGGTCCGAAAGGATGAAGGTACGCAATCTCCCATTTATTACGTTAGTAAAATTTTAACTGGAGCAGGAACTCGCTACCCGCACTTGGAGAAGTTGGCCTTAGCTCTCGTAGTCACCGCTCGGAAGCTGAGGCCCTACTTCCAATGTCATCTGATAGCTGTGGTGATCACATTTCCCCTGCAGATTATCCTTCACATTGCTAAACTCTCGGGTATTCTGGCCAAATGGGTCATCGAAATGAGTGAATTCGACATAGAATATAAACCAAGGACTGCGATTAAGTCACAAGTCTCTGCTGACTTTGTGGCCAGTTTCAGTCCGGGATTACTACCTCTAGCAACCAAAGAAGCAGTCGTGGTGTCAGAATCGACATCGGGAGTTTGGACCTTATTCACGAACGGAGTCTCCAACGTAAAAGGGTTCGGGCTTGGCATAGTATTAACCACGACTTCGGGAGAAACCCTAAGGCAAGCCATCAAAATAGTCCCTTTAACTAACAATGAAGCAGAGTATGAGGCTTTGATTGCAGGACTCGAACGGGCCCTAGTACTAGATTTCGAGGTCATAGAAATCAAGTGCGACTCACAACTAGTGGTAAATCAGGTCTACGGGATCTTTGAAACTAAAGAAGAGCGCATGCAACAACAGGTGGTGAAGGTCCAGGCTTTGCTGGCTTGATTTCGGGAGTGGTCGATTACTCACATCCCGAGGGAAGAAAATGCAGAAGCGGATGCACTGGCTAACCTCGGTTCGTCAACGAAAATGAAAGGATGAGAGTCTAGGATAGTAGTACAACTAATGCACTCGGTCCTGGATGCAGATAGCTATTACGAAATAAACACTACTAATTTGGTTTGGGAATGGAGGAATGAGATCATCGATTATCTTGAGCACGGGGAATTGCCCGAATGTTCCAAGGCGTCTCTGGCGCTACGTGTCAAAGCAACACGGTATAGCTTTAAAGGAGAACAATTGTACAGAAAATCTTTCCAATGCCCGCTGGCCCAATGTTTGGGAGTATCCAAAGCAAATTATGTTATGCGAGAGGTCCACGAAGGGATATGCAGAAACCATCTGGGGCGCAGCTTCCTTAGTGTTAAAACTGTTAAGGGCAGGATATTATTGGCCCCGCATGGAATAATACGCTAAAAATTTCGTACGAAAATATGATAAGTGCTAGAGTTATGCACCGCTAGTTCATCAACTGGTGGAACCACTACATCCAGTCCTGTCTCCATGGCCATTCATGAAGTGGGGGATGGACATCGTTGGATCGCTTCCGTCGGCTCCCGGTAAGGTAAGATTTCTTTTGATTTTAACTGATTATTTTTCTAAGTGGGTAGAAGCAGGTCCTTATTAGAAGATCGGCGAATACGAAGTGGTGGATTTCTTGTGGGAAAACATAATATGCAGGTTCGGAATACCAAAAGAGACAACGTGCGACAATGGGCCGTAATGTATCAGCTCAAAGATCACAAAGTTCCTTGAATATTTGAAAATAAAGAGGCTCATGTCTTCACCCTATCATCTGAGCACAAATGGCCAAACAGAGTCAATGAACAAAGTGATTATACAAAGCCTCAAGAAAAGGTTGGAAGCGGCTAAAGGTAAATGGCCTGAGGAACTACCCGGAGTTTTATGGGCATACCGAACGATGGCCAAATTGAGCACAGGGGGAACTCCTTTTTCCCTTGTGTACGGATTAGAAGCCCTATTTTGGTGGAAGTAGGGGATTCTACCTTAAGGTACTTCCAGGCAAATGAAGAAACGAATAATGAAGTAATGCTGATCAACTTGGAGTTACTCGATGAGCGCAAGGACTTGGCACATATAAGGATGACAGCATAAAAGCAGAGAATGGAAAGTATACTACGAAGAAAGTTTCAACGGCAGAAATAAGATCTTTAATAGCAAGGCACACAAGCTAAGAACCACTCCGGGACGGTTAGATAATTTTTGGCTCTATAGCAAAATTCCCACTGGGAAAATAAGTTTGCTATAAAGTAAAAGTTACCCGACCGTTCACAAGTGCAAACCATTAGAGGATTGTTAGATAGTCATTTGATCGATAGCATAAATTCCTAAGGGTAAGCGAAGTTTGTTACCGAGTGGAGGATTGTCTAGCAATTCATTAGTGGGATCCTCGAAGGTGCAAGATTCCTAGTGTTCCAATTTGCATTCTTCGCATTTGAACACTGGGGAAGGGATGATATGATAATGCAACAACAATGACTGCCACGTCGACCAGAGCATGAAAACCGGGAACATAATTATGTCATCGGGACCAGGGAACTGCGCGGCCAGCCCCGTAGAAACAAATTGTACAAATTAGCCACAAGAAATGACAATTTCTCTTTAACATAACGAATGCTTATGTACTTTTTGAAAACGAAAGGAATAAAGTTAAGTCCTTTTTATTTTCCATCTTTTTTCTTGTCTGATCGATGAATTAATTTTATTATTTGAAAGTTAAACAAGTACTTCAAATGCTAGTGCCGTAATGAACAAGAGACGTCCTCTTTAAGAGCACCGTAAACATAAGAGGACCCTCTATTATGAAAACCCTCATGTTAAAGGGTTGATTTCGGTAGAACTTATGCCCGGAATCAAAATGCTTTCAGGGAAAAATACACCTAAGGCTTCACATAATAAGATGCAAACAGTAAAACTTGCACAAAACTCTTAAGCAAAAAGAAAAGAATGCAAATATTAGAACTTGCATAAATTTTCAAACGAAAGAAATACTCAAACAATACTTGAGCAAAATGATACAAAAGTTGGAAAAAGGAAAAGAAAAGCTAAACTGTTGCATTTTCAGAACCCGAAGGAAGAGAAGTGTCCGTGCCCCTAGAGGAAGTGGGTAGATCCGCCGATGGCTCAACATTTTGGCCCTCACCAGCTTGGCCTTCAACATCTTCGTCTTTCGCTTCCTCTTCAGTTCCCAAAGTTTCAGAACCGGAATCGGAAGCATCAGGCTCTGCCGGGAGACCACTTTTAGCAACCAACTCAAGCTCACGGGCCTTAGCAATTTCAGCATCAAAGTTAATGATACCAGTTTTGGCCTCTTCCAAGGTTTTTCTCCTCATGCTATACATAACGTAAGTTTTCTCAACAACAAGGGAAGCCTCTTGGCACTTAAGTTCTTCTTTAAGTTGGGTTACCTCGGCAGAAAGGTTTTTTCGGGCGGATCTAATGGATCTGAGGCTAATATCATGGTCACGGATAATTAAACTAAAGAGCCGATTATGCTTGATAGGTTTCTTATACTTCTCCTCCAACTGGGCATGTTTCACCACCGCAGCAGCAAGCTCTTCAGTTTTGGAGTTCAAGGTTGCCTCTAAGTTGGTCAATCTTTCAGCGGAGGCAGCCTCGCGGTTGGTTGTAGCAAGAACGATATTATGGACTTCAGTCCATTTGGCCTTGGCTTCGTCAAATTTAACTCTCAGCGCACTAATCTCTTGGTAAAGGGTTACCACTTCTTGGTTGCTTAGCTACAAATGAGCCTCCAATACAACGGGCTCAGTAGCTTTGATTTCCAATTTTGAGAGGCGAGCGGCAGTTTGCTCCCGCTCGGCCAAAAGTTGATCCTGTGCGGAGGTAAGTTCTTTCTTTTCCCGAATCAACCTTTGGAGGCCTTCGGAAGCAATAAAGTTGGCCTACAAAGCAAGAAAGGCAAACTTAGGATATTTTCAGACAAAAGCAAAAGGAATAATAAAAGAAGTAAGGAATATACCGATGCGGTATTGTGCCTGGCATTGTTCAACAAGCACTCTCCCGAGAGAACCTGTATCTTTTCCCAATCTTTCTCTGAAGCCAAAGGCTTCAGATAGTTAGCAAGTTCCACTGGCCAGGATAGCAAATTGCATCCAGTGGAGACCGATAGAGTAACGCTCCTCCTCCTTTGCGGATCTTCTGAGGGGGAATATAGTTTTACCTCAAATTCCCATGAACTGGGGACTGGGGAAGAAGGACACCCTCTTCTCGGGCATATGCGGTCGGTGGAGATGATGTAGCAGTTGCTAGTCGAAGAGTTGATGTCGGTGGAAATGATGTAGCAGTGGCTGGTGTTAGTGAAGATGGAGATGAAGCTGATGGAGTTGAAGAGTAAGAAGCAGCTGCAACAAACGCAGTGCTGGTTGTTGGTTGCTTGACAACCGAGGACATAAAGGACCCGGTACTCAGTCCCAAAATATCGGGCGCGGTGACTGGGACACGGAAGCGGGAGTTGGCATTTTTTACCATTTCATACTCCCCCCAGAGCACCGAGACGCCGTCCTCAGTTGGTAAAACTAACTCAATGGATTGAGAGGTCTGTTGAGTTGAGGAAGGTCATCGTCTTTTATGTAGAGAAGATCCTTCCTTGCTAGCTACTCTATCTTCGTCAATCATCACGGTATCAATGGCCGGCCAAGGCAGAGGGCTCGTCACCACGACTTCCGAAGAATACTCGGGGGCATCATTAGTTGCCCTCTTATTTTTCCCTCCGACCGTAGAGGAACGCCTTATTTTTGGTTACTTGTTCTCCGACCGGGGGCTCCATGAGAAACACTTGCGCCCGAAGTAGGCCCGGAGACACCTGTTCGAGTAAGCGCCTCATGAAGAAGCCTCGTCGCGTCAACAGGATCAGCCAAAACGTTCTCCTCGGGGATGGCAACCGAGCCTGCAGGTAGACATGATTTCAGGTAAAAGGGAGAAAGAGTCAATCAATTTCCTAGCGTGAAAAGAAAAAACGAGACGAGTTTGAGTTACCATGGTTTTTGGCCTTCCATCCGTATTTAAGGGCCAGTTCTTTCCATGTACGGGTCTCGGGCATAGTAGCATCCAAGATTTTCTGGACCCACCGAGCCAAACCTTTAACCCTAGGTAGAACCCACCGAGTTGCTGAAATAGGCGAAAGGTGGAGGATCAGTATAAATATAAAGGAATTTCTAGTGAAGAGAGTTGGAGAAGGGTTGAAGAACAGGATGCAAGCCAAATAAAGAGAGTTTAGAGAGTTATGGAGTATGAATGAAAGAGGTTGATGCGTATAAGTAAAGGTTTAGGCGGCTAAATTCATGGCCATGATTACCTCGATAACTGACAAAAGTTATGCTGAATCGTGGGATGACGCGTGTTCGGGACATTAAATGCGGAGAGACGTACGTCTAACCAACCGTCAGAAGCTTTTCAGAAGGAATCATAGTAATCCCCGCCAAAAAGAGTGCTTCTACCAACTTCTCGGTGACACAATATTATATCACTGAAAAGCAGGGGGACTATCTGTATAGGGTAAAATGTACTATGCTACGTGGCCGTCCAAAAGAGGGACACGTGGAACCCAAGACGGGGAATAGCTAAAACCAAAGGCAATTGTCCCGTCTGTCACCGGAAAGAATAACGCTTATAAAGATGCAATAAATACCCTCCGCCTGGTAGCATTTAATGGAGAATATTCCACAATATTTGTGCGCTGCCCGTTACAGAGAATTTATGCTCACCATTACACTTTATTCAATGGCCCTCATAATTGATATTAAAGAAGGACATGATCCTAGGACCTTGTTCCCTAGGTGTAGCTATAAATAATGAGCTTTGTTATCACTGTAAAGGGAACGATTTTGCTGGCAAACTTAAACTATAATTAATAAAAAGCTTTATATAATTTTACTTTCTTGTTCCTTGGTTTCATCACTATTGTGTCCGGAAGCTCTGCTCCCGAATCATTGTTCTTCGTGATTCTATCTTCATTTCAAGGCTAAGTATTGTGCATTTTTTTAATTATTTTATTATTTCAGGATCAAATTAATTCACTTATCTAGAAACCACGTATAAATTCAACTGTACCGTTCTACGGGTAAACAATATTCGAATGTTCTTTTATTGTTATCGATTGATATCGTTTTATAATTCTCATTAATTGCAATTTCAATTGGAATACTTTATAAAATTAGAATTTTTTAAAAAAAATATAGTTTCAAGTTTCATTTTTAATATAAAATATTAAAATTTGTTCAAATTGTATAATAAGGATTCCCTCTCTAAAACATGATTTGAGAATAATCTAAACTAAAAATTAAGACAGTTAATTTGAATTTTCTTTTCTTTTAAAGATCATTATATATTAGTAAGCATAGGAAGTATCATTGTGTATGATTTACTTCTTCCTCTATGGTTGAAGTTATTTGGGTACTTCCTTTGTTCAATTAGAATTCAACATTATATAAATTTTAAAATACATAAATATACAATTAACTATTTTCTTAAAAGGCTCAACAAATAATTATGGTGAAGACTGTTGTATTACACCCTAAATAGTATCTCAATCATATCAAATGGAATTAGAAAAAAATTATAATGCTTCAATTTAAGGCCAATTTGATTATTATTTTGAGTGATTGAGAGATTAATTTATTTTGAATAAATTATTAAGATATGTCTTTAAACTAGAATAAAATATAAATTTTCTTGTTAAAAAATCTTAATAATTAAAAATCATGATTATTAGTTCAAAGAACCAAAAAAAATCTTTCCGTCTACTATTTGGGAATAAAATTAATATGTTTTATTATTCAAATTTTATTAGTATAAAAAGAAAAGGCAATACATTAACATAACTGAAAGTACTAAAAGAGTAAAACTATATATTATTCAATTTAAACAATGAGAAAATACATCACGACTGACTTTTTAATTATTATTTTACAATCAATTTTAATTTTGGTGGTGTAGAATATTTTTACAGAATAAAAAAATGCAGAACTTATGTAGAAATACTATAAATTGTAGTTGAAGTATTGTATAAATTTTTTTATGATAAAGTGTCAGACTTCGACAACTATTACAAAGTGATTGGTATAATAATACGATTTCAGAAAAATTAAAATGCACATTACACAAAATATAAATAACAATACAGGTAATCGTGGTTCTATACGTTATTACACAAAAATCTATTTTTTTTCTTCTTTCCTTAAAGCATACCAAGTGTGTACATTAGCAATTGACCAAAAAATATTTAAAGGAAGAAAACAAGAAAAAATAACAACAATTGGGCCCGTGCAATCGCACGAGTACAACATCTAGTATATTAACTAAAGCATGTAATATATAATTTAAAGCCTTAAATAATTGTAAGAAAAATAATTTTCGTCCGTAAATGAAAGAGATTATTTTTCTCCATTTCATAGCTTTATTTGCGTGAACTAAACACTAAAGAATAGTCCTTTTTTTATTTAAAAATATCTTCCGAGAAAATAACTTTCTTAACCCTCGAATGAATCCTAGTTTGTTCCCGGTAAATTTTGTTTTAGTTTTGGTGAGAACATGAGATAATTAAAGTTCTATATTTATTACCAAGATATTTGGTGCCTTCTCTGTCGGTTTGTCAAATGACCTATAGTTTCATTCCTCCAGAATTTTCCAGGTGTAAATTTTGGTTTATTCAATCTCGGTTCTTTACCAGTTTACCTCCCTTGGGTCAATTGCTATCATCACAATGATTGTAGGTTCATCTTTTTCAGTTTTCTTTCTTTTATTATTCCTACTGTCTTTATTTTAAAACTTCTTTTTCTATCTTTTTGCTCCTTTTTTTAATTCTCTTTCCCCCATTTAATTAAAGGGAAATTCCAGCAAAAAAGCCAGTTCTGAACTTTGATATTGTTTTATCCTTTTTATTTATTAAATTTCAAATTAACAGCTTACATTATGTTGGTGCAGTTTCCCTCCATAAAGTCAATATTTTGACATTCTTTTTGTCCCTTTTTTCTTTTTTGAAAGAAAGTCTGTTGGATTTTAGGAAGAAAATCCAGCTCTCATGTCATTAATCAATAAATTTAACAATCTTCTTTCATTTATCATGGTATATATCATATTCGCAGATTATTTTTTCAAGTCGCGAAAATGAAAAGCTATTTATGACCTAAACCTCAGAAGAGTCAAGAAAAGAAGTTTTACTAACTGCCAAATCTGCAAAGCCTCTAGTAAATGGAGTATCCAAACTTATATTTTACATCTTGAAAGCAGAATTTGTTTGTATTTAGAGTTGGGACAAAAAATAGTGGATACGTATGGCCCCAAATTCAGTTGTTTTGTTTCCCACGAGTTGTTTTAGTTGTATTCTTATTGGAGCACCGACGAATCTAAATACGTGTAAAATCAATTAAAAGGGAAAGTATTTTCTATTAGAAATTTTTTTATACCCAAGTTTAAACCCGAATAAAACTTGGGTTCAAACTGAAGACACCTTTGATTAAAAATGAAGGATCTTATTCAATCCATCAGAATCTTTGGTTGTGACCCCAAATAAAGTTAAAGACACCACAGGTTTGTCAACAATGGAGATAAGGCACCCTTACTTTAATTTCTTCCTACTTGCCAACTACTAAGATGTTTTTATATATTCTATATTGCTTAATTAGCTGAACACCTAGTTTAAAACTCTCCAGTTTGTATTGTTGGTATTAATTAGTTTCTAGGTATAAAACCAGCACTTTCTCGTCTTCAATCTTTAAATGGAATCAAAGCTTCAGTCTTTAGTTATCACTTTGTTTGTTCTCTATCAAGTCAACCATTAATGTTTCCTGTTAAGTGCAGATGACCTCTTGGATTTTTACAAAATTTGTGAGTCGTCCTTAGTGTTCAAAATTGGCTTTCTTTGCATGCACCGTGCTGTTCATCCCAGCAAGCAAAAAAAGTACTACCAAATAGTAATAATGGCACTTTGTTTCCTTTGTACACAAGTATATGTTACGTGTTTAATTGAACCCAATATTTGATATAGATATAAATGCAAAAAGTGTAACGACCCGGCCGGTCGTTTTGAGAATTTAAATCCCGTCCGGCGGCATAAGGCCCTAAGCAGCTTCGTATTATGTGCCTTGACTTGCGTGCGTGGTTGAATTCAATTATCGGGTGATTCGAAGTGATTTGGGACACACAGTCATCTTGACTGTAGTCAGAACTGTGTGAAGACGACTCCGAAATAGAATTTCGTCGGTTCCGTTAGCTCCGTTGGATGATTTTGGACTTAAGCGCATGCCCGAATTGTGTTTTGGAGGTCTGTAGCTCATTTAGGTTTGAAATAGTGGAAGTCGAATTTTTGGAGATTTTGACCGGTAGTGGAATTTTTGATATCGGGGTCGGAATGCGATTTCGGAAGTTGGAGTAGGTCCGAAATGTTGAATATGACTTGTGTGCAAAATTTGAGATCATTCGGACGTGGTTTGATAGATTTCGACATTGGTTGTAGGAATTTGAAGTTTCAAGTTCTTTAAATTTGAATTAGAGGGTGATTCATGATTTTTAGTTAGTTGATGTGATTTGAGGGCTCGACTAAGTTCGTATGATGTTTTAAGATTAGTTGGTATGTTTGGCTGAGGTCCCGGAGGCCTCGAGTGAGTTTCGAGTGCTTAACAGATCAAAAGTTGGATTTGAGTTGCTGTTAAAGTCTTCAGGCATCTGTCATTTTCGCACCTAAGGTGGAGAGACCGCAGGTGCATGATCGCACATGCGGGAAGGCAAGCGCAGAAGCGAAAAAATGGAGGAGTGCCAGGGGTCGCAGGTGCAAGGTAAATTCTGCATCTGCGATGCTCGCAGATGCGTTAGGGTCATCGCAGGTGCGCAAGGTCCGCAGAAGCGAAAGGGATTTCCGCAGGCGCGCAAGCGCAGGTGCGGCCCTTTCATCGCAGATGCGAAGGCAGAGGGGGTAAGTGATTTGCGCAGATACACACTTTTTGGCTGCACAAGCGCACCCGCAGGTGCGAGCCCAAGCCCCACAGGTGCGGAAATACCTGGGCAGTGGTTAAAACCAAAGGGCTTCGCGATTTTTGTCATTTTTTGGACTTTGCAACTCGATTTAGGGCGATATTTGAGAGCATTTTCGAGAGATTTCTTGAGGTAAGTCCCTTGTGCTTATTTTTGATCAATGATCATGCTTCCCATGTATTTTCTCACCTAGTTAGTGTGTATTTAAGGTGGAAATTAGAAGTTAGAGGCTAGGGATTTTGGGAGTTGGATTATGGATTTGGAGGACTATTTGGTATCGGATTTTAGTAAATTTGATATGGTTAGATTCGTGAGTGAATAGACTTTTGGATTTTGTGACTTTTACCCGATTCCGAGATGTGGGCCCGTGTCGACCTTTTAGGGCGAATTTTAGAATTTTTGTTAAAGTATTGATTTAATTAATTAGATGAGTCTATTATGATTGTAATTATGATATGTAATTGCTTTTGGCTAGATTTGGGCCATTCAGAGCCGGATATTCGTGGAAAGGGCATTCTTACGGATTGATTGAGCTTGACTCGAGGTAAGTATCTTGCCTAACCTTGTGTGGGGGAACTACCCCTTAGGATTTGAGTCATCTTTGTTGATTGTAATCTGTGTACACGAGGTGACGAGTGCGTGCTCGGACTTATTTGTGAAAAGCTGGCCTTTTAGGGTTCTTATATCCTTATATTCACCGTATATGATGTTGTTTTTGATACGTTTGAATTCCTATTTGCTAGTTTCACCTCTACATGCTTTGATTAGAGATAATTGCTTTAGGATTCACTCTTACTGTCTATTTGACTCTTATCCGACTTAACCAAAAATTTTACTTCTTTTATCGTTGTGCTATATTTTTCATAACTTCTTATCTTTAATTGAAATCATTATTTTCTCATCCTATAATTGTTTAGTCTTAATTGGAGTTATTATTATCTTCCGCTGCTTATCCTTACGTGAATTGTTGAATATTCCTCGTAATTTTTCAACCTCAAAAGGAGTTTAGATAACCTTTATCTTAGTTGACTTGCCATTATTTGGAAACTATCTGACTCGTGTTGGCTTCTTATTGTTGACTTGAATATTGTGGAATCGTTGCTATATTTTTGTTTTATTTTTCCTTGTTAAGTTATTCTCCTTATGCCTAATATTCTTTACTGTAGTTATTCCTTGTGAATGAGTTTTACCGTTCTTATGATTTAAATTCTTGAGTTGATTTGCTTGTCGTACTTTGCATTTCTGTCATTGTTGTTTTTGTACTCGTTGTGGTGATGTACGAGGTTTCTGTCGTGTTATAGTTGTTATCTCTATTGTTTGCGCTGCATATTTAAATTGGGACTACGGACGTATTCCGGGAGATCCCCCAGCACTGCATATTTATTTTGGGACTATGGACGTATTTCGAGAGATCTCCCAGTACTGCATATTTAAATTGGGACTACGGACGTATTTCGGGAGATCTCCCAGCACTGCATATTTATTTTGGGACTACGGACGTATTCTGGGAGATCCCCTCCCCTCCCGTACTGCATAATTAATTCGTGACTACGGGACGGTATCCCGATCGATTTCCCCTGTGATTATATCTGTGTTCAGAGCTGCTAATCTTCCATGCTTAGGTGTCACAGGGTGACTTATACTCGAAGGATATTACTTGAAAAGTTTGTATTTGAAAAGTATTTATCTTGAAGGAACTATGTTTGAAGATATTTATTTGAAAGGGTTTTACTTGAAAAGTATTTATCTTGAAAGAACTATGTTTGAAGGCTAATTATTTGAAAAGTTTATATTTGAAAGGTTTTATCTTGAAAGAACTATGTTTGAAAGATATTTATTTGAAGGAAGTATATTTCAAAAATAATTTCTTATTGGAATGGATTATATTCTAAAGACCTCAATTTAAAAACTTATGGGTGAAAGTTTACACTTGAAGGATTTGACTAATTTATTGGGGTTGTTGGCTGAGACCTGATGTGAAAAACTATTGCAGGTGCTGAGTTACTACTTGCCTTTACTGTATTGTGATTTTTGGATTTGGGTTGTGTTTTCGTTCATTTTTCTGTGACTTATTCTGGTGTTCCGTTGTTACTTCCTGTTTTTCCTTCCTTATTGCAGTCACTATGTCGTTAGCCATATCGCGGGGTCCTTAGATAGATGTCATATTCTGTCATCCCTATGCTTATGCTTGTTCAGTTTATTAGACCAATGGGTGTCTTGACTAGTCTTCATCACTACTTCACCGAGGTTAGTCTTGATACTTACTGGACACCGCTGTGTTGTGCTCATGCTACTCTTTTGCACAATTTTTGTTTTATGCAGACCCAGGTATTTGTTCGTTAGCTAGTTGTGTGGACTGTCGCTGCGGAGACTCAAGGTAAACCTGCCGCTGCGTTCGTAGGTTTCGAAGTCACCTTCAAATTTTTGTTTTGCACTGTTTATTCTTATTTCTGGACAGTTGTATTTAGAAGTTTTCTAGCAAACACTCTGTAGAGCTTATGACTTGTACTACCGATTTTGAAAATTGTGAGAGATTTCTATTTATTTTGTTAGATGTTAATTAAATAATATTGTTTCAATTAATGTTAGGCTTATCTAGTCCTTAAGACTAGGTGCCCTCACGATACCAAACGGAGGAAAAAATTAGGCCATGACAGTTGGTATCAGAGCTCTAGGTTCATAGGTGCTACAAGTCATAAGCAAGTTTAGTAGAGTCTTGTGGATCGGTACGGAGACATCTGTACTTATCTTCGAGAGGCTACAGAACTATTAGGACAATCTCACTTCTTTCATTCCTATCGTGCGAGCTTATTGATCTAGGAGTTTGAACTTTTATCATTCCATTCTCTCACATATGGTGAGGACACGAGCTACAGTTATAGACGACGCTGCTCCCGGAGCAAGTATCGCTAGGGGCAGAGGCAGAGGCCGACGAGGAGTAAGTGTCGCAGACAGAGCACCTACCAAAGCATCAGTTGAGGAGCCGCCAGTAGTTCCAGTTGGGGAGCAGGTACCGGAGGCGTCTGCTGTTACCCCCGAACTTCAGGAGACCTTAGCATAGTTCTTGAGCATGTTTGGTACATTGGCTCAGGAGGGGTTGATTCCGGTTGTACCAGCTACTTCACAGACCAGGGGAGGAACCGAGACTCCCGCCGCCCACACCCCAGAGCAGCGAGTTCATGTTGGTCAGGTTCCAGTTGTCGTGGCGACACAGTATGTGGTTCCAGTTCAGCCCATGGTTAGGGCAGCAACATCTGAGGAAGAGCAGCTTAGACTTGCAAGGTTCAAGAAATATGACCCTCCTACATTCAGTGGTTTGGCTTCAGAGAGTGCACATGGTTTTCTGGAGGAGTGACATAACATCCTCTGCACTATGGATATTGTTGAGATGAGTGTGGTTACTTTTACTACGTTCCAGCTTAAGGGAGCAGCTTATCAGTGGTGGCAGGCATATGAGATGGGTAGCCCAACTGAGTTAGCTTCACTTACATGGGTTCAATTTTTAGAGATATTCATGAGAGAGTTTGTACCTCAGTCATGTCGAGATGCATGGTGTACGGAGTTTGAGCAACTGTGCCAGGGCACTATGTCAGTGTCAGAGTATGCCGTGAGATTCAGTGATTTGGCCAGGCATGCACCTGCTTTGGTCGCCACAGTTAGAGAGTGTGTTCGTAGATTCATTGAGGGACTCAGGCATGATATTCGGTTCAGTATGGCTCGGGAGTTAGAGTTAGATGTTTCGTTTCAGCAGGTGGTAGGGATCGCTCGCCGTGTAGAGGACATGCAGGGCTATGAGAGAGAGTATATGCGAGATCAGGAGAGAGAGGACAGGGAGGTGAGGAGGCCTCGTAGACCGGAGAGATTTACTGGTCCTTATTTTGGAGGCAGGGTACGGCATGGTAGAGGTTTTATGGGTCAGCCAGTTCGGTTTGCACTTCAGGCTTCGCATAGTGTGTCAGGTGCTCATGGGTCTGATGTGTATTGAATTAGTGGAAGATTTCCATTGGTATGATGTGTATTCGACTTGTGATTCAGAGTTGAGGGTGAGACCCTCGCAATTCCATGTGATTTGATATGTTTGAGCCGGGCTGTGTGCCGCGGTGGAAGGTTATACCAGGATGAGATCCTTATGATTTGTTCATGTACTTTGATTTTTCCTTTTGAATTGATTCGTAGTATGATACTGTTAGAGAGTTGTGTCTGTCAGGCTTGTTTGATATTTCCCTTATGTGTTTCTCTTTACATATTCAGTCATTTTCATTCTGTGCTTCTCGAGTTTTAGCTTGCGGGATGTGTGCCCGGTGGTGTTAATTGTGACTTGTTGATTCGGGTGTATAGTTAAGAGGTCTTCGTATTTCTTGCATCGTTGTTAGTGTTGTGGAGGTTTGAACAGGGTTCTAACGGATATGAGACTAATTGCCGGTGATGGTTTTGATTACGGGCAACTATTGTGATCAGAAATGTTATTATGGGCCTATGTGTGGTATGTCTTGTTGTGTGGTCGTACCTTGTGGGTGTAGGCATGAGTTGTTACAGCTAGTTGAGACTGATATCGGTTATGGATTTAGAATCGGGTATTTTGAAGACAAATGGAAGGTGAGAATTTTGACTCTAAGGCTTATCAGTGTTGATAGAAGGGATAAATTACAGTTGGGATGGTGTCGTTAGGCTTATGTGGATTGGGGTGACGTGGGGTCCCCCGCAGGTGTTTGTTGAATATGTGCTTTCAGTGATTGAAGACTTCGAGGCGATTCTTAGCACGTTCGAGGACGAACGTTTATTTAAGAGAAGAAGGAAGTAATGACCCGGCCGGTCGTTTTGAGAATTTAAATCCAGTCCGGCGGTATAAGGTCCTGAGCAGCTTCGTATTATGTGCCTTGACTTGCGTGCGTGGTTGAATTTAATTATCGGGTGATTCGAAGTAATTTGGGACACTTAGTCCCTAAAACGGAAGCTTAAGTCTTAAAATTTTGATAGTAGTCGGAATTATGTGAAGACAACTCTGGAATAGAATTTCGTCGGTTCCATTAGCTCCGTTGGGTGATTTTGGACTTAGAGGCATGTTCGGATTGTGTTTTGGAGGTCTGTAGCTCATTTAGACTTGAAATGGTGGAAGTTAATTTTTTGGAGATTTTGACCGGTAGTGGACTTTTTGATATCGGGGTCGGAATGCAATTCTGGAAGTTGGAGTAAGTCTGAAATGTTGAATATGACTTGTGTACAAAATTTGAGATCATTCTGACGTGATTTGATAGGTTTCGACATCAGTTGTAGAAATTTGAAGTTTCAAGTTCTTTAAGTTTGAATTGGAGGGCGATTCATGATTTTTAGCATTAGTTGATGTAATTTGAGGGCTCGACTAAATTCGTATGATATTTTAGGATTGGTTGGTATGTTTGGTTGAGGTCCCGGGGGCCTCGGGTGAGTTTCGAGTGCTTAACAGATCAAAAGTTGGATTTGAGTTGCTGCTGAAGTCTTCAGGCATCTGTCATTTTCGCACCTGCGGTGGAGAGACCGCAGGTGCGTGATCACACATGTGGGGAGGCAAGCGCATAAGCAGAAAAATGGAGGAGTGCCAGGGGTCGCAGGTGCGAGGTGAATTCCGCATCTGCGATGCCCACAGATGCGTTAGGGTCATCGCAGGTGCGCAAGGTCCGCAGAAGCGGAAGGGATTTCCATAGACGCGCACGCGCAGGTGCGACCCTTTCATCGCAGATGCGAAGGCAAAGGGTGTAAGTGATTTGTGCAGATTCACGCTTTTTGGCCGCACAAGCGCACCCGCAGGTGCGAGCCCAGGCCCCACAGGTGCGGAAATACCTGGGCAGTGGTTAAAACCGAAGGGCTTCGCGATTTTTGTCATTTTTTGGACTTTGCAACTCGGTTTAGGGTAATGTTTGAAAGCATTTTCGAGAGATTTCTTGAGGTAAGTCCCTTGTGCTTATTTTTGATCAATAATCATGCTTCCCATGTATTTTTTCACCTAGTTAGTGTGTATTTAAGGTGAAAATTGAAAGTTGGAGGCTAGGGATTTGGGGAGTTGGATTATGGATTTGGAGGACCATTTGGTGTCGGATTTTAGTAAATTTGATATGGTTAGTCTCGTGAGTGAATAGGCTTTCGGATTTTGTGACTTTTACCCGATTTCGAGATGTGGACCCGTGTCGACCTTTTAGGGCGAATTTTAAAATTTTTGTTAAAGTATTGGTTTAATTAATTAGATGAGTCTATTATGATTGTAATTATGATATGTAATTGCTTTTGGCTAGAATTGGGCCATTCAGATCCGGATATTCGTAGAAAGGGCATTCTTACAGATTGATTGAGCTCGACTCGAGGTAAGTATCTTGCCTAATCTTGTGTGGGGGAACTACCCCTTAGGATTTGAGTCATCTATGTTGATTGTAATCTGTGTACACGAGGTGACGAGTGCGTGCTCGGACTTATTTGTGGAAAGTTGGCCTTTTAGGGTTCTTATGTCCTTATATTCACCGTGTATGATGTTGTTTTTGATACGTTTGAATTCCTATTTGCTAGTTTCACCTCTACATGCTTTGATTAGAGATAATTGCTTTATGATTCACTCTTACTGTCTATTTGACCCTTATCTGACTTAACCAAAGATTTTACCTCTTCTATCATCGTGCTTTATTTTTTATAACTGCTTATCTTTAATTAAAATTATTATTTTCTCATCCTATAATTGTTTTGTCTTAATTGGAGTTATTATTATCTTCCGCTCCTTATCCTTACGTGAATTGTTGAATATTCATCGTAATTGCTCAACCTCAAAAGGAGTTTAGATAACTTATATCTTAGTTGACTTGCCATTATTTGGAACTATTTGACTCGTGTTGGCTTTTTATTGTTGACTTGAATATTGTGGAATCGTTGCTACATTTTTGTTTTGTTTTCCCTTGTTAAGCTGTTCTCCTTGTGCCTAGCATTCTTTACTGTGGTTATTCCTTGTGAATGAGTTCTACCATTCTTGTGATTTAAATTCTTGAGTTGATTTGCTCGTCGTACTTTGCATTTCTGTCATTGTTGCTTTTGTACTCGTTGTGGTGATGTACGAGGTTTCTGTTGTGTTATAGTTGTTATCTCTGTTGTTTGCGCTGCATATTTAAATTGGGACTACGAACGTATTCCGGGAGATCTCCCAGCACTGTATATTTATTTTGGGACTACGGACGTATTTCGGGAGATCCCCCAGCATTGCATATTTAAATTGGGACTACGGACATATTCCGGAAGATCTCCCTGTCTTGCATATTTATTTTGGGACTACGGACGTATTTCGGGAGATCCTCCAGCACTGCTTATTTATTTTGGGACTACGGACGTATTTCGGGAGATCCACCCCTCCCCCTCCCGTTTTGCACTGTTTATTCTTATTTCTGGACAGTTGTATTTAGAAGTTTTTTAGTAAACACTCTGTAGAGCTTATGACTTGTACTACCGATTTTGAAAATTGTAAGAGATTTCTATTTATTTTGTTCGATGTTAATTAAATAATGTTGTTTCAATTAATGTTAGGCTTACCTAGTCCTTAAGACTAGTTGCCCTCACGATACCAAACGGAGGAAAAAATTGGGTCGTGACAAAAAGTGTGTTGAATTTTACCAATGATTAGATTTTATATTTATAATTCGGAAATAATTAAATTTATTTGAATCCATTAAAATTTAAATGTTAGAATCCGCTCCTGCTTTTGTAGCCACATGTATAGGGCCTCCATCACTACTGCAATCTTTGCAAATTCGCACATGCAAACAGTGAAATATTGGTAGAATTGAACATGGATCATTAATTTCGCGAACAGTGGGATGATGATGATTTCAGTTGGTACAAATGTGGGGATATTTCCAATTTATATAACTTATGAAAGTGTTCAGAATTCTTTGTAAAAACTGAGAAACCCCTCATATACATCTCTATTGATTGCAGGAAAACAGAGCAATCAAAGAACAAAAACAGCATTTTATGGAATACTTCCAAATTCTTCAACAGTTTACATCTACTCTTCCTCTTTTTTTTCTCAGAATTAATTATTCATTTGGTTTCTCGTTACATCAGTTTGTTCAATTTTCAACTTCCTGTTGAAAAACCTAGCAGAATGTTCGAATAAATTACATCATTTTTTGGCTATACGATTAAAGTAATAATAATTAAACAATAGGAAATATACTACTACAAAATTGGATATGAATAACTACTTCTGGAGGTGCTTTAATGATGGTTGGTTTATTTTTGATAGTCATGGATTTAAAATCTTGTCTGTATTAATGGCCACAAACATCACGTTACTGCTATAAAGAACATTATCCAAATAGAAATATAGGCAACAGAAAAATCTTTCCTTCTAAGTTGATATATGCTCTGAACCTTTTTCTGATGTATCCTTGCATGTTCTCTTTGTCGCAATCAACAATTCTCTATCTTCTCTGCGTTGAGACGGAGTCACGATTTAAAGTTTATGTATTTTTAATTTGACATCGAACTCATAAGTTGTCCTAGTGACTGATTCGCCGTTAAACCGTACATGATACTCTAGTTCTGTTCTGTAATATGACTAATATTTTGGCTAATGCAGTCTATATCACATAAGTATAGGAATCTTTGCAAAGTATAGACTTTGTTAGCAATATTCTTTGGGACCCAAAAATATTGCATTGTGTGGTGGATATCATTTCCACAAGTTGTATCTCTTCTTTTATACCTAAGAGGTCATGACTATTTTGCCTATAAAAGGGAAGGCCATTAGTTCATTTTAGACACACAACAAGACTTGAGTCTTCATTTCTTGTTTCTTCCTTTTCTCATTTATTAAGAATGTTTTGTATGAGAGTTAAGTGTTGGGAAGCACTTGTGTGAACCCTTTATTTGGAGTGATCTTGTGAGGTTATTCTCTTAGGGTATTTGGGATTAATTAAAGTGTTTACTCTAATTTTGTACTCTCTTTTGTATTCTTATTGTTATAGTGAAATTGCTCATCTCCGCTTGTGGACGTAGGTCACTTTGACCGAACCACGTTAAATTGGTGTCTTCTTTATATGTTTTAATTGCCGTTGTTATCAACTTCCATTGTCTTTGTTATTGTCATTATACCGTTGTTTGACTAAATTCCGCACTATCCGGATTCCCGATCCTAACATGTTCCTGACTCTATCTGGCCAAGTCAGCGCCTTGATTCCCGCCCAGTATGCATTCAACTTTTATGTACTATTGGCCAAGGAGAAAAGCCAACTAGTGTACACTTCACACTAGCTATATTTGAAAACTTTGAAATGCAAACTAACATGCCATCCCTTTTCATTTCTTTATTTCATCTAAGAGCCCGTTTGGACATAAAATTTGATGGAAGTTTTTTTTAAAAGAATTTTACTTTTTTTCAAAATCAGCGTTTATTCATAAAATTTTCAATTTTTACTTGAACATGCATTTTGAAAATTTTCGAAAATTTGAAAAACTTCAAAAAGTTATTTTTCAAAATTTTCACTCAAATCACTCACAAAACTTCAAAAACAACCCAAACTGAAATTTATGTCCAAACACAACTCTAAATTTCAAATATCATTTTCACTTGAAAAATTTCTTCACTATTTTTTTAAATTTTACAATTCTTATTTCCAAACGCCTACTAAGTCGTGCCGACTAATTTGTAGAGTGCGGAACCAAAATATGGTTCTTTTGGACTCAAAGAATCAAAATATGTGAAAAAAAACTTGTGACCATAATATATATAACGTCGTGTTAAAAGACGCTATACCTTAACGGTTGTTTGCCCAATTAAGTATAGTGCCCCTTTAAAAAGGGGTGTTATACTTGAATTTGAAAAGACGGGCAAGTATATCACCATTTATTAAGGCACTATACATATTTTGTGGGCCCACAAATAATTTTTCTGGGCTTAACTGACATAACAATAATTCAATTGGGTATAGCGCCCTTATTTAAGGCGCAATACCTCAAATAATTGTACCCCCAGACTGATTTTTGCCTTATTTAAAAAGGTTAAGGATTTTGTAAAAATTCATTCATAAATATTTTCAAGTCTTCTGAAATATTTCTTCGTTAAGTTATCTTGCATTAAGAAATGTTTGGACGCAATGACGTACCAAGGTGTTATTGTGGCTAACGTACGATTTTGAAGCCATGTTAGTCAAATAATAATGTGGGGCGCAGACGCTGGATATGTCAACAACTTGTAAGTTATTGTTTTGGAAAAAATATTAATTACTATTTTTTATAAAAAATATTAACTAATAGTGTTGTGTTATAATCCCCGTTGGTAGGACGGAAATAAATGTAGATTTGAAGAATGGTATGATGAACCCATTAATCAAGAATACTACAAATCATGTTTGCAGTATGTTTGGAATATGACCGGTGAATACGAACTCCAGATCTTTAAACTACAACGACAACTTGCGGCAGTGCAGGAGAAACTAAAAGAGGCGGAAGAAGAAAATAATAGGTTGGAAGAGAAATTTAAGTGATTGAAGCAGAGAATAATAGGCGATAGTGATTAAATAAATATATGGATGTGTTGAGTTAGTATTTTATCTTTATATTTTCCGTGTCATGTATTTTTATTAGTTGTACCGAATTTAAATTATATTAAGTTGCTATGTTTGTTTTTGTGTTGTAGTTAAGGCTGTCCAACGGGATGGGCCGTCCCGTCCCGTCCTACTTAATTCTAAATGGGATGGGCCCATATTAAACGGTACATGGGATGGGACGGGATAGCTATTTCGTCCCGTTTGTCCCGTCCCGTTTCGTTCTATCCCGTCCTATCCCGTCCCGCCTGTCCCGTGTCCTATTTTTTTTTTTTTTTATGCATTATATACAAGAAACTTATAATCCTACTTTTCAAGGTTTTCCTAAGACCACGGTTAGAAATGATGTTTTTAAATTTCAAACCGAATATCTTCAGTATATTCGTTGTGTATTTTTTCACTTAGATTGTAAAGTGTCTATCACATCTGATATAGGTCGTAGTCCTAACGGTTGTGATTATTTAACTGTTACATGTCATTGGGTTGATCATCACTGGAACATGCAAAAATATATTATTGGTTATAAATTTGTTGATTCAAAACACACTGGAGCATATATTGCAACTACTGTTCTACAAATTGTTAATTTTTATGGACTCATTGATAAAGTTTTAACTATCACCTTAGATAATGCTTCTGCTAAGTGCTAACACAACTGCATCAACTAGCTTAATGAAATGATTGCAAAATTAATCCAACTTATGCACCGGCCATTAATAAAATAATTGCAAAATTTAAAAAATATTTTTTCTCTATTCCCCAAGTTTATTTAATTTCTACTATACTTAACCCATCTTTAAAATTAAAAGGTGCAAATGGACTTGTTCGTAAAATTTATGAGAATTTAGCAATTCAAGAAAATGAACAACCATTTCTCGAAGACTGCCAAGCTAACATATATTGTTATGTTAGATCAATGTTTGATAAATATAAATCTATAAAAACAACAGGTGGTGAAACTAGGGAAGAAGAAAAATACAATGAGATACTTAACGCTGATAGCTATGACAACATGTAACTCATGGAACATCAATCAATATTGCCAATTCCAGAACAATGTCCGAGAGAAATTATAGATAAGTTACAACAAAATTATATAGGAGCTTACAAATATTAGTATGATAATTTGTAATTGGCTACTAAGAGGCCTAGTTCAAACAGAACCCTTCCTAGAAGGTGGTTGCGTAGATTAGGTGCTCTTCAAAAGAATTATATTTGTATGTGAGATTTGAAAGTTCTATTAATAAAATAAAAGGCTCTAAGCGTTGAATTGTTTTTATGAATTGTCTTACACTTTTATTTTGTTACTTAATGGCTTGAAATTATATTAAATAAATTATAACTCTATTATAAATTTATAATTACTAGAATATTTCATTACAAGTCTTTTGTTTTAATATTTTATAATTCTTTACTTAGTTTCCTAATTTCTATTTAATTTTTAAGTTTATTAAATAAGTCAAAAAACTAGCTGTTGCAAACTTTAAAAACTTAGTCATTGTCAAAAGAATAGCCGTTGCCAAACTCAATGCTTAAATAATTTTTTTTAAAACGGCACTTAAGGCCCGCGAACCCGTCTTGTCTCATCCCGTCCCATCCCATTTGTTAGCGGGACGGGATGGGCCTACCGTTCGTCCTGTCCCGTCCCGTTTATTAGCGGGACAGGATGGGCCTACCGTTTCGTCCCGTTTATCCCGTCCCGTTTCGTCCCGTTCCACCACCGTTCTGGCTAAATGTCGTCCCGTCCCGTCCCGTTAATTTTGTCCTGTCCCGTCCCGTTGGACAGCCATAGTTGTAGTATTAAACTAATAAATAACCCGAGAAATAAGAACACATGCGCATATAATATAAACCATAAATAATGTTGCTATTACATACTGAATGTCATATGTACAAATAATAAAAAATATCAATGTGTCCCACAACCTGTATGCTTTAAAGCATTGGTTATCCTGAGGCGCATCCCATCCTGCTCGGCTACACTATCAGGATCATCCTCATCACGTCGCCTCTTTATCGGAGGATGCGCTGCAGTATGATCGTCAGTAAGGCTGACAGGCTCGGTAGAAGGGGTGGTCAGTTTAGCAGTAACCTATAAAATAATAAGATATTTTAGTATATGAAATAGATATTAGTAATGTACGTGTTAGCTAAAAAAATTTAAATTGTCTTACCATGGTCTCGGCGGGCTCCTGAATATAATCATCCGTCTCAGCCATGTCAATATCGCACAAAGTGGCCTCCGTGACGGGCGAGGATGATGCCATAAAAAAAATACTTTAGATATTTATGGATAATCAATGAGATAAAAGCAAATATAAATAATAGTAATACAAACTAACCAAATCATGTGAAAGATCCGCAGCATCTCTCGATGATGAGCCATAACTCAGTCGGCACCCACTATCAACATATCGTATCAGAGGATCATCAACAACCGTCGATGGCTCTGGAGGACTAGGAAAATACTGATCCCACTCCTGTCGCGTAATGGCCGTGCCCGCGATCAACAGTGGAGCTGACAGGGTCACCTGCGAAGTCCCTCGAGTAAGTTGAAGGCTGAATGACGGCATATCTCTAGGAGCATGGTCTGGCTCATGGTGGTCACCTGATTGATCAACTCCAACATCCTCAACACATGCATCAACGCCCCCTTGCTGGGGACTACGTCCTCGCCGACCCCCACAACCTCGTGGTACACCCCTACCTCTCTGGGCACACCTGCCACCACGTTCAGGCTCCACTGCTGGCCCATGATGGTACTGCTCTGGCGCCACATAATCAACCTCGTATCCTAAGCGCTCATCATCTCGGGTTCACCTCAATGTCCGGGAAGCCAGATCTGTAACCTGCCAGCCATACTCGTGCAAAGCGGTCACTCCCTCGCCGATATGCTGCTGCATCTGCAGTCCAAACCGGTAGAACAGATATAGGCCAATAGCCTGCACAACATGTAAAATATTAATTACGAAACGCTAGGTTAATGTTATAAGTAAGTATACCAAATATCATACTAGTGCCTCGTGCCTCCCGGCATATGGAACGTACCGACTGCCAGCACGATGAACGAGATTCCCGAAGAGAAGTCGGGTAACGCTGCGGTACCAGCCCATATACTCATGTTCACCATCCGTCCGGTCAGGTGGGGGAGGGGGAAAGAGGGAGGTGCAGCTGGTCCTAAATATATCCTATGCCAAGCGGGGTGGAGGTACAAGCTGCGGTCGACCAAACTGGCGAAGGACTCGCTCGGTGGCATGATGCTCGACCATATCGAGACACATCAACGGGACGGAAGAGCTCCACATAATTCTGCCGATCGAGCAATAATCGGGCAAATCAGCTATTAGCTCATCGCTGTATGGCCTCCAAATGAACTATTAAGTAAAAACAGGAACCGTAAGTATATGCAACACATATAAAGCTAGGCCAAGTAAACTTAAGTATATATTTACCTGCACGCCATCCAGCAAATCCAACAAGTCCCTGCAATAGGGGAGATTGTGTCGAGCCTCGTACTCGCGTTCGTATCCCCGCCTATCAACCCACCTCCTAGCTAAAGGGAGAAATGGTGGAGGTGGTGCATCCGGAACGAAGGGTGGTAGAGGTGGCTGCAACTGCATGAACCGCTCTCATGCCCAAACCAAATATACAATGTGGATGTAAGATTTAAGGTATATTTTTACTATGTATGTTATAATCATGCAACTAATTGACTATGTTTTCACCTGAAGCAGCGGAAAAAATTCGGCAACGTCTCGTGTACCATTGTTAATATGAAGATCCGGTGTATTATCCGTAATGTCCGCATGTATCGTCTCCAGATGCAGTCGGACAGACGTCAACTGTAGACGACTAGTCCCAACCAATGCAGCCTCATCCATTGGCTGGAAACCGGTGAGTTGCTGCAACATCTCCAGGTACTGCAATCCCGTATAATCTCTGATTGCATGCGGTAAAGCAACAGGATGTCCATTAACCGGCAGCCTATACAGAACCTCCTCGTCCTGAAGCGTGATAGTAGCCTCGCCAATAGGTAAATAGAATGTGTGCTTCTCCGGTCGCCACCGCTCTATCAAAGCCGTGATCAACGACCAATCCAATTGCAGCCGGTCAATCTCAATAATCCTATAGAAACCTGTATCCTGAAGGCGTCTGACTATACGGGGATGGAGATGGTGGCCCCTAAGAAAGTCCCACATATCGTCTACTCTTCTAGCACGAAACTTCTGGGCCAATAACTGCCCCTCCCATATGTACTAAGACCTATGCTCGGCCTGTAGCAACAGTAGCTTTAGCGAGGCAGGTTCGGGATGCACAGGCAGAACCTCCAGTGGGTTGGTTCGAGCCGGGCGAAGCTAGGCTATTGGGTACAGACTTGGTTTAGGATGCTTTGAAAAAGGTTAAATTGATTCAAGATCGACTTCATAAATCCCAATCTAGATAAAAGAGTTATGCAGATCAAAAGGTTCGTGATATGGCATTCATAGTTGGTGAGCGGGTCTTGCTCCGGTTTTTCCCCATGAAGGGTGTTATGAGATTTGGGAAGAAGGTCAAGTTGAGCCCTAGATATATTGGGCCTTTTGAGATCCTTGAGAGAGTTGGGGAGGTGGCTTATAGACTTGCATTACCACCTAATCTCATTGCAGTTCATCTAGTGTTCCATGTTTCCATGCTCCGGAAGTATCAAGGCGATCCATCTCATGTGTTAGACTTCAGCTTAGTCCAGTTGGACAAGGATCTATCTTATGTCGAGGAACCAGTGACCATTTTGGACAGACATGTTAGAAAGCTGAGATCGAAGAGCATCGCCTTAGTAAAAGTACAGTGGAGGGGTCATCCGGTCGAGGAGGCGACTTGGGAGACCGAGCATGATATGCGCAACTGTTATCCTCCTGGAGAATCAATTTAACCTTTTCCAAAGAATCCTGAACCAAAGTCCGTACCCAATAGCCTAGCTTCGCCCGGCTCGAACTAACCCACTAGAGACCAGCACCGCCTACTATACAAGGCCTCGTACGGAGCCATCTGAATGCTTGACTGGTAGCTGTTGTTGTAAGCAAACTCCGCAAGTGGCAAGAACCGATCCCAAGCACCCCCAAAATCTATCACACAAGCACGAAGCATATCCTCCAGTATCTGAATAGTGCGCTCAGACTGCCCGTCCATCTGAGGGTGAAATGTTGTACTCAACTCTACTCGAGTACCCAACTCTCGCTGTACGGCTCTCCAGAACTGTGATGTAAACTGCGTACCCTGGTCAGAGATGATAGATACCGGTACGCCATGAAGCCTAACAATCTCGCGAATGTAAACCTGAGCCTGGTGCTCCGAAGATTAAGTAGTAACCACAGGAATGAAATGAGCTGACTTGGTCAATCTATCTACAATCACCCAAGCTGCAACGAACTTCCTCTGAGTCCGTAGGAGCCTAGCAATGAAATCCATAGTGATCCGCTCCTATTTCCATTATGGAATCTCTAACTTCTGAAGCAATCCACCCGGTCGCTGATGCTCATACTTCACATGTTGACAATTTAGACACCGAGCTACATACTTCACTATGTCTTTCTTCATCCGCCTCCACCAATAGAGTTGTCTCAAGTCCTGATACATCTTTGCAGCACCCGGATGAATGGAGTACTGCGAACTGTGAGCCTAAATTGTCAGCAGGTGAAGTATGAGCATCAGCGACCGCGTAGATTGCTTCAGAAGTTAGAGATTCTACAATGAAAATGGGAGCGGATCATTATGAATTTCGTTGTTGGGCTCCCACGGATTCAGAGGAAGTTCGATGCAGCTTGGGTGATTGTGGATAGATTGACCAAGTCAGCTCATTTCATTCATGTGGTTACTACTTACTCTTTGGAGCAACTGACTCGGGTTTACATTCGCGAGATTATTAGGCTTCATGGCATACTGGTATCTATCATCTCTGACCGGGGTACGCAGTTTACATCTCGGTTCTGGAAAGCCGTACAGCGAGAGTTGGGTACTCGAGTAGAGTTGAGTACAATATTTCACCCTCAGATGGATGGGCAGTCCGAGCGAACTATTCAGATACTGGAGGATATGCTTTGTGCTTGTGTGATAGATTTTGGGGGTGCTTGGGATCAGTTCTTGCCACTTGCGGAGTTTGCTTACAACAACAGCTACCAGTCAAGCATTCAGATGGCTCCGTACGAGGCCTTGTATGGTAGGCGGTGCCGGTCTCCAGTGGATTGGTTCGAGCCGGGAGAAGCTAGGCTATTGGGTACAGACTTAGTTCGGGATGCTTTGGAAAATGTTAAATTGATGGTATAACTCCTATTAAAAGGGCGTTATATATATATATATATATTATGGTCACCCGTTTTTTTCTCCACACATTTTGGTTTTTTCAGTCCAAAAGAATCACATTTTGGTTGCAGACTCCTAATTTATATGCGTCTTGATTATTCCGTAGTGCATGTACAATTTTAATTATGTCAATCAAGAATAGGTGAAACCTCAACCTCCCTAACTTCACCATCATCAAGATTTCTGCAACACAAACATATTGGAGGAAAGAAAAAAGGTTTTGTTGCGTACACCCATATCCCAATAGTTGTAGGTAAGGTAAATTGATAAAGATTTCTGTCCCTATTTACCAAACCCAACTAAACAAGTATGGGGCTCTGATTTTTTTTTTTTTTCATAAAAATATTTTGGTCCAACAAGTGGAATATGATATTATTTCATGTAGAATCAAATTTTAAAATTTTTTGGAGGGATGGCTTTAAACCTTTTCCTTTAGCAAATGGACCACTTTTTTGGTCTCTGCTAACCATGTGTGGAAAAAATTCTTCTAATCCAAAGAATCAGATGCAAGTGTACATTAATTCCTTAAGGGAAAGATTCATGTTCTTATGGTTATCCTTCTGAAATTTTTTGTAATTTTCAGAGCTTAGCTTTAATTTAATGAATTCCTAAATTTTATGTTAGAAAAAAGATGCTTCTTGTTTGTCATGATTGTCTCATGGATATACCTGACAAAGATTTAGATTAAATATTTTGGTATATTAACAAATGCATCAATCACATGATGTATCATGACACAATTGTTTTTCAATTGAAATTTTGACCCTTGTCGGCTTCAATAATATGAAAAACAATTTAGTAGTTGAATGCATACTTAATTAACAGTTCATCTGCTTAATTAACAGTTCATCTGCTTAATTAATTACTCCAGCAGTCATAGTAAATTATTATTTCTCCCAGATATTTTGGGAGATCTGTGCATTTATATATATATATGGAATGCCATTTGAGGACAACGAAGATATGCATATAAGTTTTTAATTTAAAACATGTGCATAGATGAATCATTTTCAAACTTTGTCCAAATTAAAGTTTCGTATTCTCAACATCACCACATATAGCCCACTTAACATTATATATGCTTTTGCTCCCTTTTTTGGATGGAGAATATCTCAGTCGGAAGCCTTTATTTCTTTGAAATTCTATTAAAGACCAAAAAAAAGTAGAAGACTCAGATAGTATATCATTAAAGATCTTTTCACGATCGATCATTTTCACATATATATAAAGCTTAGAGGGAAAAAATCCCACTGCTGGGGTGCGCATTTTTTGAATGAAGATCGAACCTATCTAACAGTTTTTATTCCGATCAATTTCGTTTAATCCTGAATAAATTCGGTCTAACACATGCGCGAAGAAGATAATTAAAAAAGAAAAGAAAAACAGGTTCATCTATTCTACCTTACTAGTATTTGAGCTATAACAGTTTGTTTAATGAACAATCATTTACTTTTGACAATTATACGATTCCAGGAGATGAATAAAAATGCGAGTCAATCCTACACGCTCATATTTGCCATTTTCGTTAGCCTATATACATGTTATCATGTTGAGATACTTTCTTGCTTTGATTCCAACAAAGAAAAGTGATCTCACATTAGAATTGGTTTTTTCTGCTAAATCAGTATTGTGTTGACAACTCTCAATATCTTTGATATGTTTTCAAGTAGTACAATAATTTGGTTACCCCTCAAAATCAGATTGCCATAACTATGAAGCTGAACTAATTTCCTCTTTATTCTCAGCTCCAAATTTTGCCCAAGAAATGCCTTTGAACCAAGAATCTGCACATGGGACACAAGCACTTTTATGAACGAACGCAAAATCATATAGAGTTTAATAATTATTTATGGAACAAAGAAAAAGTATGGGGGTCCTGAGCTCCAAACACTGGCAATCCACCAATACATAATTATTAGTATATATTAGGTCCATTTCTTTTTCTTTTCTTTTTTGTAGATATCATTTAAGTATATGCACCCACTTTGTAGAATGATGCTTCCAGCAGTGAAAGCAAAAACGAACCACCACTACATATTATAGACAATGATCTTTGGCGCAATAATTCACGTACTGATCACTATATATTCGATTATTTTCTTTCTACAGAATACGAGCACACTAACTTTAGCTGCATTGAGGAAATGAAAAAAAAAAGGTGAAAATCTTTTGTGTTAAATATATGATCAGTTTATGCTAGATTATTAGTTGAGGGGATGGAGTGTTGCCTCCTTACATTAATTATATTTAGGCAATCCTTACTTTCATAAATTATTTTTCACGGTTGAGTTAGATCTAAGTTTCAGACTCATTCTTATTCTTGTGTTTTTCAATGTTTGGCTCTAGACCCCATGTTATGTTATCCAAGCTATAATTTGAAGCATGGACGTGCGGGAAGTGTTAAATCAGTTGAGAGAATGAAATAGTCTGCTTAATAATCTTAAATAATCCCTTTTCAATTGAGTTAGACCCATGGTCTATTTTTAAATCAGAAAAGGACCAAATATATCACTATACTATTAGAAGAGGTTTAAATGTACCACTCGTTATACTTTGAGTCCAAATATATCCATGTCGTTATACTATTGGTTCAAATATACCTCTTTTCCGTTAAGTTTTTTCAAAGTGGACATTCAATACTACGTGACACTAACATTTGATAAGGTAGATGCCACATGGCTTGCCACCTCAGCGCCCCTAACCCATTTTACCCCTCCCTTCTATATTTTTTCCACCACTAAAATTTTCTTTCCCTCCACCACTAGTGCCACCATTACCGATTGTATTTCAAATTTTAGTGACAAATAGATGGGAAGGGTAAAATGGTTTAGGAGCGCTGAGCATCCACCTCATCAAATATCAGTGCCACGTAGGATTGAATGTCCACCTTGGACAAACTTAACGGAAGAGGAGCATATTTGAACCAATAGTATTAAGGCAAAGGTATATTTGGACTCAAAGTATGACGATGATATATTTAAACCTTTTCTCGTAGGACAATGATATATTTGGCCCTTTGACTATTTTTAAACAGATCATACATTGATATACAATTGACTTTAACACAAAACATAGCACCACTAATATAATGGCGATCTCCAAAATAGACAGAAATGGACAACTCAATTACGAGAGAATGGTTTATCATTGAATTATGAGGAAAACCAGATAATAAGCCAACAGAAGATTTGAAGGACACAAAATCTGAAGTTACGAGTTAATAGCAGAGCAATGAACTTTCATGCAATATATCTTCCATGTGCTAAGACCTAATAATCAACGACAAATGAATAATGATATTTTCCTTTTATTCCCAGCAGCTACTTATAAAGTCTACCTAGCATAGTGGAAAATGAAGTGTCTCTTAAACTATATATCGGAATATGTCTCATCTAGCCAAGCTGGTCACATGCTCGTCATAGACTTAACTAATCATCTGTACTTTTCATAGAAGATTGATATATTTTCTTATATCTGTTGGGAACAAAATAATTTCTATTAAATGTTGCAAAACAATAACTAGTTAGCCCTTCATATTGAAATTTCCATAAGCATGAAACTGAACATCGCAAGCTATAAGAAAATAGTATTATTGAAAGCTTGGAGACGATGTTTGTCTCTCATGGACAAATATCTTCAATGATGTAATGTGGCAAGAACTCTCCCTGGTTTTAAAGGAAAACTTATCATCTTTAATGTCCGAAGATATCTTCTAGAGTTCCACATTAGTTGAGGGTAGAAAATGAAGCGTCTCATAGGGTGTGTTTAGTACGGGAAAAAAATATTTTCCGCCAAAAAATAAGTGAGCATTTAGATATAACCTAGACAAACACTATGACTCTCGACCCGAACGCCGAGCCCCGACCCCTTATCCTAGACTCGACCCTCGACCTCGGACCCCGACCCTAGACCCGGACAACCAACCTCGGACCTAATACATTGACACAAAGACCTTGGACCGAGACCATGATCCCGATACCCCGACTCTGATCCTTGACCTTGAACCCCAACCCCGAAACCCGACCTTGGACGCTGATCTCGAGGCCTGTGATGGTAGGCTAGGAACCCGTATTTTGACTATATTTTACACTCTAATTACTACACTTTGAATGTATTTGAGTCTAACTGTTAGTACTTTGTATTTATTATGTGTGTTATGCTGTGTAAGGTGTGATTTCGAGAGAAGAAGCAAGTTTGGACCTAAAATGGATGATTTGGAGCTTTGAAGTTTGAGTATAAGCCCAAAAAATTAAGTTGGGATCACGTTCGGGAGTCGAGGACCAAGTCTAGATGTTAAAAGGTGAGAAAAAAGATTACTTTGAGAAAAATGCACTATCGTCCAGCGCTGTGCGGCGCGCGGCGCGGGGTGCTAGTGCAAAATTACTGCAAAGTGAAAAAATAGGCCTATAAACTTTTCCACTAATAGGGCCCCGCGGTAGTGTAATTGTTTGTCTAACTTTTTTCACTTCGGCTCATAGAGAGTTGTTTCATCCGGGCCCGTTCCAACATGGTATAAATACACCATAAACACAATTTTAGAGGACTTTTGACCTACCAAAGATTGGGAGAGCATTGGAGACTCTAAGGCACAAGGATTTATCATTCTTTCCTCAACTCAACACCCGAGTTTGGATTGAATTCGTATTTTCTTATTCTTTAACTCTATTTGTGATGACTTTCTCCATGATTATGGAGTAGTTTACTTTAGGGTTTGACAGATATGGTGTTTTGATTGATATTTGTGGATTTTAACTCTAGTTATTCTGCATAAATTTATTTATGGGGCTTTGAATTGATTGTAGTTTTGTTCACCAAATTATTTAATCGAAAAAGAAATATTTTGGTGATTATCTTTGCATTATTTCATTTGCTTTAATTCAATGATTCTTTTAAGAAATCGAAAGAGCTTGTTGAATTGTTGATTAAATCATATTAGGAGAATATTCGAGAGATATTTTCCTAAAGACTAGTCCATTAATGTATTCTTGCATACTTCCACAGTACTTTATATTAATTCACCTCGTAGAGTTTAGATTTAATTGAGAGAGGAATCTTGGCTATACGATTGAACTAATCATCGAGTGATTCATGAGAATCATTAGAACATTAAAGTGAATTGAGCTAGACTTAGATCCCGATTAGCTATCTTGCACCTATCCTGTCACGACCCTTATTTCTTCCATTGATTATTTCGGTGTTGCTCAACTCTTGTCTTTCTGTGATCAATTATTAACTGCTTTAGGTTTAATAGTTAATTTTAGTTTATAATCATTCCAATCAAAGTGTTAATCATCCTGAATAGCAATCAACTAGAGATTATTCGAACACTATTTATATACAATCCTTGTGGAGACGATAATTAAACTATACTATCTTTGGCTAGCGAGCATTAATTTCGTGTTGTATTTTTTGCTCGTCAAATTTTAGTGCCGTTGCTGGGGATTGGCAATCAATAGTGTTCAAAATAGTTTCTGGTATTAATTCAGGAGCTATTTTTTTTTTACGTTTTCTTATTTGTGTGCAGGAAACAAGTTAACGTCTCTGGTGTATGACTCGATCTTTTTCAAAGGAAGTGATACCATACGAGCCGGAGTCGGAGAAGCACCTGCGACAGCTAAGAAAAGAGAGAGAACCCACTGAAAATTTCTTGGGGCAATCCTCGACCCAAGAACCAATGGCTAAAAATGGTGAGGATGTAGTGATTTAGCTGCACGGGAAGCAGCTGCACGAGCAGCTACTGACACAACCCTGAGAGATGATGAAATTGTTTATGGGAATAGAGGACGGAGATTCAACCTGAACCATCCTCATACGGAAGATGCATTCGAAAATATGGGTCCTAGGGCAGGCAAATCATTGGTGACTATGCCAGGCCAGTCTACAATCAAGAAGTATCTAATGTGTGATGTCCTCCGATCACAGCCAATAATTTTGCTATTAATCAAGGGCTACTTCAGACCATTTAGAACAATTGTGTCTTCTGAGGCAAACCCAACGAAGATCCAAATACCCACATGATGGATTTTGATTAGATTATGAATACCTTCCATCACAACGGGGTGTCGAAATATGCTATGTACTTGAGGACATTTTCTTTTTCACTGAAGGATACTGGTTGCGGAGTTTACCGACTGAGTCAATTCAAACTTGGGAAGACATGACGAAGAAGTTCATTGACAAATACTTTTCAGCTGCAAAAATAGGAAATATTCAAAGAGAGATCCCCAACTTCTAGTAGAAAGATACATAAATAGTGTTTGATGCATGGGAAAGATTTATTGATATTGTGAGAAGATGTCAGCATCATGGAGTCGACTTGTGGATGCAACTCCAAGATATTTGGGATGGGCTGACACCCTCTAGCAGGAGGACTCTAAACAACACAGTTAGAGGTCTTCTTATGAAGAAAACTCCTGAGGAGATTGTTGTAATTTTTAATGAATTATGTGAAGATGCAAATCAATGTTTTGCAGATGATAACAAGAGAAGGAAAAGGTTGGGGTACATCAAGTAGATTCTAATACTTCTATCCAAGCCCAACTAGGCTGCATGGCAAAAAAAGATCAGAAAGTTGACCTTATCTAGGGTCCACAACCAACTATCATCAGATTATGATTTTTGTAGAACGGGCCATCTAATGTATGAGTGTCAAGCCTCAGCTATAGATGAAGTAGTAAATGATATGGGAAGCTTTGACAGGGGCAACTACCAAAGTAGTAATAATTTCAACTCCATGGGGCAGAGGCACCCTGGATTTTTGTGGAGTTCACGTGGTGGTAGTTTGAATGCATGGCAACAGAAAAATCTCATACCCTAAGGACAAGAAGATCTTTGCTTTCAAAATAAGCAAAGGCAGCAATACTAGCCTCAACAGTCTAATCAGTCTAGCATGGAAGATCTAATGAAGGCCTTCATTATTAAAACAGATGAGAGACTTGAAACTCATGGCACAGCCCTCCGGGAATAGGGCACACCCAAAAGGAACATGGAAAGACATGCGGGGCAAGTTTCTAATCTCTTGTTTGTGAGGGTCCCATGAAATCTTCCTGCTGATACCGAAAGGAATCTAAAAGAAACAATAAATGTGGTATCGTTAAGGAGTGGCCAAGTATTGAAGGACCCCAATGCAAAACAAAAGGGTGAGTTAATTCAAAGACAAGTGGAGACTGTGGAGGAGCAGAACAATTACGAATATCATGAAGGTGAAGTGAGGGTAGATAATGAGGATGGTCTGAAAAAGAAGAGGAAGACTAGAGATCTGAAAAAGAAGAAGAACAACAAAAATTCAATGAATGAGGAGACTGAGGAAAGCAAATATATGGTCATGACCCAAAATCTACAAGTCGTGATGGCACCTAACCCAACCGGCTAGGTAAGCCAAAAGTCACATGATTATCAATAAAAATAAATTAACATAGTCTAATAACTCAATAGCGGAAGAGTACCATAAAATATATGAGAATAAAGTCAAAATGCTACACAACATATCCTCAAAATCTGGTGTCAACAAGTACACGAGCACTACTGGATAGCAAGGTACGGAATAAATCCTCTAATACAATTGTTTGAGCATGAGAAACAGTAAAGATAAAGATAACAGAAAGAGAACTTCAAGGACTACGGACGGTATGACAACTATCTCGTAGTCTCCCAAATAGTTGGCACAACTCAAGCCTGAAAATCACCTCGGTCGAATGTACCTGGATCTGCACACGAAGTGCAAAGTGTAGTATAAGTACAACCGACTCAATGTACTCAATAAGTAACAACACCAACCTTGTGTTGAGAGCAGTGGCGAGCTCAGAACGACACTCAATGCCAATACTAATAACCGATAACAATTTAGAAAAATAATAAATAAACCGTAGAAATGGTAGATAAATGATATCAAGTACAACTCATCCTTATTCAGAAATTTAGGCATGCTTTCAAGTATAACACATTAAAACCCAGCATAGATAAGGCATGTCAACTACCAGTTAGCATGAGGACAGTACGTCTCTATGCCTGCATGTCAAATATACACGTAATTCAACAGTATCACTGTGGATTCATCAATAGTATTTATACTTAGCAGTGTACGGGTGCCTGACATAACTACCCATCATCAAGCACATATATGAAACACTGTGCCTGTGCCCACTGCTGGCATGTCAGACTCCGGAGGGGCAGATCTTGCACAAATGCTAATTAAGATCATTTAGCCTAATAATGAGGCTTGGTGCACGCATCGTCTCAAAACAATAACACTCAGCCCAAAATAGGTCTAGCATACACGTCACTTCAAATAAGTACCAAACCGGCTCTAAGGCCCAAAACTCGATCATTTACCGTTCAAGTCTCAGATGAATATATCTCAATTATTCAATTAAACAGCTTACCCTTATACGATATCAACAACATGTGAGGAATCAAATAATAAGCACTGAGACAGAGATATCATACGCGGATATAGTATCATGACTACGAATATATGTGCAAATAAAGTATATAACTCAGAAATAGCAAGAATAGCCCTATCAAGTCTCAAACAGTTAGCACATAGTCTAGACATGATGCCTATTATGATTCGCAGTTCATATAATCAAACAAGTAGAGGAAACGTTTGGGTAACATGATGTGATAGTAAAACAAGCCCGATAATAGCCTAAAGGCATCCTCAAACCATTAGCAAACCGGTGCACGCACACACACCCGTCACCAAGTGCGTACATCACCCCAATATTTTTTATATAACGTAGTCCTTAGGGTTAAATATCCTCAAATCCAAGTTTAGAAGTGTTACGTACATCAAAGTGCACAACTCAATGCTCCAAAAAACCCTTTCCTTGCGAATCGGCCTCGGAACGACTCGAATCTAGTCACAAACAACATAATATAATCAATACAAGCTATAGGAATCGATTCCAGACAATAAAGCTAAGTTTTTTAACAAATTCAAAAAGTCAACCTCGGGCTCACGCCCCGGAACCCGACAAAGTTTACAAATTCCGAACACCCATTCAATAACGAGTCCAACCATACCAAAATCATCCAATTCCGACCACAAATCAAACCTCAAATCCCCAAAATCGTACTCTCTAACAAAGACCACAAATTCCGCAAATTTCACCTCAAACACACATAATCTAGGTGTAAAAACCAAAGGGTATTCAATTAATGGATAAAAGTGATCGAAAGTTGCTTACCTCTTGAATTGTAGTGAAATCCCTTTCACAAATCGGCCCTAGCCGATGGCCCTAGCCGAGCTCCACAAGTCCAAAAATGAAGAAAAGACTCAAACCTTCGATTATATTAGTCTGCCCAGCGATTCTCACTTCTGCGGGCTCACCAGCCGCACATGCGGCTCCGCTTTTGTGGAAAATACTTCGCTTCTGCGAAGTTTCATTAAACTCTCGACCAGCCGCTTCTGCAGCCAAATCCCGCTTCTACAGGTCCACTTATGCGGTCCAAGGTCCACTCCTATGGGACATGTGTTTCCTCCGCTTCTGCGACAACATCCTCCCAGGCCAAAATCCGCTTCTGCGACCAGCTGCCCACACCTGCGAGCTCGCAGGTGCAAAATTCTCCTCGCACCTGCGCAACTACCCAGTTCAACTCAGACCGCTTCTGCGACCCCATGGCCACTTTTGCAGCACCGCACCTGCGGCCAAAACCTTGCAGGTGCGGTTGCACTAGAACTGAAACATAGTAGATTTTCCATAAGTGAGAAATTCAATCCGATTTCAATCCGAATCATACCCGAGGCCCGCGGGACCCCATCCAAATATACCAACACATCCTAAAACATAATACAAACTTAGTCGAAGTCTCAAATCACATAAAACAACTTCAAAAACACGAATTGCACCCCAATTCAAGCCTATTGAAACTAATGGATTTCCAATTTCTAAACTCGATGCCGAAACCTTTCAAACCAAATCCGATTGGCCTCAAATTTTGCACACAAGTCATGAATGACAAAACTAACTTACTACAACTCCCCAAACCAAAATCTAAACCCGATATCCAACTCTTTGTCAAACTTCTCAACCTTCCAAACCTTCAACTTTCCAACTTTTTCTAATTTAAGCCAAAATGACCTATGGACCTTCAAATCAATATCTAAACATATTCCTAAGTCTAAAATCACCATACGAATCTATCGGAACCATCAAAACTCCATTCTAGAATCGTTTACCCATAAGTCAATATATGGTCAACTCTTTCAACTTAAGCTTCCAACCTTGGGACTAAGTGTCCCAATTTATTTCAAAACATCCCTGGAACCAAACTAACTACCCTAGAAAGTCACATAACCACTAATGAACATATAATAAGTAATAAATGAGGAAACGGGGCTACATTACCCAACATGACCGGCCGAGTCGTTATATCCTCCCCTTCTTAAACAAACGTTCGTCCTCGAACGGGTCTAGAATCTTACATGGAGTCTCAAATATGTATGGATAGCTTCTCCATATCTCCCGCTCGGTTTCCCAGGTAGCCTCCTCGACTGGCTGGCCTCTCCGCTGAACTTTCACTGAAGCTATAATCTTTGATCTCAACTTTCGAACCTGCCGATCCAAAATGGCCAACCGCCTCCACATTATATGTCAAATCTCCATCTAATTGAACCGTGCTGAAGTCCAAAACATGGGATGGATCGCCATAGTACTTCCGGATCATGGAAACATGAAACATTAGGTGAACACCCGATAGACTAGCAATGCAAGCTTGTAGGCCACATTTCCAATCCTCTCATTTACCTCAAAAGGGCCAATATACCGAGAGCTCAACTTGCTCTTATTGCCAAATCTCCTCACACCCTTCATGGTCGATACTCTGAGCAATGCCTTCTCTCCCACCATATATGCAACATCACGGACTTTCCGATCAGCGTAACTCTTCTGTCTAGACTGTGCTATACGAAGCCGATCTTGAATCAACTTGACTTTCTTCAAGGCATCTTGAACCAAATCAGTACCCAAGAACCTAGCCTCACCCGGCTCAAACAACCAAATGGAGACCGACACCACCTCCCATATAAGGCCTCATAAGGAGCTATCTGAATACTCGATTGGTTGCTGTTATTTTAGGCAAACTCTGCAAGCGGTAGAAACTAATCCCAAGAACCCCCAAAATCCATAACACAAGCGCGTAGCATATCCTTCAATATCTGAATGGTGCACTCGGACAGTCCGTCCGTTTGGGGGGTGAAATGCTATAAACTCAACCCATGTGCCCAACTCTCGCTGCACTACTTTCCAAAACTACAATGTGAATTGCGTGCCCTGATAAAGAATAATGGACACCGCCACACCGTGAAGGCGAACAATCTCAAAAATATAGATCTCGGCCAACCGCTCAGAAGAATAGGTGGTCACAACCGGAATGAAATGTGCGGACTTAGTCAACCGGTCCACAATCAACAAAATAACATCAAAGTTCTTCAAAGTCCGTGGGAGAACAAGAACAAAGTCCATGGTAATACGCTCCTATTTCCACTCAAAGATCTCAAGTCTCTAAAGCAAATCGCCCAGCCTCTGATGCTCATACTTCACCTGCTGACAGTTCAAGCACCGAGCCACATACTCCACTATATCTTTCTTCATTCTTCACCACCAATAGTGTTGCCTCAAGTCCTGATACATCTTTTTGGCACCTGGATGAATGGAATACCACAAATTGTGGTCCTTCTCAAGAATCAACTCACACAACCCATCCACATTGGGCACACAAATCTGACCCTGCATCCGCAACACCCCATCATCTCCAACAGAAACCTCCTTAGCATCATCGTGCTGTACCATGTCCTTAAGGAAAAGAAAATGGGGGTCATCATACTGATGCTCTCTGATGCGCTCATATAAAGAAGACTGAGACACCACGCAAGCTAAAACCCGACTAGGCTCCGAAACATCTAACCTCAAGAACTGATTGGCCAAGGCCTAAACATCCGATGCTAGTGGTCTCTCACCAACCGGAATATATGAAAGGCTACCCATACTCATCGCCTTTCTACTTAAGGCATCGGCCTTCTCGGGATAATACAAAATGGTGGTATCATAGTCTTTTAACAACTCTAACCATCTTCGTTGCCTCAAATTTAGATCTTTTTGTTTAAACAAGTTTTGTAGACTTCGATGATCTATAAATACTTCACAAGACACGCCGTAGAGATAATGCCTCTGGATCTTCAATGCATGAACAATAACTGCCAACTCTAAATCATGAATGGGGTAGTTCTTCTCATGGGGCTTGAACTGGTGTGAAGTATAAGCAACCACTTTACCCTCTTGTATTAAGACCCACCCAATACCAATCCGAGAAGCATCACAATACACTGTATATAAATCCGATGCTGAAGCTAAAACTAGAACTGGAGCTGTGGTTAAGGTAGTCTTGAGCTTCTGAAAGCTCTCCTCACACTCATCAGACCACCTGAATAGGACACCCTTCTGGGTCAATCTAGTCAAAGGTGCAATAATGGATGAGAAACCCTCAATGAATCGGCGATAATATCCGGCCAAACCAAGAAAACTTCGAATCTCAGTAGTTGAGGATAGTTTAGGACAACTCTAAACTACCTCAATCTTCTTTGAATCTACCTTGATCCCCTCACTGGACACCACATGCCTCAAGAACGCGACAAAATTAAGCCAGAACTCACACTTGGAGAATTTAGCATAAAGCTTCTTCTCCCTCAATGTCTGGAGTACAATCCTCAGATGCTGATCATGATCCTCCTGGCTGCATGAGTACACCAGTGTATCATCAATGAATATTATAACAAAAGAATCAGGATATGGCTGGAATACACTATTCATCAGATGCATAAATGCTGGTGGGGCATTGTTCAGCCCAAAATACATCACAAGAAACTCGTAGTGACCATAGAGGGTCCTGAACGCCATCTTTAGAATATTAGAATCTTGAATCTTCAACTGGTGGTATCCATACCTCAAATAAATCTTAGAGAACACTCTAGCACCCTGAAGCTGGTCAATTATGTCATCAATGCACGGCAATGGGTACTTGTTCTTAATTACAACTTTGTTCAACTGCTTATAATCAATGTACACTCGCACAATACCATCCGCATTCTTCACAAATAAAACTAGTGCACCCCAAAAAGACACACTAGGCCTGGTGAATCCCTTATCAATAAGCTCTTGAAGCTGTTCTTTCAATTCCTTTAACTCTGCTAATACCAAAATAAATGTCCCTGTTGGGTGGCATGCCCGACAGGTCTGCAGAAAACACATCCGAAAAGTCTCTCATTATTGGTACAAACATAATGGTAGGAGTATCAATACTAACATCCCTCACAAAGGCCAAATATGCCATACATCCCTTCCCAACCATCCGTTGGGCATCACTCTACTAGAAATATAGTTCGGAAAACCTCTCCACTCAATCCTAGGCAATCCTAGTATCGCCACTGTCATGATCTTAGCGTGATAATCCAAAATAGCATGACATGGTGACAACCAATCCATGCCTAGAATTACGTCAAAACTCAACCATACAAAGTAGTAAAAGATAAACTCTCATCTCCAATCCCCCAATAGTCACAAGACATGACCGATATATACACGGTCTACAATAATAGAATCACCCACCGGCGTAGATACATGAACATACATAATTAAGGAATCACGAGGCATATCTATTTAACGATCAAAGTGTGATGATACATATGAATAAGTGGAGTCAGGATCAAATAATATGGAAGCATCCCTGTGGCACACTGAACAATACCTGTGATCACTGCGTCTGAAGCAACTTCCTCTGGCCTAGAGGGAATAGCATAACTTCGAGCCTAACCACCACCTGTCTGACCTCCCTATCTAGGGTGACCTCGACCCATACAACCTCCACCCCGAACTGGCTGAGCAGGTGCTGTAGCAACTGGTACAGGGGTCATAGACTGGCCTCCCTATTGGATTGGACCTTTGTAGTGACGGGGACAATACTTCCTCACATGCCCCAACTATTTACAATCATAACAACCTCGAGCCAAAAATGGCGGTGGAGCTTGCATCGGACCTCGAGAACTAGAATAACCACTAGAAGAACCCGGTACTGACAAACCCTGAATTGATGAAGCACGGGATGAACTCTGAGCTGGGAGGGAACTGAAAAATGTCTAACCTGGATGAGCACTGTATGAACCATGACTAGCTGATGCACCACGATGAACCGGACCTGCCATCTGAGCAGGCCTGTAAGGATGACCTCTGCTCTGATGTGACTGACCTCCAGATGAGGTACCACTGAAACCACCAAACCTATGGGGACTCTTTCCCTCGCACTCAAGCCTGCGAACAAACTCCAAGCGCCTAGAGATATTGACCATCTGGTCAAACCTAACATCCGCCGCAGCTTCTCGGGCCAAACTGTAATGTAGGACATAGTTGAGGCCATCAATGAACCTCATGATCCACTCTCTCTCTGTGGGAACCAACCATATAGCATGACGGGCTAGATCTACTAATATCATCTCATACTGGGTCATAGTCATATCTCCCTGGCGTAACTGCTCAAAATCTCTACGCAACTCCTCAATGCGAGTAAGTGGGACAAACTTCTCTAAAAAGAGAATGGAGAACTCATGCCATGACAGTGGCGCTGCACCGACTGACCTGATCAACTCATAGGCATGCCACCATAGGTAGGCTGCCCCTATCAGTTGAAAATGGGTAGATGCAACCCCACTGATCTCCAAAATACCTGTTGTGCGAAGAATTCGCTGACACCGATTTAAGAAATTTTGGGCATTCTCTGACTCCTCCCCGCTGAACTCCGGAGGCTTAAGCCTCCCAAACCCCTATAGTCACTTCTACTCATCATTACTCATAGGTGGGCCAACCCTGGCCCGAGCAGCAGAAACTGGCTGGGCTGGTAGTACCCCCGGTGTCTGGAGTCCCTGAGCTGACTGCTCTGGAGTATGGGCGGCAAGAGTCTGAGCACCTCACCCGGACTGAGAAGTGGCTGGTGCAGAATACAGTCAAAATCTATGCCAAAGCCTCCTGAAGGCCTGGAATCACAATGTGTACAACTGGTGCTTGAGCTGGTCCTACCGGCTCGATAACATCTGGTATATGTTCCTCAGCTGGAGCAACTGGTGGCTCCACAAGTGCTTCTCTAGCTATTGTACGGGCTGCACCTCAACCTCTATGGTGTCCCCAGCCTCACGGCCCTATCTGGTGGTACTAGTGGTCATCCGCCCGATCCGGTCGCACGTGTCTTCACCATATGTGAGAGAATAGAAGAGTCAAGTTTCAAACTTTGGAAATAACAAATTCGCACGATAAGAATGCAAGAAAATGAAGTTTCCTAACGATTCGGTAACTTTTCGAAGATAAATACATACATCTCCGTACTGATCCACAAGACTCTACTAAACTTGCTCGTGACTCGTGAGACCTAAGCAACCTAGTGCTCTGATACCAACTTGTCACGATCCAAAATCCACAAGTCGTGATGACACCTAACCCAACCAGCTAGGTAAGCCAACAGTCACATGATTATCAATGAAAATGAATTAACATGATCTAATAGCTCAATATCGGAAGAATACCATGAAATATTTGAGAATAAAGTCAAAATGCTACTACATCATATCCCCAGAATTTGGTGTCAACAAGTACACGAGCACTACTAGATAGAAAGGTATGAAATACATCCTCTAATATAATTGTCTGAATATGAGAAACAGTAAAGATAAAAATAATAGGAAGAGAACTTCAAGGATTGCGGACGGTATGGCTGCTACCTCGTAGTCTCCCAATTAGCTGGAACAACTCAAGCCTGAAAAGTACCTTGGCTGGATATACCTGGATCTGCACATGTTATGCAGAATGTAGTATGAGTACAACGGACCTAATTTACTCAATAAGTAATAACACTAACCTTTAGTTGAGAGTAGTGACGAGCTTAGAATCACAGTCAAATACTAGTACCAACAATGGATAATAGTTTAGAAAAATAATAAATAAACCGTAGAAATGGTAGATAAATGATATCAAGTACATCTCATCCTTATTTCAAAAATTTAGGCATGATTTCAAGTATAACAGTTTAAAACCCAACACAGGTAAGGTAGGTCAACTACCAGTTAGCATGAGGAAAGTACATCTCTATGCCTGCATGTTAAGTATACACGTAATTCAACAGTATCATAGTGGATCCATCAATAGTATTTTTACTTAGCACTATATAGGTGCCTGACATAACTGCCATCATCAAGCACATATATGAAACAGTGTGTCTGCGCCCATTGCTGGCATGTCAGACTCCGGAGAGGCGGATCCTACCCAAGCGCTAATTAAGATAACTTAGCCCAATAATGAGGCATGGTGCACGCGTCGCTTTAAAACAATAACACTCAGCCCAAAATAGGCCCGGCGTATACGTCACCTCAAATCAGTACCAAATAGGCTCTAAGGCCCAAAACTTGGTCATTTACCATTCAAGTCTCAGACTAATACATCTCAATTATTCAATTAAATAGCTTACCCTTAAGCGATATCAACAACATGTGAGGAATCAAATAAGAAGTACCGAGACAGAGATATCATACGCATATATAGTATCATGACGAAGAATATGTGTGCAAATAAGGTATATAACTCAGAAACAGCAAGAATAGCCCTATCAAATTTCAATAATTAGCACATAGCATAGACATGATGTCTAACATGATTCATAATTCAAATAATCAAACAAGTAGAGGGAACGTTGGAGTAACATGATGTGATAGTAAAACAAGCCCGGTAATATCCTAAAGGCCTCCCCAAACCATTAGCAAACCGGTGCACACACACACGCCCATCACCAAGCATGTACATCACCCCAATATCTTTCATTTAACGTAGTCCTTAGGGTTAAATATCCTTAATCCAAGTTTAGAAATATTACTTACCTTAAACTGCGCAAGTTAGTGCTCCAACAAACTCTTGCCTCGCGAATCGACCTTTGAACGACTCAAATCTAGTCACAAACAACTTAGTATAATCAATACGAGCTATAGGAATCGATTTCTTACGATAAAGCTAAGTTCTTTAACTAAATTTAGAATGTCAACCCAAAAAGTCAACCCTGGGCCCACGCCTGGGAACTCGACAAAATTCACAAATTTTGAATACCCATTCAATAACAAGTCCAAACATACAAAAAATATCATATTCCGACCATAAATTCCCAAATCTTACTCTCCAACACATAAACCACAAATTCCCCAAATGTAATCGATCGCTTACCTTGCTTTGGCATGACAGAAGCATTTCACTGTGGTTCTCATTGATTGAGTCGATCCCGAGTGGTCGTCTTTCATATCGAGCCATTGAAGCAGCGTGTCGTTCACCTCAAATACACATAATCTAGGTGTAAAAACCAATGGGTATTAAATATTAATGGATAAAAGTGATCAAAAGTTGCTTACCTATTAAATTGTAGTGAAATCCCTCTCAAATATCACCCCTAGCTGAGCTCCACAAGTCCAAAAATGAATAAAAGACTCTAACAATCGATTATATTACTCTGCCTAGTGATTTTCGCTTCTGCGGGCTCACCAGCCGCACCTGCATCTCCGATTTTGCCGAAAACACTTCGCTTCTGCGAAGTTTCATTAAACTCTCGACCAACCGCTTCTTCGGCCAAATCCTTCTTCTGCGGGTCTGCTTCTGCGATTTAAGGTCCGCTTCTACGACAACATCCTCCCAGGCCAAAATTTGCTTTTGCGACCAGCTACCCGCACCTGCGAGCTCGCAGGTGCGAAATTCTCCTTGCGCATGCGCAACTGCCCCGTTCAACTCACGACCACTTCGGCGACCCTATGGTCACTTATGCGACACCACACCTGCAGCCAAAACCTCGAAGGTGCGGTCGCACCAGATCAGAAACATAATAGATTTTCCATAAGTCCAAAATTCAATTTGATTTCAATTTGAATCACACCCGAGGGCCCCGGGACCCCATCCAAACATACCAACACATCCTAATACACAATATGAACTTCCTCAAAGCCTCAAATCACATCAAACAATATCAAAAATACGAATCGCACCGCAGTTAAATCCTATTGAAACTAATGGATTTCCAACTTCTAAACTCGACGCCGAAACCTATCAAACCAACACCGGTTGACATAAAATTTTGCACACAAGTTATGAATGATACAACGAACCTACTCCAACTCCCGAAACCAAAATCCGAGCCTTGTATCAACAAAGTCAACTATTGGTCAAACTTTTTAACCTTCCAAACCTTCATCTTTCCAACTTTCGCCAATTCAAGCCAAAATGACCTATGAACTTCCAAATCAATATCCGAACTTACTCCTAAGTCTAAAATTACCATACAAAGCTATCAGAACCATCAAAACTTTATTTCAGAGTCGTTTACCCATAAGTCAACATCCCATCAACTTTTTTAACTTAAGCTTCCAACCTTGGGACGAAGTGTCCCAATTCATTCCAAAATATCTCTGGAACCAAACCAACCACCCTGAAAAGTCACATAACTACAAATGAATGTATAATAACCAATAAAGGGGGAAAATAGGCTACAATACCCAAAATGACCGGCCGAGTCATTACATATATGCATGCTCTACCTTTTCTGCAGAAGCAAAGAAGAGAGAAAATGGACAAACAATTTGGGCATTTTCTAGAAGTGATCAAGCAGGTGTATGTTAATCTACTCTCACAGATGCCAACATATGCTAAGTTCCTGAAGGAGAGATTGTCCAACAAGCAAAAGGTGGAAGAGACATCGGTTGTCAAGCTCATAGAGCATTGTAGTGCTATTCTGCAAAATAAGCTTCGTAAAAAGTATAGAGATCTAGGGAGTTTCACTATACCTTTCTCTATAGGAAGTACTAACTTTGAAAAATCTTTGTGTGATTCAGGTGCTTCTATTAATCTTATGCTAGTTCGGGTGGACAAATTTGCGTTCCCTGTGGACTTCATCGTGGTGAACATGGAAGAGAATAAGGAGGTCCCTCTAATTCTAGGGAGACCCATCTTTGCTACTGACAGAGCTATACTGGATATTCAGGAAAGGCAGCTCATGCTAAGAGTAGGGGAAGAGAGAGTGTTGTTCAAAATGAAGGAGGCAATAGGGGCACCTAAAGAGGAGTTTGCTGCTCTGATTTTAAGGTAGATGTCCTAAAGGAGATAGTTGAAGAGGACAAGCATGATACGTGTGGGGTGAGCCCCAATAAGTTAGAGAAGAAAATTTCAGCATGGATGTGTGCACTGGGTTGGGGAGTTTTGTTTACCTCTTTCTTTTTATTTGTGTTATAGAGACATGCCACAATTTAAAGTTTGGGGTGGGGATGTAAATATGTATTTTTTTTCTTTTCCTTATCTTTGCATGTGTTTTCATCATTATTTTGCATGAAAATCGATTTTTTTGACTTTTTCCAATAATGGATCTTCTCAACCGTGTTCTTGAGGGATTAAGGTCGAAACATAAATATGGAAAAAAAAATAAACATAAAAAACAATTTTCATTTTCGTTTTATTTTCTTAGGTAATATAATAATTTTTTCTTGGTTTTTCTTTGTGCCGCTGTTCTTTTTTAAGGGTTTTTCTTGAACCGGGTATAGTTAGTTTTTCTTTTAATAGAAATAAAGAAGTCTCGTGCTATGCTACTAAATAGAGATAACTTTTCTTGACTTTGTTGTGCCTTGAGAATGGTGAGTGTCTTGTGACCCCTAGGCTCAGTTCTTGACTCATGTATAAGTACCTTAAATTGTTTGATTTTGACGTTGCTCAACTGCTTTGACTAGAGAGTCAGGATAGATACAGTTCTGAGTGAGTTATATTCCAATGTATGAGCGAGGTTGTTTGTTGCTATTCTGTGCATGTCAGTTGATGTCTAGAACTTGCCATGTGTATTTGCAAAGCGAAATAACAGTCTTGTTTAGTCTAGGATGTGATAGAGGCATTTCTATGTTAAGCCAAATGTATGCCTTTGACCCACCTAATTAATGTATATCTTAGTAGCCCCTTTGAGCCTGTAATCATATTTCGTATGCAACCACACTATAAGTCTGACCCCTTTGTTTGAATTGACTATCTATTTGAACCTTTTATCTCTCTCGAGCACTTGAAATTCTTATGAGCTTGTTAAAATCTAAGTAGAGGTATGGTTGAGTTTTTGAGTAGAACTGAGAAAAATGGAGAAAGGTGAAATATTTAAAAACTTTTGAGAGCCACGTGTAAGGAATTGAAAAAAAAAAGTGAATTTGCTTGAAGAAAAAAAATCAAAACTTAGAAAGAAAAAAAAGAGTTTGTGTATTTATTAGAAAAAAAAATTGATTCCTGCTAGCGGTAGTTCTCATCTTGTTTGTGCTTAAATAAATTGAGAGCTTGATGCTATTATGTTGTGAAAGTTGGGGTTTTGTTCAACATAAGTGTGGGATTTGAATTGGTGAAATTGTATATATTTACGTGCTTAGGGAGGTGTAGTCACTATTATCTATATGTATCCTACATAGCCTACATTACAACAAAATAAAGTCCTACTTGATTCTTGACTGAATGAGGTCAAATTAGTAGAGTATTACACTACGGGTAACCTATCGTACGTCTATTGTGGCACATGAATCTTAATTCTGAGAGTGAGTGAATTCTTTCTATCTTGAGTTCGTATTTGTTCTTGAACTTTATTGTATGTGAAACTACTCCCAATTGTTTGTGTGAGGGCATATGCGTTGTGAAGGAAAGATAATGTATTTGGCCTCTGTGTTAGAGTAAGTGAGAAGGTTTTTGAAAAATAAGTGATGCTTGTGAGTTGAGTCTTGATGCTAGGTTGTTATGGTATGGTTCTTAGTCTGCTTTAAATATTCTTGGTAGGATGAGTTAGGAGAGTTGCTTAAAAAGGTCGTCTCTATTTGAAGTGTAGTTTGATTGCTCGTGGACGAGAAATGATTTAAGTGTGGGGCGTTGATGGTAGGCTAGGAACCAGTATTTTAGCTATATTTTACACTATAATTACTACACTTTGAATGTATTGGAGCCTAATTGTTATTGCTTTATGCTTATTATGTGTGTTATATTATGTATGATGTGATTTCGAGTGAATAAGCAAGTTAGGATCTAAAATGGATGATTTGCAGCTTTAAAGTCTGAATAGAAGCCCAAGAAATTAAGCTGGAATCACGTTCGGGGGTCGAGGAATAAGTTTGGATGTTAAAAAGTGAGAAAAAAAATTACTGTGAGAAAAATGCAATATCGCCTCGCGCTGTGCACCGCGGGGCGCGGGGTGCTAGTGCAAATTTCTTGGATAGTGGAAAAATAGGTTTCTGAACTTTTCCACTAATGCGGCGCATGGTGCGCCCTCTGGGGCGTCGCGGTAGTGTAATTTTTCATCCAATTGTTTTTCACTTCGGCTCAGAAAGGGCAGTTTCGTCCGTGCCCATCCTACATGGTATAAATACACCAAAACGCGATTTTTAGAGAACGTTTGACCTACGTAAGATTGTGAGAGCATTGGAGACTCTAAGACACACTGATTCATCATTCTTTTCTCAACTCAACACTCGAGGTTGGATTAAATTCATGTTTTTTATTCTTTAACTCTATGTTTTGATGACTTTCTCCATGATTATGGAGTAGTTTAATTTAGGATTTGACGGATATGGTGTTTTGATTGATATTTCTGGATTTGAACTCTAGTTATTTTTTATATGAATTTATTTATGGAGCTTTGAATTTATTGCAATTTTGTTCACCGAATTGTTTCATTGAAAGAGGAATATTTGGGTGATTTTCTTTGTATTATTTCGTTTGGTTTAATTCAATGATTATTTAAGTAATCGAAAGAGCTTGTCGAATTGTTGATTAAATCAAGTTAGTAGAATATTCGAGATATGTTTTTATAAAGACTAGTCCATTAATATATTATTGCATACCTTCACAGTTACCTCATAGAATTCAGATTTAATCGAGAGAGGAATCTTGGCTATATGATTGAACTAATCATCGAGTGAATTCATGAGAATCATTAGAACATTAGAGTGAATTGAACTAGAGTTAGATCTCGAATAGCTATGTTGCACCTATCCTGTCACGACCCTTATTTCTCCCATTGATTATTTTGATGTTGCTCAACTCTTATCTTTTTGTGATTAATTATTAACTGCTTTAGTTTTAATAGTTAATTTTAGTTCACAATCATTCCAATTAAAGTGTTAATCATCCTGAATTATAATTTACTAGAGATTATTCGAATACCATTTAAATCCAACCCATGTGGAGATGATAATTAAACTATACTATCTTTGGCTAGCGAGCACTAATTTCGTATTGTGTTTTGCGCTTGTCGGCGTGCACCCCAAACTCGAAACCCAAACCTCGGACCCTAGACCCTAATCTTAACTAAGAACCGCAAACCTTGACCTTATATCTCGGGCTCCTAACCTTGAAGCCTGACCTTAGACCCTGACCCCGTGATCCTGGACTCCGATCCCCGACCTCCAACCATGATTCTCACATCCCAACAACCCAACCTCGAACCCTCGACCCTCGACCATGAATGTTGAACCCCGATCCCGGCCTCCAACCCTAGACATCGAATGTCGACCCTCTGGCTTGAGACCTTAACCCTTGATCCCAAAACTGACCCTAGACCAAGATCCCCAATCTTGAACCCCGAAGTTGGACCTCAAATCTTAACCCTAAACCTTGACTGCAATCTTCGAACCCTGAGCCCCCTTTGAGGCTGACCTTGAACCTCGATCTCGCTGTCCCTGACTCGAACCTCGACCTTAAGCCTTGACCAGTGGCGAAGCGAGGAGTTTTGCGAAGGGTGTTCAAAGTTTAATATATATGTATAAAGATAATTTTTACATATATATATATATACAGTATAATTTTCTAGACAACATAGCATAATTTTTCGATGAAGGGTGTAAAATTTAACATCCTTCATACTTTATGGCTACGCCACTGGCCTTGACTCTCGACCCCGAACCTACCCCCAACTCCGAATCCCAGACCACGAATCCCGATCCCTGGCCTTGCACCATAACCCTCAATCCTGGACCCCAAACATGGACTTGAAACCCTGATCTTAAACCCAGACCTTAAACCCTGACCTTGGATCCCAACCCTTTGATCCCCAACCCACGACATAGACCCCGACCTCTGGACTCTGAGCCCTCGACCCCTAACACCGGACCAGGGACCCGACACCCAGTCCTGGACCTTAAACCTTGAAACCCCTCATAACTAACTATGGACCTTTTGATCCCAGACCTTAACCTTGATCTTGTACCTCGACCCCCGACCTTTAGGTCTGGGTTTCAGGCCCCGTAGTTCGGGAGTAGGCGAGGAGTGTGGCGAGAGTTGGTGGACCAGGGGTGGAGGAATTGGCTGGGTAGGTAGGTGCATCGACTTGTGGGGTTTGAGGGTAGGCGAGGAGTGGGTGAGGTGAGGTCGGGGTGCAGGGTGATAGCTCGTGGACCGGGGTGACAAGGGTGTGGATTCGAGGGTGGGAGTATATATGGAAGGTTGAAAGAGTTTTAAAAAATATTATTTTTTCTCCTCTTGATAGGGAAGTCATTTTCCTCAAATTAGAGAAAAATTAACTAGGAGGGAAGTCATTTTCATCAAATTAGAGAAAAATTAACTCATTAGGAAAATATTTTTCAAAATATTTAAACCAACCAAAAATTAAAAAATTGAAAGACATTATCTGAAAAATATTTTCAATTCATACCAAACACACCCTTAAACTATATTATTGGAATGTCTCATCTAGCTAAGCTGGTCACATGCTCGTCATAGACTTGAGTGATCGTCTGAATGAAAGTAAAACCGTCTGAAATGAAATAAACAGCGAGGATAAGGTAGAAGAGGACTTCAGAGTTGCGAACGCCGAGCAATTGTACCTCAAGTCTCCGTCAGGTAATCAATCCGAGCAATCTACTGACCTCCGCTAGGACCGACTCCAAAATCTGCACAAGAAGTGCAGAGTATAGTATGAGTACAACCGACCCCATGTACTCTGTAAGTGACGAGCCTAACCTCGACGAAGTAGTAACGAGGCTAAGGCGGGTCACTTACAATAACCTGTACGTAGTATAATAATAATAACGGGAAAGAAACGCAGGAAAAGTAAGGCAGTTAACTTATGAAAACAAACACAATCCTCGAAATCAGTAAAACCAAAAATATTAGTCCTTAGAATCTTGTATGAAAACACTGAAAACTAACACAATGTACAATGAATGCCAAACACACAATCCGTTGCAGCGCGCAACCCGATCACACCGTACAAACACAATTCTCCCTTATTTTACCATATCAATATCAAGAATAACATGTAAAAATCCGTTGCGACGCGCAACCCGATCCCATCATATAATAAGAATCAATATCACAATCCTCCCTTATTTCACCATATCAAAATCACATATAAAATTCATTGCGGCATTCAACCCGATCCTACCATATCAATATCAATCCTCCCTTATTCCACCTGTTGCGGCGTGCAACCCGCTCTATTAATAAAATCAATAAATTTAAGCATTTCAAATACTCAATTCATGAGAATCTCTACAATTAAAGAGTATGAAAACAAGTCATAAAGGGACCTCGTACCAAATCAAGGAATGTTACGATTAAAACAAGCAACAAGACAAATCTAATATATGAAAATTAAGGTGCACAAATAAGATAATTAAGGCAAGTAGCAATTAATCATGGGAGCATGGGAGGAACATACATTTTAATATGAGAGAAATAAGTGCCAAGTAGCAAGTTAAGGCAGAGGAAACAATTAAAGCATATAACAGTTAAGACATGGAATAAAATAATTAATGAAATGCGAAAAATCATGGAAACAAGTATTTTGACGTCGTATAGACACTCGTCACCTCGCATATACAGCGCTACACATGTAATTCACATAGCGCGCACAAAGATCAAGGGTTCCTAATTCCCTCAAATCAAGGTTACACCCTATACTTACCTCGCTCTGCAAGCAAATCAAAGCTCAACCAGGATTTTTTCTCTAAAATCTACCTCCAAACCAATCGAATATAACAAAAATCGACTCAATAACATAAAATAATGCTAGAAAAATCAATTACAATACATAAAGTTAAGATATTTATACTTTTCCCAAAAAGTTAACAAAAGTCAACCCCGGGCTCTCTTGGTCAAAATCCGAGATTCAGACCAAAACCCACTTACCCATTCACCCCCGAGCAGGATTATGTAATTAGTTTCGAAATCCGACCTCAATTTGAGGTCTAAATCTCAATTTTATAAAAAACCCCAATTTTTCCCAAATATCTAATTTTCTATCATGAAAGAACATAGATTAATGTTATAAATTAAAGGGTGTTGATGTAAATAGAAGAAAACAAGTTAAATTATGCTAACCTATGGAAGGGTGATGAAATTTCTCTTCAAAATCGCCTCTAGGCCGAGCTCTAATGAAAAGATGGTGAAAAATGGGTGAAATCCCGTCTTTGGGATATTTAATAGACTGGGCGTCAAATATCCCAAAGACTTCTTCGCGTTCGCGAAGGGCCTGCCGCGTTTGAGAAGCACAGCAGCCAGAATGGCCTATGCGTTCGCGAGGTTCCTCACGTGTTCGCGAAGGCTTTTCCCCCCAAGCCTTCGTGTTCGCGAGCCAGGGCTCGCGTTCGCGTAGTGCTGGTCGCGTTTGCGAAAGGTGATCCCACCATAGCTTCACATTTGCACACACAGCCTCGCATTCGCATAGAGGAAAACCTCCTCATCCTAGATTACACTTCGCGATCACGGTAGTATCTTCATGATCGCGAAGAAGAACACACTACATTACAACAGACTCTAAAAATCAGCATTTTTTCTAAGTTCAAATGGTTTGTAGCCTATCCGAAACTCACCCGAGCCCCTCGGGCTCCAAATCAAATATGCACACAAGTGTAATAACATCATAAGAACTCACTGGAGTGATCAAAACATCAAAATACACCTAGAACCACGAATCGGACACCAAAACAATTGAAATTATCAAAGAAACTTAAAAACATGAAATTGTTACAACCGGACGTTCGAATCATGTCAAATGAACTCCGTTTTGCACACAATTTTGCAGACAAGTTGTAAATATTGAAATGAACCTATACCAAGTTTCGGAAGTGAATTCCAAACCCAGTAGCAACAAAGTCAACCTACAGTCAAACTTAGGAATTCTTTAAATCTTTAAATTGCTAGTTTTCAACAAATTACGTTAGATCTAGCTAGGGACTTTCGAATTCGATTTCGGGCATATGACCAAGTCCCAAATCATGATACGGACCCACCGGGACTGTCAAAATACTAATCCGGGTCCGTTTACACCAAACATTGACCATAGTCAACTCAAATAAGTTTTAAGGTATGATTTCACATTTTCATTAATTTTCTCATAAAAAAATTCCGGTAAAAAGACACAGACTGCGTACGCAAATCGAGAAAGGCTAAACGAAGCTAATCAATGTCTCGAAACACAGAAATGAAGGATAAAACTACAAATGACCTATCGGTTCATCACATTCTCCACCTTTAAAATAAACGTTCGTCCTCAAACGGACATAGAAAGGTACATGGACTGGTGAAGAGGTGTGGATATCTACTCCGCATGTCCGACTTGGACTCCCACGTGGCTACTTCGATCGGCTGACCTCTGCACTACACTAGAACTGAAGGATAACTCTTAGACCTCAACTGTCGGACCTGTCGGCTAGAATAGCCACCGACTCCTCCTTATAAGTCAAATCCTTGTCCAATTAGACTGAGCTGAAATCTAACACATAGGATGGATCACCATGATACTTTCGGAGCATGGACACATAGAACACTAGATGGACTGCTGATAAACTAGGTGGCAATGCCAGTCTGTAGGCCACCTCACCCACTTTCTCAAGAATCTCAAAGGGTCTGATATACCTAGAGCTCAACTTGCCCTTCTTTATGAATCTCATCACATCCTTCATGGGTGAAACCCGGAGTAATACACTCTCTCCAATCATGAATGCAACATAACGAACTCTGCGGTCGGCATAACTCTTTTACCTACACCGCCTCCCATATAATGGCTCATAGGGAGCCATCTGAATGCTTGATTGGTAGATGTTGTTGTAGGCAAACTCCGCAAGCGGCAAGAACTGATCCCAAGAACCTCCGACATCCATAACGCAAGCACAAAGCATGTCCTCCAATATCTGAATAGTGCGCTCGGACTGTCCGTTTTTCTGGGGTGAAATACTGTACTCAACTCAACCCGTGTGCCCAACTCATGCTGTACGGCCTCCAGAAGTGCAAGGTGAACTACGTACCTCGATCAGAAATGATAGACACTGGCACACTGTGAAGACGGACGATCTCGCAGATGTAGATCTCATCTAACCGCTCTGAAGAATAGGTAACTATCACTAGAATGAAGTGTGCCGACTTGGTCAACCTATCCACATGACCAATATCGCATCAAACTTCTTCTGAGTCCATGGGAGTCTAACAACAAAATCCATAGTGATACGCTCCCACTTCCACTCAGGAATCTCTAGCCTCTGAAGCAAACCACCAGGCCTCTGATGCTCGTACTTTACTTGGTGACAATTTAGACACCGAGTTACATATGCAACTATATCCTTCTTCATCCTCCTCTACCAATTATACTTTCGCAAGTCCTGATACATCTTGGCGGCACCCAGATGAATAGAATACCGGAAACTGTGGGCCTTCTCAAGAATCAACTCATGAAGCCTATCCACATTGGGCACACAAATACGACCCTGCATTTGTAAAATCCTATCATCTCCAACAGTAACTTGCTTGGCACCCCCGTTCCGCACCACGTCCTTAAGGACAAGCAAATTGGGATAATCATACTGACGCTCTCTGATGCGCTCATATAAGGAAGACCGAGAGACTGTGCAAGATAGAACTCGACTTGGCTCTGAAACATCTAACCTCACGAACTGATTGACCAGAGCCTAAATATCTGATGTAAGCGACCTCTCACCAACTGGAATATACACAAGTTTAACCATGCTCATAACCTTTCTACTCAATGCATCGGCTACCACATTGGCCTTCCCGAGATGATACAAAATGGTGATATCATAGTCTTTCAACAACTCCAACCAACCCATCTGCCTCAAGTTAAGATCATTCTGCTTAAACAAATACTGTAGACTCTGATGGTCCGTGAATATACTATAGACTCCAATGGTCCGTGAACACGTCACATGACACATCGCAAAGATAGTGCCTCCAAATCTTCAGTGCATGAACAATGGCTGCCAACTCTAAGTCATGAACAAGGTAATTTTTCTCATGATCCTTCAACTGCCGCAACGTGTATGCAATCACACTTCCATCCTGAATCAATACTGCACCGAGCCCAATACGAGATGCATCATAATACACCGTGTAGGATCTTGAACCTGTGGGCAACACCAACACTGGTGCCGTAGTCTAAGCAGTCTTGAGCTTCTGAAAGCTCAACTCACACTCATCAGGCCATCTGAATGGGGCACCCTTCTGGGTAAATCTAATCAATGGGGATGCTATGGATGAACACCCCTCCACGAACCGGCGATAATAACCCGCCAGACCCAGAAAACACTGGATCTCTATAGCTGAAGTAGATCTAGGTTAGTTCTGAACTGCCTCAATCTTCTTAGGATCCACCTTTATGCCTTCTACCGATAAGACATGCCCCAAAAAGGAGACTGAGTCTAACTAAAACTCACACTTTGAAAACATGGCATATAATTGGCTATCTCTCAGAGTCTGAAGTACAATCTGAAGATGGTGCTCATGTTCCTCTCGACTGCGGGAGTAGATCAAGATATCATCAATGAATACAATCACAAAAGAATCCAAATAGGGCTTGAACACCAGGTTCATCAAATTCATAAATGTTGTTGGGGCATTTGTCAACCCAAATGACATCACTAGGAACTCATAATGCCTATACCGAGTCCGAAAAGCTATCTTATGGACATCGGATGCCCTAATCTTCAACTGATGGTAGCCAGACCGCAAATCAATATTCGAAAACACTTTGACACCCTGAAGCTGATCAAATAAGTCAGCAATCCTCGACAATAGATACGTGTTCTTGATAATGACCTTGTTCAACTATCGATAATCTATACACATCCTCATCTTTCTTCCTTACTAACAATATGAGTGCACCCCAGGGCGAGATACTAGGCTTAATGAATCCCTTATCAAGCAAATATTACAACTGCTCCTTTAATTCTTTCAACTCTGGTAGGACCATACGGTATGGTAGAATAGAAATGGGCTGAGTGCCAAATCAATACACAAGTCAGTATCTCTGTTGGGTGGCATCATCGGCAGATCTGCAAGAAACACCTCTAGAAACTCATGCACAACTGGTACTGAATCCATGGAAGGAACCTCCGCACTCGAATTACAAACATAGGCAAAATATGCTAAACATCCCTTCTCGACCATACGTCGAGCCTTCACATAGGAAATAAACCTGTTGGTAGAATGGACATGAGTCCCTCTCCACATTAATCGAGGCAACCCCAGCATGGCTAAGGTCATCGTCATGGCGTGACAATCCAATATAGCATGATAAGGTGACAGCCAATCCATACCCAAAATAACATCAAAATCTACCATATCAAGAAGTAAAAGATCTACATTAGTCTCAAGACTCCCAAAGGTAATCACACCTGAGTAATAGAACGATCCACAATAATAGAATCTCCCACAAGAATGGACACATACATAGGAGCACTCAAAGAATCACGAGGCACAACCGGATATGAAGAAAAATAGGATGACACGTAGGAATAAGTAGAGCCCGGATCAAATAGAACTGAAGCATCTCTATGGCAAACTGGAACAATACATGTGATAACGACGTTAAATGACTCGGCCTCAAGCCTAGCTGGGAAATCATAACATCGGGGCTGGGCCCTACCACTCTTAACTACGTCTCTGGGATGCCCTCTAGCTGGCTGGCCACTACCTCTAACGACCTGACCTCTACCTCTAACGGCCTCACCTCCATCTCTGACTGCCTGGCCCCTGCCTCTAGTTGGATGAGCGGGCGGTGGAGAAACCAGTGCCGGAACCATAGCACGAGAACTCTGCTATGGTATGCCGCCCAACAATCTCGGACAAAACCTCCTAATATGACCAGTACCTCCACTCTCAAAACACCAATCATGCTGCTATGGTTGCTGAAGTTGACTCGAACGGGCCAGATAACCACGGTGATATCTCTGAATCAGAGGCGCACTGATAGGAGCTGATGGTGCACTATAGGTTGGCTGCCCAAAATAAGGTACATAAGGACCACGACTCCCTGAAGCACTGTGAGATGCCTAAAGCGCTGACTGAAATGGCCTGGGAGGATGGCCTCTACCAAAGGTATCCCTACCTCCAGATGGGGAGCCACTGAAACTACCGGAATGACGAGGCCTCTTATCAGACACCGCCCCCTCTCCTGAGCACGAACCATCTCGATCCGTCTAGCAATATCTACGGCCGTCTGGAAAGAAATATCACTTCTGGTCTCCTTGGCCATCTGTATCCTAATAGTGAAAGTGAGCCCATCAATAAATCTCCTCACTCTCTCCCTCTCAGTAGGAGGCAAGATAGTGGCATTAGGAGCTAGGTCCACAAATCTAGCCTCGTACTGGGTAACAGTCATACTACCCTACTGAAGACGCTCAAACTATCTGCGGTACTCCTCTCTAAATGAACATCTCTAGAAATAGTTGTGAGAACAGATCCCAGGTCAGTGCAGGTGACCTAGCTGGTCTAGTCAACATATAATCTCTCCACCACCTCTTGACAGATGACATAGCGGGTCTATCACCGGCCTATGCTGCAATAACCGGCTAAACCATCCCAACTGGCGGGGCTGATGGAGTCTGATACTGGGGAGCCACCTGCTCCGGGGTGTGAGTAGCGGGATTCTGTGTTCCTCTCCCAGCCCGAGAGACGGCTGGTGCCACCGGGAATGTACCGGTCTGGGCCAGACTCTCCATAAGGCCCACCAAACAGACTAGAGCGTCCTGAAGTACTAGAATGTCTATGAACCCCTTCGGAACCTGAGCTGGTCCGACGGGTACAGTCTGAGCTGGAACCTCCTCCTCGTGATCAATCTAAGGCTCCACTGCGGGTGCTGCTGCTCGAGCTCTAGGCTGAGCTCTGCTTCGACCTCTGCCCCTAGTAGTAGCAGCCACAGGGGGATCTGGCTTCTGTCTGGATGTAGATGCAGTACGTGTTTTCGCCATCTATGAGAGAACAAGAATAGAATGGTTCAATCGTCAATGATAGAATTAAATCGCATGATAGAGAAAGAATGAAGTGAAACTTTTCCTAAACTACACAGCCTCTGGAAGAAAATTACAGACGTCTCCATACCGATCCTCCAGACTCTACTAAGCTTGCTCGTGACTCGTGAGACCTAGGCAACCTAGTGCTCTGATACCACCTTGTCATGACCCAGAATTCCCACTCTCGGGACCGTGATGGTGCCTAAGATTTTATTTGCTAGGCAAGCCAACGTTAGAATAGTTTTTAGCCATTTATAATAATTCAAATTAACTGACACCAATTAAACTGAATAAACTGAAATAGAGTGAGAAATACCATAATAACCACAATATCTAGATACAATTCCAGAAGTGGTGTCACAAGTGCACGAGCTACTAGAATAATATATTTAATAGTCTGAATGAAAGTAAAACTGTCTGAAATGAAATAAACAACGAGGATAAGGTAGAAGGGGACTTCAGGGCTACGAACGCCGAGCAACTGTACCTCAAGTCTCCGTCAGGTAATCAATCTGAGCAATCTACTGACCGCCGCTAGTACCGACTCCAAAATCTGCACAAGAAGTAGAGAGTGTAGTATGAGTACAACTGACCCCATGTACTCTGTAAGTGCCGAGCCTAGCCTCGACAAAGTAGTGACGAGGCTTAGGCGGGTCACTTACAATAACCTGTGCATAGTATAATAACAATAATAATAACAGGAAAGAAACGCAGGAAAAGTAAGGTAGTTAACTTGTAAAAATAAACTCAATCCTCAAAATCAGTAAAACCAGAAATATCAGTCCTCAGAATCTCATACGAAAATACTGAAAGCTAACACAGTGCACAATGAAAGCCAAACACACAATCCGTTGCGGCGCGAAACCCGATCCCACCGTACAAACACAATCCTCCCTTATTTTACCATATCAATATCAAGAATAACATGTAAAATCCATTGATGCGCGTAACCCGATCCCACCATATAATCAGAATAAATATCACAATCCTCCCTTATTTTACCATATCAAAATTACATGTAAAATATGTTACGGCGTGCAATCCCACCATATAAATATCAATCCTCCCTTATTCCGCCCGTTGCGGTGTGCAACCCAATCCATAAATAAAATTAATAAATGTAAGTATTTCAACAACTCAATTTACGAGAATATCTACAATTAAAGAATATGAGAACAAGCCATAAAGGGACCTCATACCAAATTAAGGAATGCTACGATTAATACAAGCAACAAGACAAATCAAATATATGACAATTAAGGTGCACATATAAGACAATTAAAGTAAATAGCAATTAATCATGGGAGTATGGGAGGAACGAACATTTTAATATGAGAGAAATACGTGACAAGTAGCAAGTTAAGGCATATGAAACGATTAAAGCATGTAACCGTTAAGACATGGAATAAAATAATTAATGAAATACGGGAAAGCACATAAAAAAGTATTTTGACGGCGTATATACACTCGTCACCTCGCATATACGCCGCTACACATGTAATTTACGTAGCACATAGCCCAAGGGTTCCTAATTCCCTCAAATTAAGGTTAGACCCAACACTTAGTTCGCTTCGCAAGCAAATCAAAGCTCCACTAGGGCCTTTCCTCTAAAATTCGCCTCAAAACCAATCGAATCTAACCAAAATCGACTCAATAATATCAAATAATGTTAGTAATATCAATTACAATACATAAAGTTAAGATCTTTACACTTTTTCCAACAAGTCAACAAAAGTCAACCCCGGACTCGTTTAGTCAAAACCCGAGATTCAGACTAAAACCCAATTACCCATTCACCCCCGATCCCGATTATGTAATTAGTTTTGAAATCCGACCTCAATTTGAGGTCTAAATCTCAATTTTACAAAACCCCCAATTCTTCCCAAATCCCTAATTTTCTACCATGAAAGAACATAGATTAAGGTTAGAAATTAATGGGTGTTGATGGAGATGGAAGAAAACAAGTTAAAGTATACTAACCTATGAAAGGATGATGAAATTTCTCTTCAAAATCTCCTCTAAGCCGAGCTCTAATGAAAAATGGGTGAAATCCCATATTTGGGATATTTAATAGACTCGGCGTCAGGCCTTCTTTCTGTTCGCGAAGGGTCTGCCGCGTTCGCGAAGCACGTCGGCCAGAATGGCGTATGTGTTCGCGAGGTTCCTCACGCGTTCGCAAAGGCCTCTCCCCTAGGCTTTCTAGTTCGCGAGCCAGGGCTCGCGTTCTCGTAGAACAAACCTCAGATTCCCCTCCTAGGCCCCTTACTCTTCGCGATCGCGTAGTGCTGGTCGCATTCGCGAAGGGTGATCCCACTATAGCTTTGCGTTCGCGTACACAACCTCACGTTATCATAGAGGAAAACCTCCCCAGCCCAGATTACTCTTCACGATCGCGGGAGTATCTTCGCGATCGCGAAGAAGAACAAACTAGATGACAGCAGACTCCAAAAACGAGCATTTTTTCTAAGTTCAAATGATCCGTAGCCTATTCGAAACTCATCCGAGCCCCTAGGGCTCCAAATCAAACATGCACACAAGTATAATAATATCATACGAACTCGCTGGTACGATCAAAATATCAAAATATACCTAGAACCACGAATCGGGCACCAAAACAATTAAAATTTTCAAAGAAACTTAAGAACATGAAATTTTTACAACCAGACGTCCGAATCACGTCAAATCAACTCTGTTTTGCACCAAATTTTGCAGACAAGTCGTAAATATTGAAATAAACCTATACCAAGTTCCATAACCATAATCTGAATCTGGTAACAACAAAGTCAACGTACGGTCAAATTTAGAAATTCTTTAAACATATAAATTGCTAGTTTTCAACAAATTACGTTAGATCAATCTAGAGACTTCCGAATTCGATTACGAGCATACGCCCAAGTCTCAAATCACGATACGGACCTACCGGGACCGTCAAAATACGGATCCGGATCCGTTTACACAAACCGCTAACCGTAGTCAACTCAAATGAGTTTTAAGGCATAATTTCACATTTTCATTAATTTTCTCATAAAAACTTTTCGAAAAAAGGACACAGTCCGCACATGCAAATCGAGGAAGGCTAAATGGAGCTAATCGAGGTCTCAAAACACAGAAATAAAGGATAAAATGACCTATCGGGTCATCACAGAAATAAAGTTGGAGCCACCATCAACGTCGTACATTATATGCTCTAACCTAAAAAAATATTAAGGTAGGTCCTAAGAAAGTTTAGATACGTTTATCACGTGCTTCTTAGAGATGTTAAGTTTAAAATGATCCGTCTTAGATTTGGTGGTCGTAAATTTTATCAATGACAGACCGTCACTTGTTCCACCGAGTAGAGACTACTTTTCAAGTACTATTTAAACAACAAATACTAGTGAGATTTGGGGAGTATAATGTGTACGCAGACCTTACCCTTACCCTGGGTAGAGAGGCTGTTTCCGATAGATTCTTGGCTCCCTCCCTCCAAGAACTCCCCACCTTGCTCTTGGAGTGACTCGAACTCATAATCTTTTGGTTGGAAGTGGAGAGTGTTAACCACTAGAGCAACCCACTCTTGTCTTTCAACGACTATTTAAGAACCAGAAAATTCCGACAAAAGATTAACCACAGTAGAAAATGTGGAAAATTCTAGTAGTGAAGGAAATTAGAAATATAAAAGAACAAACATTAGAGGGACTTTTTTTTTCTTTTCATGTTGAACGAGCTAACCATATTTATTTGATAATATATTAAATATTCCCTACTAGATAGGTGGTGGTTATCCATGGGTATGATGAATATTTTCTAAGGATTTCCTTTCATTGAATTTCGTTCTCTCTATTTTTTCTCATTGCATGTGAAGTCAATTTCACGAAATTGATAGCTTTCCAAGAATGGAATAAAGATTGAAAGAGTAAGGTAATCAATCATGTTCTTGACAATTGCGAGAAATTTCAAGAAAGGGCAATTGGCTAATTCTAGAGAATCCTACTTAGCAGCGCATTCAGATTTATGTTCTTTTCTTTCTTGGGCATTAATAATAAGAATTGTAAGTTGTCTATTAGATGCATGTTTCAAGGAATAGTTGGCCCTTCAAGTTGAAATTGCCATGTACGTGAAACTTAATATCGTAGCTAAGAAAACAAAGCATCCTAAGCTTTCAAGAAGATCATTTCCTCGGCACCATTTAGTCGAAATACAATTTCTGAAGTTCTTGGGACTAAACAATGAGAAGGTTATTGAGATCAACTCCTTATAACTAATCAATCATCTCAGACAGCGTGATAATGACCTTTGCTGATTGTTAGTTCGAACGTCTATTTTTAGTACTTTCCTTTCAATTCTTATGGATTATTAGCCACTTTTGTTAATTGATCATTAGGACAAAAGAAACTTAGCTAACTAGCCTACCAACTACTACAATGATTCACCAGAAATGTCAGTGACATAAAAACAGTACACTTAACATCTTAGACAGAATGATATTATTGAAAAGAACCGCGAAAAGATAAAGGATCTTTGCATAAATAACGGATTCAATGTTTACATGTTTTACCATTGTACGCATATTATACACTGCTTATGCGCATTTATATACATAATATACATAGATTATACATATCTTTTACATTTGGTGACTATTTTTATTTTAAACTATTTGGTGGGCGGCTCTTAATTAGGTTAATTTTTCAGAAGGGGATATTTGCATAAATAGTCAGACAAATTCAATATTTATTTTTCTAGTCGATATACATATATTATACACTGATTATGCATAGTTATATACATAATATACATGGATTATACATGTCTTATACATCTGCTGACTATTTTTATTTTAAACTATCTTGTGGGTGGCTGTATAGGTTAATTTTTTAAAAAGATGGATCTTTGCATAAAGGATAAAAAGAAACAAAAACACTTCTATAACACTTCTGTTGTGTTTAATTAAACTTCTAATTAGAATTCGTGGATGACGATCAATATTACGTATATAACGCATTTGCATGACACTACAAATGTAGTGTATTTTATTTAATCTTACTTACAAAAACCTTTTTCTTATTCTGTTTCCATCATTACATGTGCTTTTGTTGACAATAGTCGAGTAAGGTGTATGATAAAACTTTTTTCTACTTAGCCATTATGGAAAAAAAAGTGGAGGCACTATCAACATCGAATTAACTCAATATTTTGGCTCCAACCTAATGATAATAAGGAAGGGTCCTACGATATCTTTATTTACAGATGTTGGTTATTATTACGTGCCACTAAGGGATATTGTATACAAATAAACGTAAGGGAATGAGAAATATTCGATTGATTTTGTCTAACAAGTTGTATCGACAAAGAAAAATAAAGAAAGAACGTAAGAAAGTGGGAAAATGCTAAAAAAGGAAATGTGAGTAAGAAACAAATTACATCAGGTTGCTATCTAATATCTTCCTTTTCATCTGGAATTAAAGCAAATATATTCACGAAATTTATTTGATGATATTTGTTGTGTGGTTATACATGGGCATGATATCTTGTATTCTTTAATTATAATAATGATTAGGCTTCTCTTTTGAATCTAATATTCCACGTGAAGTCAATTTCATGAAATTATAAGCTTTCCAACTTCCAAGAATATGAATCGAATTCCAAAAAGCAAGAAGTAAATTTTCCTTGATACTGATGATCATATAATTTAATTAAATTTGAGACTAACCATGAAATTTCAAGAGATGGTCAATTCTGGATAATCTTAATTAGCAGCAATGATGAGGGTCAGTTCAACATGACTAGCTAAGCCACTTACTTTGTTAGTCCCTTCATATTTAATTAGTTTGCTATAGGCAAACTTTTGTGAAAAAAGAAAAGCTTAATTCTGAGAACTACGTAAGTAGTTTCATTTCATAACTGACCATTAGCGCAAAACAAGTGAAACTAGAACGTGCTAACCAGTTTTCGCATCGATAATTAAAAAATAATCAGCATTTGCAAAGTCATTGAAAATAATCATTATTTTTGCGGAGCTAAAATTTAGACAAAAATACTCAAGTTGAAACGCTAAAAGTTCCAGCATAATATACTAGATTATGGAGCTCCTGCGTATAAACTTTCAGCCATGGGTGGAGCTAGCCCATCGTGTACGGATTCGGCCGAATCCAGTAGCTTTGGTCCAACCCATGTATTTATCTTAAAAAATTCATTGAATATATACAAATTATTAATTTAAAACCCAGCAACTTAAAAATACTAGAACCCCGAATCCATAAACTTCAAATCTTGGCTTGGCCTCTGCTTCCAGCATATTATATTGGAACTCTAGCACATTATGAAATTTCAGCATATTATGCTGGAATCTCATGTAAAACAATTAAATTTCAACATATTATGTTGGAATTATTTTTGGATTTCTAAGGTTGTTCTTGTTAATATTTTATTTTTACATGAAAAAATAGCGAAATTTTGATTATTTTTGAAATTATGACTAATTTTCAATTAACAACCGTAAATCAAGCTATTTCTGATTTTTTTCCCCACAAAACAAAGCTAACCAATTGGCCTATATACCAAATACTCCCTTCGCTTGATTTTACACCATTTGATTAGACACAAAATTTAAGAAAAAAGATTTTTTTAAAAAAAACTTGTGATTTTAGAATATGCTATACCATTTTTGTGACAACAAAATCTTTTCACTAAAAATAAACTTAGAAGTTTAACGTTAAATTGTATCCAAATATAACGAGATTTTCTTTTTGGAACATAAATAAAAAAAGAAATAGTATCACATATAGCGAAACTAGGGGAGTAATATATTCACCAGAGAACTCGTTGGCAGTAATATAAATAGTATGAAAAATAACGGCAAAGGGCTAAATATACCCCTCTATTTTCGAAAATGGTCTAAGAATACTTGTCGTTATACTATTGGGTTATCTATACACCTGCAGTCTTACTTTAGGTTCAAATATACCCCTCATTTAAACGCAGGGACACGTGTCATCATCCTGTTGGTCAATTCTAAATATCTCCTAATTAATTAAAAAGACCCATTACCCATACCCGAAAAATAATTTTTTTTTGTAAAAACTGGAAAAAACTAAAAAATGTTTTTTTTACTAAAAACAGAAAAAAAACGAAAATATTTTTTTTCCACTTTTTACAAAAACAATGCTTTAAAGAAACTGAAAAATATTTTCTAAAACAATATTTTTGTAAAAACTGGAAAAAAACGGAAAAGCAATTTTCTAAAGCAATTAAAAACTAAAAAAAACTGAAATATTTTTAACTAAAAACTGAAAAAAAGAAAATATTTATTTTTTTAGTTTTTACAAAAATATTGTCTTTTAGTTTTTTTTTTCAGTTTTTACAAAAATATTGTTTTAGAAAATATTTTTCAGCTTTTTTTAAAGAAAAGTTTTTGTAAAAACTGGAAAAAAATATATTTTCGGTTTTTTCAGTTTTTAGTAAAATAAAATTCAGTTTTTTTCCAGTTTTTTTTAAAAAAATTGCTTTAGAAAATTGATTTTCAGCTTCTTTGTTTTCAGTTTTTACAAAAATATTGTTTTATAAAATATTTTTCAGTTTTTTCTAAAGAAGTTTTTTTGTAAAAATTGGAAAAAAAAATATTTTTGTTTTTTTTCAGTTTTTAGTAAAAATAATTTCAGTTTTTTCCAGTTTTTACAAAAAAAAAATTATTTTTCTGGTATGAGTAATTGGTCTTTTTAATTAATTAGGAGATATTTAGAATTGACCAACATGACGATGACACGTGTCTCTCCGTTTAAATGAGAGGTTTATTTGAACCCAAAATATGACTGTAAGAGTATAGATAACCTAATAGTATAAATATGGGTAGTCTTACACCATTTTCAAAAGTAGAAAGATATATTTCGCCCTTTGCCAGAAAAACAATTATGAAACATTATACTAATGAATTATGGAAGTGTTGAAGAATTATGAAAGCACGCCTTTTTAGTTTAATCATTACATTTGCAAACTTATGTAGAAGTGAAATTATCACGTGTTAGTTATTACGTATTTAACGCATATGCATGACGCTAGAAATGCAAATTTTATTTCAACGACATCACGTTTTACAACCTTTCATATTTTTTTTATAAAGTTTTCGTGATTCCATTTGCTTTTATTGATAATAATAGAGCCACCATCAACATCGTGCTCTACAGGATCCAACTAAAAGATATTAAGGGTGTTGAGAATATTTAGAAATGTTTATGACTTTGCAAATATTATTGGATTCTACCAAACTCGTAGCTAGCTAACAAGGCTGTCTGCGCTCCTGCCTCTTTCTGATGTTACAACAAACAATAGGATAAAAAATATACAATTGCCTTTGTCTTTAACGGAAAGGAAAACGAAATAAAGAATGTAAGACAGTTGAAAACGCAAAAAAGAGCAAGAAACGCACCAACATTAGAGATCTTTCTTTTTGTGCATTCTTTCCTTTACATTAAAAAAAAAACGCTGAGATATATTCACTCTAGTTATTTGAAGATATATTTTAGTCCCTTTTGATCTGGATATGTGCGCTGATCCATCGGCGTGATGAACATTTTATCATTTGTTTGTGTAATTATGATGATGGTCCTATATTCTCAAGATTCCTTTTTCTTTTTCTTTGTTTGTATTTCGTCTTGGCTCTTTCTCTCTTTGCATGTGAAGAGTGGAAACACGATTCTAAAGAATAAAGTATATAATCTTAGCTTTTTACGTCAAAAAATTGAGTTGTCTTTGACAGTAGTGATCATATAATTTACTACGTATAAGGGATAAACTTGATATTTTTATAAAGCCTAATAAGTTAGGTACAATATTTGAATGGATACGAATTCTAGTAGAGAGTAGTTTTCTTCAAACTCTTTATAGCTTATCCATAGATTGTATATCATTTGTATGCTATAGGAGACTAATAATTCTACTATTTCGAATCAATATACACAAATTTCCCTTTCATTCACAAACTCTTACACTAAGTACGACACTAATTATGAAATTTCAAGATATGGTTAATTCTAGAGCATCCTACTTAGCAGCATTATATTGATGAGTTTCAGCTTGGCATGACTAGTTGATTTAACGTTATGGGAAAAAATTATTAGTACCTTTTTTGGGCACAAACAAAAAAAGTATTGAAAATTATCTACTAGATGTTTCAAGGAGCAATTAACCAGCTGGCTTTTCAAATTGAAGCATCGCGTAAGCTTGGACGTTTGTCCCTCTTGGAGATATATATTCAATAATACATGTTTGTTAAACTCTATAGTACTGTAGCAACAAAAAATAATTAGTATTGAACAACTTTTAAAGCCTGAAGATCTTGTTACAGAACACCATTGCGTGTAAAACGCAATTTTCTGTAAAGTTTTTGTTCATATATTCCCTCTGTTTTAATTTGTTTGTCTTAGTTTGACTTGACACAAAGTTTAATAAATAAATGAAGACTTTTGAGACTTACGGTCTTAAATATGCCATAATATTTTTGTGGCTATAAGTTTTTGAAATTTGTGATCTTAAACAAGTCATAACATTTTGTGGCTATAAATGTTTCCCATTAAGAAAATATAGTAATGTGCCGATCTTTTTGAAACAAATTAATAACAGTCTAGGCAGAAGAGTTATGCCGACCGTAGAGTTCGTGATGTTGCATTCATGGTCGAAGAGAGGGTATTGCTCCGGATTTCACCCATGAACGGTGTGATGAAGTTCGGGAAGAAGGACAAGTTGAGCCCTAGGTATATCGGGCCCTTCGAGATTCTTCAGAGAATGGGTGAGGTGGCCTACAAGCTCGCATTACGACCTAACTTATCAGCAGTTCATCCAGTGTTTCATGTGTCCATACTCCGGAAGTATCACGGTGATCCGTCCCATATGTTAGATTTCAGCTTAGTCCAATCAGACAAGGATTTGACTTATGAGGAGGAGCCGGTGGTTATTTTAGCCCGGCAGGTCCGACAGTTGAGGTCAAAGAGTTATCCTTCAGTTCGAGTGCAGTGGAGAGGTCAGCCAATCGAGGCAGCCACTTGGGAGTCCGAGTCGGACATGCGGAGTAGATATCCACACCTTTTCACCAGTCCATGTACTTTTCTTTGTCCGTTCGAGGACGAACGTTTATTTTAGAGGTGGAGAATGTGATGATCCGATAGGTCATCTAGAGCTTTAACTCCTAAATTCTGCGTTTCGAAACTTCAAATAGATCCTTTTAGCCTTTCTCGATTTGCGTGCGTAGTCCGTTCCATTTTCCAGAAAGCTTTTATGTGAAAAATTGATTAAAATGTGAATTCGTGCCTTAAAAATCTATTTGAGTTGATTTCGGTCAACGTTTTAAGCAAACAGACCCGGACCCGTATTTTGACGGTCCCGGTGGGTCCGTATCGTGATTTGGGACTTGGGCGTATGTCCGGTATCGAATTCGGAGGTCCCTAACTCGAGTATCACATTTTGTCGAAAATTTGAAGTTTAAAGGTTTAAAGACTTTATAAATTTGACCGAGGTTTGACTTTGTTGATACCGGGTCCAAATTTTGGTTCCGAAACTTGATATAGGTCCATTACGATATTTATGACTTGCCTGCAAAATTTAGTGCAAAATAAAAGTGATTTGGCGTGATTCGGATGTCCAGTTGAAACTTTTCAAGTACTTAAGTTTTATTAAAAATTTTATTCGTTTTGGTGTCCGATTCGTAGCTCTAGGTATTATTTTTGGTGTTTTGATCACGCGAGGCAGTTTGTATAATATATTTGGACTTGTGTGTATATTTGGTTTGGAGTCCCGATAGCTCGGGTGAGTTTCGGATAGCCTACAGACCATTTGAACTTTAAAATTTTTTGTTTCCTTTAGCTGTTGTTGTCACCTGGTATTTCCTTCTTCGCGATTGCGAAGGAACTCACACGATCGTGAAGAGTGATCTGGTCTAGGGAGGGAAATAACCCTACGCGAACGCAAGGTACAAGACGCGAACGCGGGGCAGTGGGGGGACTGTCCTTCGCGAACGCGTCCACACCCACGCGAACACGTAGCTTTGAGAGGCGGGAGTTGGGAGTTGAGGTTTCTCTACGCGAAAGCGAGATTAGTCTCGCGAACGCAGAGGTGAGGCAAGTTAAACCTTCGCGAACGCGTGTAGTTACTAGATTGCGTAAGCCAGATAGGCAATGCTCTTCACGAAACGCGTCAGGTTTCATGCGATCACGATGAACACCTGACGCCGAGTGATTTAAATGTTTTAAAAATGGAATTTCACCCATTTTTCATAAACTCTCTGTTAGAGCTCGGCCTAGAGGCGATTTTGAAAGGAAAACTCAGCACCAATTCATAGGTTTGTACACTTTAACTCGTTTTCTTTCATTTCTAATATAACCCATTAATTTCTAGCATTAATCTTCGTTCTTCTATGGTAGAAAACTAGGGATTTAAGAAGAATTGGAGTTTTTTGCTAATTCGGGATTTAGGTCTCAATTTGAGGTCGGATTTCAAAACTAATTACATAATCGGGCTCGGGGGTGAATGGGTAAATGAGTTTTGGTCCGAACCTCGGGTTTTGACCAATCGGGCCCGGGGTTGACTTTGTTTTGACTTTTTAAAAAAAGTGTAAAAATTCTAACTTTATGCATTGTAATTGATTCTATTAGCATTATCTGACATTGTCGATTCCATTATATTGTGGTTAGATATGAGTGGTTTGGAGGCGGATTCTAGAGAAAAGGCCCCGGTAGAGCTCTGAGTTGACTGCAGAGTGAGGTAAATATTGGGTTTAACATTGGTTTGAGGGAATTAGGAACCCTCATACTATGTGCTATGTGAAATTCATGTGTTGCAGCGTATATACGAGGTGACAAGTGCTTATATGTCACCGAACTACTTGTTTCATTGCCTTTTCACATTCCATTAATTATTTTTTTCCATGTCTTAATTGTTTCTTGCTTTAAATGTCTCCCAAGCCCCTATTTGCTACTTGTCACTTATTATTCTCGTATTAAAAAAAAAATGTTAGACTTTTTCCCTACTTTTATGAATTACTGTTAATTGTATTAATTGACTTATTTGTACCCTTAGTTGTCATTTATTGAATTTGTTTGGCGGTTTAGTATTCATTGTAGTAATTCTTAATTCGGGACGAGATTTCTTTCTGTTTCTTCTTTATGTCCATTAGTCGAAGAAGACTCTTGTGATTTAAGTTGTTAAATTAAATGTCTTTACTTATTTATTCATACTGTACGGTGGGATCGGGTTGCGTACCGCAACAGGTGAAATAAGAATGAATTGATATGGTCAAATAAGGGAGAATACATACTGATACAGTGGGATCGGGTTGCAAGTCGCAATAGGTGAAATAAGGGTGGATTGATACGGTGAAATAAGGGTGAATTATGATATTGATTCTGTTATATGGTGGGATCGGGTTGCGCGCCGCAACATATATTTATTTATTATTGTTGATATTATTATGGTGGAATAAGGGATGATTGTGTTGTACGGTGGGATCGGGTTGCGCGCCGCATCAATCTATGTGTTCCTATTTCCTTATCGTGTTGTGTTGGCTTCGATATTTTCATACTAGACTCTAAGGATTGGTATTTCTGGTATTTACTGGTTTCTTTCCGAGGTTGAGTTATTTTCATGTATTTACTGCTTAGATCCGTTCCTGTATTTTTCTTCCTGCCATTATGTTTATACTGCGTATATGTTATAATGTAAGTGAGCCACCTTAGCCTCGTCACCACTTCGTCGATATTAGGCTCGACACTTACAGAGTACATGGGGTTGGTTGATCTCATACTACACTCTGCACTTCTTGTGCAGATTTTGAAGTCGGTCCCATCGGCGATAATTAGCGTGCTCGGGTTGGCTATCAGTGTGGAGACTCGAGGTACAACTACTCGGCGTCCGGAGCTCCTAAAGTCCCCCCCCCCCCCTTTTTTTTTTCTTAGCTGTGTATTTTCTCTCACACAACTCTATGTTTTATTCAGACCTTTATTTGTACTATTGTAGTAGCTCGTGCACTTGTGATACCGGGTCCGGGGTTGTATTAGATATTTCAGTTGATATGGTTTCCGCACTTTACTTTGGATTATTGCAGTTATTTCAGTTTCTTTCTTATCATTTAATCTGAACTGTTGAAAATGGATTAATTATTCTAACATTGGCTTGCCTAGCAAGTGAAATGTTAGGCGCTATCACGATTCCGAAGGTGGAAATTCCGAGTCGTGACAAGTTCAACATGGATAGCTGATTTTGGACAGATATGACTAGAGAAACCTTCTATCCATTTTTCATTGGAGTCTCGGATAATTCTTCTAGCTCCTCCAATGTTTGAATTGATCTCGTAAGCACTATCTATATTTAGTTTATACATGTTTGGTGATTGTTACAAACCTCATGTAAATTTATAAACTGAACTTCTAATTAGGATTCTTGGATATAACAACGACCAGGTCCCAATATCCTAAGCAGAAATTGCCCAGATTTATGTTGGTCTTCTCTACCATAATTCACGTCTTTTACTTGAACTACAAACCAATAATGGTAGCAATCTCAATAGGTGGAGTTAAAATCTATAAATTATCACGATCATATGTATATATATATATATAGCTCATTTGCATGATATTAAAAATACAGTGTATTTAATCCATCTCACGTTCAACTTCAATTTCATCATTACATGTGCTTTTGCGTTTATCAATCGAGCAAGGGATAAGATTATACTTGTTTTAGCCATGGAAAAAAAGTGGAGCCACTATCAACATCTAACTCAATAGGCTCAACCAAAAGATAACAAGGGTCCCTACTCCCTACGATCACTTACATATGTTTGTCATTATAACATGCCCCTTTGAGATATTATTTCCAAATAAACATAAGGGACTAAGAAATATTTGTCTAGCAACTTTTAGAGAATAGAAAACGAAAGAAAGAATATAAGAAAGTGGGGAAATGCTAAAAGGCAAAATGAGAGTAAGAAACAAAATGAACGCTAGATCTTTCCTAATCGTCTGGATTTAAGAGCAAATACATTCACAAAATTAATTCGATGATGTATGTTACCTAATCAAAGGTTTAATTTTCCTCTTCATTGTATTTCAATTTTGCTATTTCTTCTCATTCCACGTGAAGTCAATTTCATGAAATTAATTTCTTAGTGTATAACATATAATTTCTTTGGATATACACAAATATATATGCTAGACACATTGATATACAAGATAGAAATTAGAATTTTTTTAAAGAAAAAATAAAAATAAAAAGAGGGAAGAAAAAAGAATGAAGTTCTGTACTGTAAGTATTTAAATTTGGTTGAATTTAAAGCCATAAAATAATTTGAATTATATGAAATTCAAGACAATAGTCTAAATAAATATTACGTGTGACGACCCGATCGGTCGTTTCGAGTTCTAGCATCTCGTTCCTTGATTTGAGACTTCGAGCGACTTCTTATGGTTTATCATGACTTGTATGCGTGGTTGAATTTGATATTCAAGTGGTTCAGAATTGAATTAATAGATTTCAATTTGGAAGCTTTAAGTTAGAAGAGTTGACCAAGGTTTGACTTTTGAGTAAACTATCTCGGAATCGGAATTTGTTGGTTTCAATAGGTTTGTATGGTATTTTGGACTATGTTCGGATCTGAATTTGGATGTTCCTAGAAGTTTCGCCTCTATTTGTCAAAAGTTGTCAATTTAAAAAATTAGACAGTTCTTAGGTTTGACCGGAAGTTAATTTCGATATTATCAAACTCCTATTGTAGTTTTGAGACCTCGTATAGGTTCGTTTTGTTGATTAGAACTTATGTGCGAAGTTTGGTTATAATTCGAAATGTCTAAGTGTTATTCCGATGCGTTCAACAAAGTTTGAATGTTTGGTAAATTAAGAGAGAGAGATTTCGATCTTTGATTCTGGGTTTTGATGTTAATTGTAGTATTTTGAGTCGTTGGATAACTTAGGTTAATGTAATTGGACTTGTTGGTATGATTGAATTGGGTCCCGAAGTGCTTGGGTGGGATTCAGGGTGGTTTCAGAGCTTTTTGGTGTCTTTGAACATTTTTGGTTCTAGTTCTTCATACTTGCGCAGGTGTGGTCGCAGGTGCAGACTCACTTATGCAAGGGTCAGTTAGCTTCTGTGAAGTGGAGGTGGTATGGGAGCTTGTCGCTTCTGCGCATGAGAGAGCGCAGGTGTAAGGTCGTACCTACAGGGTTGCAATACGCAGATGAGAGGAGGAAGCCTAAGATGAGAGTCTGTTTTTGTGGAGCATGCGGCGCAGTTGCAAAGGTGCTTCTGTGAATGTATTTGCGCACCTGCGGATACTCAAATGCAGGATTTGGTCTGCAGATGCAAGGTTGATCAGCTTCAGCTATGGCACAGATGCGAGAAAGGGCTCACATATGCGTAGTCGCAGGTGCGGCGTTTTGTCCACAAATGCGGAATCCCTCGCAGCTTGTTATATTTCGAGGGTTCACTCATATTTCACTATTTTGAGTTTTGGAGTTTTGGAGGAAATTTTTACTTCTACTTTGTGGGTAAGTAATTTTTATTTGGGTTTGATTTTATATGTAAATTTTCCACGGATTTACACACTTTAATCGTGAAAATTTAAATAAAAAATAGGTTTTTTGCCTACACTTTAAGAGTGTGTATTTTGAGGATTTGAGTACCAATTTGGACTCGATTTTGGAATCTAATCATATATTTGGACTCGACAGGTTGTGGGCCATCGGATTATTGTATTGGTTCCAGATTTCGGGGGCGCGGACCCATGTTGACTTTGCTAACTATTGGAAATTTCTTCAAAGACCGAAGCTTTATAAGTTGGGATCGTTTCCTATGGTATTGGTGGACTTTCTTGGTCGATGTTTGGCTAGATTTGAGCCGGTTAGAGGTAATTTCTCAAGAAATGAACTTTGGAGCTTCACACTAGCCCGATTGAGGTAAGTATCTTGCCTAATTATATTGAGGAAATAACCCTTAGGAAATGACCTTGTTTGTCTAATTTAAATATGTGAGATGCGACGTATATGCGAGATGACAAGAGTATATAGGGGTGCTATGTATGATTTATGACCAGAGTAGTGTTTAGGCTATACCATGCCTTGATTTGGATACTGTGCCTCTTGCTATCATGCTTTATTTATTTGTATGACTATGTGAACTCCGTGAATCATGCTAGAGATTATATGCATGAGTTGATTCCTTGTTTGAGCATAAGATTTGCTATTGTGTGTCATATCTGCCCGATTTGAGCTGTAATTGTACACTTAATACAAGCATATACCTTAGCATGTTATTTATCAGTACATGAGTACATGTTTTGATATTGGTTAATGGTATACATATATATTCTTGTATGTGATTCTATGTGATGGACCAGATTATTAGCACGTGAGTTGACCATGCGGTGATTATGTATGTGAGTTATCCGTGCAGTAAGGATACACACCCTAGGGCCGTCCTCTCATGTTTCTCCTTGATGCAGTACATGTGGATTATAAAAACTGACCAATGGTTGGAATTTGTATATCTTCTCTATATGCAAACTCCTCGGGTGTATACATGATTTTCTTACTGCGAATCTTCTCTATATGCTAGTTCCGGAAGATATATATGCCTTCTAAGCATATCTTCTTTATATGCCACATGATTTAAGAAATGATTCAAAGTATATATCTTCTCTATGCAACATGACTTGTCTAATCATGCACATCCTCTCTATATGCCACTATTGAAAGATTTCTTGGTTTTCATGCACATATTCTTTATATGCAACTGTAAAAGGATTATTTGATATTTTACGCATATCTTCTCTGTATGCAAGCTGGAGGATTTAGTGATGTTAGACACATATCTTCTCCATATGTTGAATTATTTAAACGGAACAATACTTGTGCATATCTTCTCTATATGTAATTGTTTATGTGTTATCAGATATCAAATGCATATCATCTTTGTATGCCAAATTGTTAAGAGACTTATGCACATTTTCTGTATGTGCACAATTTAGTGGTACCTGTATTTCATGTTTAGACTTTGATACTATTGCTGGGTACACATATATGATTTTGAGCTGTACAGGTCATATATAGTGAGTATCCTTAACTTGAGACCTCGTCACTACTTTACCGATGTTAGTTAGGATACTTATTGAGTACATGGGATCAATTGTACTAATAATACACTTCTGCACCTTGCGTGCAAATCTTGAAGCCAAGTTGCCGTGGATGATGAAGGCTAGCATTAAAGATGTACATGCCTTTCAGATATTGCTATCACTTGTTCTTGGTAGTTCAGGATTGAACTTCTGTTTACGTATATTTGAATAGATGTTATATTCATTTTTTTGTACCAACTTTGTAAATCTGAATTTTAGTGGCTCATCACTTATACTACCAATTCTTGGGATGTTGTATGGAATTCAACTATTTTTATTCCTTCTTAATAATGATCTTTTATTTGAGTTACGTTATTCTATGTTTGTCTTACCTAGAATGTTTGGGGTTAGGTGCCATCATGACTAGGTGGATATTGGGTCGTGACATTATGACTAGTGAAATTGGATTAGACATTAAGTCCAATAAGTACAAATATATTGGGCTAGTCCATTTTATTAGGATATAAATGATGAGTCCACTATGTGGCAATCTAATTCAGACAAATATGCCAACAAAATCATGCCATGTGTCAAGAAAGATTGGTAGGTCAAGTTAAATCAACAACCAGTAGAGTTGTGCCAAGTGTTTAGATGACACTGATCAGTTAAAGTGGACTAATCAAATCACACAATCATACCACTCCCTACAACTATAAATAGAGGTTTTCATAAACCTAAAAGACATCAGAAATGAGAGCAAGAAGTAAGTAGAGAGCTCGTGGATAAAAAGCCATAGATTTTGCTTACAAGCTACAAGGTCAAGCACTCATGCTACATGTTCAAGCAAGCAAGTTCAAGTTCAAGATCAAGAACGAAAACAAATTAAATACTAGACATTCAAGATCAGGTTACTTATTCATGGGAGAGAGTTACTATTCACAAAGTCCATCAAAGTACACGTGAGGAGTAGATAAAATCCAAATTCAAGTTCAAGATGGAGATTCAAGATCAAGCTTTACAAGACTTTGAATCAAAATCAAAGTCAAGCTTATCAAAATAGTTTATATTCTTGAAGAATCAGAGGAATATTATAGAGATTATGATATTTATCATTTATTCAAATTAAATACCATATTTTTTACTTAATTTTTCGATCTTGATTATTTATTTATTTTTCAACGCAAAAATTTATTGTTACAAATTCTTTGGACATCAAGCGGGACAATTTCTACCTCTTATTTCTTTGATTATCAAATTTCAAGAACTCCAAAATGGCTCCTAAAAAGACGAACTTCAAATGTACTACTGTTAAGGCCATGCATTCCAAGTTTTCCTCTGAATGTCGAAAACTTGTTGGATGCTACTATGGGATGCTTAGGACCTATCTATAGGAACAAAACAAACTTGATAGGACAACAAGCATTTTAAACATTGTCTGCATCGGTTCCTATCTTTGATTTTCGATCCTCAAAGGGGGCAAGGTTCTTTTCAACTGAACTGGAAGAAGAAGCCAACATTGCTAAAATTATTGAAAATATATTGGCTCTTAGCCTATCTAGATCTAACAATGTCATAATGCAAGATGATGATGATGTTTAGATCACTAGATATTCCCAATCAATCCATGTGAGTTGTTCCATTTAAAGTATGATGTAAGAGAAAATTCATGATTTGCTCTATTATCCACGATGGTTATCCAAGCAATGGTGACTAACACTTCAACTATTGAAGAGCAACTGGCAAATTTAACAAAGGCAATTGAAGGGTTCACAAAAACTACGCATGATCAAAATAATCAAATTGTAAAGCTGACAGATAGAGTTGGAAGCATGATAGAGGGAGATTTAAGTCATGCATTTGGAAAGATCCCTATGATGCAAGATAAAGGAGACGCATATGCAAGAAAAACAAAAACACCTAAGAAACTTCAGATTTGATCTTACAGGATAATTCTGTCACGACCCAAAATCCACCACAGGATGTGAGGGCGCCTAACTCCCCTTTCTAGGTAATCCATCACAATTAAACACTTAGGGAATCAGATTCAAATCTTATAACAATGATGAAATATAAATAAAAGCAAAGAAGATTCTAATTCACACAAATGATATCATAAAGAACAATCTCTAACAATAATATTCCCCAAATCCCGGTGTCATTGAGTACATGAGCATCTAAAAATCATACAACTCTGCCACAACCCAAATCCCATAATAGGTCGTGATGCTGCCCAACAAATGCTCATAGGCAAGCCAACGGGCGTACCTCCAACTTAATTATCCTTTTTAGCTTTTAAAATCAGAAATTTTATTAAATAATTAGAATTAAATCCAGAACCCATGGAAACAAACATATTTCTTTACCAAATACCGGATACGAATAATACATAAACAATGTGATAATGATAATAAGTACAACTGTAAACATCCACTAGGAACCCCCAAAGCCCGGTGTGAGCATCTACCAGAATATACAATACTACTACAACAACTTCCTGGAATAGAAAATAGACAGAATATAATAAATGGATAGAGCAGGGACTCCTTGCTCTGGGGATTGTAACATAGAGAGCAGCTCACCACAAAGTCTGCTCTGCAACTGCGCCTATACGCCCAAATAACCACCAAAAGTACCTGTCTCAGTACCTGCACAGTTAGTGCAATAGTGTAGTATGAGTAGGTAAATTGACACGTACCCAGTAAGTATCTAGCCTAACCCCGAAGAAGTAGTGACGAGGGATCAACATTGACACTTACTAGTGATCCAATAAATCAAGTACAATAAACGTAGACAGGTACAGAGCATGGCAAGTAAAATAAATTCTACTACTAATCAAGTAGCTCGCCAAATATCTAAAATCGCAAGTCCGATAATTTACGCAAGTCTAGTATCAGCAAAAAATATAAATTAAAGCATTTAAACATGTAAGAATAACTCAAGCATTACAATTAGAGCATGGCGCGAGTCTAAGTCCACCCAGACCTAATCAGAAATTCTAGCACACACGGACACTCATAACCTCATACGTGCTTAGCTTCCCCAACATGTAGCATATAATAAATATAATACCTACGTTGTAAATTCCCCCTCACAAGGTTAGACAGGAAACTTATCTAGCTCCGAAATTTGATAAATGGTTCCAACGCCTCTTTAACACCTCAAACCAATGCCAATGTATCTGAAACTAATCAAAGAACATGCAAACCAATCAAAATATACTTAAAGACTCGTAATTTAATCAATTAGAAATAATCCCCTACACCACATAAAAAGTCAACAAAATCAACCCCCGGGTTCACATACCCGGATTCTGAAAATTCTCGAAGATAAATATTACCCATAGAACCACGAACTCAAATATATAATTTATTCCCAATTCCAAATCCAATTTCATTATCAAATTAAATAAAATAGCATTTCTAGGGTTTCTTCTAAAAATCCACAATTTCTACTAATTTTCATGTTAAAATTCATATACAATCCATGTATTTAACTCAGAATAAGTGGGAATTACTTACCTCATGATAGATGATGAAAGTGGTCCTTCAAAATTGCCCCAAAATTGTCTCCAATGGAAGAATTGAGATAAATATGAGCCAAGTCCCGATTTCAATTCTTATACATGCAGTGTTTACTAAGCACACTCACACCTTGCTCCAAAAATCTTCTTCGCGAACGCGAGACAAGGCCTGTGAACGTGATGCTTTACCAGGCCGGCCTTTCACGAACGCGACCATGCCTATGCGAATGCGAATGCCATGACTCCAGGCCCAACTACTTCTTTGTGAACGCAACCTGGCTATCAGGAACGCGGAGCACCACTGTCCAAACCTTCGCGAATGCGAAGCACAACAACCTCCTGCTCAAATCCTTCTCCGTGAATGCGTGCTTCCCACCGCGTTCACGAAGAACAAAACCAGAACTAATAACAGCTATTGCAAAATGCCCCGACATGGTTCGAAATCACCCCAAAATACACTCGAGTCCCCCGGGATTCCGTCCAACCATACAAGTCAGTCCCAGTACTTTATCCAAACTTGTCAAAGGCTCTAAATGCCATGATTAACATCAGAACCATGAATCGACGATCAAAACCTTCTCTTACCTTTCCAACACTAAAACTTCGCCGAACGCATCCGAATCACACTTAGACATTCCGAATCATAACAAAACTTCATGCACAAGTTCCAATATATAACATGAACCTATCCAAGGTCCCGGACTACCGCTCGGAGTCCGATAACACCAGTACACTCTAAGTCAAACTTTGCAAATTCAAAACCTTCTAAAATGCAAACTTCCGATAATAAGCGCTAAAACACACCTGGGCCATCTTATACTCAACCCGAACATATGCCCAAGTTCAAAATCACCTTGCCAACCTATAACTTCCTTCAAATCCTGATTTCGAGGTTGTTTACTCAAAAGTCAAATTTTGGTCAATTCTTCCAACTTAAAACTTCCAATTAAAAAATTATTCTTGCAAATTAATTCTGAACTTCTTGAAAATCAAAACCAGCTACACGTGCATGTCATAATACATAAAGTGAAGCTACTCAATGTCTCAAACCGCCAAATGACATGCTAGAGATCAAAACGATCGATCGGATCTTTACATTCTCTTGTACTTAAACATACATTCATCCTCGAATGTGCCAAGAACCGTTCCAAAGTTGCCAAAATACTAAATAACTCCTTGTGCACCTACCCGTTCCACCACAATCCATATGAGCACATTAGCTCAACCCAGACTGAAGATCCTTCCTGCTACCTTAGCCTATAAGCCTTAGAACCAAATTCCAAAATCCGAAATTCTCTACAAGGTCGGACTCTTGCACATATACACCTTATCAATCTTATCAAGCTGTATAAAAACATGATCTTACAGCCATGTTGTAATCACACAATGCACTGCATAATTCATTTGCCCATAGTAACATCCTCCAACCACAATAGCTGCAAATTTACGAACTCGATGCTCATAATATACCTCATGACACATGCAAGCCTTGTTCCAACCCTTGAAATACTACAACGATGAAAGAGTTGTGTAGAAATGCATAACCACCCATCAAATTAATAACTCATAGAGTCCCTCTGCTCGACAAAAACCATTGCCGCATTCTGAACTGATTAGTGACATTTTCCCAATAATATACATTATACAAATCCAATTGCACTAATTTTAGGTCCAGCTATCTCGTCTCACCTAGTACAAGCTGCTTGGTCGAAAGCCACATCAAACACCATCTAAAATCTCATACGACATCATCAACGCGTCAACAAGACAACACTCGAATATGATGACTAAGGAAAATGAACCCGGGTACAGAACTATCCAGCTCGCATAATGAATACAACAACCAAACAAATGCTATGAACCTATCTCTGAGATGAGAAACAAAACACACAAAATAAGTATAAGAAACCGTACTTAACATCTCACTATTGCGGCGTGCAACCCAATCCTTACATGATACCATTACGGCGTGCAACCCGATCCAGACATCATACCTGTGGTGACGTGCCTGGTGATAGGCTATAATCCCATATTTTAGTAGCTTATTGCACTCTAATTCACTGCACTTTACTTGTTTTGAAATTTAATTGGTAGTGTTTTTCACTTATTGTGTGTTTTATGCCTTGTAGGAGTGATACCGAGTGATATAGATGTTGTGGAGCTAATTCGAGCTATTTGGAGCTTTGAAGTCTGAGTAAAAATCCAAGGGATTAAGTCGGGATCGTGTTCGGGGGTCGAGGACCATGTCTGGACGTGAAAAAGCAAGATTTAACCCGTACTCTGAGAAATTTGCACTGATGCGACGCACTGTACGATGCATAGTGCGAGGCAGCGTATTTTTGGGCTGCCTGATAGAAGTTGAGCTCTCTGGATTTCCCCACTAATGCCCCGCATGGCGCGTGCCCCATGTGGTGCGCCTGTGCAATTTTTACAAAGTAATTGTCCTATTTCAGTCAGGAAAGGGTGATTTCGTCTAGGCCCGACCCTACTTGGTATAAATACATGGAAAAATATTATTTTCTGGACTTTGGACACATATTCGACCTAAGAAGGCTAAGGAAGAGTTGAAAGAACACGAGCACAAGGATTTTATCATTCCTTCCTCACTCAAGACCTGAGTTTGGATTGAATTTATATTTTCCTATACTTTAATTTTATTTGTGATGAATTACTCCATATCTATGGAGTAGTTACCTTTAGGGTTTGATGGATTTGGTGTATTGATGATTGTTTGTGGATTATAACTCTAGTTTTATGTATTGAAGCATTTTTGGATGATTTAATTATTGCATCTATATTTACTTGTTCATGTAATCGAGAGAGGCATAACTTGTGAATTTGTTACATTATATTGTTGGTTGAGTTCATTAATTCTTCTTAGTAATCGAAAGAGTCTAGTTGAATTATTGATTAAACCTAGTTAGGAGGATAATCGAGAGAGGTTCTCCTAAAGACCAATGTACTACGCATTCTTGCATATCTTCACGTGCTTAAATTGGTTCATCTTGTGAGGTTAAGACTTAATCAAGAAAGGAGTTTTTGCTGAACGTTTGAACTAATAATTGAGTGAATTCGAAAGACTCACTTGAACATTAGAAGTGAATTATCTAGAGTTAGATCCCAAATAATTATCTTGCACCTATCCTATCAAAACCCTATCTTCTCCCATTGATAACCTTTTTTGCTTATTCCTTGTTTCGATTGTCATTAGTCAATAGCTTTAGATTCTTAGTTAATTTTAGTTAGACACCTTATAAATCTCAAATATTGATCATCTTAGATATCAACCAATCTAGAAATTACGAGAATACTATTTAAATCCAATCCCTATGGATATGATATTTTACTATAGTTTCTTTGATTAGCGAGCATAATTTAGGTGTGCGTTTCGAGCTCGTCAAATTTTGGTGCCGTTGCCGTGGATTGGCAATCAATAGTGTTTGAAATAGTTTTTGGTGCTAATTTAGGAATTAGGTTTTAGTTTTTCTTTTCTTTTCTTTTCTTTTTCCTTTTCTATTTTATTTTCTTTATTAGTTAACTTCTTTTCAAGATTTGTTTTGTATTACCTATCAATTTGGAGAAGATACTGTATATTTTAAAATCTAAATGCTGTGAAGATGGAGTACAACAAACCTAAGAAAATGATTGAAGAGTTAGCAGCTGAACATTATCAGCGATCTGCTATGTGTTTTAAATACGGTGGAAATCATTTATGGGTTGACTGTCAAGTAGGTATGTATTCTTCCTAAGGTTCGTATTTTGAGCAGTCTCACTCTGTTTCTAGTTCGTACAGGTATGAGGATTCACACGGGCACAATTCTGAATTTGGTTGGGATGAATACCCTTATTATGATTGGAATGAAAGCAAAGTGAGACAACCACCTCAAGAAGCGAATGGTAGTTTAGAAGCACTTATGCATATGTCCATGAATAATGATGAAGACATGTTTATGCAAAATGATTAAGCTATTAAGAACCTAACAACGCGAGTAAGTCAATTAGTAAGTATACTTTCAGAAATCTCATTGTGTTATGATGGTGGATATATGGAGGAGATACCTTGTGAGAACGAGCCTACTCAAGAGGATGAGCATCCACAGAGAGAGATTTCCATTGTTCAAGAGGACTCTAATTCAACTGAGATGATTGAAAATAAGGTTGTGGTTGAGTGTGAAGCAACGAAAGAAGAGTTCAAACCCACATCCACCTTTCCACATTTGCAACCTTTAGTAGAAGAGAATGAGAAACAAATGGTCTTGGATATACTAGAGGAATATTCACTTGATTTTCTTTTTTGTTTTCTTATTCTAACATTGATCATGTGAATTTTATCTTTGGGGATTTACAGGAATATGTATGGATTGATCCTGTGAAAGAATGCAGAAACAAGTTAAGGATTATTATGAATGAGTAATTCATTTCTCAAGATGAGGACAAGAAAGAAAGAAAAGAGCAAGTCTTGCAGGTATCATCAGAAGAATTGGGCTTAATGAGCTCCACAAAAATCCCAAGGAGCGAAAATGTAATGATCCGACCAGTCGTTTTGAGCTCTAGCACGTCGTTCAGAGGTTTGAGGTCTTGAGTAGTTTCTCTTCAGGTATTATAACTTGTACGTGTGGTCAGAATTGAATTTTGGGAAGTTTGGGATTGATTTGGAAAGAAATTCTAATTTCGAAAGCTTTAAGTTGGAAGAATTAACTAAGATTTGATTTGTGAGCAAACGACCTCAGAATCAGGATTTGAAGGTTTCAACAGGTTCATATGATGATTTTGGTCTAAGGAGCGTATCCCGATGTTGATTTGGAGGTCTGCAGGTTATTTTGGTGTCTATTGGTGAAAGTTGGAAATTTGGATGATTTTTGGGAAGTTTGACCGGGAGTGGACTTTTTGATATCGGGGTCGGATTCCAATTCTGGAAGTGGGAGTACGTCTGTAATATCAATTATGACTTGTGTGCAAAATTTGAGGTCAATCAGACTTGATTTGATAGGTTTCGGCGTCGAATGTATAATGTTGAAGTTCTAAAGTTCATTAAGCTTGAATTGGGTGCGATTCATGGTTTTAGCATTGTTTATATGATTTAAAGGCTCGACTAACTTCATATAATATTTTAGTACTGGTTGGTATATTTGGTCGAGGTCCCGGGGGCCTCGGGTGGATTCCGGATGGTTAACAGATTGATTTTGGCCTTATGAAAAGGCTTGTGGCATCATATCTAGTGTAACTGCACCTGCGAGATTTTGGCCACAGGTGCGGAGCCGCAGAAGTGGCATTGTGGCTGCAGAAGCGACCTTTGGACTAGCTGGGATGGACACAGATGCGAGTGTATTTCCGCATCTGCGAGCCCGCATATACGAGGGGAGCTCCGTAGAAGCGGAAAATGAGAGGGGCAACTGGGTCGCAGAAGCGGAGGCGTATCCGCATATGCGGGAGCGCAGAAGCGCGTGGTTGGCCGCAGAAGCGGTCACGCAGAAGCGAAATATTATCCGCAGAAGCGGATTTTGTATGGCTTGTAGGGAACCGCACCTGCGCTTGATTTTCCGCAGGTGCGGAAAGTCGTTGGGCAGTAAGGTTTTATAAAAACGGGACTTGGCCCATTTTACTTCCCTTTTTCACTTGGTTGGGGCTATTTTGGAGAGTTTCAAGGGGCGATTTTCATCAAGCAACACAAGGTAAGTAATTCTCACATATTACAAGTTAAATATATGGTTTGTAAAGGGATTTAAACATGTAAATTAGTAGAAATTATGGGGTTTTGGTAGAAAACCTAGCATTTGGCATTTTTGAAATTTGACCACAAAATTGGACATGAAATTTGGAATAAGTTATATATTTTTTTTCGTGGTGTTATGTGTAAAGGTTATCTTTGAATATTTTTGGAATCCGGGCACGTGGGCCCGAAGGTTGATTTTATGAACTTTTCGAGCGGAGTTGAGAATTGTTTAAATTGATTAATTATGGATATTAGAGTATCTTTTGATTGGTTTACACATTGTTTGAATAGTTTTGGATCGACGCGCTTTGGATTGAGGTGTTGGAGAGGCCTTGGAGCCGGTTTTGGAACTTCGTAGCGAAGTAAGTCTCCTGTCTAACTCTGTGAGGGGGAAACTACCCCTAGGTGATATAATTGTTATGTGTTACTTATTGTGGGGGCTACGTACGCACAAGGTGATGAGAGTCCGTGCGTAGCTAGATTCATGTTATGTCCGGGTAGAGTTAGTTTCAAACCATGCTATAGCTGTACTACTTGAGTTGTCTCCTGCCTATTAAATTTCTTTATTTTATAATATGACTTGAGACTAGACTTGCGTAGAGTGATAGACTTGCTATTGTAGAGATTTGACGGGCTTCATGATAAGCCACGAATTACTTGTACTCTCCTTACAAAATTCTCCCGCGTTATGCGTTCTCATCGACAAGTTCCTTTAAAAATCTATAACTCACATGACTATTCATGAGTGGGGTCGAGGACCCGTCAAAGCTTCTTATTCTAATGGGATCGGGCCGTTCGCCTCGGCAGGATAAATACATCTATGGTTCGTGCCATTCGACCCTCAGCAGTGTGCACACTATGATGGATCGGGTCGTACGCCTCGGCAGGATTTATGTACCACACTCTCATGGGAGTGGGCCATTCGCCTCGGCAATAAAATAGACGTATCTATGGTTTGGCAATATTATGATGGATCAGGTCATACGCCTCGACATTTCTATAAAATACTCTTATGAAATCGTGCGTGATAATTGGCAAGAAGCTAACACATCTGTGAGCTTTTACTGATTGAACTATGACGACCTATCTGGTAAGGTCCATTTTATGTACTCTGATTGAGGAGGTAGCTACTAGCTGAGAGTTTGAGTTATTTCTGAGAGGAGGATTGTATCATGTATTATACTTGTTACTTCATTTATTTTCTCTGATTCACATCTGTTTACTTATATTGTATCAGTCTTGTTGGACTACTAGTAAGTGTCGATGTCGATCCCTTGTCACTACTTCTCTGGGGTTAGGCTAGATACTTATTGGGTACGTTTTGATTTACGTACTCATACTACATTTGCTGCACTTTTTGTGCAGGTACACATATGTCCAGTGGTCTTTGGGCGCAGAGGCGTGGCCATTTTGGGGACTTTACCATGAGCTGTATCTCATGTTATGATTCGTAGTCTGCAGAGTCCCCATCAGAGTTATTTATGTTTTTCTGTCTAACTTGTATTCCAGACAGATGTTGTATTTTATTATATTTCCTGGTCGATGCTCATGCACTTGTGACACTGGGTTTTGGGGGTTCTTACGGGTTGTTCACTATTGTAGTTCGTGTAAATTCTATTTCACACCATTTAATTAATGAAAATTTTTATTTTAGGGTACTAGAAAGAGTAATTAAATTGACTAATCATTGTTGGCTTGCCTGACGGTGGTGTTAGGCATCATCACGGCCACTAGTGGATTTTGGGTCGTGACAGCTTGATATCAGAGCGTTAGGTTCACTTAGGTCTTACGAGTCATGAGCAAGTCTAGTAGAGTCTTGCGGATCGGTATGGAAACGTCTGTACTTATCTTCGAGAGGCTACAGGGCTGTTAGGAGCAATTTCCTTCTTGATTTCCTCATCGTACGGTCTGATTCCTTTGAGGCTTGTGCCTTTATTTCCTTTCTACTCAATTTCATGCGGCGCAAAGCGCTTGTTATCAATTTGGGGTCGAAGAGTTGTAGGGGTACTACAGACGTGGTACCGCATATTTCTTCCCACGTGTTTGCGCCATGCTCTTATCTTCGCCTTGTGGAGGGATGTTCCTTTTTTCCAGCTCAGTATCTTTATCTTCTATGGTTTCGAGACCGTGCACGGATTGCTACGATATTTATGCGTTGTTATCATACAATGTTGGTGTAATGGTAAGGTGCTCGTTTATGAGTTGAGGTAGTGAATGTCTTGAAGAAAGGATCTCCCAGTGCATGATTAAGGAGTTCATCATTTAATTCCAGCAGAGGAAAGACAATCAGACTATAGACATCCATGTTGGGTTGATAAAGTAACGAGACTTGATATTGTAGAGCGTGGTGGAATTTTTATTATGATGCGGTGTCTCCGTCCTTGTTTTAATGCATTATGGTTCGCCGGTGTTACGGTCTTCTTGGATTTTCCTTTGGGGCAGGTGTTGTTAAATGGAGCCTGAGGGGCGGTTGCCAGAAATAGCGGTGTGCAGCGATTTAGAATCGAATTGGTATTTCTAATGTTGATGGCTAGGGAAAGATGATCTTCTAGGAGGTTTAGAGTTTGTGGAAATTCATTAGCTCCGGTGCTACAGATAGGGAGTTGGTATAAGGCAGTAGTGGACAACAAAATATGAGGGAGGACATGGCAGGAAGTGTCTCGCGGTGATTGAAGTACTACCAGGTCAAGTATGAGAAGTAGAGATTGAGAAGTTGCTTAAAGGATATGGTTTAACCGAAGTAAGAGTGACATATTAGCATATGGATTCTGTGGTAGGATGGCCACGTGCCTTGAGGAAGTGTGGAACGGTTTGGGAATCGTGATGGAAGGTGATTTGGCCTACTAGTTTTACTTGGAGTGATGGTTACTGTACGAAGAAATATTAAATATGGAAGAAAGGAGTTTGTTTGAAATTAAGAGGGGTGTGAAGATCTGATTATCGTTTCACGTGCAATATGACTTGAATTCAGATGGTATGGTTGAACTTTCAGTTGATGTCAATAGGGAAGGAGCATACTTATATAGCTGGTGGGTGAGCATGAGCTAAGGAGGATTTACTGATTATGTGGTAGTTGTACCTAGTGCAGCATCGTTGGATGATGTCGGTGAGGAATTCCACAAGTGGGTTATCTCCTATGATGTTGATGAAGCTTTTGCGAAGAATACTACTTGCTATCTGGTAAAAGGTCGAATATGTGATTGTGACTGATGATTCAGAATGATTCATGAAAAGCTTAACAAAAGACTTCGAGAAATTTGGCGGGTTAACAATGCGAGATCATGGTAATCGAGAAGGAGGAATCGTTGTGGGATCTACATTATGTGATGGTAGCTTAAAGCTAAGTGAGGGAGCCCCACCGTCTACGATTGGATTGCGTGGTTGTCGGCTTGTGCAGCTTCTGGTTATCGGTGCATAGGTGGATTATTTATGGCTAAGAAAATAAAATATAATGGGTAATTTGGGCAAGGGAATTGATAAATGAGTATTATAGTTCGCCTTATCGATTCAGGTGCAGGTTTTGGAAAGACTTAGAGTTATGCTTCTTGTGGGTGTAATGTACAAGGGAAAGAAATCAGCTGATTGCTTCTCCGGGAGAGGGTTCAGGTGCTCGCCGAGCGTTGAAGTTGGTTAGATTCGGGATCAGGTCAGAGTGGGTGACTCTCAACAACGGTCCAAGTGGATTCAAGAATTTAAGTGCAGTATTAGAGAAAAGTAAAAAATAGCTTCAGACTCGCGTAAGGTCTTGCAGAATGGGTGCACCAGTTGGAGATGCTATTGTGCGCGTAAGGAGGTATGAGATGAGTCATGGGTATTGAGATGATGCGGTCTCGCGATTTGGGTCACTCGGGATGAGTGCGGATTGAGTTAGTTATGTTGTGAACGGAGCTATCATATTTCTAAGTCAAGTCACGGGTAAATTGAATGAAGTTGCGTCGGTTAGTAATGGCAGAAACAAAATGATTGTGGCAAGGATCAGTTCCTTCGTTGTGTGAAGTTATACCCATGGTTTATGGTTGTACATGCGGGCTTGACAACCATCATGACCTGATTGATTTGGCAGGAATTTGATTCAAATGACTTTGTTGTGTAAATGGATTCCGGAAGAGTTATGACGGTTTAGATCACGGTTTGAGGTTGTGTTTTGTACGGTTTAGGAATTCTGTTGTGTGTCGCATAGGCTCTTTGAAAATGAGCTAAGTGAAAGGGTTCTAACTGATGAAGTGTTATTCTACTGGTAGTTCAGGGGTTATGATGAATCTGTGTATTCTCGCATAGCGGCATGATAAGTGCAGTGAGAGACATGGGAATTTAAAAGTTGAGGACCAAGGTTACAGTTCGGTGTTGACAAGAATGTCACGAGCTTGGATGAGCCGGGAAGAATTAAATGTTCAGAGTAAGCTGACATTATACTAGTGTCGCCTGGGAATGGTGTCCGGTGGAAGGAGCATTGTGTATTGATTTGCGGATTCTTAATCTGCTTTACCGAATTAGTACAGTTGGTGGTATGGATGTGCACACTTGGATACCTGGGTGAAAGGTCGTGGGAGCATACCCCAGGGGGAAATTGTATGATTATGACATGCTAGTCACTTGATGGCTAAAGATCGAAACCAAGTACAAAGATTGTTTTGGTACTATCGTTAATGTGAGGGTTTATTCCTGGAAGGCACTTTATTCCATTGGTGGTGAACTGTGGGGGTTGTGCCGGATTGAGACGGCTTAATTATTCGCACGCGTGTTGAGTTCCCGTGTAGCTTGTGGTGTCATATGAGCAGGATGGCTCTCGCGATGCAGGTCATTTATCGCACCTTAGTCGTGCTTGGGTTTTGTAGCGTATTGCGCTACCCGTCTCCCTAGAGTTGTATTTTTGCACTTGGCATACTTATGGCCGATATTTGGTATTCCGTAGGTAGAAGCATTATGGCTTGAGGGGTATGTCCTTATTTATTGTTGTGAGTGGATCGGGTGGTACGCCGCCATGGGTACGTTATTTGGATCGGGTTGCAAGCCGCAACGGTATCATGTTTGGATCGGGTTGCATGCCGCAACAGTGTTATGTTGAGTACGGTTCCCTATATCTATTTCTGCATATTGTTTTCTCATCCTCTGAAGAGGGTTCATAACATCATTTTGACCGTTTTATTCGTTACGCGTGCTGGGTAATTCTTTTCCAGAGTTCGTGTTTCCTTATGTATCACATTCGAGATGTAGCTTGTTGGTGCATTGTGGGAATCATATAAGATTTTTGGTAGTATCTGAGATGGCTTATTGCCCGAGCAGCTTACTGGGTGAGACGAGGTTATTGGACCTGAAATTCGTGCAATATGGTTTATATAATGTATCTTAGTGAGAAAATATCGTTATTCAGTTTAGAATGAGGTAATGGTTCTTGTCAGGAGGGGAGACTCCATGAATTATTGATTCGACAGGTGGTTATGAGTTTCTACACATTTTTGTTTCACCGTGGCAGTATTACGGGATTTGGAACATGATTTATATCCGTCATGAGATGTATTGCGGGCATCAGATTCGTGAAATTTCAGCTATTGTGGTCGGGGGATGTTATTATGGACAACCGACTTATGAGGCGCAGGTACGATTTCAGCATTGATGCATGATTGTGTATTGGTACAGTGTGTGGTGATTGGTACGGTGTTCGTATGTTAGAATCAGGCCTTGTAAAGAAATTTGGAAGTTGGAACTTGGTTCTAAAGCTTGTTAGCTAAGGTTATAGGGAGGATTTTCAGTCTGGCTCTAACGTGTTCAACTGAAATGCGGTGGCACGGGTAGTACACAAGGTGTTGTACAGTGATTTTGGACAACTTCGAAGCAGTCCTTAGCATGTTAGAGGACGAACGTATGTTTAAGTGGGGGAGAATATAACGACGCGACCGATCATTTTGAGCTTTAGCACGTCGTTCAGTAGTTTGAGGCCTTGAGTTGTTTCTCTTCAGGTATTATGACTTGTACGTGTGGTCGGAATTGAATTTCGGAAAGTTCGGGATTGATTTGGAAAGAAATTTCAATTTCGAAAGCTTTAAGTTGCAAGAATTGACTAAGGTTTGATTTGTGAGCAAACGACCTCAGAATCAGGATTTGAAGGTTCCAACAGGTTCGTATGATGATTTTGGTCTTAGGAGTGTGTCCGGATGTTGATTTGGAGGTCTGTAGGTTATTTCAGCGTTTATTGGCAAAGGTTGAAAATTTGGATAATTTTTGGGAAGTTTGACCGTGAGTGAAATTTTTGATATCGGAGTCGGATTCCAATTCCGGAAGTGGGAGTAAGTCCATAATGTCAATTATGACTTGTGTGCAAAATTTGAGGTCACTCGGACTTGATTTGATAGGTTTCGGCATCGAATGTAGAAGGTTGAAGTTCTAAAGTTTATTAAGCTTGAATTGGGGTGCGATTCATGGTTTTAGCATTGTTTGATGTGATTTTAAGGCTCGACTAAGTTAGTATGATGTTTTAGGACTGGTTCGTATATTTGGTCGAGGTCCCAGGGGCCTCGGGTGGATTCCGGATGGTTAACGGATTGATTTTGGCCTTTTGAAAAGGCTGGTGGCAGCATATCTAGTGTAACCGCACTTGCGAGGTTTTTGCCGCAGGGGCAGAGCCGCAGAAGAGACACTGTGGCTGCAGAAGCGACCTTTGGACTAGCTGGGATGGCTGCAGATGCGAGTGTATTTCCGTATTTGCGAGCCCGTAGATGCTAGGGGAGCTTCACAGAAGCGGAAAACGAGAGGGCCAGCTGGGTCGCAGAAGCTGAGGGGTATTCGCACATGTGGGAGCGCAGAAGCGCGTGGTTGGAGGCAGAATCAGTTGCGCAGAAGAGAAATATTGTCCGTAGAAGCGGATTTTGCCAGGCTTGTAGGGAACTGCACCTGTGCTTGATTTTCTGCAGGTGGGGAGCCGCAGGTGCGGAATATCGTTGGGCAGTAAGGTTTTATTAAAACGGGACTTGGCCCATTTTTCTTCCTTTTTTCACATGGTTGGGGCAATTTTAGAGAGCTTCAAGGTGAAATTTTCATCAAGCAACACAAGGTAAGTGATTCCCACCTATTACAAGTTAAATACATGATTTGTAACGAGATTTAAACATGAAAATTAGTAGAAATTGTAGAGTTTTGGTAGAAAACCTAGAATTTGGCCTTTTTGGAATTTGACCACGAAATTGGACATAGAATTTGGAAAAAGTTATATATTTTAGTTCGTGGTGTTATGGCTAAAATTTATCTTTAAATATTTTCGTAATCCGGGCACGTGGGCCCGAGGGTTAATTTTATAAACTTTTCGAGCGGAGCTGAGAATTGTTTAAATTGATTAATTATGGGCATTAGAGTATCTTTTGATTGGTTTACACATTGTTTGAATAGTTTTGGATCAACGGGCTTTGGATTGAGGTGTTGGAGAGGCCTTGGAGCCGGTTTTGGAACTTCAGAGCGAGGTAAGTCTCCTAGTCGATGCTCATGCACTTGTGACACCCGGTTTTGGGGGTTCCTACGCATTGTTCACTATTGTAGTTTATGTAAATTCTATTTCACACCATTTAATTAATGAAAAATTTGATTTTAGGGTACTAGAAAGAGTAATTAAATTGACTAATCACTACTGGCTTGCCTGACAGTGGTGTTAGGTGCCATTACAACCACTAATGGATTTTGGGTCATGACAGAAAACGAGGAATGAATTCAGAATTAGGGGTAGAGTTCATAAGTTCTCGGAAAAGAAAAAATTTCAGGGAAGTCTCTCTTCCATATGCTTTTTAATTGTGTGTCATGGGGGCATGACACAACTTAAAGTGTGGGGTGGAGGATATTTGTTTGTATGTATGTATATTAGTTTTCTTTTTGTTAGTTGTATTTGTTGGAGATAGAAAATGTTTTTGAAAAACAATAATAAAAAATTTAAATTTTTTGATTTTTCCCGACGATGTATATCATCGACAGGTTTCTTGAGGGATTAAAGTCGAAAGAAAAAGACAAAAAGATATTCTCTTGTAGGTAGTGTATTAGTTCTACCTTGGTTTTTATTTGTGCCGCGGTTCTTTTTCAAGGATTTTGTTTGAACCAGGTGTAGGTAGATTTTATTTTTTAGGAGTAGGAAACCTTGTGCTATGAATTGAATTGAAGGCAATATCTCTTGACTTTATTATACCTTGAGAATAGTAAGTGCTTTAGTTGTGACGCTTAGGCTCAGTTTTTGACTCTTGTATAAGTACCTTAAACTGTATGATCTTAACTTTACTTAACTGCTTTGATTAGAGTGTCTTAATAGCCCAATCTTGAGTGAGTTATGTGCCATGTGTGTGTAAGGTTTTGTGTTATTCTGTACATTGCATTTGATATCTAGAACTTGCCCCGTGTGTTTGCAAAACGAAATAGTAGTTTTATTCAGTCTTGGAAGTGATTTATGCATTTCTTTGTTGAGCCAGTTATAAGCTTTTACCCACCTAATTGTTATGTATCGTAGTTAACCCTTTTGAGCCTGTAATCCTGTTTCTTTGGCAACCACAGTACAAGCCTTACCCATTTGTTTGAATTGACCATCTATTTGAACTTTTACCTCTCGTGAGCGCTTGAATTTGTTATGAACTTTGTAAAAGGTGAAGTGTAGGGTGGTTGAAATAAGGAGAAAGGTGCACTGGTTTAAAAATATAAGAGCCACTTGAATTGAATAAGGAAAGAAAAAATAAATATATAGTTGTATTGTTATGCAAAATATGCCTTGATAGTGGTGACTCTTGATGTAATTGTGCTTAAAGAAATAGGGAGTTAATGTATATTGATGTGAAGGTGGAGTTATGGTTTGACATAAGTGTGGGGTTTTGAACAATGAAATGTATGTATTAAAAGTGCTTAGGGAGGTGTAGTCACTCTTATATCCAAATGCATCCTACCCATCCCGCATCCTACATTACAACCAATTAAAGTACTACTTGATCCTTAACTGAATGGGCTTGATTAGTTAAGTAGTACACAACGGGCAAGCTTATGGTATGTCTTTTGTGGCACATGAATGTTGTTTCTGAGAGTGAGTGAATTCTTCCTATCTTGAGTTCTGAATCGTTCTTAAGTTCTATTACGTGTGGAACTACTCTCTATTGATGTATGAAGACACTTAATTCATGAAGCAAAGGTAATGTCATTGACCTGTGTGTTAGAGTAACTGAGCTTGTTTTGAAAAGTGTATGGTGCGTTTGAGTCAAATCTTGAGGCAAGGATGTTACGTTAGAGTGCCTAATCTATTTTAATTATTCTTGGTGTGATGAGTTATGAGATTTGTTGAAAAATGTCGTGTTTATATAAAGTGTAGTTTGATTGCTCGAGGACGAGCAATGGTTTAAGTGTGGGGTATTGATGGTAGGCTATAATCCAGTATTTTAGTCGCTTATTGCACTCTAATTCACCGCACTTTACTTGTTTTGAGCTTTAATTTGTAGTATTTTGCACTTATTGTGTGTTTTATGCCTTGTAGGAATGATTCCGAGTGATGTAGATTTTGTGGAGCTAATTCGAGCTATTTGGAGCTTCGAAGTCTGAGTAAAAGCCCAAGGGATTAAGCCGGGATCGTATTTGGTGGTCGAGGACCAAGTTTGGATGTCAAAAAGCAAGATTTAATCCGTACTCTGAGAATTTTGCACTGATGCGATGCATAGTGCGAGGAAGCAGTGTATTTTTGGGCTGCCTGACAGAAGTTGAGCTTTCTGGATTTCCCCACTAATTCCCCGTATGGTGCGTCGCCCCATGCGTCGCGCCTCAGAGCAATTGTCCTATTTCGGCTAGGAAAGGGTGATTTCGTCTAGGCCCGACCCTACTTGGTATAAATACATGAAAAAAGATTATTTTCTGGACTTTGGACACATATTCGACCTAAGGAGGCTAAAGAGGAGTTGGAAGAACACGAGCACAAGGATTTCATCATTCCTTTCTCACTCAAGACCCGAGTTTGGATTGAATTTATTTTTTTCTATACTTTAATTTTATTTGTGATGAATTGCTCCATATCTATGGAGTAGTTACCTTTAGGGTTTGATGGATTTGGTGTATTGATGGTTGTTTGTGGATTATAACTCTAGTTTTATGTATTAAAGCGTTTTTGGTTGATTTAATTATTGCATCTATATTTACTTGTTCATGTAATCGAAAGAGGCTAGTCGAATCATTGATTAAACCTAGTTAGGAGGATAATCGAGAGATGTTCTCCTAAAGACCAATCCACTACGCATTCTTGCAAATCTTCACGTGCTTAAATTGGTTCATCTTGTGAGGTTAAGACTTAATCGAGAGAGGAGTTTTTGATGAACGTTTGAACTAATAATTGAGTGAGTTCGAGAGACTCACTTGAATATTAGAAGTGAATTATCTAGAGTTAGATCCCAAACAATTATCTTGCACCTATTTTATCAAAACCCTATCTTCTCCCATTGATAACCTGTTTTGCTTATTCCTTGTTTCGATTGTCATTACTCAATAACTTTAGATTCTTAGTTAATTTTAGTTAGACATCTTATAAATCTCAACTGTTGATCATATTGGATAGCAACCAATCTAGAAACTACGAGAATACTGTTTAAATCCAATCCCTGTGGATACGATATTTTACTATACTATCTTTGATTAGCGAACATAATTTAGGTGTGTGTTTCGATCTCGTCAAATTTTGTGCCACCCGTCCACACGTAAGAATCAGTAAGGGAATACCCATCAAGCCAAAATTCTCCTACTCACTAAACATACATATATCAACCACAAGCGCGCCAAGTGCATAAACATAACCCTAGGGAGACGGATAGCATCATGCGCTACAAAGGCCTAAACACGACTAAGGTACAATAAATAACCAGCATCTCAAGAGCCATCTCACTCATATAATACCACAAACTATACAGGATCATGACACACGAGTGAATAATAAAGCCGCCTCACAACCTACATGGCGTAATAGAGTAATACATGGAATAGATGACAACAAGAATAACATACAACGCCTGAAGACTAATCCATAAGCAATGCTATGCTGGATGAACATATCCGATCTGGTGTAGAATATACATTCACGTTAGGCCTATCTATGGACCTCAAAGCCGATTCCAATCATCCTAAAAATAGGTAAGTATCCTTTCAAGGTCCACGATGACCCCATTCATGACACATATAAACAGCTATCAAATTCTGAACAAACTTCCACAGTCCGCAAAATAAACTCTCTAATATGCGACAATACCAGAATCTCCGTACCTGACCTCAATTCCCAGTACTTAAACGACTGACATGTCATACCTACATAATCACACCATGGGGATACTCCCACAACCTTCCGCCCCAAATGACCAAATTCTGTACATCTATGGCTACCAACCATGCTATTTTTATAGTACTAATCAAGAATCCGCAAGTCAATACATAATGCCTCTTCCATAAAACACCATTCTTAGGTGACACTAAAACAACGCCAATATACTCTAAACATCTAAAATCACCCCCACTCCTCCAAGCTTGTGACATCTTTGCCATAATTGAACCGCAACCTTGATCCTTCAATTCCTATTCCACACCGCTCGTTGCACCTAACACGCTATTATGCCAGAGTGCAAGAATTCCATCATAAATACTGAACCACTAGTGGAATAAATACTCCATCCGCTAGAAACTTTCACTTAACCCATTTCACAAAGAAAATCGCAATACGTAACCAACTTCCCATAACCGTAGAAAATGCAAACTCCAAGTCATGGTCAGAACCGTCATAACTCTTCGGGAACCATTTGCACATAATCAGACCATCAAAATTAGATCCCTCCAATCAACCAAATTACAGAGATTGCCAAGCCCCTAAATATTGCCACGAAACACCGGTATAGCCTTATCTCACCGAAGGAATCGATCATTTCCTTTACCATGCCGATTCAAACCACTACTACACTGACTTATCTTCTCAGATTTCTCTTGACTTACCTTCAAAATTATATCTCTCCTTCTAGAACACAATGGACCTCAATCGACACTCATTCCGAGTGACCCAGACCGCAAGACCACATTGCCTCAATACCCACAAGCCACTGTATACTCTCCTCATGCACTCAATAGTATCTTCAATTGATACACCTGTTCTAAAAGATTTTCTGCGAATCTGAAGTTGTGTCCTCCATCTTCCTAACACCGCACCGCAGACCCAGTGTCATTCATAGAAAAACTCCAAGTCTATTTTACAACCCGCTACAATACTCATTCCTTATCCACATAACAAATTCAAAAATCCTTAGATACCACACTTTAATTTTTTTGAACCCACTAGAACCATTACTGAAAGCCGCACGCTCTAAACTAGTCCCAATTATATAACCAAACAACTAGTGCTTTGTTAGCACACAAATACTCTAAGGAAGCAGCCGAACGAATACTTTCTCGTGCACATCATATTCTCAAAGAAATATCAAATCTGAGTCATTCTACAACCCTCACTCATCAATAAGGTGAAATGTAGCACTTATTCATCAAATTCCTTGCTAGAATTACCCCTAATGTTCTCTTCCTCAGTCATAACCAATCCGTCAACATACCGATTACCAAAAACTTCAAAGATACATAACCATGTGACCTAATCATCGATGGTAGGCTTACCCACTTGGCTTTAAACTAAAGTCGCAAAGTCCAAGGACCCACAATGAGTTATCCTTCTATCTACCATGATCTCACAACATTACTCAGCCAAATTTCTCATAAGTTCTTGTTGCACTAATCATAACACATCCTGAGTTATCAGCCACAATGAGTTAGTACATGCTCCCTATTGGATAAAAGGTAGAATTCTTCATGGGAACTTCATTAGAGATCATGCAACCCCTAACATACTCACAAGAGATAGCCAGCATGTGTAACCTATCAACATCTTCCCAACAATGTTGCCATGGTTATATGCATTTCACTGTTGTTATCATACGGGACATAAGGGTGGCATCTCACTGTTGTCGAATGTACGGAGCGATACATATGACTATTGTGTTATTGTCCGAGCGGAGTGATAAGGGTAGCTATTACATGGAGTGATATGGGTGTCTATTACATGGAGTGATACAGATGGCTATAGGAGAGATAAGAGTGAATAATGATATTGTCAGGAGGGAGTGATACGGGTTGCTATATGAGAGATATGGGTGTCTAATGATATTTTCATGGGGGAGTGATACGGGTGGCTATTATACGGAGTGATACGGGTGGCTATCAGAGAGATAAGGGTGACAAATGTTAGGTATGATGTGTGATGGTTTGGAGACATTGTGTTGGTGAATTTCGTGCGATCGTGTGACTAACATTGTGTTTGTTATACCCTTTGTGAGACTTCTCTTGTTGTTTTGATGATTTATTCGATGTCCTTGTTGTTACTTATTGATTTAGGCTGCAGTAATACACTTGCACAAGCATACACCGTAGCATGCCACTTATACTAGCTCATGAGTAAGAAACTTGACATTTATTGATCATGTCCATGTATTCTCGTATTATCCTTTTCATGTTGCTATTGAGCTTGGGATTATGCCGGGCGGATTGTGATAGTACGCATGTGATTATACCGGGCAAATTATGATAGTAAGCCTGAGATTATACCGGGCAGAATGTGTTTGTAAGCCTGTGATTATGTCGGACGGTTTGTGATTGTGAGACTGTGATTATGTCGGGCGGTTTGTAACTGTGAGCCTATGATTATTGCTGGGCGGATTGTGATTTTGGCACGTGAGTTGTCCGTACGGTTGTGATTTTAAGATGTGAGCATGAGGTATTGTGAATATATGATGGCGGGTTGAGACTAGGACTTGTAACTATGATATGAGGTATCACAGAGTGATTTCTTTGGGAAACTTGTGTTAGAAAGCTTGATTAATTGGTTGTCCTTTGTATTCCTTATTTGTTTTAAATGATGTTTTTCTCGGTATTCTTATCGCTTTACTGCCTATATGAACATGTTGATTTTGTTGCCATCTACTGATTTCTGCTTTCCATTATTAGCCTTATACTGCACAGGTTATTTTGTCTAGTGAGTGTCTTGACTGTACCTCATCACTACTCTACCGAGGTTAGTCTTGATACTTACTGGGTACCGACCGTGGTGTACTCATACTACACTTCTACATATTTTCGTGCAGAGCCAGGTATTGGAGATATCGAATTCGGGCAGAGTTAGCTTGTTAGTCGCAAAGATTCGAGGTAGAGCTGCTTGGTCATCGCAGTCCCTTGGAGTTCTTTCCTTTTTTGTACTGTCAGCTTGTATTTGAACAATATTGTATTTCAATCCTTGAGGATCATTCCATGTATTTAACTAGTGTTTGTGACTCTGTATTACCATTCTTGGGAGGTTGTTATGATTATTGACGTATAGGCTTATTCCGCTCTATCTCAGCACTTAATTAAACTATGTTTCGAATTATCATTATAAAAAAATGGCTTAATTGTTATAGAAATCGGCTTACCTAGTAATAGAAACTAGGTTCTATCACGATATTTTATAGAGGAAAATTGGGGTCGTGACATGGTATGGACTGGTTGTCTCCGTGTCATGATATTCTCGATTATCATGCTAAGATCGGGACGTTGGCGATGCCGGGATTGCCGAAGATCGAGTGGAGAGGTTCTCTAGATTATATTCCCAGTAGGGTGATTTCTTATCTGAAGGCCCAACGGATGGTTGGGAAGGGGTGTCTGTCATATTTAGCCTTTGTGAGGGGTGTTGGTGGTGATACTCCTACTATTGATTCTGTTTTGGTAGTGCGAGACTTTCCGTATGTGTTTCCTGTAGACCTGTCGTTCATGCCACCCGACAGGGATATTGATTTTTGTATTGACTTGGTGTCGAGCACTCAGCCCATTTCTATTTCTCTGTATCGTATGGCACCAACAGAGTTGAATAAATTGAAAGAGCAATTTCTGAAGCTCCTTGATAAGGGGTTTATTCGGCCTAGTGTGTCGCCTTGGGGTGCACATGTTCTGTTTGTGAAGAAGAATAATGGTACTATGCAGATGTTCATCGATTATAGGCAGTTGAACAAAGTTACAATCAAGAACAAGTATCCTTTGCCACACATTGATGATTTATTTGACCAGTTTCACGGATCGAGGGTGTTCCCTAAGATTTATTTAAGGTCTGGGTATCACCAGTTGAAGATTCGGGACTCAGATATTCTGGAGACGACATTCAGGACCCGCTACAGTCACTATGAGTTCCTTATGATGTCTTTTAGGCTGACCAATGCCCCAGCAACGTTCATCCATCTGATGAATAGTGTATTTCAGCCATATCTTGATTCGTTTGTCATAGTATTCATTGACGATATCCTGGTGTACTCACGTATCCAGGAGGAGCATGCACAACATTTGAGGATTGTACTATAGAGGTTGAGGGAGGAGAAACTTTATGCCAAGTTCTCCAAGTGTGAGTTTTGGCTTAGTTCGGTGGCGTTCTTGGGGCACGTGGTGTCCAGTGAGGGGATTAAGGTGTATCCAAAGAAGATTGAGGCAGTTCAAAGTTAGCCCAGACCGTCTTCAACTACTGAGATTCAGAGCTTTCTCGGCTTGGCTGGGTATTATCGACGCTTAGTAGAGGGTTTCTCATCCATTGCATCGCCTTTGACCAGGTTGCCCTAAAAGGGTGATCCATTCAGCTTGTCGTAAGATTGTGAGGAGAGCTTTCAAAGCCTCAAGACTGCCTTGACCACATCTCCAGTTCTAGTTTTGCCTTCAGCGTCAGGCTCTTATACAGTGTATTGTGATTCTTCTGGGATTGGTATTGGGTATGTCTTGATGTAGAAGGGTAAAGTGATTACTTATGTTTCGCGCCAGTTGAAGGCTCATGAGAAGAACTACCCTGTTCATGATTTGGAGTTAGCAGCCATCATTCATGCATTGAAGATTTGGAGGCATTATTTCTACGGTGTGTCCTGTGAGATATTTACGAATCATCGGAGTCTCTAACACTTGTTCAAATAAAAGGAAAAAAATTTGAGGCAGCGGAGATGGTTGGAGCTACTAAAAGACTATGATATTACCATTCTATATTATCCCGGGAAGGCCAATGTGGTGGCCGATGCCTTGAGTCGAAAGACGGTGAGTATGGGTAGCCTTGCATTCATTCCTGTTGGTGAGAGACCGCTTGCATCAGATGTTCAAGCCTTGGCCAACCAGTTCATAACATTAGATGTTTCGGAGCCCAGTCGGGTTCTAGCTTGTATGATTTGTCAGTCTTCCTTATATGATCGCATCAGAGAGCGTCAGTATGATGATCCCATTTACTTGTCCTTAAGGACATGGTTCAGCATGATGATGCCAAGTATGTTACTATTGGAGATGATGGGGTGTTGCGGATGCAGGGTCGGATTTGTGTGCCAAATGTGGATGGGGTATGTGAGTTGATTCTTGAGGAGGCCCATAGTTCGTGGTATTCCATTCATCCGGGTGCCGCAAAAATGTATCAGGACTTGAGATAGCACAATTGGTGGAGGAGGATGAAGAAAAATATAGTGGGGTTTGTGGCTCGGTGCCTAAAATGTCAGCAGGTGAAGTACGAGCATTAGAGACCGGGCGGATTGCTTCAGAGGCATAAGATTTCAGAGTGGAAATGAGAGTGTATCACCATGTATTTCGTAGTTGGGCTCTCATAGACTTCGAGGAAGTTTGATGCTATTTGGGTGATTGTGGATCGGTTGACCAAGTCCGTGCATTTTATTCTGGTTGGGACTACTTATTCTTCAGAGTGGTTGGCTGAGATCTACATCCGCGAGATTGTTCGCCTTCATGGTGTGCCGGTGTCAATCATTTCAGATTGGTGCACGCAGTTTACATCGCAGTTTTAGAGAGTAGTGCATCGAGAATTAGGCACACAGGTTGAGTTGAGTACAACATTCCACCCTCATACGGACGGATAGTCTGAGCACTCTATTCAGATATTGGAGGATATGCTACGCGCTTGTGTCATAGATTTTGGGGGTTTTTGGGATCAATTTCTGCCGCTGGCCGAGTTTGCCTACAACTACAACTACCAATCGAGCATTCAGATGGCTCTGTATGAGGCTTTGTATGGGAGACGGTGTCGGTCTTCGATGGGTTGGTTTGAGCCAGGTGAGTCTAGGCTATTGGGTACTAACTTAGTTCAGGATGCTTTAGACAAGGTTAAATTAATTCAGGATCGACTTGGCACGACACAGTCTAGATAGAAGAGTTATGTCGATCGAAAGGTTCGCGATGTTGCTTACTCGGTACATTGGTCCATTTGAGGTGCTTGAGAGGATTGGAGAGGTGGCTTTGTTGGATGGTGATTTGACTTATGATGTGGAGCCAGTGGCCATTTTGGACCAGCAGGTTCGAAAGTTGAGGTCAAAGAACATAGCTTCATTGAAGGTGCAGTGGAGAGGTTAGCCAGTCGAGGAGATTACTTGGGAGGTGCCGATCGAAAGGTTCGTGATGTTGATTTCTCGGTACATTGGTCCGTTTGAGGTGCTTGAGAGGATTGCCTTTCTTCAATAATATAAGGTAAGCTTTGAAAAGTAACACGCTCCCGACAGGCAATTAATCCATAATATCATCCATCGTTGGCATTATTGGAAATATATCACCCAACTCTTATTCAAAGCCTATCTACACACTCCAGCTGCTTTATTTTGAGCTAGTCAAGCAGGCGTTGAACACGAACTGAGACTCTCCCGCCCCTTTGACAGCAATTCCTGCACTTGACGTCGGATCTCCTCTGGGCGGGGAGGCGATACTTGTTATCAGGTCAGAGAGAGGCCTGGCCCGTAAGTTGGCCCCCTTAAAAACCTATTACTTAATAAGGATTTGTTACGCGCGATATGCTGACGACTTACTACTGGGAATCGTGGGTTCCGTCGAGCTTCTCATAGAAATACAAAAACGTATCGCCCACTTCCTACAATCTGGCTTGAACCTTTGGGTAGACTCTGCAGGATCAACAACTATAGCTGCACGGAGTACGGTAGAATTCCTCGGTACGGCCATTCGGGAAGCCCCCGCCTAAAGTTCTGACCCTTGCTTCAAGCTCTGCTCTGGGAGAATGGCCCCACCCGATGTGATCGACATCGCATCTCGACCTGGCTAGCTCGTACACGCAAATATTGGACCTAGGTTTGTTGATGGATCTGGTCTTGTCGAACAGGTCCGGATTCGAGGTTCGAACACAAAAGCCCACTAGCCGAGCTGAACTGGTTAGTGATGGAAGCAATTCCCACGAACTGAGAACAAAAGTCAAGGTACAACTTTTCTAACGGATTTCCAACTGGAAAATCCAATTCAAGCTCTGCCTTTAGCTTGACCCCATCTGCTATCAACTATTCACCTATTTTTCAGTATGAATCGAAATCGAGCCTAACTCTGCTCATCCAAACTGGGATTTTAAGCGAAAGTTGGGTCTTCCGGTACGCTTTCCCGAAGGTGTAAAAGACTTTTTCAAGTTTGAGTAGTGAAAATGTCGTCAACTCGTAACCGAGGAATATAAGTCCGCCTCCCAAGACTACTCAATCCCTGCTCTATGTCCTGCTGCTGACCTTAGCGAGACAATGGGAGTGCGTCTCATTTGAATAGAAAGGCTTTACCTCTCTTGTTGGACGGGACTAAAAAGTCTTTTTCAAAAGAAAAGTCTTCCGACTGAACAAAGGGAGCAGGCTGGATACTAAAAGAATTGGATACAGTAGGGGGGGGGGGGAGGAATGAAGGTTCCCCAATTTGATAATACTTTTTAATCATGCTGACATGATAGGGGAAAGAGGCTTGTAGAGTATGTCTTTGATGACCGAATAAAGGAGAAAAATAAAACTTTAAGGGCCACCAAAAAGAAAAAAATGGACATCATGCTCGGCGGCTAAAGGGAAAGAAATTGGAAAGGTGCTCAAGATTGATTATACTACGCTGAGGGCGATCGTTCTATTATTATAAATATAGCTTTTTTATCTTCAACCTTATCTCTACAGCTTTGGGCGACCCCTTCCCCTTCCTCTTTTTTTTCGTTTCAAGCATGGATGAGGTGGCTTAGTTGGATGGTGATTTGACTTATGATGTGGAGCCGGTAGACATTTTGGATCGGCAGGTTTGAAAGTTGAGGTCAAAGAACATAGCTTCAATGAAGGTGCATTTGAGAGGTCAGCCAGTCGAGGAGGCTACTTGGGAGGCCGAGCGGGAGATTCAGAGTAGATATCCACACCTATTTGAGACTCCATGTATGATTCTAGACCCATTAGAGGACGAACGTTTGTTTAAGAGGGGGAGGATGTAACAACCCGGCCGGTCGTTTTGAGTGTTATAGCCCCGTTTCCCCATTTACTGCTTATTCTTTGCTCAATTGCTATTATGTGACTTTCCGGGATGGTTGGTTCAGTTTCTGGGATATTTCGAAATGAATTGGGAGATTTAGTTGCAAAGTTGGAAGCTTAAGTTGAAAGAGTTGACCGGATATTGACTTATGTGTAAATAACTATGGAATGGATTTTTGATGGTTCCAATAGCTCCGTAGGGTGATTTTGGACTTAGAAGTGTGTCCGGATATTGATTTTGAAGTCCGTAGTTGATTTTGGCTTGAAATGGCGAAAATTAAAAAATTAGAAGTTTGGAAAGTTGAGAATTTTGATCGACAGTTGACTTTGGTATTTCTGGGCTTGAATTTTGGTTCTGGAAGTTGGAATAGGCCTGTTGTGTCAATTCTGACTTGTGTGCAAAATTTGAAGTCAATCGGAGTTGATTTGATAGGTTTCGGCATCGATTGTAGAAGTTGGAATTTCTTAGTTTTCATTAGGCTTGAATTGGGGTGCGATTCATATTTTTGATGTTGTTTGATATGATTTGAGGCCTCGACTAAGTTCGTATCATGTTTTCAGACTTGTTGCTATATTTGGTTAAGGTCCCAAGGGCCTCGGGTGGATTTCGGATGGTTAAGAGATCGAATTTTGAACTTAAGGCATGGCTGAGGAGTTCTGGACTGGTGCGATCGCACCTGCAAAGGTGATGGTCGCAGGTGTGTGGCCGCAGAAGCAAAGGGGGGCATCGCAGAAGAGAATTTAGCAGGGCTGCTGATAGGTCACATGGGCGAGGAAAATGCCGCATCTGCGAGTCCCCAGATGCGTGTGTGGTTCCGCAGAAGTGGAGGGTGAACTGGAACTGGAAGTTCGCAGAAGCGAATTTTGTTGCGCAGGAGCGAGTTCGCGAATGCGGGACTTGGACTGTAGAAGCAGTGGGGCATAGTTTAAGTGAGTTCTACAAATGTGGAAATTGGACCGCAGAAGCGGTATCACATAAACGAGAAAATGGCCGCAGGTGCGAAAGGCCTGGACAAAATTATATTCGAAGGGTTTCCGGGATTTTTGTCGTTTTGGACTTTGCAAGCTCGGATTAAGGCGATTTTTGAGAGCCGTTTCAAGGGATTTATTGAGGTAACCCACTTTTGATTATTTTTATGCAATAATATTGATTACATATTGAATTTTCCACCTAACTTGTGTGTGTTTTAGGTGAAATTTTGGGAGTTTTGGGCTAGGGACTGGAGTGTTAAATTTGGGGATTTTGAGTGACAATTTGGTGTCGGAATTTGGTATATTTGTTATGGTTAGACTCGTGGTTGAATGGTTGTTCGAATTTTATAACTTTTGTTAGGTTCCGAGACGAGGGCTCGGGGTTGACTTTTGAGTTAACTTATTGACTTTTGATTAAGAAATTAGCATTTTCATATGGAAATGATTCCTATAGCTTGTGTTGATTGTATCGAATTATTTGTGGCTAGAGACGTTCGGGGACCGATTCGCGAGGCAAGGGCATATTGGAGTAGAGATTTGCACGGTCTGAGGTAAGTAACACTTCTAAACTTGGTTTTGAGGGTACGAATCTTTGAATTACGTGTTATGTGATTGGTGTTGAGGTGATGCACATGCTGGGTGACGGGCGTGTGGGCGTGCACTGTAGAATTGTTATCCGGTTGTTTCTGTGATACTGTGTAGTCATCAGACTTGTAGCCATTCATGTGATCTCTATGTGTTAGAGTAATTGAGCTACCGATTCATGTTATAAATCATGTTAGGGTATATGTTTATCCTGTTGAGACCCACTATGGTCATTTCTGCTATTGAACTATTTGCTTATATGGCAATTTTGTACTCGGTCACATCCATTATTTGCATATCATATCTCAATCTCCATTACTATTATTGTTGTGTCATATATCATTGCTTGGGATTATTGGCATGAGATTTGTGAGCCCGAGAGACTGGAGAGATTGATGACTGAGTTGGGGCTTGAGAGCTGTGATGTGAGTGACATTTATGGATTGGGTTGCACGCCGCAACAAGACTTATGGCTATATGTGGATCGGATTGTACGCTGCAATAAGCCTTATAGCTATATGTAGATCGGGTTGCACGCCGCAACAAGCCTTATGGCTATATGTGGATCGGGTTGTATGCCGCAACAAGCCTTATGACTATATGTGGATCGGGTTGCGTGCCGCAACAGGCCTTATGGCCAATGTGGATCGGGTTGCATACCGCAGCAGGTACCATACTGTGCTGAGTGGCTAAGTGTGACGAGCGAGAATTGAGACAGTCAGATTGTGTGATTTGAGAGTGAGTACTTGAGGGTTGTGCTGAGTGGCTAAGTGTGACGAGCGAGAATTGAGACAGTCAGATTGAGTGCTCTGAGAGTGAGTACTTGAGGGTTCATTGTATTGCATCACATACGGTATTCATATTGGCATATAGATATAGAGATGTTGTATTCCTCATATCAGCCACACTTGGCATATTTTATCTACATTGAACTTAATTGTTAAACCTGGAAACATGTCTATATTTTATGTATTGTTAAACTCTGTATTTTTACTGTATTGGTTGATCTCGTCACTGCTTTCAGCCCAAAGGTTAGACTTATCACTTATTGAGTTGGTTATACTCACGCTACACCCTGCACTTCGTGTGCAGATCCAGGTATTTCCGGGTACGGCGATTGTTGATCTTAGAGTTTTACCCATTCGGAGATCATCGAGGTAACTGCTTGGCGTCCGTAGACCTTGACTCTCCTCCTCTATCTCTCAGTTTTACTTATATTGTTCTACCTTCTTAGACAATGTTTCAGACTATATTATTGTATAGATGCTCATGTACTTAGTGACACCCGAATTTTGAAAAAAATTATATTCGAGTCGCAGTTGTTTATATCGGCTATTTATGAGAGTTATTACTGTTAAACTTGCTTCATCTTATTTTTTTTTAATACAAAATACCTAATTTTATTGTGAATGTCGGTTTGCCTAATTTTGTGATAAGCCATCACGACATGTTGAGTTTTGGATCGTGACATAACTGCTGTGAGTAGTAGTTGCCGCTCGACCATCACTAAAATTAAGATTGCCATGGGTATAAAGCTGAAAACAACATGATTGCATCACCATGGAACTTTCTAATCAGCTAAAGAAATTCATTTTCTTGACATTCACAGTAGTGTGAGTTTTATGAACAAATATTATAAGAAAGTTAAGCATGAAATTTAGTACCATGTATGACATAAAAAATCGTTAGTCTATTTTAAATCGTTAGTTTCAAAATTCATCTTATTACTAACATTCGAGTTTGTCAAATTCATCTGTATTAAAAATAATAAAATCCAAAACTTATTCTGTTGTATTTTGTTTAACTTTAAGAAGAAAAAAAGGGGCTTGATTAAGTTAAACGAGAGCTCAAAAGTTTTCCCTGTTACCATCAAGAAACAAGAAATGCAACGCCACTTTTCTCCTACCCATAAGAAAAACAAAAGGGATAACTAAAATATATGTTATTGATCCCTTTCCATAGAAAATATTTGATATTTAAATTAATTTTTGAACTATATTAATCTCAAATATTGATTTAATAACACAGTAATAATTAGTATATAAGTTGACATTTAGTAAATAGTTAGATTTGTAAACATTTACAATTAAAGGGATCAAAAGTGTACATATTAATTAATCGATGGTTAAATATACTTGTCTAATAATCACAGAAAACAATATTTGAATTTGTCGAATTAGGAATTAAAAGTGTAAATTTCTTAAAAGAGGAATGAAAATTCCAACCACGAGCTTGGCTAGAAGTGGAAGCTAGAAATGCATAATGTCTAATCGTACTTGCCTCTCAATAACCCTTTTGAAGTCAAAGTTAGTGTGCATTCCTACCGGCATTTTAAAAGGTGTGGTAAGAAGTGAAACGTTTCGCTTAATACTAGGCGAAGCTAAAGTCTCGATGCTTAAGCTTTATGTGTATTTAATTTTTTTTATATTTTATAAATTAATAAAATATAAATATATAAATAAAAATGCATTAAAATTGTTTTAAAAAAAAATAAACCAAGAAAATTATAAAATTAGTAGAAAAATATTTACATTCATTATTATAACATGCTAACATGTGCATGAACCATACAAAAGAATTTTTTTACTTGAAAATAATAAAAGATGTAGAGAAGCATTACACCTTAATTAACATGACTATGATAGAACATACTTAGAGTTATAAAAATAATATTCTATTTTTAATAATTCAAAGAGTAAAAGATTTATATCATAAAATTATTGATTAAAAACCTAAAATTAGATGATAATCACAAATACTCATTGTATAATACAAATAGCCAGAATAGGATCATTAAAATAATATATAAATTAGAGTGGTACCAACTAAATGGTTTTACCGACATATATATATATATATATATATATATATATATATATATATATATATATAAGAGAAATTCTAAATCAAAAACTAACTTGAAAAGAATAAATTAAAGAATACAAAAAAAATGAAGAAAATAAAGCGTAAAGAAGGAAAATGCAAGCGTGAAAGCAGAGTGAGTAAGAATTGGAGGACAAAATCTTTGCTTTATACTTTGAGCTTTGCGGACAAAGATCTAAAGTGTATTTTTTACTTGGTAGTAAAGGACAGAGATTAAAGATTATGAAATTGCGATAAACAATTAGACAAACCCTTTGACTTTTGAGATTTTTAGTTTGAAAATTTACTATGACTAAATTTTTGATGTTTAAGTTAAAAAAATAAATTATTAAGCAATTTTAGCTCATATTTGAAAACGTTTTGGAACTTACACCCAAATGAATGCCTTGAACGTTGGGACTTACGCCTAGGCGAACGTCCAGAATGTTAGGACTTACGTTCCACGATGCTTGTGCCCCGCCAGTACGCCCAGTACGTTTTTGGTACACTTTGCCCTAAAATTTGCCAAATAATGCTTTTTAAAACACTAATTCTTACTTCTTATTTTGTGGCTTGAATTATTTTTTTGTATTTTCAGGAAACCCATAATCCCTATAGGTTTGAGAAAACTCATTGTTCTAATAGATTTGGGAAATGAAAACCTATTTTCCTTGTCAAATTGAAAAACCTTTCTCTTATAGGTTTGGGACTATTATATATATATATATATATATATATATATATATATATATATATATATATATATATATATATATATATATATATAGAGAGAGAGAGAGAGAGAGAGAGAGAATATTATGCTTTTTTCTCATTCATAGTGAAAAACTCTCTCTGCTTCTGCCCCGAGGATTACGCTTAGCCGAACCTCATTAAATCCGTGTGTTGATTTTTCTTCTCTATTTGCTTTGTGTGTGATTGTGTGCTAGTTAACCCACGATCGTCCGCAACAATTGGTAGCATAGCCAGGTTAGGGTTTCTACATATATTCTAGGGTTAAGATGTCTTCATCACCTTCAACAAAGTATGAAGTCGAGAAATTTAACGGGTTTCAATTTCAGTCTATGGAAGATTAGGATGAAATCGTCTCTGGTGTTACAAGGGTTATGTAAGAAAATTGATGAGAATTCTTCTGAAGAGATGAGAGAGACAGAGCAGGCAAACCTGAAGGAGAGGGCTTTGAGTGCGATCTTCATGAGCGTTATAAATAGCGTTCTTTGGAAAATTACTGAAGAAACTTTTGCAGCAATGACATTGAAGAAGCTGGAAGATCTGTATTCTAAGAAATTGCTAACAAATTGCCTCTACCTAAAAAAGAGGTTATACAATTTCTGTATAAAACGAAGGTACACCTGTTAAAACTCACCTTGATGAGTTTAAATCAATTATAATGGACCTGAAAAATGTGGATATCAGAATTAAGAGTGAGGATCGGGCCTTGATTCTGTTATGTTCTTTACCACTGTCTTATGATACTTTTGCCTATACATACTATATGGGAAAGATAGTATTTCACTGGAAGATGTTAGTAATGCACTAAAATCTAAACAGTTGAAAAAGAGCTTTTCAAACAGCAAAACTGAGGGTGAGGGTCTTGTGATTAGAGGCAGAACACAACGAAAGGACTTTAACAGGAAAACGTCCCAACCGCCAAATCGAAATCTAGAGTAAGGAAGCAGAACTATTATGAGTGTGGGGAGCAAGGTCACTATAAGAGATATTGTCCCGAGTTAAAAGAGAAAAGAGCGAAGCAGAAAATAGATAATTCGGCAAATGTTGTTGACACTAGCAATAATTTTGATGATAGTAATTATGTAGGGGAAGTCTGTGCCGTAAGTTCTAGTCATGGGTAGAATTCCTGGGTTCTTGATTCTGGCACTGCTTTCTACTTACATAAGGATTGGTTTGTAACTTATAAGCAGATCAATGTGACTTTCTACATGGGAGATGATAATACAGTATCAGTAGAGGGGATTGGTAACATCAGATTGAGAATGTTTGATGGAATTATCAAAATTATTGAGTGTTGGCATGCTCCTCGGATAAAGACAAATTTGATTTCTCTTTCGACATTGGATGAAATATTTAAAGTGTGTAAAGGCTATATGGTACTCATAAAGGGTAAACTGCATTCTAAATTGTATCATATTCAGGCAAGTGTAGTTGAAGGGAAAGCTGTTGTAGCTTCTGGGAAAAGTGATCTGAATCAGTTTCAGTTGTGGCACTTGCGACTTGGTCATACGAGTGATAAGGGATTGTCTTTGTTGAGTAAGCAGAATTTGCTGAATGGGTACAAAAATTAAGTTTTAAATTTTTGTGAGCATTGTGCGTTTGGTAAATAGACAAGGGTAAAGTTTAGCAAGAAGGCCGAGCACAGGACCAGAGACAAGTTAGATTATATACATTCAGATGGGGTCCAAACAGAGTTCCCTCCAAGAGTGGTACTAGGTATTTTATGATTTTGATTGATGATTACTCAAGGATGGCGTGGGTGTATTTTCTGAAAATAAAAGATGAGGCATTTCCATTATTTGTTAAATGGAAGGCGATGGTTGAGAGGCAGACAGAAAGAAAAGTTAAGCGTCTTCAAACTGACAATGGGTCGGAAATTTACAATTTTGAGTTCAATAGTTTCTGTAGAAGATAGGGCATAGTGAGACACCGCACTTGTATTGGAACACCACAACAAAATAGTGTTGCAGAATTTATGAACAACACACTTTGTGATAGCACACGAAGCATGGTTTCAAATTCATGTGTTAGCAAGGATTTTTGGGCTGATGCAATCAGTACAACTTGTTATTTTGTCAATAGATCCCGGTTCGCCTGCTGATTATTCAAATTTAAGGATATTTGGTTGTCCTGCTTATGCTCATGTGAGGGATGGAAAATTTGAGCCGAGGGCAAAGAAGTGCATATTTCTAGGGTATGCAACTGGTGTGAAAAGTTATAGGTTGTGGTGCACAAATCAAAAGACTCTAGGGTTAATTATCAGTAGGGATGTAACCTTTAAAAAATATGCCTCACTAGACAGTCAGAGGAAGAAGGCAATAGCAGAAATAGATCGTGGTATCAGTAACCACATAGATATGGATATTGAATCAACATTAGCTCAGCCCATTAGTTATAAAGTAGAAGAAGGAGAGGAGGTGCATAATGTTGATCAAGGTGATGATGTTGATGCACCTGCGCAACGACAACCATATAGCATTGCAACAAGCAGAAAGAAGAGAGTGATCAATCGACTGCAAAGGTTTGCAAACGTAGTTGATGGGAATCTTCTTGGATATATGAATCCTATGGAATTTGCTTTGGCAGTTGCAGAGACCGTTGATGCATTTGAGTATTATAGCTATCCAGAAAATATTTCAAATACAGAACCAAATCGACGGATTAGTGTTATGGCAGAAGAGATTGAGTCTCTTAACAAATTTAGGCGTTTCCTAGACTTGGTTGATGTGTGCGGCAATGGGTAGAACCCTTGCGATATATTGAGGGCAAGGTAGAGAGATATTGTTCTTGTTGATGAAGAGAATTCAAGCCAAGGGGAAGATTTGTTATTTTGTGGCTTGAATTATTTCTTTGTATTTTTAGGAAACCCATAATCCCTATAGGTTTTGGAAAACTCATTGTCCTTGTCTAATTGGGAAACCTTTCTCTTATAGGTTTGAGTCTATTTGGGATCTATATATAGGTTTGGGATCTATATATAGGGGTTGTAGTTAGAAATTTTATAGATTGTATTATGTTTTTCTTCTTATTCATAGTGGAAAGCTCTCTCTGCTCCTGCCCCGAGGATTAGGCTTAGCCGAACTTCGTTAAATCCTTGTGTTGATTTTTTTCTCTATTTACTTTATGTGTGATTGTGCGCTAGTTAAACCACGATCTTCCTCAACAATTGTTGGGCTAAACTAGCCCAAATACTCTCTTAACATGGTGTGATATTGTCCATTTTGGGCCAAGCTCGTACGATTTTCCCCATAAGGCCTCAATCCATTAAGATCTCTATACCTTATATGTAGGCTCCCAACCTTTTCAACTACCAATGTGAGACTTTGTTCGCACACCCAACAGTCTCCCCCTCGAACTAGGTTTCACATGGCTCACTACCACGATATCCCCCTCGAACTAAGTTCCATGTGATAATTGCCGCGATCCACAGGTCAATTTCCGAGATTCACTATGTGTCACCCACATTGTTAGATTATTATGGCAACTGATGCCCGCAACTAGATTCTTCTTGTGTGCGCACCGCCCGCACCATCACTTTGCCATCTCCATACTTGTCATGCCGAACCTGGGCTCTGATACCAGTTGTTGGGCTAAACTAGCCCAAATACTCTCTTAACTGTTAGGATATACTATAAACCATGCGTATTGTTATAGTATCTTTATGGAACAATTGATTATTTATTTATTCAATTTAATAAAATTTTATTTTAAATAGATTATGTGTTTGTCTGTATGTCCTTTGCATATATAGTAGATGATTTAGTGTATAGAGTTTAGCTTATATACGGAAGATTAAATCATCGGTTCTTATAAGTAATAAAGTTTATGTTCACAATCTGATGATGGAATTGGACAGACCATCAGAATCGTTGTAGCACAAGATTAAATATAATTTATCTTGATTATGGGAATGGATTAATTCCGACTTCTTGTGCTAGTATATTTTTGATGTATTGAACGGATCAAGTAGAGATACGTATTTTATACTGACTTAATAAAATAATTTCTCTAGTCCATTCAATGTACTTATACTCTTAATCTTGATATAATTATTATTAGTTGTGTGTGTCATTTATTGTTTTGATTTATTAAAAGGCGAGATTCTTTCGTGGGTCAATAAGCTAGGTAAATTGGACAATAATGATATACATTGGCGAAGTAATAATTAGTTGATAGAATTTATGTCTCGACTTTTGAGATTGATGATACTCCTTTATGAAAGCTTATAAGTTTTAATGTGTAAACCCGGCCTGTGAATTTTGTATCCGACACATGAAATAAGTTAAGCGAAAGTCTAAAGGAAGTAATCAATAAATTAAACTGTCAGTAATTTAGTTTGATTGATTAGTATCTGAATCTTAACATGGGGAATTAAATAATATTTTATGGAAGAATTTAGAAATTGAACTAAGGAGTGCAATTACGAATTTTTAGTGTAATAATTCGCAATTTATTATGGTAGAAATTAATTCTAATTTCGAAATTAATTCCATAATAGGGAGTCTTGTTAATTAAATTCTATGATCCCTACTGTGGCTAAATAATAGGAAATAAAGGAAACATTTCCTTTGCGGAAGAAGAAAACCTAATAGGTTTTGAAAAATGATTTTAACCTAAAAAATATGGCTATATATATCCTATATAGGGCTGGCCGTTTTTGAACTCAATTTTTGCCTTAAAATTTCGCCCACCCGAAATTCACTCTTTTCGGATATTATTTGGGTAACACAGTAGAAAACTGTGGAACATTTTGCTGAGGTCGTGGTCTTGCTACTCTGAAACTGGAGACCGAGATTAGTCTGCTTTGTTCACGCTTCAAGAGGTAACTCGTATAATCTTCGTATGTGCTAATTGTTTAATTTACACGTGAATATGATACTAAAATTGCTTCCACTGCGATATATAATCCAACATTAACATGGTGTGGTATTGTCCGATTTGGGCCAAACCCGCACGATTTTTTCCAAAAGATCTCAATCCATTAAGAGATCCCTACATATTATATGTAGGCTCCCAATCTTTTCGGCTAACCAACGTGGGACTTTGTTCGCACGCAACAACACTATTACTAATTATGCTGATAACGGCTGCTAAGAAATTTCTCTTTTTCTTCATTTGTCTTCATCGGGAAAAGGAATATGGGAAAACTTTGTCCTCCTAATTTCAAAGATAATTCGTGATCTTAACGTAGAGTCTGGATTTACGAAAGTGGAGGAGGATCTGTATAGAAGATAATGGAAAATAATTTTTTTTTACTAACAGGTGGAGGTGAAGGAAAAAAGACAATTTGGAGCATTAAGCTAGGAATTTTGGAGAAGGGTTGGTCAATTTATTCCTCGCAATTTTATATTGCGTTTCTACAAGAAACGTTGCTTCAATTTTTACAAGATTATTATGAGATGCCCAACAAAAAGCGGACCTAGATAATTATAAATTTAAGGCACCTGTATTTACTTTTATCAGATGCAATGCATTTATCCATTCAAATTATTTTCTTATGTACGTGTTTGTGCTATCTATCTCTGAACCTAGACCACAAATGACAAAAAGAAAATGAGGTTAATTATATTGCTAAGGACCTTTACCACGTTAAGCAAACAGAAAATATTCAAAAATGAGAAAGTTTACTACATCTGATATTTTTTTATCAGGATGGATCTTGGAAAATATGGCTACATTATCATGCTCATTCTCAATTTATTTGGAATTATCATATCCATTCCCATTATCGTTATCCCCCTCATAACAGTTGATAAATTTTGTCGTGAAACTTCAATGTCAATGTTTTTAATTGCTGGAATCATGATATTTACATGGTCATTAGCAGGTCTCATAAGTTCATTATGTTGTTGGAAAGTTGGTTTCCAGGAATTTATTTATATGAGGTCACACGTTTTTATCCTATTTATAGTAGTTCTTTTGGGAACAATGGCGTGGTGGCAATCTAGAACAGATTCTCGTTTGTACACATATTATGACTGGGGAACTTTTAAGAATTGTATGGTGAAGAAACAAGTTTGTCAAAGAAATTTAAGAAATGGATTGGAGAGACTGTCTCCATTTGCTTCACATTCCCTTCAGGTAAATGTTTTTTTTTTCTTTTGAGTTTTTCTGCTATACAAAATTCAAAATTTCCAGATCAAATCTGGGTATGAAGTTAACAGACCGGTCATAACCCAACCTGCTGAAAGCTCGGTTGGATCGATATGAATTTGTCAAAATGGTGATCAAATTGTGGGTCATAACATAACTCATCCAACCTCTCCCTCCTCTCTTTTCTTTTCTTTTTTCGCTTTTTGACATAATTCTCAATCTCCAAATTGGCATAATTCCCAAGTTCTTCCAAATAGATAAAAATTTCGGATCTCAAAATTTGATTTTTATACACTTTATTTTAGCTTGAATTTTTTCCCATCAAGGTATATTTGTTCTGATCCATTTTGATTAAATCAAAAAATGGGTCATGATCCAATATAATCCCTTTAAACTTGGATGAGTTGAACTGGTTACAAATGAACGGGTTGAATTTGCGTTGTCGCATCTAGTTGTGACCATGCACCTAAGATAAGTGGGTGGTTGCCGCACTATTTCATTCAACTATTATGATATGTTACACTATGACTTCATCAATTTGATATCTTATTCTCCACTTTTTTTTTGTCCTTCATGTATAATTTTTCTTTTATATTTATCGTATGGTTGTCTTGTTTTAGGATGCTTGCTGCAAGTACCCCAAGATATGTGACGGTGGTAGGAATATGTCGAACAAGAAGAGCAAAAACCCAAATGACCCTTTAACTTGGATGGAAATATATGATGGTCTCCCAGTCACTAACAATAATCAACAAGGTGAAAAACAAAACAAGTCTAATAATGAAACTGTTGAAGATTGTGGTAAATGGAGTAGTGATTCCAATAAGCTTTGTTTCGATTGCTATGCGTGTAAAAACGGATACTTGGACAAGCAAGATCAGAATTGGGTTACTGCATTATCGATCTGTGTTGTTAACAGTGTTGTCCTCCTTTCGTTTTCTTGTTACTTTTATTGTAAGAATTTGGAGGAGCCTAATCGGGGAAATACCAAAAGCAGCAAAGTCCATCCTGTTGATGTATAGGATATGTAACAAAGTAAAGATATTGTTACTATGTATCATATTTATGTACGTACGTGTCTTCGGAGAGTAGAATGGTGACAAGATAACTGGTTTCTTTTGTAACTTTGTTTCTGTGCGAATTTAAGACCGTAACAGGAACGAGATTTGCGTACCTGTTAACGTATTGACACAGCAGATTAGTAGAAGAGTTCTATCAATAAAGTTACCCCAAGTCCTCTTTGAATCACTAGGAACAAAGTATATTCCACAAACTAAATGCCCTTTTACTATGTGTATATTTGGAGAAGAAAGAAGAAGAGAAGTTCCTTACCCATATTACTTTGGGCCCTATGAGCGCAAGCACCTAGATTGGTGCTTAGTTTGGGCACTTGGCTAGTGTCTAGCATATGGATTTGTGCTGCGAGGTATTGACAAAGGATCATGAGCATTCATTTGCATCGTAGACTCATGTAGTAGCTTTTATATGATTGTTGATTCTCTCATATCATGATTATGAAAAGGATTGAGATAACTGATTGTTACACCATGTTCCTCGTAAGTTAGTCGATGTAAGTACAAAAAAAATTACTTTTGAGGTTACAATCACTTAAGCTCAAGCCTAGTACGTTACAGTTTTCACCTTTATACCATTTGTGTCGTGAGTAAGCTAATGTTACACCCCGTATTTTCATACGTTAAGTACTTCGTAAGTTAATCAACGGATGCTGGGAGAATAAGGTTATCTTTAAGGGTACAGAGTTTTTATGATATTTTAGGAAGTGAATATTTAAGTGTCATAAAGTTTGGAGGCTAAACCGAGTGAAGAAAACAAGTTCGTCAAAGTCGGCAAATTGGAATGTTGTAACCCGTACATTAGGGGTAAGACTAGGAGTGTTTAAGATGGTAAGAAGGTCATCTTATGAGGTATTTGAATCATATAACAGTCTTATATTATGTTTTGAAGTCAAGCAAGTTGTAAAATAAAAGTTGGCAAACGTTATTCCAAGTTACATTTACAAGTTTACTGAAATTTGGGTATAATGTCACTGAGTTTTTCTCCAAATATACTTGGAGTTATGGGGTCATCCACCCAACAAATTGAAGTTCAACAAGTCTAGTTTCCAACACATTAAACCGTTTGCCGATACAACATCGTATTAGAGAGATATTCATATTTTCGCGAGTCTGTGCAGACAGCCCCATCCGAACCCACATACGCGGTGGAAAGTTCCACCTTTCTATTACAGAGATGCAACCCTTTCTCCACCTCATTTTTTGCCCAAAACTGAAACATAAGCTCCTAAAAAGCTCACAAGACCTTCTTCTACCATTCAAGTAAAGTTTTACGGGAAATCAAAGTGGTTTTTCCCTTGGAGATCATACAACTGTAAGAGAAAACTTGTTCTTCCCTTGTTGTGGTGAGAATGAAGTTACTTCAAGTTGAAGCAAGGTATAAGGGGGATGATTTCGTTCATCTAAGGTAAGACTCATCCTTTCCTACAAGTATAGGAGTTTAATGAAGTCTTTGAAATGTCGTTTGATTAAAAACTCATGAGATAAATGTCGGAAATCGTATTTAAAGTGTTGTGTTGTAGTGGACGATATTGAAGCCATGTTTGTGATGTGTTGTGGCTGAAAATAGGTGGAACAGATTGTATATGATGTAGTTAATGTTGTCCGTATATTTTGGATGTTGTTAAGGGCTTGAGGAAAGTAGAGAGAAGTAGGGGAGGTGCTGCCCGATTTTGTATAAGCAAGCTTGCCGCTCGTCGGCTATCAGTATGCTCTTAATATTGATAAAAGAGAGCTTTTTCATCTTGTAGACCAGTGTATTTATGAATCACTTGATGTATCGTGAATAACAACTATGGTTGAGGTATGTAAGGTCTTTCCTCCTTCTTTTGGCATGATTCCTTAAGTCACGTCACCTTTATAAGAGATTCAAGGGTACAACTTCTTGTGTATGCTTTTTGTTGATGGATTAAGGCCGTATATAAGTTCATGGCGTTAATATAGATAAGTTGTAAGCTTCTCATAGTTATCCTTCATGAATTTTTCCTAGAAATGAGTATAGCTCCGGGAAGCTAGTATTTTATATAAGACAAAAAGTATAATCCCTGATTGATTGTTACCTATAAATGGCTTAACGAGCTAGAAATCTTGCACAATCGATAGAATGCCTTAATCGCTAGAAACATATCATGATGGTTAAATGAAGATAGACATAACCTCCCTAATGTTAGGGAGAGCAAAGTATAAGTTAAGAAAGGTAATAAGTTGCCTAAGCACGAGTCCTCTTATAGATTAAAGATTTCGGGCATATGAGTTAACCAAGGAATGGTTAGACGAAAGTAGAAGAAGATAAAGTTATATAAGTTGTAGAATCAAATTGTAATAGATCCATATGATAGCCATAAACTTTCTAAATCTAAGGGAAGTAGGATATGAGTAATGAATGTAAGAAAAGGTTTAAAGGAAACGAGTTAACAAATATGAATCATGAGTTACAGAGAGTACTGGATAAGTTACTACTTACAATGGAGTACGATAGATTGGTATCGTTGTTATGTAATAAAATGAGTGTGAGAAAATATTCGGTGAACCTTAAAGTAACCGGAAGATATCCGTATTCCGTAATACGATAGATTGCTTGTTGCGCTGAGTTTAACATCGACGATGATGAAACTTTGAGGGATTTTTTGAGGACTGCGGATGAATACCGAAAATTTCTTGTGATAAAAATATTTGAAATGTACGTCAAGATCGAAGACGTTCGCAATAATGAGGTTGCTCATAGTAGGGATAACCCTCACTCATCGGGTGGTTATTCTGGAGCAGTTTTTGCCGGACAGGTTCCGGATGAAAGAGTTTTCCCAGATTTAAACTTATCACCACGGGCGAATGAGGAGCAAGGAAATAATTTTTCTCCCGCTTTACATAATCTACACGACGAGTGGTAAACTTCAATTTTCCTTAGTGTTACGATGTATATTTTTGTTGTATTGAATTTGTATTAACACTCATATATTCCACAGGGGGTACCGGCCAGATATGACTTTTACATGTTATAAACCCACGCCCAATTGGAATATGCGTAGTTCTGGTGTGTTGGATCATGGTGGTCCATCCTGGAGTCATCACCAACAGGAAAATCTCCATCAAGGAATGTCAACACGTTACGACTTGTAAGTGAAGTGATACAGCTATATGAAAAGTATTTATTAATTTTAGTAGCTTATTATTTTGTTATTTGTGCAGTGAAAACGAGCAAGTTGAACTACCTGTCCTCACTCAATTGCCCGAAGACGATATATTAAATCGGGATCTGGCAGATGCACAGAGTGAGGAAGAGAACAATGATTATGACAACAATGCCGCTGATTCCGAAGATGACACACCCTTCCCTCGTGAGGATGGTAACGAGGAGGAAGAGAATGGAGGACCTGATTTGTCGAGGGAGTATTCTCCATCCCCCGTTAGACCAAGAGTGTACGAGTCCCAAGTGCCGTTTCATTCAAGGAAGATTCCCTACCTTGATAATTCAAGTACGAGTACCTAACTTACAGATTGTTGATCATTGAATGTTGTTTGATGTTGCATATACATAAGTATGGGACCTATGGATGGTCATTAGTTAATGCATATATGCACAGTAAGGGTGGATATGGACGGCCAAAAGCATGCATAGCCAAATCCGAGTATGTGAGCCATAGGGACGGTCTTCTTAGCTTCACGTACATGCCACTAGACACTTATGGTTGTAGTGTGCCTTACAGACGACCTGCCTTGTTACGCGTAAGAACCACTTTATGTTCAGTTTGTATGAATAGACAATGTAGTACAAGATTAGAAATCCAGTCATTAGAGATAGTTCAGAGTACAATGACATTGAGGGACCAAGTGGTCCGAGCGACTGTGATCTGGTAAGCCGATTGAGAGTACGTGGTAAGTCCATTCTTCTTCTTATCTTTTCAACAGAAATTCTATTGTATTCATTCATATTCTTTAGTTTTCGAGTTTATATATATTATTTGTTACCTTACATACTTGGTATATTTTGTTGTACTGACGTCCCATTGTTGGGGTGCTGTATTTCATGCCTGTATGTGCAGGTAATCAGTTTGACGAGCCCTCACAGTAGACGAGGTTGATATTCAGCGGAGGATTAATAAGTCTATATTTCATTTATAGTACAGCCATGTCTAGAGGTCATAGTATCAGAGTTTTGCTACAGACTTATGGGTAGGCCGAGGCCCTGTCCCGACCTACATTTTTTCCACTATGCTTGCCTTTGCCCTTTTTCTTTAGTGGCCTACTTACGTTTCAAAATTTCTCCCATCTAAGTTTAGCTTTTTTTATTTCCTTTTTTTTATCACTATATTATAATATTTTTATTTTTGTATTTAAGAGTATCTTACTTAATAAATATTATAGTCTATGGCTTTATGCACTAGTTAACATTCGAGCCGATCAAACTGAAGTTACCAGACCAAATAAACTAAAATCGAACGGAGAAAAGTTGGGCCATATAGAATTTAATTAGGTATGTTATTGGTATAGCATTTTAAGAAACTGAATACCAAAAATACCAAACCGAAATATCTAAATACCTTACTATACCAACCGGCGAACACCCCTAGTTCAATATGTACAGTATGTCAGTGGCCTTGCCGGCCCTTGTTTATGTTTTCCTTTTGGTTTATCCGGTATTGATACTCATAGTGGCCTTCTCAGACCGAAAATGTATTGATGTTTTGAGTATGATGGCTAGCTGATACAATGCCTACCCGCCTATGATATATTACGAATTGTGGCCATGTTGGCCATGATAGCTTATAGTATGATAGAGTTCAGCCATGTCTGCCTATGTACGTTTTTTTGTTACATCCACCATTCAAGAGTTGCATAGTGGTTCGTTCGGGCCAGTAGGACACCGGGTGCCAGCCACACCTGACCTAGGTTTGGGTGTGACAAACTTGGTATTAGAGTAGGACGTGTCTTAGGGATTCTACAAAGCCGTGTCTAGTATTATTTTGTTTGTGGATGTGTTGTGCACCATATTTATAAATAGATAGCAATAGGGCATTTAGGATTGGTTACCCTTCTTTCTAATCCAGATCATGCTGTATAGAGTTGAGTCATAAGGAGTCAATGTCTAAGTCATATTCGATAAATGTTGTACAGAGATGACTGACATAATTAAGAGCTACAGATAGTCAGAAGGGTAAGGCTATTGAGGGAGGAAGGTACTTATAGACCACCCCTAGTTGATATAGAACAGTCTGAGGTTCGGGTTGGGTCGTCTTCCCGAGTATCCCCTACTCCCACAGCACTAGAGGAGCTTCATAGAGCTTCAGAATCTTCAGTACCCTCACCAATCCTTACTGGTAGATCTCTGGAGTTTTGTGTATCTTTTGACCCAATTAGTAGCTACACATTGATAGACTAAAGTGCCAGGTAGTGCGGGGCCTTCTGAGGGGCCAGAAGTTCAAGGGTACATGCATGTATTGCTTTGAGCCCTCCAGAGATCACGGGGACGGATCCGTACGAGGATTCCTAGTATTTTATTTACTAACTTTACATGATCTTTCGAGTTATGCATGCTTCCGAGATGGAGTCGTGGAGTTAGCAGCTTTCAGGTTGTGCGATATAGCTGTGCATTGGTAAGATTCATAGGAATTATCCAAATGGCAGAATGTATAACCAGCAAAGTACGGAGAATTCTCCAGGGCCTTCTTGGACCATTACTTACCATTGGAGATTCGGATGGCCAAAGTTTATAAGTTTTTAGCCCTACAGTTGGGTGACATGACTGCTCGCGAGTACAACCTCGGGTTTGATTTGTTGGCCAGGTAAGCCCCATCTTTGGTTGATATGATGCAAGCCAGGATACATCGGTTTGTGGCAGGGCTGGCACCAGAGTTACTTGAAGATTGTACCATATCCTCGCTGAATGATAATATGGACATATCTCGGATTCAGAATTTCGCCCATAATCTAGAGGAGCGTAAAGAGCGCTTGCAGATAAAGCAAGATCGAGATAGGCAGAAATGTAAGAGATATAGGCGAATTGACGAGTATGTAGGGGCAGCAAGTAGTAGTAGGTCTCAGAGGAGACAAGGTCAGTCAACAATACAGGCAGGGGCAATTTATCCAGTCCTTAGGAGACCCAATATTCTCAGAGTACTCGGTTTAGAACATGTCAAGGATCAAGGGCACAAAGAGTGCAAGATCAAGAGAGTGTTAGACAAATGAAATCACCATAATGTAAGCAGTGTAGAGGGAGACACGAGGGACCGTGCTTACGAGGTACATATACTTGTTTTAGATGTGGCACCCTAGGTTATATGGCACGAAATTGTCCGACATTGAGTCATGAGGGTAGTAGTCGCTCGGGACAACCTATCGGTTCAGTACCTTCATTTCAGTGTGGCAGAGGTAGAAGGGGAGCGTCAGACTCGAGAGGGTACCAGAATCAGATGTGCATTATGAAATCAGTGGGACCTCGAGCCCCCATTTCCGAGGCATATTGGTATATTACTTATATGTTAGTGAGCCTTTATATATATAGTGTGATGTTAAAAGATGTAGTTAACTCGATTAACAATAGAGATAGAATGTCGTATCCAAGATGAGTCATAGTGAAGTATCATTAAGAGGTAGAAAAGCATAAATAACATAATGAATCTAGTAGTAGCTCAGAGACCCTAGAAATCCCGAGATAAGATGTAAATCATAGTAAGAACATAGTGACCTAGACATGGTAAGATTACTAAGCGATGATCATGACAAGGAAAGCAATAACCTTTAGTAAGGGATTATATATTAGAAAGTTTGATAAGTAGGATGATGACTTCTAGCATAAGATCATGGCGAGGGCCAAGAGGGAGCCCAGTTTGTAAATAGTAAGCAGGATTAGAACATATTAACTAGGCTTAATCAAAAGAGAATGAGCAACGAGATAGAAGCCGTAATTATAAGTTAGTAACATTCAAAAATATAAGACGTTGGATAAGGATAATAGTCGCGAGGGAGGTAGACATATAGAATCAAACATTAATTTTGAGGTTACAAGCACTTAAGCTCATTCCTAGTACGTTACACTTTGTACCTTTATGCCGTTTGTGTCATGAGTGAGCTAATATCACACCCCGTATTTTCATACAAGTGCATCATAATTTAATCGACGTAATCTAGGATAATAAGGTGATATTTAAGGGTACAAGTATTTTATGATGTTTATGCCAGTGATAAGTAAGTGTCATAAAGATCGGAGGCTAAACGAGGTGTCGGCAAATTGGGAATGTTATAACCCGTACTTCCGGGGTAAGTGTAATACCCCGGAAAATTTTGAAATACTTAAGCGCTATTAAGAAAGTTGATGTGCGCTAAATATATTATTTTGTGTGTATAAAAAGACTATTATATGAATGATATCAATTGATCATGATAATATATGTATGAGGTGCATTAAGAATGGTTTATGGTCTAAGAAGAGCCCCAAGGCTAAGTCAAGTTGAAATATTTATGATGGAATAAAGTTTCAAGTGAGTTCGCATAAGACCTAATTTCAAACGATCATACCTATCTTGATAGGAAGGGTTATATGGTGCATTACCTATCACATTAAATCCCTTTGCGTCTAGTTTTCAATGCTTCAAACCGTTTGTTATTTGGACATTCCTATAAGAAGTTATGACCAAATTACCAAAGGCTGCCAGAATGCGATTCTGCGACCATTATACGATCGCAAAATCGTTATGCCACCGCAAACTGGTCGCAGAATGGACCAGAACAGCCCAGTTCTGGGCATTGATTTGTAAGACCATTGTGCGACCCGCACACCAATTGTGCGGTCCATTGTGCGACCCGCACACCAATTGTGCGGTCCATTGTGCGACCGCATAGTTGAATTCGGAGGGTTAATTTTTCTCTTTTCATAACCCGATCCCTTTTTGATAAATAGGCTTTGGGGCTTATTTTAGGTTATTTTTCTGAGGGTTTTAGAGAGAGGTAAGAGCATTTTAGAGAGAGAAGGAGGGAACCTAACATTATAATCATCCAATGTTGCACCAATCTTCAAGAATCAAGAAAGCTAATCGCAAGATCTTCATCTAAGAGGCAAGGTTCCATACCCTAGTTTCCAATTTCAAATTTGGGTAAAAGATGGTTGAATTAGAGTATGATTCTTGGGTATAAGAGCATTATTTATACATGCTTGTACTAATAAGGTTTGTGGAAAGATTGTTGAGCTCAAATAAGTAAATATTGGGTTGTGGAGTGAAGGAAATCTTGTAGAAGAACCTTGTAGTTAGATTTGCACACCTAGTGTTTGATAAAATGCTCAAATGAGCTGAGATTATGAATATCTTCCTAATAATGGTTCAATTTTTGTTATTTCTCAAAATAAATTGGGATTGCAAGAATTTTTGAAACGTTGTAGTAATTTAAGGAAAGCTCAAAGCAAGGTATGTTGGCTAAAGTTTCTCTCCTAGAATAGATATCCATAATGTTTCCGTAAGATCAAGTATGATTGGCTCAAGATTCCTAACTTATATATTCTGGGTTATTCCCTATAAACTTTTTTATTTCGAATGAGCCTTACGTCGAAAGATAGATGTTCAAAGTATGGTTTGCGTATTAAAATTTTGTGGCTTTGAGTCGTGTTTTAAATGAGAACTAGTATACCAATTGGGTGAGAAAAACTCGATATGGTTAAGACTCATAATTGCTCATATGTGTACCTAAAGACTTGATTGGAAGTGTTTTGTTATTGATAATCTTTAAATATGCTTGAAAATGAAATAAGCGGATTGAAGAAAAAGAGTGTCGCCAACGTGCCAAGAATTTAAGTTATGTTGTGGCTAGTAGTGCATATGATTTTAGAGGATGCGATAAAGAATATGAAATGAGCCTTGACTCCACTATTTTAAAAGTGATTTGGAAAAATAAAATTTTCCTAAGAGCTTTTATACTCAATTCATGCCCATCAGTGGCTGCTTTAACAGATGCTTTACTTTGTAAATATATCCAGTGTTATTCGAGTTCTATATACTCATGTGTTGAAATTATACATTGTCATTTATGGGAAAGAGTATTTCAAGAATAAATGGTGTATTGATTGTTTATGATTTTTCATGTGTGTTTATATTGTTGGGTGGCATGCCTCATTCTTTGGGAAGAAACCATTCGTGTTTGAAGTTCCCATTTCAAATGGATTTGAAGTATATGATTTTTGAAATATTCTATATATTGATATTTGATGGTGATCTTTGAAGTTGAAAGAGGTGAAAGTGTGGAATATGAAATACGGCCATCATGCCAGGAATAAAGAATCTTGTGAATGGCCTAATGAGCCAAGAAAATATTGTCATTGTGAATGACTGGAAATACTAATGAGAATTTATACAATGTGAAAGATGTTGAGGTGAGTACAATTGTATTTATGATATTTCTGTTTGCAAATCAAATCAAAAATATTTTTGGGAACATCATTAGCAAAACCGAGGAAGGGTGGGTCATAAGGCCCACACCTGAAACTACACGTGCCGGTGTAGGGGTGGATTGTGATTATTCCCCTTAATTAGAATGAAACTGGAACCTTTGTGGATTGGAAAAGTGAACCCACACGGCATATGTGGGAAGGCGGCCTAGCTGATCGGTTGGAGATCAGACGCCATGTTGTGCACATGGTGGTACTACTCTTGGTAACAACTTTATTTCACATCACCTGTCAAACCACATTGTCTGTGGAGAGATGGCCTAGCCGATCGGGCATGATCGGACTCCGTGCTAACAAAGACGATGGTATATCGCTGCTAATGATCTCCCAACTAAAATTGTATATGAAGTTCTTATTTTGAAAAATATTATGTTTTAACTGAACATTTGGATATTGTTGATTATGACTTGCTATTTCTTTGTGTTGCATTTTCTTATATGGGCATTCTATTTTAAAAGAGGACTTTTAGCTATACATACTAGTTCTATTCCACAGTACTAACGTCCCTTTTGCCGGAGGCGCTGCATCTTTAATGGATGCAGGTGGTTCTACAGTATGCGGCATTGATCAGTTATAGTATACACTCTTTTCAGCTGATTTGGTGAGCCCCACTTCATTTCAGGGTCATATGTCTTTTATTTCTCATGTACTGTGTTTTGAGGTATAGTCGGGGCCTTGTTGCCGGCATTTCCATATTACTCTTCTATTGTATTTAGAGGCTCCGTAGACAGGTTGTGGGTTATGGTTTATATTGGGAATTGAACTAGAAATGTTGGTACTTGGAAATTATATTTTTCATTAATTCTATAAACTCGTAATATTTTAGAATTTATAAATGAAGCTGCTAATGGGAATGAAATGGAAGTTATTAATGAAATATTTTCAGTGTTGATTAATGGAGTACATCTCCTCTTTATTCATGGATGAGTTTGGGTAGAAGAAAATCTAACAGGCTTGTTCGGTCGGGTTCTCTCAGTTCAGCGCCAGTCGCGCTCCCCGAGTTTGGGGCGTGACAGTAAGACTAGGAGTGTTGAAGATGGTAAGAAAGTCATTTTATGAGGTATTTGAATAATATAATAGTCATATGTAAGTTTTTGAGTCATGCAAGTTGTAAAACAAAAGTCGGAAAAGGGTATCGCAAGTTACGTTTACAAGTTTACTGAAATTTGGATCTAATATAACTGAGCTTTTCTTCCAATAAACTCGATCTTACAGGGTCACCCAACCACCTAATTGAAGTTTTACGAGTCTAGTTTCCAACGTATTAAGATGTTTGTCAATATGACATCGGAGTAGAGAGATATTCATAATTTTGTGAGATTGCGCAGACAGCCCCTTTGGGACACACATAGGCGGTGGAGAGTTCCACCTTTCTATTAAAGCGATGCAGACCTTACCCCACCTTATTTACGCCCAAAATTGAATCCTAAGCTCCTAAAAATCTCCCAAGACCTTCTCCTACCATTCAAGTAAATTTCTACAACAAATCAAAGTGGTTTTTCCCTTGGAGATCATACAAGTGTAAGAGAACACTTGTTCTTCCCTTGTTGTGGTGAGATTGAAGGTATTTCAAGTTGAAGCAAGGTATAGGGGGTTGATTTCTTGCATCCAAGGTAAAACTCACCCTCACCTACATGTATAAGAATTTAATGAACTCTTTGAAGTGTTTTTTGATTAAGAACTCAAGAGATAAAGGTCGGAAATCGTATATATAGTGTTGTGTTATAGTGGACTATTTTGAAGCCATGTTTGTGATGTGTTGTGGCTGGAAATAAGTGGAATACCTTGGATATGATATGGTTAATATTGTTATTATTATTTTGTTGTTGTTAAGTTCTTGAGGAAAGTAGAGAGAAGTAGGAGAGGTGCTGCCCAATTTTGTTTAAGCAAGCTTGCCACTCACCGGCTATCGATATATTCTTAATATTGGTAAAAGTTATATTTTCATCTTGTAGACCAACATATTGGTGAGTCGCTTATGATGTCGTGAAGAACAACTGGGGTTGAGGTTTATAAGTTCTACCTTTCTTCTTTCGGCATGATTCTGTATGTTACATCACCCTTATAAGTGATTCAAGGGGACAAGTTCTTGCATATGCTATTTATCAAGGATTAAGGCCGTCTATAAGTTCACGACATTAATATAGATAAGTTGTAAGCTGTCTGTAGTTGTCCTTCATGAATATTCCCTAGAAATGAGTAGAGCTCCGGGAAGCTTGTATTGTATATAATACAAGAAGTGTAATCCCCGATTGACAGTTACCTATAAACGACTTAACGAGCTAGAGGTTTTGCACAGTCGATAGAATGACTTAATTGCTAGAACAAATCATGATAGTTTAATAAAAATATCCATAATCTCGCTAATGTTAGGGAGAGCAGCTAAGTAAGGTAATAAGCTGCCTAAACGCGAGTCCCCTCATAGATTAAAGACTATGGAAAAATGATTTAACCAACGAATGGTAACATAAAAGTAGAAGAAGATAAAGTTATATAAGTTCTAGAATCAGATTGTAATAGGGCCACGTGATGACTGTACACATCCTAGGATAGACATGAACTTACAAAAGCTATAGGTTGTAGGAAATGAGTAATGAACGTAAGAAGCGGTTTAAAGGAAACGAGTTAACAAATACAAATTGTGAGTTTTAGCGAGTACTCGACAAATTTTTTTTTTATATAAGTACGAGTACCTAGCTTACAGATTGTTGATTGTTGAATGTTGTTTGATGTTGCATATACATAAGTATGGGCCCTATGGACGGTCACTAGTGAACGCATAGGTGCACTGTAAGGGTGGTTATGGACGGTCAGGAGAATGCATAGCCAAACCCGAGTATGTGAGCCTTACAGACGATCTGCTTAGGTAAGCGTACATGCCGCCAGATACTTATAGTTGTTGTACACCTTACAGATGGTCTGCCTTGCTACGCGTAACAACCACTTTATGTTCAATTTTTATGAATAGACAACAGTGTAGTAAAAGATGAGAAATCTAGTCATTAGAGATAGTTCAGAGTACTATGATAGTATAAGTTGTGTAGTTAGACAACAGGACCAAGTAGTCCAAGAGATTGTGATCTAGTAAGCCGATTAAGAGTACATGATAAGTACACTCTTGTTCTTATCTTTCAGCAGAGATTCTACTGTATTCATACATGTTATTTTGTTTTCAAGTTTATACATATTTTTTTATGCCTTACATACTTGGTACATTTTGTTTTACTAACACCCCATTGTTGAGGCACTACATTTCATGCTTACAGGTGCAAGTAATCAGTTTGATGAGCCCTCACAGTAGACGGGGCTCCTATTCAGCGAAAAATCGGTAAGACTCCATTTCATTTGGAGTGCAGCCGAGTCTAGAGGTCATGTTAATCGAGTTTTGCTACAGACTTATGGATAGGCCAGAGCCCTGTCCCCACCATGTTTGATGTCAGACACTCTTAGAGGCTTTGTAGACATAGGTTCAGTAAGTACAGCATATAAGTGGCCTTTTCGGTCCTCGTTTGTGATTTCCTTTTGGGTTGTCTGGTATTGATACCCATAGTAGCCTCCTCGGCCCGAACATGTATTGATATTTTGAGTGTGATGGCTAGTGGATAAGACGCTTGCCCACCTACGATATACTATGAGTTGCGGCCATGTTGGCCACGATATCTTATAGTACGATAGAGTTCGGCCATGTCGACCAATGTACATTTTGGGTTATGTCCAGCATTCAAGAGTTGAAGAGTGGTTCGCTCAGGCCAGCACGGCACTGGGTGCTGGCCATGCCTCACCTAGGTTGGGGTGTGACACTGATGTTGTATTCTATCTCCATGTCTAAAAATAAGGGTGGCAAGTGGGCCGGTCCAGGCCCGGGACCGGCCCGGGACCGCGGGCCAAACGGGCCAAACGGCTAAACGGGCCAGGACCGTTTGGTCCGGTTTTAGCGGGCCTGGGCCGGTCTCGCGGGCCATTCCTATGATTTGGGCCCGTCAGGCCCGGGACCGGCCCGGTTCGTTAGCGGGCCAAACGGTTCCAACAGCTATTTTTTTTAAAAAAAATATAGCCGTTGGGCTGTCAAAAATAGTCGGTGGCTATTTATAAAATAGCCATTTAACCCCCTTAAACCCCCTCCCCCCAACTTTGTTTTAATCCCAAACTTTTTATAATTACACTTTTTCCCTATTTTCAACTATAAAGATATTATATAGCTTATCGAATATAGCTTATATATATATACTATATATACATTTAATATATATACTATACTATATATACATCTTATATATAGTATATAAGATGTATATATAGCTTATCGAATATAGCTTTTATATATATATATACATCTTATATATAGTATATAAGATGTATATATAGCTTATCGAATATATATACATTTAATATATATATACTATACTATATATACATCTTATATATAGTATATAAGATGTATATATAGCTTATCGAATATAGCTTATATATATATATATATATATATATATATATATATATATATGATTTCTGTTTTAATTTAATTGAGAAGGCATGGCGGATTACCGCCCGCCACTTGATCCTGTTAAAATGGTATCAGAGCCTAGGCACTTTCATGGTATATATAAGATAGATATGAAATATTCGACATAGATATGTTTCTGAAATATGGATTTAGGAGAAACTAGTATGAAAAATACTAGATTGGAAGAGGTAGATATACCTCAAAACCTTGATTTGTTAAACAAATAGACTATTCCTAAAGTCCCTATTAGAACAATCTATGATTATGGATGGTTTGATAAACTCTCTTCTAAACAACTTGTTAAAACAACTGAGCAATCTTTAGCTTTAAATTCGTCTGAACAGACTATACGTTTGTTAAACAAGCATGATGTAGATGTTTATAAACACTAGTATAATTATTTGCATATTGGTATGGTTCAAATTGCTTTTAAGCCTTTAACCCTTAAAGGGTTACCAGAGACATTTTTGGCTGCTCTCAGAGATGCCAGAAATTTAAATTTTAGACAGTCTCTGATGGGTTCTATTGAATCTACTATCGCCTATGGCCCAGTATATTTTAATACTCAACCCAATTTGCAATTATCTTTATCTGATGTTAATATACTTGATGCATTAACATTAAATGTGAAAACGTATGGTTATAATTATGCGCCTGGTTCTGAACTGATATGTTTATCGTATAGAATTTATTTTAAATTACTATCTACAATAAACCCCAAATGTAAATTATATGATACATCTGATCAGACTATTCTAGTGAAAATGAATTTTGCAAAGTCTAAGATCACCACGAGGAGACCTATTAAGTGGGAAGAAATTAATTTTCCAACCACATGGACTTTAGATTCGGTTATATCCCCCAGTCAGATAACTGATGCTGTCAGTAATACTGAGTATTCTCATATTACTCAAAATCCGGATGGTAGGATTTGCATTCAGTTTGACGATAATAGTTCCACTTATAGTAGACAGTCATTTTCTAATAATAGACTGTTGCCTACTATTAGTTCTAGTTATAATAGACATTCCTTTACTAGTCGTAGACTGTTGCCTGATATTCAACACATTTCTCCTGTTGAGCCAGTCTATGGACCAGCTAGAAATCGTGCTGCATCTTTACACACAATTTCTACTAAAGTAGGTGATAAGCCAGTCGAAAGGGTTAAAATTAACCCCAAGACAAATATTGTTCAGGATAATGATAATATCTCTGATAAGGATATTCCTTCTGCGTCCGAAATGGATTTTGACCCCAATGATACTTAATGATTCCACACCAAATTAATTTTAGTCCAGGGTCACAAGCTAGAGGTTATATTCAAAAAGAATTTTTCTCTGATACCATTTTAACAGGATCAAGTGGCGGGCGGTAATCCGCCATGCCTTCTCAATTAAATTAAAACAGAAATCACCGTTTGACCGGGAACTGGACTTGTTTCACACCTCACATCTGGCTTTTATATGCCTGGAAGGTTTCCACCAGTTAAAGATTTCTATATGCCTGGCGGTAATCCGCACAATCAGTAAGGATATAAGAATTGAAATATACTTGAATTTTTTATATAGTTTAATGACTGTATGGAAGGTTAAAAACCTTTACTCAAGCAAGGGGGCTGTCATAATATAATACATACTTTTATTGAGCCCATGTGTCTAGCAGTTCTAACCGTGAAGAAAGATGCCCTTTTACCTCCTTTATCGGGCTGAGGTTCACGGCTGGCTAGACGGAGCCACTAAGGCAAAGCCAATAAGAGCAGTGTTATATCAGACTGTACCAACCATCTTGACACCAAGTCAAAACTCTATATATAAAACTCATTTATATTTTAATAGATGCCGTCGCTTTCATGGTGTATATAGGAGAGAAGTTAGATACTCAACATAGATATGAAGTCTCTTAGCCAGATATCGTCACGGCCAGAGAGGAGAGACTAGAAGAAAAGCTAAACTAAGAAAGACAGAAGTATGTACCTTGTGGCCAAGAAGCAAGGCCCTGAAGATGAAGAACTGAAAACTTTTATTTACTTGTTCTTCTATTACAATCTACAAACTTCAAACTAACTCTTTACTTACACTTAGAGAGAGAGAGAGAGAGTTCTAGAGAGAGGGAGTCTCGACTTCTGCCTCTGAAGAATGAACGAATGAATTCTATAAATAGAAAAAGAAAAGGAATCTATGAACAGTAAAAAGTGGGTCCCGTGGGTCCCTGTTACAGTGTTTTTACTGTTGAAACAGTGTATCTACTGTTGAAACAGTGTATTTACTGTTTGAGTGGGGTCCGGCGGCTTTACTGTTGCTGTGGGTCCGACGGTTTTACTGTTTTGTAGGGTCCAGCTGTTTCACCGTGCTGGTCTCTTTTCCGCTTCTTTTATTTTGCGGATGAATTCTTCTGTTTCATTTAAGTCTTCTTCAGATAATATTCTTTCTGCTTCAATGGGCTGAGAATCTTCAGCTATATCATCGTTGCTTGTTTCACTCTGCATTGACGTATCTGATTTTTCATATTGATTGATGGAATGAAGTAAATTTCTTTTGACCTCTTCCAAGTATTTATTAATCATCTCTGCTTTATCTCCTTCTTGAAAGGAGATCCTTCTGGCAATATGCCTTACTGAACTGTCATCAATTACCTCTTTCTGAGGTTTGCTGGAATATTCTTGGATTGTCATCTCGATTGAATCCAAGAGTTCTTGACCATATAAGATTTTTGTTTTGGGATCCTTCTTCATTAGCTTATCCCAAAAATTGTTGTAAAAAGTCCTGTATAAGCATGAGACTTGTTCTTCAGTGAATCCGACTTCTGGATTCCACTTGTGTATCCAAGGAATAGAAAATTCCAGAAAGAAATAAATTTGGTTAATTTTTTCTGGATAGCAGATATGATCTGCGTGATATAAATTATTTATAAAAGGAGAAATTTTTATCCATTCTTTGTATAACATGAGAAATGGATCTGGTAAAATTTTTATTATTGGACCGTGGTATGACCACCAGTTTAGAAACCAATTAGGAACAGTTGCTGTAAAAATCTTTGCACATACTTTTATAAACCAAGTATGTTTGTGTCTATCATTATTGTAGTATAACACTTTATCAAAAGCTTGGATATAATCCCAATAGGTAAAATTCATTTTATTTTTGTTAAGGCTTATCTGCCTTTCTTTCATTGTGGATATACCCCAGTCTTCTACAGATATAATCTGTTTAATTATAATCTTCGAGAAGTTATAAACGTTTTCGTCTGTGCTATACCCAGAAAAGTGCTGAAAATCTGCACTGCCAGTACTGGTCAATATTATTTCATAGTAGGAACGGGTTTTGTATGACTCACCCGGATAGTATAACTCATTTATTAAATATCTTTGGAATATCTTCCATGGTTCTTCTTTTCTCTGAATGTCAGAGTTTTCTAAAAGAAATATCATTTCTCTTTTTGACACTTTCTCGTATGACTTGATATCATCATTGTCATCTTTAGAAATGGAAGCAAAAGTATCACTTTGCTTAACAGAAGTATCTTTCTGTTTTTGAGCAGTCAAATATGCTTGCAAATGTGCGTATAACGGACTATCTTCTGGAATATCTTCCATATGGACGGATGGTCCGATTGATGCTTCTTCTCTGAGAGATATCCTCTCATTGACTAAACTCCTTCTTCCCATTTGTATAACTGGGGAGTTTGATGAGGATCCGTATGATGATCCCGAAGGTGATGACCTTCCTCTGGACTGTGGGGACGATCTTCCCCAAACTCTACCTCTTCCCCTACCCCGGGGGGTTCCATCCTGTAAATATTCACAGGATAAGAAATCTGGCAGAGAATTATCAATTCCCTTTTTATATTGTATTTCAAAATCAAAAGGGGCTAATTGAGCCTGCCACCTTGCAAATATCATTTTCGAGGCATCATGTTTAAAATCTTTGTTAAACATATATTTAACAGATTGTGCGTCAGTTTTTATCAAAAACTTTTGATTGTATAAGTCGTCTTGAAATTTTAAAACACATTTTACTATGGTTAACATTTCATGTGCCACGGTAGCGTATTTTGGGCTTCAGACCATTTACCAAAGTAGAATCTAATCAGATATTCATGTTTATCATTGGGATTTATCTGTTTCAAAATCCCTCCGTAACCAATATTAGACGCATCAGTCTCTATAATCTTTTGCCATGCAGGATTAGCAAGGGTTAAGCAAGGTAAAGATTTAACACGTTGCTTAATATTTTTGACCAAAGTAGTGTGACTATCAGTCCAAGGATTTTTATAATTCTTTTTTAGCCTATCATATAAAGGGGCTAAATCACGTGATAGATCTTTATAAAACGGCGAAATATAATTTAAACTTCCCAAAAATCTTTGTAACTGAATTCTATCAGTAATAACATCGGGAAATTTTGAGGCAAAATCAATCGATCTTTGAATAGGAGTAATCTTTCCCTGACAAATATAATGTCCTAAGAATCGAATGTTAGTTTGGAATAAACTCATTTTTTGTTTTGAGATTACCAAACCATTTTGTATAACAATTCTTTTGAAAATATCTAAATGCTTAATATGCATTTCAAGTGTTTTGGAAAATATCAAAATGTCATCGATATAGACAATGACGAAGTCTAGATAGGAGTTGAAAATATCATTCATAATTTTTTGGAATTCTGAAGGGGCATTTTTCAAACCAAAAGGCATAATATTCCATTCATATTGCCCAAATAGAACATTAAAAACAGTCTTATAAGTATTCTCTTTAAATATTTGAATCTGCCAATATCCAAATTTTAAATCAAATTTTGAAAATATATTGGCGTCATATAATCTAGACAATAAATCTCTTTTATTAGGAATAGGATACCTAACCCACTTTAAATATTTATTCAAGGGCTTATAATTTATGACTAATCTAGGAATACCATGTTCCTTTTCAGCTGCGTTATTAACATAAAAGGCTGTACATGACCAAGGAGATTTTGAGAGTTTTATCAGACCCTTTGATAGCAAACTATCAATCTCTTTTTTTGCAAAATTCTACTAATTCTGCGTTCATCTGACAAGGTCTAGATTTAGTAGGAATATCATTCTCAGAGAAATTGTCTTCATATGGAAGAGTGACAATATGCTTTTTTCGATTCCAAAAAGCACTAGGATGCTCAGCACAAATATCAATAGCAATCTGCTCGGAAATCAATTTGATTTTTTCCTGTACTTTAGTAGAATTTAAAGTATCAAATATATTCATACTAAACAATTCTAATTGTAAAGAATCAACATGTTTTTGCTTCATATCAATTAAAGCATTAATATCTCTAGTTACTGGATCTGTAACAAAAGTATAACTAATCTCTTTATCCTTATAAGTAAAAGGATAAATAGCGTTAATAAACGGTGTTCCAAGTATAATTGGAGGGTATAACTGATTTTTAACCAAGAAAAACAAGTGAGAAATACAAACTTTATTCTGACAAATACCCGTATTAGGCAATTTATACTTTATATCTAAAGCATGTCCGGATGCAGATCTAACCATATGAGTAGTTTTTTGAAAATATTTCGTAGGTATTAAACCTTCTTGAATGCAGCTAACATCTGCTCCACTATCAATCATGGCAATGTTTGTAATAGAAAAATTATTATCAATGAGAATAGTACATTTAATATACCATTTGTGAGCAGTAATAATTTGCATCATTCCTAAAAACATATCATGTTTAGGATTAAAACTAATAGGTTTTTCTTCAATATCATTTTCAAAAATACCTTTATTTTTATCATTAGATTTCTCAATTGGAGAATTGATTTTCTCAATCTGAGTAATCCTATGATCACAAATTATTTGATTTTGTTTAAGAGATTTAATCTCTCGTTTCAAGTTTTCAACTTCAATTTTTAAATCGTCGAAAGAAGAATTTCTTGCAGGAGTTGCATTTTTATTTAAAAGACGGTTATTAACCTCCAGTAAAGAATAATGCGGAGAATATTCAAATTCTTTTTCAAAAGGTTTTGCAAATTTAGAACTTGAATTAGAACTTGAACTAGCAGCCAAATTAATAATTTTTTCACGAAGTTTTTCATCAGTAACTTCTTTTAAAAGTTTTATTACATTATCAGATGTAATAGTTTTCATATTTAAATTTTCAAATTGTGATTGTAATTTATAAAATTCATCATCACAAGCACATGTATCACCTTTGCAAGTTGTACAAGTATTATCAATATTTTTATCACTATCAGATAAATCAAGTAAATCTATTTCAACTTCGGATTCTGACTCAGAATAATAATCCGATTCTGATCCAGAAGTGTATAACAAACCATAAACCTTATCACGTAACTCATCGTCTAGTCCTAAGGCTTTCAGCTTTTAAAGCTTACAATTCGGAGCTATATGGCCAAATTTACCACACTTATAACACTTAATGTCAGCTAGGTCTCTCTTAGACCTATTTTTGGTAAATCTAGTAGCCTTGCGATGGGCTTTCTTAGCTTCTCGTTCTTCTTTGGATCTATATCTAGATCTCTTCCTCCTATAAGGACTGTCTTGGTTGGGGTATCTATGATACTTATGTTTCTTCTTCCTATGAGTAGAAGTCTCGGGTAAACCGAACTGGGTGCAAAAGTCTCCTAATTGGTTTCTTTCCTTAAGCTTATCCATTTTAAGCTGTCTGGACAATCTTAATTCATTGCACAGGTTTAACCCTTCCTGTGTGCAAATTCCTATCAACTTACCTTAGGTATAGTCTCTGTATGGAATTTCACCATAACTACCTCTTAAAATTTTTCTAACTCTTTCAGCAAATAAAGAAGGAAGGCCATCTATAAACTTAGCTTTCCAATGTTCAAGTTTATTTTCTGGTAGTTCCATCACTCTACTCATAAAAGTGTCTTTATACCATCTAAACTCACTTAAAGTCTTACATCTAAGGCTATTAAGGAGAGTACGAACAGTCTCGTTCTGGTTGGTAAATCTACCATTAAAGTGTTCTAATATAGTAAGAATAAGGGTATAAACGGCATCTTCCCTATTTGCCACTAGGGCCATGCCTAAGTTATCAACTCCTTCGTCAGTGGCTTGAGCATTAATAACCATTGCTCTTTCTTCTATAGTCAAATAATTGTCCCACCAGCCACGCAGTTGGCCAGTAAAACCTGCAGCAATCATTCTGCAAATATTCCTATCTGTATTTTTCACGCTTTTACAGATAGTTGCATACATAAGCATTCTATGTACAAGAATATTTAATTGCCTATCAGTCAAACCATCAAGATTCCATTCATAGATTTCGGAACCACTATAAGACGTATTAGTCTGATTCCAATCACGTTCCTCTATTAAAACATCTTGAGGAGTAGGACGATTATAATAATAAGTCTGCATTCTAGGTTTATCAGCATATCTGGTATCTGCAAACTTACTATTCTTTTTGGGGTAACTTTTGAGTTTATTAAACTCTGACAAAATATCCTTTTTATAGTCAAAAGTATAATCTAATTTATCAGCAAAATCATTTGATAAATCAATGGGTTTGATATTCAAACCGGATAACTTTTTATCAAGAAGTTCTTCTAAGTCACCAAAAGATTTAAATTTAAAATCCTGAATATCAGGGGGTCTTTGAATATGAGTAAGAACAATTTGAGGTTCTGATTTGCTTCCTGAAAAAGAGGCAATATCAGTCAAAGTCTTTTTAGTATTCATATCCTTAATCAAGACTGTTAAATCATCAAGTTTTTTATTAAGAAAACTAACGTTTTCACCCAAAACTTTAACATATAAACTCAAATAATTATTTTGAGAAATTAGTTTATTAATTTTTGTGATGCTGACTGCGGCAACATCTTCATCAATAAATTTTTGAAATGCAGTAAAAGTAATACCTATATTATTAGGTAAAACAAAAGATGATTGAGGAGGGTAAATGGCTTTAGTAATATTGCCATTCCCGTCTTTATAAGATCTTTCTAAAACTTTTATAAAAAGTGGTAAATATGTGGTTATAAACCAAGGAACAAAATACATAATTTGATTATGTAAAGCACAAGTTTCATAAAACTCTTGGGAAATATTATTTAAATCCTCTTTACTATAAGTATCAAAAAACCAAGTTTTAAACTGGTTCCATTTATCAGAGAAAAATTCTTTTTGAATATAACCTCTAGCTTGTGACCCTGGACTAAAATCAATTTGGTGTGAAATCATTAAGTATCATTGGGGTCAAAATCCATTTTAGGTCACAATTCTATAATAAAATTTATAAAGCATTGCCTTAGATATTTTTTTAACATCCTTTTGTCTCTAATATCTATTTAATTTATATATTTTTTTAAAATATATGTTGGGCCCACTTAGCCCGTTTAGCCTGCGGGCCGGGACCGTTTAGCCCGGGACCAAACGGTCCTGGTCCCGGTCCCGGGCCGGTCCATACAAAAAGCCCATTTAGGCCGGGCCCGTTTGACCCGTTTAATTTGGGACCGGCCCACTTGGCCCGTTTAGGCCCGGGACCGGCCCACTTGCCAGCCCTATCTGAAAATCATATCTATATTTCAGATTTACTGTGCTTCTACTTTTGGACTTAATTGATTGTATCATACTTATTCCATGTTCTAATTATGTTTTCACTTGCTTATGGGTTGTTAGTAAGAGTCAGTGTCGACTCCTTATCACCACTTCTTCGCGACTAGACTTGATACTTACTAAGTATCGTGGTTCTGTACTCATACTATATTTCTGTACATTATTATGTATATTCTTAGACATGTACTAGTGGTTCCCATCCAACTATTTAAGATCTTGTATTTGAGACTTTGTGGTGAGCTACCCTATTTGTTCGGTCCGCAACATATGGAGTCTGTCTTCCCTTGTTTATGCATATTTGTCTATTTAGTTTCCTCCGCTGATTCTTTAATTTAGTAGAGATAGTTTACTCTTGTTAGATGCTCATGAAGATGTAACATCAGATTTTGGGAGTTTGTGAGACAGTTGTAGTCGTGTTTAGACCCAGTCTCTGACTTATGCATTCATGATGTTGTTTTGAAAATTATTTTGCTATCATATTTATACCATAACTCTGTTAATTACTTAATAATTGGATTCTATTGTGATTGTTGTGTGTTGGCTTTCCTAGCAAGCAGGTTAGGCACCATCACGACCATTGGTGGAATTTTGGGTTGTGACAAGAAGTAAAAAAATAATTTATTACCTAACTTCTCCCAAAGTACACTCCAGAAGTAGCTCAAAAATATAGCTTCCCTATCACTAACAATAGTTCGAGGTATACCATGTAAATTAGAAATTTGTTTGACAAATAGATCAGCAACATGTGAAGCATCATCAGTCTTTAAACAAGGAACAAAACGAGCCACTTTAGAGAACCTCTCTGCCATAATAAATATGCTATCTTTATCATACCTTGTTCTATGCAAATCTTACACAAAATTCATAGAAATATTAATCCAAAGTAAAGTAGAAACATGTAAGGGCATATAAAGCCCATGTGGTAGCACTTTAGATTTAGCTTGGTTCTGTTCCAAACATCGCACACACACTTTTTCAATATCTTTTCTTATACTAGACCAAAAGAAATTTTCAGCAAGTATGTCTAGTATATTTTGGACTCCAAAGTGACTTATAAGTCCTTCATAATGCGCTTCCCTTACAAATATTTCATGCAACGAGAAATTCGAGATATACAACTTATTTTCCTTAAAATAAACCCATTATGAAGATAAACCTCTCATAAGGATTCAACTTACAATCTACAAAAATCTTTCCAAAATCAACATCATTAGCAGACATAGGGTAAGGGACTACCCCAGACTTAGTAGGGGTGCACCTCCGCATACTACATAGGCGCTACGGATTCCACTAGGTCTACAGGGTTCACAGACTATGCCGCTCCACCTTCACCACTAGCTAGGGAGTCCGTAGAAGCAGACTCGTAGATGCAAAACATTTTCCGCAGATGCAGAAGATCAGAAGTTGAAGGGGGATCGCAGAAGCGATATTTTGACCGCACTTGCGGGATCGCATATGTGGTTAAGTGACTCCAGATGCAGAATCACTAGAAGGTTCTTATATTCGAAGGGTTTTGATGTTTTCTCATTTTGATAGTTTTGGAACTCGGCTAAGGGCGATTTTTGGAGTGCTTTTCACCATAATTGAGGAGATAAGTGAAGTTTAATCACTTTTATTGATAAATACTGATTACCCATTGATTATTACACCTAGTTTATGTGAATTTGAAGTAAAATTTGGGAATTATAGACCATGTTGTTGGAGAGTGAGAATTGGTAGTTTAGGGATCGATTTGTGGATGGAATTAGATGAAATAGTATGGTAGGACTCGTATCGGAATGGGTGTTCGAAATTTATGAGTTTGGTCGGATTCCGAGGTGCGAGCTCGGGGTTGACTCTTTGATTTTTATTGAAGATCGAATCTTTATTATCCGAAATTTCTTTCTATGACCTTTAATTATATTATTAAGTTATTTTGGCTAGATTCGAGTCGTCCGGAGTTGGATTTTCGCGGGAAGAGCTTATAAGTGGATTGATTTAGCTTGTTTGAGGTAAGTGTCTTGCCTAACTTTGTGTGGGGAAATTACCCCTTATGATTTGGGTTGATTGTACTATTTGAACTATATGAAAGACGTGGACATGAGGTGACGAGTGTGTACACGGACTTATATGTGAAAATTGACCGGTTTAGATTCTTAGGTTAATCATAAGCATTTAATTGAAGTTGTTATTATTTGTGCTATCTTTTGTTGTCAAGTTTATTCTCACATGCTTTAATTGAAGTTGTTATCACATGTTCTAGTTTCCATTGTCAAGGTTTTCCTTATATGCATTTATTAGTAGTTGTTGTTACATGCTATTCTTTCCATTGTTGAGTTATTCTTATGCATTTAGTCGTAGTTGTCATTTCAGGCTTTCTCTTTCATTGTTAAGATTATGTTATGCAATAGAATTAGAAGATGTCGTTTCACGGAAATACTTTCATGGTTGAGTATTGAAGTTGTAGTTGTTGAAAGCTATTAATATGGTTGTGGTTGAATTGTTGGTTATGGGAATACCTTTCCTTGTTGAGTTATTTCATGTTCATTTGTTGTTATTGAGATTATTGTACACATTGTGGTTGATTCGTCGGTTAGGTATTGTGGTAACATTGGTATTGTTGATTTGGAAAATATTGTGGCATATGGGCACGAGTGGTGCAAGTTGATTATTGTGTTGTGATATTGATACTCGTACGGTGGTATAATGGTGGGTATAAAAATGCATGCGGTGAGATAAGGTGGAATTTATATGCGTGTTTCTAGTAAGGGAATTGCTTGAAGCCACGCGGTGCAATAAGGAGGTTCAAACGTGTGTAGCTATTTCAAAAAAAATGTTTTAAAACTAAATGCAAGGCTTACGCGGTGATATAAGGAAGATTTTGTTTATGACTTGTGAAATGTGAAAAATGAGGGGTGGTACCTCAGTTGTAATTCTTGTTGTACATTCTATGTGAAAAGACTTATTGATTTGAACAATTATTGTCTTTCCTTCATTCGCTTTTTACTTGTATTTTTAAGGTACTTGATCACTTGTTGTTCCTACCACATGTTCATTCTTTGTTTTTCTTTGTTGCTTTAGTTTCCGTTGTTAGCCTTATATCATCGTACTGTTTTGTTGTCATCTATTTCCATGCTTTTCATTTTTGGATTATATCATATTCTGTTCAGGTTTCTTTTATCTAGGAGGTGCCTTGACCTGACCTCGTCACTACTCTACCGAGGTTAGGCTTGATACTTACTGGTACCGTTGTGGTGTACCCATGCTGCGCTTCTGCACATTATTGTGCAGATCCAGGTACTTTTGCTCGTAATGGACGTTTGTGAGTTGACCCAGTTACTTCGGAGACTTCAAGGTATACCTGCTTGACGCTCGCAGGCCTCAGAGTCACCTTATTCTATTGCCTTACTATTGTTTACCCCACTCTGCGACCAGTCTGCGGTCCGCAGCGTACTTCTGCCCAACATTTTCTTCAACTCCCCAACGCACTATTTAATCCAAAAAGTCCAAACTACTATAACCACTACGCTTACTTTGGCATCACGGAAATAGGGTTTTTAGAAAATATTTTACGGGGCCTTACAGTTAATATTTTTAAAAATCTCAATATATGTTAAGCTTATCTAGTCTTAGAGATTAGGTGCCATCATGACATTCTAAGGCGGGAATTTGGGGTCGTGACATATTTATTTCTTACCAGCTTTGTAATTCTAAGTCTTAATAGCTCATGACTTGTACTACTTGTCCTTGGGTTGTTGTATAAAATTTCAGACAATTCATTATTGAATTCTTATTACTCTCATTAGATATGTGTTTACTGTTATTTGGCTTACCTAGCGGGTTGGGTTAGGTGCCATCATGACTAGACGGATTTTAGGTCATGACAAATTGGTATCAGAGCACTAGGTTCATAGGTTATATGAGTCATGAGCAAGTGTCTAGTAGAGTCTAGTGGATCAGTATGATACCGTCCAAACCTCTCTTCGAGAGGCTACAGGGCATCTAGGATAAACTTCTCATCTTTCTTTCCTTATCGTGCGGCATTGATTCAGCTCGAAGCATATATCTTGAATTCCTTTCACTCACTTATATGTTATGTTGAGCGCTCGATATTAGTTGTGCATCGATGACTTATGATTCCATGGATGAGGTGCGAGATGTGTTTTCTGTGTTTTGGTGATGGGCCAGTCTAGAGGACTTGAGGCCAGGTTTAGACCGCATCTTGGGCGCGGTGGTTTCGATTGTGTGAGTATATGCATTTGGACTTATGCATTCGATAGTGTCCCTATGAGTGGGAATGTTGGCTCAGTAAGTGGTTAGATAGCTATATGATGAATAATATGTGACTGAGGGTTATGCTTAAATGGTTTGGACGTGACGAGAAGAGTTTGCCTATGATGTGAAAGGACTATGGCTGCTCGATTTCTGTGTTAATGTGTTGTACAATCTTGAGTTTTAAGTGTTTGAGGGATCATTCATATTGTTTATTTATGGAATGAAGTAGATTCTTATGTCTTGTTAACGAGTTCAGACTAGGGAGGATTTAGCGATTTCATAGTGGTAGCAACTCTGATGGGGTCGTAGAGAGATGCCAGTTTGAGGCCAAATAGGTGGGCTATCTCCTGTGAGATGTTCTGAGGTTCTATGATTCTTATGATGTTTTGTTGAGAGTTTCTTCCTACTAGAGGGCTATACGTGTCGCAATTTGAGTTTGGATCGCTTGAGGAAGTTGTCTTGACTGTCAAAAGGATGAACGTGAGTTTAGTAGGTGATTTGAAGTATTTTGTGCTTAGTTCTACGTGAGTGTATGAAGGATTTTATTGAATTACAGTGCGGTAATATGGTTGTTATGGAGTAAGGGTATTGTGGGTTATCAGATATTATATTTTATGGCTATGAGCCAAGTAGGGGAGTCTACTATTGACGATCAGCTGGCATGGTTATTTGTTATATTAGTTTCGGCCTGAGGCATATTTGAGGATCAATTGTTACTTGAAGAGGTTGGTTTTGAGGATGACTTGAGTAATAAAATTTCTGGATGCATGATATACTAAACTTTATTAATATATGGAGATCTTGGAATGGTTTAGGTTTGGTGTTCGTGAGGGATGCAATGTGCTAAGAAAAAGGGACTCGCTCAGTTACGTTAAGGTGGGGTTACTTATTTGGGTATTGGTGTGCTAATAGAGTACAAGTTGTTTGACCTGTATTGGCAGTGCATTTAAGATTAGAGCAGAGTGGATGACTCTAGAGATTGTTCTAATGAGTTAGAGATTCATAGACGGTGTTTGAGGAATTTTCGAAGTTGTAAAAGGCTATGATTTGAGATTTGCAATAGATGATGTCAGGACTCGCAGTATTTCTGTACCATTAGTGGTTCTATATTTTAGTATCAGAGAGTTTAAGGAAATAGCTTCAGATTCAAAGAAGGTCTCTTTGGAGTGGGTATCTCGGTTGCGGTACTTTTGGGTGCTTGAGAGGGAATACAATGGTTTATGGGCTTTAGGGCGATATAATTTCATGCTAGTATCTCTTGTGGTGAGCGTTGGGTTACAGATTGTAGTGTGCTGGAAAGGAGAAGAGTTAACTAGAAGGCAAGTCGAGATAAACTCAAAGAAATAGGTCAGCTTGGTAGTGGTTTAGATTGGCATGGTAATATAAATGATCAGTTCTTTTGGTTCTCTTGGTGTGGTGAGGCTTAACCGGTATTTTGTGTCTATACTCTTAGGTTGATCGACCTGCATGATTTTGTTGAGTTAGATGGATTCAATTTTGATGGCTTGGTTATGTGTAAATGGGTTTAGAAGAGTTCTGGATAATTTTGGCCACGACTTGGGGCATATGTTTTCTACATACATGGGGAGTTTGTTGTGTGTTGTGATTTTCTCCAAGATGGGGCAAGTGGAAGGTTCCTGGTGGATAGGAGTGTTTCATGCTTGTGATTCAGAGTTGATAATGGGATTCTCGTATTTTCATATGCTGGCATGATAGATACGGTGCGACGTGTGGGATTGAGGTTTGCATGTACGAGGTTGCGGCTCTGTTCGGAGGGAAGGTTATGAGTTCTAAATAGCATGGACAGTTTAAGATATTTAGAAGAGTGTTGGCCCTATCTGGTATCACCTGAGAAGGGTGCACATTTTAGAATGGCACACTATATTTTGGCTTGCGGATGCTTGACTAGTATAATGGTAATCGACTGGTTGATCGACTACTGATGTTCAGATTTTGCTATGTGGAATGGAAGAATGAGGTAAATATTTCTTGTGAGATGATAGTGTATGAGGGATGTGTCAGGCATTTGAGTGGTGAAGTTGGGATCGTACATGGAGATTCATGTATTCTAGGGATTTGGAGACTCTGAGGGTTCTCAGAGGCAGATTGTTCCTTGGTTGCGAACTGTGAAGGTATGGCCAAAGTTATACAGCTAATAATATGTGTTATGGTTAGGTTATTGTGGACTTTTAAAGGTTATTTATCTATTTGTGGATAGCCGGAGTTGATTTGGGGGCTCATTGGTAGGCCTAATGAGGATGTGTATTCTATATTATGTCAGATTTGTTTACTCAACACAGCTATTGTTGAAGGGTGTGTCATTCAGTTAAAGTTGATCTTATTCATATATGACTATTCTATGCTACAACGGGTTGCAAGACTATTGGCCATTCGCACATGATGAGGCTTTGTTTGGGCTTTGCGGCAAAATTCGAGCGTGGTTCTTGTATTCTTGAATGATTGATTGTATCTTGGTAATGGTCTTCCTATTTGTGGTATATTGTGCTATTTGTTTCTCCATGGTTAAGGTTATGCAATTCACGTATTGGTTGTTGATATACTTCATGTGTTTTGTTTCTCCTTATGTGGTGGGTTCATAGCATTGCACTTTGTGGTGATATCGGTTGAGTTTGCGGAACGGTTCTCTCATTTGATTCTCTTTTCATTATTGGGAGCATTCGATTCGTTGCTTGTTTGGTGCACGAATTGCATGTTATGTGGTTCTAGGTAATATGGGGGTGGCATGTTGGGCGAGCAACTCGTACTGGATGAGATGAGGTTTTGGACCTGAAATTAGTACTATCAGATTTGGATAAGGGTATGTTTTGAAGAATAATATTAGAAGTCACCTTATAATTTGGTAATGGCTCTTACTGGGCGAGGAAGCTCCACAGTTTGACGATATGATGATTGGTTATGAGTATCTCCGTGTTTCCTTCATCATTGGCAATATAGAAAGGTTCAGAACGAGGTTTTATTTGATATGAGGTTTGTTACCGGTACCGAGTTTGTCATGGGCAACTATTATGGTCGGAAGTTATTGCTATGGGTTCCTGAATTATGTGGTATATCATGTGATTGTATTTTGGGTTATGGTTATAGCTTGATACATCATGTTTAGACTTATACAGTTTGTGAGACAACGGGACTTGAAATGGATTTCGAATATTGGGGATTTGATTCTAAGGTTCGTGGACTAAGCTTGAGGTAAGGATCTTCGGTTATATTGTGTCGTCAGGCTTATATGGTTTGGGGGTGACGTGAGATCACCCACAGGTATGTGCATGATGAGTTTATATAGTGATTTGATGGCTTTGGAACAACACTTGACACGTTCGAGGACGAACGTATGTTTAAGTGGTAGAGAATGCAACGACTCGACCAGTTGTTTTGAGCTTTTGCATTTAGTTATGTGGTTTGAGGTCATGAGTAGCTTCATATGGTGTATTACGACTTGCTTATATTGCCGGTTTTGGTTTTTGAGTTATTCGGAATTGATTTGGAAGAATGATTCTTAAATAGGAAGCTTTAAGTTGAAAGCGTTAACCAAGTTTGACTTTTCTGTATTTGACCTCAGATCGAAGTTTTGACGGTCCCGTAAGGTTCGGATGATGATTTTGGACTTGGGCATATGACCGGATTTTCATTTGGAGGCTTCTAGAAGGCTTTGGCCATAATAGGCAAAATTCGGCAATTTGAAAATTTGGAAGGTTCATAAGTTTGACCGGGAGTTGACTTTGATGATATCGGGTTCAGATTGTTGTTTTGGGAGTTGTAATAGGTTTTTTATGTCATTTGAAACTTGTATGCAAAATTTGAGGTCATTCCGAGTTGATTTGATATGGTTCGACATAGGTTTTGGTAGTTGAAAGTTTAAAAGTTCATTAAGTTTGATTTCAGGTGCGATTCATGATTTTGAAATTGTTATGTGTAATATGAGGCCTCGAGTAGGTGCGTGTTATATTTTGGGACTTGTTGATATGTTAAGACGGGGTCCCGAGGGGCTCGGGTGAGTTTCGGGGTGGTTTTGGATCATTTCGAAATTTTATGCATTGCTGATTTTCTGCTTTTATCTTATGCCTCTGTTGGTCTTCGCAATCGCGATCGCGAAGGTCCAGCCGCAATCGCAAAATGTGTGTTGGTCCAGTAGTGGTTTGTTCTTCGCGGATGCGATAGATGGAACGTGTTCGCGGAGGCTGGAAATGGTTACAGTTCGTGTACGTGTTCCTATCTACGCGTTCGCGTAGTGTTGAGCTAGGCTGGGGGGTCATGAGGAGTTCTTCTTTGCGTTCACGTAGGTTTGACCGCGATTGGGGAGGTCTGGATGATGTGTTCATCGCGTTAGCGAGGGGAATACCGCGAACTCAGAGTATAAATTGTGGCAGAGGGATTTTTGTGCATCTTGATGCGAGGGTACAACCGCGAATGCATAGGGTACCACTAGGCAGAGCATATAAGTACTCTATTTTCAGACTTTGAGTTATTTTATCACATTTTGAGTTATGAAGCTCGGATTTGGGCGCTTTTGAAGAGGATTTTCACCACATAGATTGGGGTAAGTAATTTCTACTCGAATTTGATTATATTACAAGATTTCATCTTCGATTTTGGCATTTGATTGATGAATTTAAAAGAGAAATTGGGGATTCTTGTCTAAATCTCCCTAAAGTGATTAATTGAGTTTGAACATCCATTCGGAGTCGAATTTCAGTAAAATTAGTATGGTTAGACTCATATTCGAATGGGTTGTCAGAATTTGTGAGTTTTGTCGGGTTTTGAGGTGCGGGTTCGGGTTCACTCTTTGGTTGACTTTGAGTATTTAATTAAAGATTCGACCTTTTTCGTTTGGGTTTGTTTCCTAAGACATTATTTGCTATTTTTGAGTTTCTTTTGGCTAGTTTCCAGCCGTTCGGAGGTTGATTCGCGCGGTATGCCGTTTCTAGAGTGTTTGGCTTGCTCGGTATTTGATTTGGCTTTCTTGAGGTAAGTATCTTGCCTAAACTTGATTGAGGCACTAGTTGCGTGAGTTATTTGTCATAGCTACGTGCTATGGGTGCACATATGTGTGGGGTTTGAGCCCATGTACGAGCATCGGGGTATTTATCCATGCCCGGGGTAGTGTTTAGGCTATGACATGCCTTGAATTGATTGTTGAGCTTTAAGCTATGATGTTTCTAATAGTTGTAACCCTGTTTTGAGCTATTTGATCCATGTTTTGAGATTACATAGAGGCTAATCTCCTTATTGAACTTGATATTTGCTATTTTCGTGATGAAAGTGCCGATTGAGCAATGATAGCATACTTTGCACATGCATACACCTTAGCATGTCACTTATACCAGTCTAGGAGCATGAAATCTAATATTCCTTGATCATATACATGTGTTCTTGTATATTTGCTTCTGTGTGATATGATTTGGACTGTATGCCTATGACCTCGCCGAACAAATTGTGTTGTTATGCCGGTGACCACGCCGGAAAAATTGTGTTATTATGCTTGTGACAACGCTGGGCGGATTGTGCTGTTATGCCTATGACTACGCCGAGTGAATTGCGATATAGCATGAGACCATGGCGAGAATATTATGATATTGAACCTATGACCATGTCGGGTTGATAGCATGTTAAATTGGCCATGCTGCATGTGGATATGAATCCATCCCCCTAGGATCACCCTTTCATGTGCCTTCTTGATGGTCTACGCGTGGATTGTGAGAAACCGATGGGTTTCTAGTTGATGTGAACTCTAGGAGAGCTAGTTACTGGTTTGATTTGATTTCTGAGATTGTGATGTGGGCCTGAGAGCCGTGATGTGATTCTTATTTGGATCGAGTTGCATGCCGCAACGGATTGATATTTGATTATTGTATTTCTTCTTTATTTGCAATATTCATTAGATGTTTATCTGATTTATTTGCATATCTTCCCTATATGTTGGATTGTTGACTGAGCAGAGTACGTTAAGGATATTTTGTGCTCCAAAGTGATCTTATCTGTAATTTCATGATTCGTTCATATTATTGTTATGTACTTGTTGGAAATTATGGACTGTACAGGTTAATGGCGAGTATCATTTATACTTTTTGCTTCTATTACATTGTCGAGGTTAGTTATGATACTTATTGAGTATATGAAGTCGGTTGTAATCATACTACACTTATGCACCTTGTGTGCAGATCCTGGAGCTGATGATGCTGCGTATGGCGAGAGTGGACATTGAAGATGTACTCTCTTTCCAGATGTAGCTACCACTTGTCCTTTATAGTTTTAGATTTGTAATATGTTATGTCCATTTCAAACAGATGTTGTATTTATTTTATACCAGTTTTGTAAATCTATGTCTTAGTAGCTCATGGCATGTACTATCAATCCTTGGGTTGTTGTATAAACTTTCAGATAATTCATTATTTACTTCTTATTACTCTCATTAGATATGTGTTGACTATTATTTGTCTTACCTAACAAGTTGGGTTAGGTGCCATCATGACTAGGCGGATTTTGGGTCGTGACAGATTGTTAGTAATAGCCTGTTTGGCCAAGTTTTTAAAATCAGCTTATTCTGAAAAGTGCTTTTCTTGAAATAATTTTTTAAAAATGTATAATTGGTAAGAAACAGTTTGTGTTTAGCAAATCAATTTGAAAAGTAATTTTGAGCAGCAGTTAGTATTTGGTTAAATTTTTAAAAAATATACTTCAAAGTGTCGTGCTTTTAAGAGGAAGCTACTTTTTAAACTTCTCAAAAATAACTTTTACTTCTACTTAAAAATATTTATTTGCTTTTAAAAGCTTGTCCAAGTACTTTCAGAAGAAAATACTTTTGACCAAAAAAAAAAAAAAAAGCTTGTCAAATAGGCTATAATTGTTGATAAGATTAGAAGTTAAACTCATGTGAAAATAGCGACCTAAAATTAAAGGATATTGGACACTCCTGAAAAACGTAGTGTACTTGGCAGTTGGTACAGACCAGTAAAAAGAAAGGATTCTTACTATTTTATCCAGGAAGCAAAAATGTTTTTTTTTTAACTTAGGTCTAATCGTAACGTCTTGTAGTCTTAGCAAATGTATAATAATTGTATACAAGTGTTATAATCAAAGTATATATACATGTATACCAAGTGTACAATAAGTGTTATAATCAGATATGCATTGATTAAAGTTCCACATGAAGTTAAAAAAGGAAAAGAACGAGCAAACTACTTTGTTTGGCCTTTCAAAGCAAAAATACTACCAATATTAGTGGGCGTTTGGACATAAGAATTGTGAAATTCGGGATACCAATATTAGCCCAATTAACTATTTGTATGATTCTCTCTCTTTAATCTACCTCCCCCCCACCCCCCCACACACCCCCTTCTTCTCCCTCACGTAGCCGGACCTAATTCTTACCAACCCTAAAAACAAATATCAAGAAGTATGCCTCGCATTCACTCCAAGGAAGCTTATAAAACTGTCTGAGCACATGCTCTATTGAAGACTTGTCAAGATTTGAAAAGAGGAATTTTCTTATGTAATTATGTGATATACATGTTAGATATATGGATCGCACAGAAAAGTTTTTAAACTCAATTCAACTATAAATTTTGAATCCAAATCACCTCCAATATTTTTCAAATTTATATATACTACTTTTTATCTATATGTTATTAATGAATTATAGCCATAGTACCCATTGAAAAAAGTCCCGTTTGCCTAAGTTTTTTGAATATTGTATATTGTTGGTAATGACTTTTGACTTCAAATCACTCCAAATCACTTTTAATCTTCTTGAAATTTTGTGTATTGACTCATTTATATGTTTTCAACTAATTCCAACTATACCAATCCGAAAAAATTTGTTTGCCTAGGTTTTCTAAATATTATATACCTTTGGTAACTTTAATGTTTTGGCTATTTTTTGGTAGGATGACATAATGGATAATTAAGTAGTGTTTATTTTTGACGTATTTCTATAGTTCTCCCTATTTTTGGTAATTAAAGTTTTCATTAATCACGAAAAGAAGAAATTACAAATCAAACTTGACTATCCGCAACAAGCTACTCTATCAGATTTCTGTCACTACTCCGATAATCAGCAACTAACTAATTTTATACATCAAAAAAATAATAAAGAAAACTGTTCCATCTAGAAGCTCAGTTTCTACAGCAAATTTGTGATAGCACCACTAAGCCTAACATTATAAACACAAACTATTTCTCTAGCAGTATTCTCATAATCTCTTGTTGCACCCTCAAAAATTACAGTATTCCTCTCCTTCCAAACTGCATGTGCAACTCCTACATATGACCTTTTTAGACCTCTTGCCAACTGTTCTCTCCCCTTAGTGTGCAAAGTAATCCAATTAAGGAGTGGTTCCATGAGTCATAATCGTCTGGTGCAGTTGTAATCAAATCATGAATCTTTTTCATGGACTAAAAGTAAAGTTGCACTCCCGAAAGATATGATCTCTTGTTTCATCCTTATCATGACAAATAATACATCTAGTATCCATATTAACTCCCCTTTCTACTAGTTTGTTCCAACAAAAAATAATTTTCAAGCTCTACATATTGGGGAAATGCTAGAATGTAATTTAGTGCCTCTTAATAAAGGAGGTAGTACAACTCAAAAATTACTTGGTTGTTTTAGAGTACATGGGGAATAAATAAGAGGTATAATAAGAATGAAATAAAAGAATTATTTAAAAGATAAGCACATCAGAATTGCTGGTTTATTGGAAACATATATCAAAGAGAGACACGCCCAGTAGCACCTGAATGGGGCAGATTGGTTAATTATGACAATGCTGTGAAAGATAGTATATGGATCTTGTGGGATGAGAAGATCTAGGATATTCAAGAAATAAGTATTGATGCTCAACTCTTGCACTATCATATGAAAGGGAAACAAAATGATATGGACAGCTACCTCACTGTAATCTTATATTACAATACTATTGAGCGGAGGAAAGTCTATGTGGAATTAGATTCAAAGCATGGTCCCTGCAATTAATGCGCCCTGATTACTTACTGAAAGTTTTAATGCTATGACATACCCTCAAGATAGGTTATCTGGTGTGCCTGTGTCCCAAGCAGAACTCAAAGATTTCAATGACTTCTACGACAATTTGTTCCTAAACGAATTGCATTGAAATAGAGATTATCACACTTGATACAAATAACAGCTAGGAAAGGATGGAGTATTGTTGGTTCCCAAGTACACACAAGTATACGTGGCCGTCAAGTAATAAAGTGATTCGAAAGTCGGATGTCGAACCCACAGAGACTTAGATTAACCGTTAACTAAGCAAACTAAAATCAATTTACTGTCCAAGATGATCTAAAGTTTAACTTTTCTATTACAACTACTATTGCGAAATTTAAACACATAACCAAGGGAGATATAGATTCCAGGGTTGTGGTCGGTTTATCAATCTTATTGAGTTCGTAATTACACCTGTAAATACAAATTATCTATGATTGCTAGTTGACCGGATCATTTATATAAATAGCATGTTCCACAATACTATCCGTCTATCCATAATATATCAACCATATAATCCTATGGTCTTGAATCCATCATGAATGAATATAATACGGTATTCAATTAAACAAGACTGTTAGGTATATTCCTATCGTAACCGCGCAATCTTTCCCCGAGCCACGGGTTCAGAAACAAGCTCTCTCCAATTCTACTCTAATCTAAGCACGACTTTCCCAAGCATAGCATAGATAATAAATAGAACTCAACTGCTGACCAAACAACTAAGTAATTATGCACAGAATTAGAGAAACAACCAAAGATGATAACTCGAATTAACGATAATATAATTAATAAACTTCAATATTCATGACAACCTCAACCCTAGAACGTGAAGTTTAGCTCCACATAGACATGGTAGCAAAATAATAATTCATCAAGAAAAAGTAAAGATTACTAAGTTTGATGGAATAAAGATGGAATCTGATGAATTTCGGCCTCCACGGCGGCTCCGTGCGCTCCCTCGGTCCAATCTCTCCAAAGTCGGTCTCTTCCAAAAATTATTTTTACGGACTATTTATATGTGTAGAAAAATATCTTAGGTAAAATAACCCAATCCAAAATCAAAAAGGAGACAAAATAAGCACAAAACTGGACCCGCGTGTCGCCACGCGGCACACCTCGCGTCAGGCCGCGCCTCGCGAGCTTACACGTGAGATGAAAGACTTGCGTCGCCCAGCTACTTCTTCAAATCAAATTCGTTGTCCGCCTCTTTATTCCTTGTAGTGTTAGACTACCTAACTTTTCTTTCCAAGCTTCTTAATATCAAAACCAACTGTGCTGCTTTACCAGGTAAGTTCTACCTTGATTCTTTTCGTTAATGCTTCAATAATTACATCTTCTCTAATTATTTTGTGTAGCTTGCTCCAAAATTCCATCTCCAAAAGTACCTACACATAAAATAAACTCAATTAAGCATAAATATAATATACTTTAGCATTAAAGCACCTAAATGTAAGGTAAGCAATGCACTAAAATATATAATTATAACCAAACATCACTACCCCACACTTAAACGTTGCTCGTCCTCGAGTCAACCAATAATTTACACTATGCTCATGACTCAAGAGACCTATGTAACCTAGTACTTTGATGCCAACTGTCACGACCCGAAATTCCCACCTTCGGACTGTGATGACGCCTAACATTTCACTTGCTAGGCAAGCGAACGTTATAATAACGTTATCTATTTTTAAAATAATTTTTAAATTTATTAATAACAAGGAAGCAAATACGGAAGCAATTTTGAAATAATCCATAATAATAACGGTGTCTAAATACCATCCCAGAATTGGTATCACAAGTGCACGAGCTTCTAGAATAAATACAAATAAAGGTCTGAATAAAATAAAGTTGTCTGAAAATAAACACACAGCTAAAGTACAATAGATGGGGACTTCAGAACTGCGAACGTCATGCAGTTATACCTCAAGTCTCCTCTGATAGCTGAAATCCGAGCAAGTCTATGGTACGCCGCTGGGACCAACTCCAAAATCTGCACAAGAAGTGCAGAGTGTACTATCAGTACAACCGATCCCATGTACTGGTAAGTGTTGAGCCTAACCTCGACGAAGTAGTGACGAGGCTAAGGCGGTTCACTTACATTAACCTTTACGCAATATTAGTAACAACAACAATAATAGAAATAAATCAGGTAATTCATTTATAATAATTGAAGGCAACTTAGCAATCATAACCAATTATCATTTTCATTATTTCTGTTGCAGCGTGCAACTCGCTCTCACAATATATCCACATTCAGTTCTGTTGCGGTGTGCAACCCGCTCCTCCAACATATTCATTTTAATCAAGTCTGTTCCGGCATGCAACCCGATCCTCCAATATAAACTTTTTAACAAGTCTTTTGTTGCGTGCAACCGGATCCTCCAATATTGACTTTTAATAAGTCTGTTGCGGCGTGCAACCCGATCCTCCAATATTGACTTTTAATAAGTCTGTTACGGCGTGCAACCCGATCCTCCAATATTGACTTTTAATAAGTCTGTTGCGGCGTGCAACCTAATCCTCCAATATTTTTATTTACCAATTCTTATAGAAGAAATTTTCCCAATAAATGTAACAATTAATATAAAATTACAAGACAACAAGCATACAATAATTATGAAGTAAACAATGACAAATAGCATTATTATGGAAATCAGGGAGCAAATAGGCAGTTTAATATTTATTATGCTAAATGTCAAATAACAATTAAGGCACATAATTCAAATAACATGTAACAATTAATGCAGGAGTTCAAGAATTTATATTTGCAAAGAATAAGAGAGAAACAATTATTATAATAATTAATTTATGATTAAAAATAATTTATGATTTTTCACGTAAGTAGGCAAACAATTAATTTGACGACGTATAGACACTCGTCACCTCGCCTATACGTCGTTTTCATGCAATTCACATAACAAACAATTTAAGGGTTCTATTCCCTCAAGTCAAGGTTAACCCCGACACTAACCTCGCTTTGCAAATTCCAATCAATTATTCAACCACAACTTTTCCTTTTAAATTTACCTCCGAAAGCTTCAAATCTATTCACAGACAATTCAATATATTCAATACTAATCATAGGAATCAATTCCATATGAATTTATAAATTTTTTGGATAAAAATCCGAAATTCATTAAAATATTCGGTAGTGGGACCCACATCTCAAATCCCGAAAAAACTCACGAAATCCGAACACCCGTTCCGATACGAGTTCAATCATACCAAATTTATCCAATTCCGATATCAAATGGACCTTCAAATCTTAATTTTTCATTTTTGGAAGATTTTATAAAAATCTAATTTTTCTTCCATAAATTTACGGATTCATGATATAAATGAGTATGAAATCATGAAATATAATTAATATCGGATAAGAAACACTTACCCCAATGTTTTTCAGTGAAAATCGCCCAAAATTCGCCTTACCCGAGCTCAAAAATGGGAAAGAATTGAAGATGGGTCGCAACCCCATTTCCAGAACTTAAGTTCTGTTTCTGGGATTTTTACCCTTCGCGTATGCAGTCAGTGCCTCGCGTTCCGAAGCACAATTATGTGCTGTCAAATTTTACTCTTCGCGAACGCGATGCATGCCTGGCTTGGCCTTCGCGAACGCGAGATGCCCTTCGCGAACGAGAAGGCTAATTTTTCCTGGCCAGTCTCTTTCCCTTCGCGAACGCGAGGCTTCTATCGCGAAGGCGAAACTTTGAACCTCAAGCCTTCGCGAACGCGGTCACTATGTCACGAACGCGAAGCTCAAAACGTGCCAGCCCAATTTGCTCTTCGCGTTCGCGAGAGTACCTTCGCGAACGCGAAGAAGAACACACCAGAAGCCTGAAGTCTGCAAAAAACTAGATTTCCTAAGTCCGAAATCATCCCGTAGCCTATCCGAAACTCACCCGAGCCCTCGGGGCTCCAAACCAAATATGCACACAAGTTTTAAAACATCATACGAACTTGCTCGCGTGATCGAATTGCCAAAATAACACCTAGAACTACGAATCGGACATCAAATCAAAGGAAGTTTTCAAGAAAACTTTAAAACTTATATTTTTACATCCGGACGTCCGAATCAAGTCAAATCAACTCTGATTCTCACCAAACTCGGCAGACAAGTCATAAATGTTATAGTGGACCTATACCAAGCTCCGAAACTAAAATACGACCCGAGTTCAATAAATTCAACATCAATAATTTCTTAGAAATCATAAGCTTTCAAGCTTTTAATTTTTCATCAAAATTCCATAACTCGGGCTAGGGACCTCGGAATTCGATTCTGGGTATACGCCCAAGTCCCAAATCGCAATACGGACCTACCGGAATTTTCAAAATACTGATCCAAGTCAGTTTGCTCAAAGTGTTGACCAAAGTCAACTTAGTTGAGTTTTAAAGCTCTATTTCCCATTTTAATACATGTTTTACATAAAAACTTTTCGGAAAAATGTATGGACTGTGCACGCAAGCCGAGGAATGATAAACAGTATTTTTTGAGGTCTTAGAACACAAAATTACTTATTATATTTAAAGATGATATTTTTGGGTCATCACATATTTATAGCAACAATTAAACTTTAGCATGTGCAATCACATACACTTCCTTTTTCTTATGCCATACTTCACTAATACTCACAACAAAGACAACATTCTCCTAACAATCCTAGCCTCAAAAACCAACTCAATGTCACAATGCACTCATGGCTTGAACACCCAACATTATAGAGAGAAGTTCAATAACGTTACTTATCCCTTGTGAAACTATGTGCCCTTACAACAAGAACAAGAGAGTAACTTGAATCCATACATTCAAATCAAATGCTCAAATATATTTTAAGGACTCATATATATCAAAAAAAATCTCCCACTCTCACAAAAGAAGTCACATGCAAGCAATTGACACCATAGACTTTCCCTTAATGTAAATCTCTACTAATGTAGGCTCACTCAATCTAAAATCAATTAGGACTTTTTTATGGTTGTAATGTGGGATAAGGGAAGGGAAGGATATATTTAGGAATAGTGGTTAACCCTCCTAAGCACTTTAACACATCACATAATCAACTGTAAGCGCAAATTCTCCAATCGCAATTTTAATTTCACAACTAAAATCATCCCTAACAATGTTCCCTCTTTCTTTAAGCACTACTTTAATTCATTCACACTAGCAAGAACAAAATATCAATTTATTCATCTAATTTTTTTTTTCTCTTTTGCAATTTTTACTAGTGGTGTATTCTTTTATAAAATAAGTGCACATTTCTTCCTTTTACTGGTTTCACTCAAAAGTCACCCCCACACTTAGTCCCTTCTTACTCCTTTTAGCACTCATCTCACAATTAAAGTGCTTTAAGAGGTAAAAGGATCAAAACAATGTCAATTTAGAACAGAAGAGGTTTAGGCTTATAATGTGGGTGCCAAATAAAAGTCTATAAGCTCAAAATGGTTAACTAGGGATATATTTTATTTGTGATAAGCATTAAACTCAAAAGAACAAAGACAGCCTAAAATCATTTTTTAAACCGAGTATCACCTAAAATTTTGCTTCGACTCACATGCCGGGCAAGTTCTAGACACAAGCACAATAACATAGACTATACAAAAATCTCACCACACATGGCACATGACTCACTAAGGACGGTTTCATTCCGACTCTCAAACTAATGCAAGTATTCACGGAGCCACGAGATGTTAAGCATTAAGCACAAAGTGAACATAAGTCAAGAAAATGAGACATAGGCATCACAAAACATGTTATCCAAATAACCAAGGCATCATAAGCACTTTTAGCACATATGGAAGATACTACGCATGCCAAAGACTAAATATGCTACTATTAAACAAGTCAAGGGCGCCTCGGAATCTCATCTTTCTTTCTCCATTTATTTCCTAATTTCTAATCTACTCTAAAAATAAAAAAATAAAATAAAAAACTACTACCCGGTTCAAACTACATCCCATGGAAAAGAAACGAGGCACAAAGAAAAATCACAGGGGATTATTACTACCTAAAGAAAACTAAAAGATATATTTTTGGATTTTTGTTTAGACTTTAATCCCTCAAGAAAACTGTCTAGGAGATCCATCGTTGGGAAAAGTCAATTTTTCTACATTTTTTTTTTCCGTTTTTTCTATTTTTTTTATTTAAAAAAAAAAATAGGAGCTACTAAAATACTACACAACTAAGAAAATAAAAATAAGAAGCTAAAGTTAAAATAAGAAGTTAACATTTTTCTAACATCCTACTACTAATTATTTAGAGAATTCTCCCACCCTACACTTAAAGGAGTGCAGTGTCCCCAATGCACAAATAAAGCAAAATAATAACGAGGGTGGGCAAGAAACTCCCTGAAAGGCCGAAGCAATCACGGCTCACGAGGTACTCAGACTTCCCCCAGGCATGGTCCTTTGTGTGGGCCACACTTAGTTCTCACCATCTAGCTCGCTTTTGCACTCTTCCAATGGACTTGCCTCCTATGCTTATAATCCTACAAAATCAAAACAAACACTACAAAAATAATATAATTAAAATAAAAATAAAAAAAAACAGTAAAGCTGGGTTGCCTCCCAACAAGCGCCTGATTTAACGTCGCAGCACGACTTGTAGCACTTTTTGTCTCCATATCGAATTTATGAATTGAGCCCCTAATAGGGCATCCAGTCTATGGCTATGCTCCTTTAGTGGGGCTACAAAGAAAACCAGGCCAAGCAATAAAATTTTTGCTCTAAACCTCTTGACCTTTAGATGAGGAATGTAATTTTTGCTTTTTGGCACAACAAATTTAAGAATTTGGGCACCCCGTTCCTCGTCCATTGGCCCTCCAAAGGCTCAGATGACTCGATTTCCATGTCATCATCCAAACACAATGTTAAAAAAATGTATGGAATGAGTACCAATACGCCCTAACTCTGGAATTGTATTACTCTTTACATCCTCATATTTACATGCACTAGAATCTTCAAATATAATATTATCTGCTTCCTCGCATGGCTCTAGTGTACTTTTCTCAACATGGGCATCGTCAACAAACATATGCTCGAATGATTGACTCTCCACTTTTAGCTCCTCAATTTGGCGTATAAGCTTCTTTTCAACTTCACACAACTCATTACTATTTTGTTGGGCGTTAGACGCATTAACCTTTGCAATCAATTGAGCTCCCAAGTCGTGAATAGTAGTGCCAAATTTTTCGATCTCTTGTCCCAGTTCAGTTCTTCCTTCTATTAAGTCTTTTATCCCATCTGTAATTTTCTCAAGTTGAGCCTCATATATTTCCAATATTTCAGTTTGTTCCACGAGCCATGTTTGACTCATAATCTCCTCTTTTTCAATTTTTTCCTCTTACTGGTACTCGCTCTCTTCATTCAATTCTTCCATATTGGCCTTCATTCTTATGATTGTTGCCCTCATTCTTTTCATATCTTTTTCGAGTTCATCATGTTGCTCTGCTACTTGCCTCAGAATATCCCTTATATATGCATCACGTTCCATATTATGCACTTCATTGCCCATATCAAACTCATAAACATTGTTAGCAAGATCATAATAAGGGCTCAGAGATGGAGAAAAAGAATTAGGACAACCATCCCAATGGCCATCTTGATCACCACACATATTACAAATATTCCGCTCAAAGGATTGAGATTGTGCGCACAACTCGCTCCCAGGAATATTCTGACAATTTTTCCACCAGTGGGGTCCTCCACAATATGGACAAGGATCATCAAAATAAAAATAACCATCATTCGAAGAATTTGCATTCCAAGATGCCATGTGAAAGTAAGTAAAAGAAAAAAAATACTAACTAAATAAGAAAAGTAAAAACTTGAACAAAAATCAATTAAAAGCTTAACTTAGATAAACAATCAATAACTAAGTCCCTCGCAACGACGCCAAAAACTTGTTGGTTCCCCAAGTACATGCAAGTATAAGTGGCCGTCAAGTAATAAAGTACTCGAAAGTCGGATGTCGAACCCACAAAGACTTAGATTAACCGTTAACTAAGCAAACTAAAATCAATTCACTATCCAAGATGATCTAAAGTTTAACTTTTCTATTACAACTACTATTGCGAAATTTAAACACGTAACCAAGTGAGATATAGATTCCAGGGTTGTGTTCGGTTTGTCAATCATATTGAGTTCGCAATTACACCTGTAAATCCAAATTATCTATGATTGCTAGTTGACCGGATCATTTATATAAATATCATATTCCCACAATACTATCCTTCTATCCATAATATATCAACCCTATATTCCTATGGTCTTGAATCTATCATGAATGAATATAATACGGTATTCAACTAAGCAAGAATATTAGGTATATTCTTATCCTAACCGCAAAATCTTTCCCCGAGCCAAGGGTTCAGAAACAAGCTCTCTCCAATTCTACTCTAATCTTAGCACAACTTTCCCAAGCATAGCATAGATAGTAAATAGAACTCAATTGTTGGCCAAACAATTAAGTAATTATGCACAGAATTAGAGAAACAACCAAAGATGATAACTCGAATTAATGGTAATATAATTAATAAACTTCAATATTCATGACAACCACAATCCTAGAACGTAAAGTTTAGCTCCACATAGACATGGTAGCAAAACAACAATTCATCAAGAAAAAGTAAAGAATACTAAGTTTGATGGAAGAAAGATGGAATCTGATGAATTTTGGCCTCCACGGCGGCTCCGTGCGCTCCCTCGATCCAATCTCTCCAAAGTCGGTCTCTTCCAAAAATTGTGTTTACGGACTATTTATATGTGTAGGAAAAACGCCTAGGTAAAATAACCCAATCCAAAACCAAAAGGGTGATAAAATAAGCTCGAAACTGGACCCGCGCGTCGCCACGTGGCACACCTCACGTCAGGGCATGCCTCGCGAGCTTAAACGCGAGATGAGAGACTCGCGTCGCCCAGCTACTTCTTCAAATCAAATTCGTTGCCTGCCTCTTTATTCCTTATAGTGTTAGGCTACCTAACTTTTATTTCCAAGCTTCTTAATATCAAAACCAACGGTGCTGCTTTTCCAGGTAAGTTCTACCTTGATTCTTTTCGTTTATGCTTCAATAATTACATCTTCTCCAATTATTTTGTACATTTTGCTCCAAAATTCCATCTTCAAAGTACCTACACATAAAATAAACTCAATTAAGCAAAATTATAATATACTTTAGCATTAAATCACCTAAATGTAAGGTAAGTAATGCACTGAAAATATATAATTATTGCCAAACATCAACTATGGAGAATGCTTGGCAAAAAATTGGGAAATGATGCTTGGATGATGAGTTATGGCAATCTGATTACTAATTATATGGAGCCTCTTGTGTCAGATCATGCTCCTATGTTAATACTAATTAGGAACCTAGTGGATAACCTTAAGAGTTCATTCAGATTCTTCAGTGCTTGGACGGAATATTTATTTTACCAGATTATTGAAAAAGGGTGGATAAACTGTAAAGCACTTGGTAAGATGGAAAACATTTGGTTGAAGCTATGTGTTTAGATAGTTAATATAGAGGAATTTAGAGGGATCACAGAAATGATAGATTGAATCAGAACTGATTCAAATGCACAGTTAGTACACAGACAGCCTGGCCACTCAAGAGAAAGAGCACCTGCAACAACTAAAGAAATGGTCCTTAATGGAGGAGAGCATCTTACAACAAGCTAGGGGTCCACTAGATCAAGTTATGATATTCTAATAGTAAATATTTCTTAACTGTGATGAAAGAGAAGAACCAAAGAAAATAGATTATTGAGATTCAATCCTTGGTTGGGGTCAAATTGACAGGCTTTGAAGCTACTAAAGAGGAGTTTATGAATATTTACATGTCTTTGATAGGGTCTTGTGCATCTAATCTGCCGATGGCAAATAGAATTATCATGAGGAATGAGCCTATTCTTTCCACCATCAATAATTAGATCTATGTGCAGAAATAACACATGTTTGTAACGATTAGGTCGATATTTTGTGTATTTAAGCCCCATTTTCCTATTGGTTGCTCCCCATATGCGTAGTTGTTAGTTTGTGACATGCGGGAATGGATGGTTTGGTTTTGAAAAGGTTTTGGAGTGAATTGGAAAATATAGTTCCATTGTTGGAATCTTAGGTTACAAGAGTTGACCAAGGTTTGACTTTTGTATAAACGACCTCAGATTTATTTTTTGGTTGTTCCAATAGATTTGTACAATGATCTTAGACTTAGGCGTATGCCCGGATTTTGATTCGCAGGTTTCTAGTATGATTTGGCTCTTTTGCCGAAAATTAACAATTTGAAGATTTAATAATTTTATAAGTTTGACCATGGATTGACTTTGTGTCTATCGGGATAGAAGTTTTATTTTCGGACTTGAAATGGGTCCGATTTTGTCATTTAAAATATGTGTGCAAAGTTTGGTCCCGTTTCAAGTTTGTTTGATATGAATCGGATGTTTGGTTGTGAATATTGAAGTTCTTGAGTTTTAAAGCTTGCATGATGTGTTTTAGTGTTCGATTAGTGGTTTTGTATGTTTATTTGATGTTCTAAGATTGCGAGCGAGTTCATATGGGGTTTATGTACTTGTGTGGATGTTTGGTGTGGGGCCCGAGGAGCTCGGGTGAGTTTTCAATTGGTTTCGGAGGATTTTTGGAAGAGCTTCAGTTCTATTGGTGCTGCATACCTCACATTTGCAAAGGTCTGCAATTGCAGATACCTTATTACATTTGCGATTCCAGACTGCAATAGAGGAACTCGCATTTGTAAGGTAATTAGTCGCATTTCCGGCATTGGCTGGAAGCTGGGGACTTTTTAATTGCGATGTTGGGGGTCACATTTGCAACATTTACTAGGGCAGTCTGGGTTCGCATTTGCGAGCCCAAGGTCGCATTGATCGCAAATGTGATATCTGTAGCTGGTTATTAGTTGGGCATTTCAGGACTTAGACTCATTTCCTCATATTTTGAGTCGTAGACTTGGTGAGAGGGTGATTTTTAAGAGGGCTTTCATACAAGGCTATTGGGTAAGTTATTTTCACTTGATTTTGATATTATATCTTGATTTTTCAGGAATGTTTACAACTAAATCATGGAATTTGGAAGGGAATTTTTGAGGGGTTTTGACTATGTTTTTGAAAAATAAAAATTGGGGATTTGAGAGTCGATTTAGACTCGATTTTAAAATCTAATCACATATTTGGAGTCGTGGGGGTTATGGGTAGCCCTACCCCTTGACTCGAGTTTTGATCGTGCAAGCCCATTTTTGACTTTTTGAGAATTGGGTAAATATTTAGACTTTATTGTTTGAGATTGATTCCTTTAGCATTATTTGATGTTACTGAGTCGCTTTTTGTTAGATTTAGGCCACACAAAGGCGACTTTTAAAGAAACGATACTTTTGGAGTATTGATTTGGCTCATTTGATGTAAGTATATTGCCTAACTTTGTTTTGATAAAATATCAATTAGGATTTGGTCTTAATTGCCAATTAGTGTTTTGTGAAAAGCGTGGTGACGAGCATGTACACGGTGCTATATGTGGTTTATGATCGGATTATACCTTAGGCTATTAATATGCCTTAATTTGATAAAATGCTTTATGAAACAATTTTAACACTTCGTGACTACATGAACTTAATTGCTACAATTAATTTAATCGTAGTCATGTTTTATATGTTGAACACGCATTCGCATTTTATTATTGTCATGTCACCTTGTTGATAAATTACGGGCTTATATCTGTGATGAAAATTCTGCATATTGCTTTGTCATAATTGTTACATTTGGACATGTTAGGATGATTGATTGGGTGTTGGCACGAGGTCTTTATTGTGCGATTGTGATTATTGTTATGTGTATGGAGAGAAATAAGGATGGCGTTTTCTTGGGTTTGCCCATGTGGTGAAATAAGGGTGGTAATATGCGCATGTGGCAAAATAAGGGATTATTATGATGTTATGTGATGTTTTGAAGGTGATTATCTTGATGATGCTCATGTGACGAAACAGGGATGATATTTTTTATCATATACATAGTTTCTTTAATCTCCGTCATGTATTTTAATGAGTTGCCAGTTTTATTTGACAAGTTGTCATATACCTTTGTTTCTATTCGATGATTTATTGTCAAAGATGGATTCTTCTACGTTGAGTTGTTATCACATGTTCTAACGAGATTGTTGATATTGTGTTTCATTACGTATTATGTTTTCAGTTATTGATATATTTCACAGGTTCTTTGACTAATGAATATCATATGTCTTGAACCTCGTCACTACTTCACCGAGGTTAGTCTTGATACATACTGGGTACAGATTGGGGTATACTCATACTATACTTTTGTACATTTTCGTGCAGATCCAGTATTGGAGGCAGTAGACCTAGAGAGTGAGTGCTTATACTGGTCGCGAGGATTTAAGGTAGAGCTGCTATATTGTCGCAGTCCCTTGAAATCTCATCCTTATATTTACAATATTATTTCTGTATCCTTCAATATTGTATTTTGAGACATCCTTATGCATTCAGTTAGAGCCCATGATTCTATACTACCTACTTCTGAAAAGTTGTATTGGGTATTGTCGTTTTCGCTTATGTTACCACTATTTTTGCTGTTTATTGTTAAACTCAATCTTATTATATCTTGTTTTGATAATTCGATATTGTTGATGTAATGGGCTTACCTAGTATTGAAAGTTAGGTGCCATCATGGACCCTTTGGTGAATTTTGGGTCGTGACAAGTTGGTATTAGAGCTCTAGGTTCATAAGTTCTACGAGTCATGAGCAAGTCTAGTAGAGTCTTGTGGATCGGTACATAGATGTCTGTACTTATCTTCGAGAGGCTACTGGGCTGTTAAGAAAACTTTGCTTTCTTTCATTACTTATCATGTGACTTTGTGTATTCCCAAGTTTGAGTCCTTACTCTTCAATTCTCTTACAGATGGTATGGACACAATCATCGGGTGCAGCTGAGCATGCGCGGGTACCCCAAGCTAGGGCCATGAGGTGACAGGGTTGAGGTAGAGGTAAGGGTAGAGCCCGCGCCATTGCTAGAGCCCCTGCTAGAGTAGTAGTGATGGAGCCACCAGTAGCTCTAGTTGAGGAGCAAGAGCCTGATCATATTGAGTAGGTGGGACTCGCTCGGGCACCTGATGAGCCTATTGCTACACTGGGGCTCCAAGAGACCTTGGCTCATTTCATGAGTATGTTTGGGAGTTTGGCCCGGGCAGTATTGATTCTGGTTGCACCAGCTACTTCGCAGGATGGGGGATGGAGCTCAGACTCCCGGAGCCCGTACACCAGAGCAGTTGGCTCATGTTTATCAGACACCGAGGGTTATGCTAGTGCAGCCAGTAGTTGTAGTCCAGCCTAAGGTAGGACCAGTAGTGTCTGCTGATGAGCATAAGTGTTTGGAGAGGTTTAAGATACTTCATCCTCCCAGTTCAGTGGATGGGCTTCTGAGGATGCAGAGGGTTAGATCAGTGTCATTGTATTCTGCGTACTATGGGTTTAGTGGAGTCGAGTGAAGTTGACTTTACTATTTTTCAGGTGACAGGGCCGGCATATAGATGGTGGCAGACTTATGAGGCGAGTAGGCCAGCTAATTAAGCACCACTTACATGGTCCCAGTTTTCAGATCTTTTCTTGGGGAAGTTTATCCCACAGACCTGCAGGGACGAGTTGCACAGCGAGTTTGAGCACTTGTGCCAGGAGGGTATGACTATGAGTTAGTGTGCCATGAGGTTTACAGAGTTATCCCGCCATGCAACTCCTTTTTTAACGACCTGATACGTAATTTTGAGTAATAACTCCCAATTTTATGTTTAGAGGCCTTCCATAGCTCTATTGATGATTTATGACTTGTGCGCATGGTCCATGTCAATTTTCAATTAAATGTGAATTTTTAAATTTTTGACTTTAAAAGTGGCTAGAGTTAACCATGGTCAACATATATGGTAAACGACATCGGGTCATTATTTTGAATTCTAGTAAGTTCGTATGATGATTTTGGACTTGTACGCATGTTTGATTGGGGTCCTCGGTGACCCGAGGCCGTTACGGTGCGTTATGTGTAAAGTTGGAAATTTGAGTTTGAACTTTGAAAATTTTTAGTTTTGATGATCGATTCTTGACTTTAGATGTTATTTTGATAATTTGAGATTGTGAGTGAGTTTGTATGATATTGTTACACTTAGGTGAATGTTTGGATTGAATCCCGGGGGGCTTAGATGAGTTTCGGATGGGTTGCAGATGGTTTTGCATAGCTGAAGAAGATATGGTGTTACAAGGCTGCAGGTCTCACATTTACGAGGTTCTACTTGCAAATGCGAGCATCGTTTTTGCAAGGATTTCTTGCATTTGAGATGATGGGCAGGGGCAGGTAAGCTTCATAATTGCGAAGCTATGGTCTCTTTTGCTAGCTGGTGGACACTGCATTTGCGATCTATCTGTCGCAATTGCGACACTGGGAAATAGGAGGACAACTTCGAATATGCGAAGCTCTGTTTTCTTTTGATATGGGTTGGTACGCAAAGGTATAGTCGCATTTGTAACATCAGAAAGGCTTAGGGACTTATCGCATTTGCGATTGGTGGTTCATATTTGCGGACATCACAATTGCGAATAAGAGTTCGCAATTGCGATACATGCAGCTGGGTAAAAGTTGGGGATTTTGGGACTTGGCTCATTTTACATCATTTTTGAGACCTAGACTCCATAAAGGCGATTTTTGGAGAGATATTGTTTCCTAACTTCATAGATTAGTAACTTCAACTTGTTTTTATTCAAATTCCATTGCTCTTTCATGAAATTCACTATCAAATCTAAGAATCATAGAGTAGAAATTAGGGATTCTGTAAAATTGAGATTTAAACCTCAAATTGAGGTCAGATTTCGAAACAAATTACATATTCGGGCTCAAGGGTGAATGGGTAATCGGGATTTGGTCTTGACTTTGGATTTCGACCACTTGGGCTCAGGTTGACATTTTGTTGACTTCTCTAAATATGTTAAAGACCGAACATTTTTCATATGAGGGTAGTTTCTAAAGCTTTTTTGACTTATTTTAGTACAAATTGACTAGATTCGAGTGGTTTGTAGGCTTATTTCAAAGGAAGGTCGTGCTGGATTGTTGATCTTATCCCGGAAAGAGGTAAATGTCTTGGTTAACCTTAGTTGAGGAAATTAGGGTGTAATTGAGCCTTTTGCTACATGATATATATGTTGGGAGAATTGTATATATAAGGTGTCGAGAGTATATGCAATGGCCATGGGAGAAGAATTAGCCTTATTTGTGCCATGTTACCTTGTGTATTATGTCTTCCATGCTTAGATAAATTGTATAACTATATGATTTTTCATATTCATGTTATTTACTATGTTGAGCTTATTGAGATATTGGGAGTTGAGATCGTTGAATTGTTAATTTGGTTGTTGGTGCTAAGTTATTGGTAAATTCTCGTATGGCGAGTTATGTTCAAGAACTTTCCTTTATTTCGTTATACTTTCCACCCTGCTTCATACTGTGTTATATGTGATTCTTGGTGAGAAAGAGTGAAATGCACGAAAAGTGTTGTCGTGCTTGCGAGGACGAGTGATTGTGCACGAAGGGTATTTTCGTGCTTTATTCATATATTGGTATCATTGCATGAAGGGTATTTCTGTGCTTGAGTGCAAGTGAGGATATGCACGAAGGGTATTTCCGTACTTGCTATTATATTATGATGTGACGATTAGAGTAAAAGCATAAAAGGTGATGTCGTGCCATTTTGTTGGTTTCAATTTTCCTTGCTTTGTTATTCGGATGGTGGACATGGCTTTCTAATTTCGTAATTTAATTTCTGACAGGTTGTTCAGAGTTGTTGTAAAAGCATGAGTTGTGGTTGCGCAGTAACACTATCCTTCACTTCCCCGTTTTATATTCTTTTACTTATGTACTTATTGTCTTTCTCATATGTTATTATCATGTTTTATACCTGGGACTTTACTTGTCATCTCATATTTTTTGATATTATAGTTGTACAGGTTTATTTGTAGGTGTATTGTCTTAGACTCGTCACTACCTCATTGGTGTTAGGCTCGACACTTACGGAGTACATTGGGTCGTTTGTACTCATACTACACTTATGCACTTCTTGTGCAAATTTGGATATTGTTACCAGCAGAATCCTGAGAGGTGCTTAGCGGATACCACATATTTGACTCGAGGTAGAGCTGCATTCCATTTGCAGGCCTTAGATTCATCTTCCATTTCTGTTGTACTATTTCTATTTTTCCTCACAGTATTGTATTTTCCTTCAAGATAATGTATTTAGCAAACTATAGAAGCTCAAGTACTTGTGACTCCACATCTTAGGATGGTTGAATGTTAGTATTAATTTAAGACTTATCATGTATAATTCTGAGTTGCTTTTACATTGTATTATTATCTTATTGTTAGTCTTTAATTGCAGTCTTTCATATTTTCTATTGTGTGTTGGCTTGTCTAGCGAGTAGTGTTAGGCACCATCGACCCCGATTTGTTGGGATTTTGGGTCATGACAAGTTGGTATTAGAGCCCTAGGTTTCATAGGTCTCACAAGTCTTGAGAAACCTTGGTAGAGTCTTGAGGATCGGTACGGAGACGTCTGTACTTATCTTCTAGAGGCTATAAAGATTTAGGAAACTTCACATTCTTTCTTTCTCTATCGTTCGACTTTGCTCTATCATTAAGTTTGAATCTTTCTTCTCTTATTTTCTCACAGATGGTGAGAACACATGCTTCGTCCACAACTGAGTAGGAGCCAGAGCCCCCGGTTGCATCTACTATCAGGGGTAGGGACAAGGGCAAAGACAGAGGTGGAGGTAGAGCTTAGCCTAGAGTACGCGCAGCAGCACCCGTAGTCGAGCTCTAGATAGCTCAAGATTATGAGGTTCCAGATCAGGATGAGCCAGTAGAACCGGCTCAGGTGCCAGAGGGGTTCATTGCTACCTAGTCCTTCAAGACGCCTTAGTCAACATGGTTGGCTTCATGGAGAGTATGGCTTAGACCGGTGTGCTTCCGGTGGCACCAGACGTTTCTCAAGCCGGGAGAGGGGTGCAAACTCCCGCAACTTATACTATGTGGCAGATGGCTTATGGTTACCAGACCCTAGGACTTTTACCAGTTAGGCCGGTTCGACCTATTATTGCTACACAGCCCGGGGACAGACCCGCGATGTCAGTTGATAAGCTGAAGAGGTTGGATAGGTTCATCAAATTATTTCCCCTTCACGTTAGTGATGCACCATCAAAGGAGGCCCAGGACTTCTTGGACCGTTGCCATGACATTTTGCGCAACATGGGACTAGTGGAGCCCAATAGAGTTGATTTCACCTTATTTCAAATGCATGGTTCTGCCAAGAGGTGGTGGCAGGTTTATGTGCAGGGCACGAAAGCAGGATCACCTCCTCTCACATGGACTAAGTTTTTGCAGTTGTATTTGGAGAAGTTTATTCCCTTCACTTAGAAAGAGGAGTTGTGCAGTCTGTTTGAGCGCCTTCAGCAGGTAGCATGACTGTTACTCAGTATGAGACTAGATTTGTAGATTTGTCATGCTATGCAGTTATCTTGATCCCTACTGAGATGGAGAAGGTTTGGAGGTTCATAGAGGGTCTTACATATGGCATCAGACCTCATATGGCTAGAGAGACTGAAGCTGAGATTTCTTTTACTCGGGTAGTGGAGATCACCAGGAGGATCGAGTACATCAGAGACCATGCGTGGGAGATGACCTTTGACAAAAGGCCTTGTTATTTTGGAGAATTCATTGGTGTCTCATGGGGTTCCTTCGCTAGAGGCCATCTTATCAGGCCGGGACAACCAGCCCTAAAAGTCACACATGGTACTTCAAAAAGCCACGGTTCTTATGGACCTTATTCCAAGCAACTAGCATATTGTGCACCTCCAGCTCCCGTGAGTGCACCTCCAATACAGAGTTAGCATTATGGTTAATCGGGTTGACAAGGACAGCTCCAAATTCAACAGCCACGTCAGCCAAAGGCTTGTTATATATATGGGGATCTGAGGCACGTTGTGAGGTTCTGCCTTAGGTCACAGAGTAGTATGCCATAGTAGGGTACTCATTCCATGAATCCAGCACTAGTTGCAACACGACCCGCTCAGCCATCTAGAGGCGAGTGTCAGGTAGCCTGAGGTAGAGGCTAGTTAGTTAGAGGTGGAGGCCAGTCAATTAAAGGCTATCCTAAAGGTGGAGAATAGGTCGGTGAGTCTCAGCCTCGTTGTTATGTATTTCTACGTCCTCCCGAGGAAAAGTCGTCTGATGCAGTTATTACAGGTATTATCTTAGTCTATCATAGAGATGTTTCTGTGTTGTTTGATCTGGGTTTTATACATTCTTATGTGTTTTCATATTTTGCTTTACATTTGAGTATGCCTCGTTATTCTCTTGATTCTTTGTTTCTGTGTCTATGTTGATTGGAGATTCCATAGTAGTTGATCGGGTGTATCATGTCTTGTGTTGTTACCATTAATGGTTTAATACTACAGTTGATCTTTTGTTGTTAAATATGGTGGATTTTGAGGTCATTCTTGATATGTATTAGTTTTCCCTGTATCACGCTATATTGGATTATCATGCCAAGCCTATGACTTTATCCATATTGGGGTTGCCTACATTAGAGTGGAAAGGGACCCTCAGTCACTCCACTAGTAGGGTGGTCTCATATTTGAAGGCTTAACGTAAAGTTGAGAAGGTGTATTTAGCTTATTTGGCTTACATCTGGGATTCTAGTGCAGAGTTTCCTTCTATGGATTTGGTATCGGTTGTGAGGGAGTTTCCTGAGGTGTTTCCTATAGATTTGTCGGGTATGCCACCCGACAGGGATATTGACTTTTGTATTGATTTGGTTCCGGGAACTCGCCTGTTTTTATTCCACCATATTAGATGGATCCAGTTAAGTTGAAGGAATTGAAAGATTAGTTACAGGATTTGCTTGACAAGGGTTTCATTAGACCAAGTGTTTTACCTTAGGGTGCACCAGTGTTGTTTGTTAAGAAAAAAGGACGGATCGATGAGGATGTGCATTGACTACAAGCAGTTGAACAAGGTCACTATCAAGAACAAGTATCTGTTTCCTAGGATTGATGATTTATTTGACCAGCTTCAGGGTGCCAAGGTGTTTTCCAAGATTAATTTGAGATCTGGCTACCATCAGGTGAAGATTAGGGCATTAGATGTCCCTAAGACATCTTTTGGGACTCGTTATGGTCATTACAAATTCTTAGTGATGTCATTTCGCTTGACTAATGCTCCAGCAGCCTTCATGGATTAGATGAACCAAGTGTTCAAGCCTTATTTGGATTTTTTTGTGATTGTCTCCATTGATGATATTCTGGTTTACTCTCGTAGTAGAGAGGAGCATGAGCAGCACCTACGAATTTTACTTCAGACATTGAAGGATCGTCAACTATATGCCAAGTTTTCAAAGTGTGAATTCTGGTCGGACTTAGTTGCCTTCTTGGGTCATGTTGTGTCTTATGATGATATCAAGGTGGACCCCAAGAAGATTGAGGTAGTTCAGAACTGGCTCAAACCTACTTCAGCTATAGATATTCGAAGCTTTTTAGGTTTGGCGGGCTACTATTGCCATTTCGTGATGGGGTGTTCGCCTATCTCAGACCCATTGACCAAGTTGATTCAGAAAGGCACTCTTTTCAGATGGTCTGGCGATTGTGAGGAGAGCTTTCAAAAGTTCAAGACTGCCTTGATTATAGCCCCAGTATTGGTGTTACCCACATGTTTGGGGTTTTACACTATATATTGTGATGCATCACGTATTGGGCTTGGCGTGGTATTGATGCAAGATGGTACGGTGATTGCCTATGCGTCTCGTCGGTTGAATGTCCATGAGAAATACTACCTCATACATGATTTGGAGCTAGAAGCCATTGTGCACGTGCTCATGATTTGGAGGCATTACTTATACGGCATGCCATGCAAGGTCTACATCGATCCCCGGAGTCTCCAGTATCTATTCAAGCAAAAGAATCTTAATTTGAGGTAGCGGAGATGGCTAGAGTTATTGAAAGACTATGATATCACCATACTATATCATTTGGGAAAGGCCAATATGGTGGTTGATGCCTTGAGTAGGAAAGTAGAGAGCATGGGCAATTTGGCATTTATATAATTTGCGGAGAGGCCATTAGCTATGGAGGTTTAGGCTTAGGCTAACAGGTACGTGAGGTTGGATATTTCGGAGCCTATTAGGGTTCCCTCTTGTGTTGTGGCACAATCATCTTTCTTGGAGTGCATCAAGGCTCGCTAGTTTGAAGATCCTCACTTGTTGGTATTGAAAGATACGGTGCAGCGGGGTGGTGCTAAGAAGGTCGTGATTGGGGATGATGGTGTTATGCAGCTTCATGGCCGGATTTGTGTTCCGAATGTTAATGGGATAGGAGAGTTGATCCTTGAGGAGGCTCATAGTTCACATTATTCCATTTACCCAAGTGTCACGAAGATGTGTCGTGACTTAAAGCAGCATTATTGGTGGCGGAAGATGAAGAAAGATATTGTTGGACATGTCTCTCGATGTTTGAATTGTCAATAGGGGAAGTATTAACATCATAAACCCGGTGGTTTGACTCAGAAGTTGGTGATACCAGAGTGAAAGTGGGAGCGCATCACTATGGACGTTGTGGTAGGCTTACCATATACCTTGAGAAGTATGATATTGTTTGGGTCATTGTGGACCAGTTGACTAAGTCTGCACACTTCATCCCGGTGATGACTTCTTACTCTTCAGAGCGGTTTGCTCAGATTTACATCAAGGAGATTATTCGCCTACACCGTATGCCTATATATATTATTTCAGATTGCAACATGCAGTTCACTTTCCATTTTTGGAGAGTTGCGAGTGAGTTGGCACACGGGTTGAGATGAGTACCGCATTTCACCCTCAGACTTACGGGTAGTCTGAGCAGACCGTTTAGATTTTGGAAGATATGTTGAGGGAATGCTCTATGGATTTTCGGGGTTAGAGAGACCAGTTTCTACCTCTAGTAGAGTTTTCCTACAATAATAGCTATCAGTTGAGCATCCAAATGACTCCGTATGAGACCATATATGGGAGGCGATGTTGTTCTCTGGTTGGTTTGTTTGAGCCCAATGAGGCTAGATTATTGGTTACAAATTTGGTTCGTGATGCTTTAGAGAAGGTTGAATTGATGCAGGAGCGGCTTCGTACAGCACAGTCCTAGCAAAAGCGTTATACTGATAGGAAGGTTCGGGATGTGGCTTACATGGAGGGTGAGAAGGTTGTTCTTCGAGTTTCGCCTATGAAGGGTGTGATACAATTTGGGAAGAAGGCCAAGTTGAGCCTGAGGTTTATTGGCCTATTTGAGGTCTTGGATAGACTTGGGGAGGTTGCTTATAGACTTGTGTTGCCTCCTAGATTAGCACGAGTACATCTGGTATTGCACGTTTCCATGCTTCGGAAGTACCATGAAGATAGGTCATATGTTTTGGATTTTAGCACGATGCAGCTTGATGAAAATCTAACTTATGAGGAAGACCTGGTGACTATTCTATACCAGCAGGTTCAAAAGTTAATATCTAAGGATATTTCGTCTGTGAAAGTATGTTGGAGAGCTCAGCCAACTAAGGAGGCTACTTGTGAGTACGTTTCTGACATAAGGAGTAGATACCCGAATATTGTTACCAGTCCAGGTACACTTCTATGCTCGTTCGAGGACGAACGTATCTTTTAGAGGTGGAGTATGTTACGACCTGATAGGTCGTTTTGAGTACTAGCTCCGCATTTTATATTTCGAGACCTTCCATAACTCTACTTGATGAATTAAGACTTGCGTGCGTTGTCCGAGTCGATTTTTGGAATGTTTAAGTTTGAATTCTTAAAACAATGTGATTTTTGACTTTGAAAGTGGCTATAGTTGATCACGGTCAATATTTTTGGTAAATGACTTCGGATTAGCATTTTGACGATCGGTAGGTTCGTATGATGGTTTTGGACTTGTACGCATATTTGGTTGGGGTCCCGGGTGACCCGAGTCCGTTTTGGCGCGTTATGTGTAAAGTTGGAAATTTGAGTTTGAACTTTGAAAATCTTGAGTTTTGATGATCGATTCTTGATTTTAGATGTTATTTTAATGATTTGAGCTTCCGAGAGAGTTTGTATAATGTTATTACACTTTTGTGAATATTCGGATTGGAGCCCAAGGGGCTCGAATGAGTTTTGGATGGGTTGCAGACTGCTTTGCGTAGTTGAAGAAAATCTGGTGTTGTTGGGCTGCATATCTCGCATTTTCAAGGTTTCGTTAGTAAATGCGAGCATCGCTTTTGCGAGAGATTGCTCACATTTGCGATGATAGGCAGGGGCAGGTAAGCTTCGCAATTGCGAAGCTATGGTCGCTTTTGCGAACTGGTGGACATCGCATTTGCGATCTATGTGTCACAATTGCGACACCGGATAGTAGGGGGGCAACTTTGCATATTCGAAGCTCTGTTCGTTTTTACGATGGTTAGGACCTTTGCAAATGCGAAGGTGTAGTCACATTTGTGAAATTATAAGGGCTCAGGCACTGATCGCATTTGCAATCAGTGGTTCGCAATTGCGAACATCGCGATTGCGAATAAGAGTTTGCAATTTCAATACCTACAGTCGGGTGAAAGTTGGGGATTTCCGTACTTAGCTCGTTTTACACAGCATTTTAAACCTAGACTCTATAGAGGTGATTTCTGGAGAGCAATTTCTTCCCAACTTCATAGGTTAGTAACTTCAACTTGTTTTCACTCAAATACAATTGCTCTTTCAAGAATTTCACTATCAAATCTAAGATTCATAGAGCAGAAATAGGGGATTTTGGGTAGAAATTAAGGATTTTATAAAATTGAGATTTAGACCTCAAATTGAGGTGAAATTTCAAAACAAATCACATATTCGGGCTCGGGGGTGAATGGATAATTGGGATTTGGTCTTGATTTTGGGTTTCTCCTATGTGGGCCCGAGTTGACTTTTTGTTAACTTTTCTAAATATATTAAAGATCGAACTTTTTTCATACGAGGGTAGTTTCTAAAGCTTCTTTTGACTAATTTGAGTAATAATTGATTAGATTCGGGTGGTTTAGAGGCCCGAGTTGGATTGTTGATCTTGTCATGGAAAGAGGTAAGTGTCTTGGTTAACCTTGATTGAGGGAATTAGGGTATTATTGAGTCTATTTGCTTCATGATTTATATGTTGGGGGCGTCATGTATACAAGGTGACAAGTGTATATGCATTGGCCATGGGATAAACATGCAGGTAGAATTAGCCTTATTTGTGCCATATTACCTTGAGTATTATGTCTTCCACGCTTAGATATATTGTAGAACTCCATGATTTCTCGTATTCATGTTATTTCCTATGTTGAGCTTATTGAGATATTGGGCGTTGAGATCGTTGAATTATTGATTTGGTTGTTGGTGCTAAATTATTGGTACATTCTCATATGGCGAGTTATGTTCTAGTACTTTCCTTGATGTTGTTATACTTCCCACCTTGCTTGGTATTGTGTTATATGTGATACTTAATGTGGAAGAGTGAAATGCATGAAGGGCATTTCCGTGCTTGTGAGTAAGAGAGATTATGCACAAAGGGTGTTTCCGTGCTTTATTCATGTATTGATATCATCGCACGAAGGGTATTTCCGTGCTTGAGTAAAAGTGAGAATATGCATGAAGGGTGTTTCGGTGCTTGCTATTATATTATGATGTGAGGATGAGAGTAAAATCACGAAGGATAATGTCGTGCCATTTTGTTGGTTTCATTTTTCCTTGCTTTGTTATTCGGATTGTGGACCTGGCTATGTAGTTTCGTAATTTAATTTCTGAAAGGTTGTTCAGATTTGTTGTAAAAGCATGAGTTGTGGTTGCGCAGTAACACTATCCTTCACTTTCCCGTTCTTATGTACTTATTGTCTTTCTTATATGTTATTATCATGTTTTATACCTGGTACTTTACTTGTCATCTCGTATTTTTTGATATTATAACTGCACAGGTTTATTTGTAGGTGTCTTGTCTTAGCCTCGTCACTACCTCGTCGGGGTTAGGCTTGACACTTATGGAGTACATTGGATTGGTTATATTCATACTATACTTTTGTAGTTCTTGTATAGATTTGGACATTGATACCAGCAGAGCCCCGAGAGCAGCTTAGCGGATACCACATAGACGACTCGGTATAGAGCTGCATTCCATTTGCAGGCCTTAGAGTCATCTTCCATTTTTGTTTTATGATTTTTATTTTTCTAGATAGTAGTGTATTTTCCTTCAAGACAATGTATTTAGCAAACTCTAGAAGCTCATGTACTTGTCATTCCACGTCTTGGTATAGTTGAATGTTGGTGTTGATTTTAGACTTATCATGAATACTTTTGAGTTGCTTTTACAATGTATTATTATCTTGTTGTTAGTCCTTAATTGCAGTTCTTTCATATTTTATGTTGTGTGTTGGCTTGCCTAGCAAGCGGTGTTATGTGCCATCACAATCTCGATTAGTTAGGATTTTAGGTTGAGACACCTTTGGTTTCTACTGAGAGGGAGTGAGTCCGTAGATTTGCCGAGTAACTCACCTATAGTCTTAGATTTGGGATGGCACGGGAATATAGACAAAGACTGCATTTCATCAGGTTGTGGAGATTTCTAGGAGGTTGGAGCCTATCTGTGGTTAGGAGAGGGGGATAGGAATCTAAGAAGCCTCGTGGTTTTGGAGGATTTAGTGGCTCCTACTCTAGGGAAAAGTTCTGTCATGGTAGAGGTAGGGGCCAGGCGGGTAAAGGTCGTCATAGAGGGGGAGGCCATACTCATTATTATGCTTTCCCTGGTAGGACCGAGGTAGTCGTATCAGAGAGTTGTGTTCAACTACGGGAATACACCAGACTCATTGTTTGCTTGTGTTGTATCTCAGTTGTTATTGTTTGAGCACATCAAGTCTCATCAGTGTGACGATACCTATTTGCTTTTCCTTAAGGACATGGTGTAGCGAGGTGGTGATAAGGAGGCGATTACTAGTGATGATGGTGTATTGAATATTCAGTGCCCGGTTTGTGTTCCTAATGTGGATTGGTTAAGAGAGTTAATTTTTGAGACAGCTCATAGTTCGCGGTATCTTTATTCACCCAGGTGCTGCAAAGATGTACCGTGATTTGAAGCAGTATTATTAGTGGCTATGGATGAAGAAAAACATTGTTGGATAGGTTGCTCGGTGTTTAAATTGTTAGTAGGTTAAGTATTAGCATTAGAGACCCGGTGGTTTGCTTCAGAAGATGGACATACCTGAGTGGAAGTGGGAGCGTATCACTATGGACTTTTTTGGTAGGTTTTCCATAGACATTAAGTAGATTTGGCATAGTTTAGGTCATTGTGGACAGACTTACCAAGCCTACATATTTCATTCCAGTATCAGCATCTGGGAGATTATTTGCTTGCATGGTGTACCTGGTTCTTTCATCTAGGATTGTGGCACTCAATTTACTTTGCAATTCTGGAGAGCAGTTCAGTGTGAGTTAGGCACGTAGGTTGAGTTGAGCACCGCACTTCACCCTCAGACGGATAGGTTGTCCGAGCAGATCATTCAGATTTTGGAGGATATGTTGAGGGCCTGTGTCAAAGATTTCGGAGGCCAGTGGGATACATTTCTTCCATTAGCGTAGTTTGCATGCAACAACAGCTACCAGTCGAGCATCTAAATGGCTCCATATAAGGCATTAGATGGGAGATGATGTCTTTCTCTAGTCGGTTGGTTTGAGCCTAGCAAGGCTAGACTATTGGGCACAGATTTGGTTCGTGATGCTTTTGAGAAGGTGAAAATGATTTAGGAGCGGGTTAGTATAGCGTAGTTCAGGGAAAAGAATTATTCTGATAGGAAGGTTCGGGATATAGCTTTCATGGAGGGTGAGAAGGTCCTTCTGCAAGTTTTGCCTATGAAGGGCGTGATGAGATTTGGGAAGATGGACAAGTTAATCCCTCGGTATATTGGTCCTTTCGAGGTATTGGAGAGAGTTTGTAAGATGTCCTATAGACTTTCTTGGCCACCCAACTTATTGGGAGTTCATCCACTATTTCATGTTTACATGCTTCAAAAGTACTATGAGGACCCATTGCACGTGTTGGATTTCAGTTCAGTGCAGTTGGATGAGAATATGGCTTATGAAGAGGAGTGGGTGACCATTTCTAGGATAGGCAGGTTCAAAAGCTGAGGTCAAAGAATATCGCATTAGTGAAGGTTCAGTGGAGAGGTCAACCGATCGAGGAGGCGACATGGGAGACCGGGCATAATATGGGAGCAGATATCCTCACCTTTTTTATATCCCAGGTATGATTCTAAATCGAGGACAAACGTTTATTTTAAAGGGGGAGAATGTAATGACATGGCCAGTCGTTTTGTGTATTTGAGCCTCGTTACCCTATTTGATAATTCCCTTGTTCTTGGTTGTTGTTTTGTAACCTGCGGAGATGGATGGTTTGGTTACGAAAAAGTTTTGGAAGGAATTGGAACACTTAGTTCCATTGTTGGAAGCTTAAGTTACAAGAGTTGAGCAAGGTTTACTTTTGTATAAACGACCTCGGATTTGTATTTTGATGGTTTTAATATGTTTGTGCAGTGATTTTGGACTTAGGCGTATGCCCGAATTTGGATTCGGAGGTACCTAAGATGAGTTGGCTCTTTTTGCCAAAAATTGACAATTTAAAGGTTTAGAAACTTCATAAGTTTAACCATGGGATAACTTTGTGGCTATCGGCGTCGGGTTGTTATTTCAGGACATAGAATGGGTTTGTTTTGTCATTTAGAACTTATGTGCAAAGTTTGGTCTTGCTTCAAGTTGGTTTCATAGGAAGCAGACGCATGGTTTTGAATATTGAAGTTTAGAGTTTTAAGGCTTGCATGATGTGTTTTGGTGTTTGATTTGCGATTTTGTATATTATTTTGATATTCCGAGCTTGTGAGCGAGTTCAGATGGGGTTTATGTACTTGTGTGGATGTTTGGTGTGGGGCTTGAGGGGCTCGGGTGAGTTTCAAATTGGTTTCAAAGGAGTTTTGGAAGAGCTTCAAGTCTGCCGGTGCGGCAGACCTTGCATTTGCGAGGGTCCGCAATTGCGGACACTTTATATCATTTGCGATTGCTAGCCGCCATGGGGTAACTCGCATTTGCATGGTAATTAGTCGTATTTGCGACATTGGCTGGCAGCTGGGGACTTCGCAATTGCGAAGTTGGGGGTCGCATTTGCGACATTTACTGGGGGGTAGTCTGGGTTTGTTGCGATTTTTGAAGAGGATTTTCACAAGCTATTGGGTAAGTAATTTCCACATGATTTTGATATTATAGCTTGATTTCTCATAGACGTTTACACCTAAATCATGAAATTTGGAAGGGAAATTTTGGAGAATTTTGACTATGTTCTGAAAAATAACAATTGAGGATTTGGGAGTCGATTTGGATTCATTATTGGAATCTATTCACATATTTGGACTCGTGGGGTTACGAATAGTCGGGTTCTATCCCTTGACTCAGTTTTTACCATGTGGGCCCAGGATTGAATTTTGTTTACTTCTCGGAAATTGGGTAAAGACTGAGAATTTATTTTTTAGAATTGATTGCTTTAGCATTATTTGATGTTATTGAGTCATTATTTGCTAGATTTGAGTCGTACAGGGTGGACTATTGTAATGACCCGGCCGATCGTTTCGAGAGTTATAGCCCCATTTTCCCATTTCTACTTCTTTTTGTGTTATTCAACAATATTATGTTATGTCGGGTTAGTTGGTTCGGGACCGGAGTGGTTTCAGAGTGAATTGAGACACTTAGTCTCTTAAGTAGAAACTTAAGTTGGAAAAGTCAACCGGATATTAACCTATGTGTAAACGATCTCAGATTTGAATTCCGATGGTTCCCTTAGCTCCGTTAGGTAATTTTGTACATAGGAGTGCGTCCGGAATGTGATTTGGAGGTCCATGGTAGAATTAGGCTTGAATTGGCAAAATTGGATATTTGGCGATTTCGGTCGGCAGTGGAAAATTTGATATCGGAGTCGGAATGGAATTTCAGAAGTTGGGGTAGGTTCGTAGTGTCATTTGTGACGTGTGTGCAAAATTTGAGGTCATTCGGACGTGGTTTGTTTGGTTTCGCCATCGGTTGCCGAATTTGAAAATTTAGAAATTCTTAGGCTTGAATCTGAGGGTAATTTGATGATTTGATGTTGTTTTGAGTGATTCAAAGGTTCGACTAAGTTGGTATGTTGATATATGACTTGTTGGTATTTCTGGTTGAGGTCCCGAGGGCCTCGGGGTGATTCCGGGTGGTTAACAGATGTGTCGAAGTTGAAAATGCAGCTGAAGCTGCTGCTACTGCTATTTTCGCACCTGCGGAAGAAAGAGTCGCAGGTGCGAGGCCGCTGGTGCGCGTGGGGAGTATGCAGGTGCGGGCAATGCTGGGCTAGGTAGGTTGCGCAGGTGCGAGTTGGAGGTTGCATCTACGAGCCCGCAGGTGCGAAACCTGGGGCACAGATGCGGAGAGAGGAATGCTGGACAGGCTTCGTAGATGCGGCGCGCCACGCGCAGGTGCGCACGCGCAGGTGCGCAAGCGCAGGTGCGATGAGTTTGCCGCAGATGTGGATACTGGGTGGATAAGTGAGTTGCGCAGGTGCGAGAAGCCTGGGCAGAGGGTACATATTGCACACTTCGCGAATTTTGGTGCATTCTTCACCATTCCTATTCGGTTTTGGAGCTTTTGGGAGTGATTTGAAGAGGGAATCAAGGGGGTTTCATTGAGGTAAGTTACTTGAGCCCTAATACTTGTATATATGGTGATTTTCTGTTGTTTAATCATTGTAATTAGTAAAAATGAGGGGTTAGGGCTTGGAATGTTTGGAGAGTAATTTATGGATTTAGAGAACCAAACGATGTCGGATTTTGATGAATTTGGTATGGTTAGGTTCGTGAGTGAATGAGCTTTCTAGTTTTGTAAATTTTGTCGGATTTCGAGACGTAGGCCCGGGGGCCGGGTTTGAGCCAATTTTGGATTTTGGTCTAATTTTGTAGTTTTTCTTGTGGAATTCATTCCATTAGCGTGTATTGATGGTATTGTACTGATTGTGAATAGATTTGGAGCATTTAGAGGCCGAGTCCAGAGGCAAGATTATTGCGGGGTAGAGATTTGACTGGTTCGAGGTAAGTAACGATTGTAAATCTAGTCCTGAGGGTATGAAACCCCGGATTTCGTATCATTCAACTATTTTGAGGTGATGCACATACTAGGTGACGGGCGTGTGGGCGTGCACCGTTGAGGATTTGTGACTTGGTCCATCCCGTAGCAACTGTAAAGTTGCATATTTTGTTGAAACTATATGATACTTATACGTTTTAGAAAGAGTTTCTGTAAATTGGGTTGAATGCCATGTTTGGGCCGTGTGCCAGTGCTGTTTGGACCCTTAGGGGACTTTGCTTGCTATTATCTCATTGTTTTTGGTTGAAAATCTATACTCAGTCATGGTTATACTTGTTTACTGCATAACTCATTTTTATGACTCTATTTTGATGCATATAAATATTTTGGGCCGAATGCCCTGTTTTACTGAAACGCCCGAGTGGCTTGGGAGGTTTATGACTGAGTGAGGCCGAGGGCCTGATTGTGAGGATGAGTGTGGATAGGGGTTGCCCGCCTACAGCATACTTTATTATTATAGCACGTGAGTTGTCCGTGCAGCACGTGAGTTGTCTGTGCATCACGTGAGTTGTCTGTGCAGATTATAGCGCTTGGGCTGAAGGAGCCCCTCCGGAGTCTGTACACACCCCTAGTGAGCGCAAGTACCTACTGAGTACGAATGCCGAGTGCTGAGTGACTGGGAGGCATGAGTGATTATGAGGTATGCCCGAGTGGTAAGAGTGATTGTGAGGTATGCCCGAGTGGCAAGAGGGACTGTGAGGTTTGCCTGAGGGGCTGTATATAAGTGATGTTTTGCCCGAGGGGCTATTTATGATTTCATCATTTTTGCTCAACTTTGCATTTTTCCTCTGTCTGAAAACTGTTGAAAAATATCTTTAAATAATTTTTACTGGAACTGGGTTAAACGAGATATTTTGATTCAAACCCTGATTTTAAAAGCATGTGGTATTTTACTGAGATTTTCCGATATGAATGTTATATGCTTTATTGCCCGTCATTACTGCTCAGTCTTTATTTATTGTTGTTACTTATTGAGTTGGCGTACTCACGTTCCTCCCTGAACCTTGTGTGCAGATTCAGGTGTAGCTGGACACGGTAGCGGTTATTGATTGTTCTGGTTGCAGATTTTCTTGGAGATAGTAAGGTAGTTGTTTGGCGATTGCAGCCCCTGCTCTTCTCCCTCTTATCTTCCTCTAGTTGTATTTAGCTATTTTTCAGGTTGAGTTAGCCTTGATATTATTAGACAGATTGTAGTAGATGCTCATGACTAGTGACACCCCGATGTCGGGCTTTTTCTTCCGCACTTTTATTTTGATTGAAACTCCTTTATGAAGGTTTTTATGTTAAATAATATTAAAATTATCTTTAAAATGAAAATATCGATTTGTTTTGGAAATGAGTTGGCTTGCCTAGTTCCATGATAGGCGCCATCACGACAGGGGTTAGTTTGGGTCGTGACAATTATAAAGGAAAGGCATTTTTGGAGTATTGGTTTGGCTTATTTGAGGTAAGTATCTTGCCTAACCTGGTGTGAAAAAAATACCCATTAGGATTTGGACTTAATTGCCTATTCGTATTATGTGAAAAGCGACATGTATGCGAGGTGACGAGAGTGTACACGGGTTCTATGTGTGGGTTATGACCGGATTAGACCTTAGGCTATGAGTTTGCCTTAATGTGATAAAATGCTTTATATAAAACATGTTTAATCACTTCGTGACTACATGAACTTATTGCTATGACTGATTTGATCGTACTCATGCTTTATATGTTGAACACCTATCCATATTTTATTATTATCGTGTCCTTGTGGATCTCGTTGATAAAATACGAGCTTATATCTTTGCTGAAAATTTGGCATATTGCTTTATGATAGTTGTGGCACATGTGGACATATTGGGTGGATTGAGTTTGTATTGGAAGAAGGTCTTTGTTATGCGATTGTGATTATTATTATGCGCATGCGGCAAAATAAGGGTGGTGATATGCGCATGTGACAATATAAGAGTGGCATTTATTGATATTGTACATGTGAAAAAATAAGAGCGGCATTATTAATGATGTTATATGATAGTTTGAGGGTGATTCTCTTGATGATGTTCATGTGACAAAAGGGGATGATTTTTTTGATCATATACATGTTTTCTTTAATGTCCATCATGTAAATTAATAAATTGCCAGTTGTATTTAACAAGTTATCATATGCCTCTGCTTTTATTTGATGATTTATTGTCATAGATGGATTCTTCTACGTTGAGTTGTTATCACATGTTCTAACTAGACTGTGGATATTGTGTTCCGTTACATATTATGTTGACAGTTATTGATATATCGCACAGGTTCTTTGACTAGTGAGTATCATATAATTTGAATCTTATCACTATTTTACTGAGGTTAGTTTTAATACTTACTGGGTACCAATTATTATGGAGAACCAAGTGTTGGAGGCAGCATACCTAGTGCTTACACTGGTTACGAGGATTCAAGGTAGAGCTGCATGATTGCCGCAGTCCCTTGGAGTCTCATCCTTATATTGGCATTGTTATATTTATATCCGAACATATTGTATTTTGAGACATCCTTATGTATTCAGTTAGAGCCCATGACTCTGTATTACCTAGTTCTGGAAAGTTGTATTGAGTATTGTCATTTTGGCTTATGTTACCACTATTTTTCCGTTATTTATTGTTAAATTCAATATTATTTCATCTTTTTTGATAAATCGATATTGTTGATGTGATGGGCTTACCTAGTCTTGAAGGTTAGATGTCATCACAACTCCTTTAGTGAAATTTGGATCGTGACAATGTTGAAATCTTTGAAGGACTGTGTTCTATTGGGAATGAAAAGGCTCCTGGAATAGATGGATAGAATGCAATGTTCTTTAGGAAATCATGGTCCATAATTAAAGAGGGGGTTTGTGCTGCATTTTTCAACACAAGAGCTATGTATAGAGCAATAGGGGTGGGCGTTCGGTCGGTTCGGTTCGGTTTGAAGAAATTTGGTTCGGTTATTTGGTTTTCGATTTTGTAAAAGTAGTAACCGAAACCGAACTGAAATAAGTTCGGTTCAGTTCGATTTTCTAATTTCGGTTCGGTTTATTTCTAATCGGTTTTCGGTTTGAACATTATCGTATTGGGCTCTCTCTATGTAATAATTGGACTGACGAATTTATTGGCTTTCTTTCAAAATTTCGGTAAGTTAGAATAAAATAGTAAGTTTGGATTGGGTCTTTGATGGACTTCAAAATTTGGCCTATATTATTACCTATAGGATTAGCCTATATATAACTTAAAGAATCTATATACTAATAATTCAGTTTTTCGGTTAACCGAACCAAATAAATTAATAACCGAAAATCGAATTGAAAAACTGAAATTTTAAAATTTTAAACTGAAATCGACCAAAAAAATCAAATAATCGAAACCGAAATAAAAATATTTTCGATTCGGTCGGTTTCTTCGGTTCGAACCGAAATATGCCCACCCCTGTAGAGCATCACACACTATCCTACTTCCTCAAATTGCCAACCCGACAACAGCGAGAGGCTTTATAGACCTATTGTCTGTTGTACAATGCTTTATAAACTAATTTTTAAAGTTCTTGCTTCCAGAATGCAGGATAATGGATTATATTATATCTGAATCTCAAGCTAGATTTGTCTCTGGAAGAAAATATTTTGATAATATTATTCTAGGACATGAGCTTGTCAAAGCTTATAGCAACTATGTTCTCTCTTTATTAAAGTAAAAATAGCATTGGCTAGCTAGTTTTCGGACTGATCATTTAAAAATAGTCAGCATTGGCAAAGTCATTAAAAAATAGTCACTATTTTGCTGCAACACGGAAAGTTCCAGCATAATATACTGGAGATCGGTGCACATGTGTATGATCTTCCAGCATATTATGCTGGACCGGTATATTATACTGGAACTCCAGTATATTATGCTGGAAGTCCAGTATACTTATGTTGGAACTCCAGCATAATATACTGGAGTATATTATGTTGGAGTTCCAATATACTTATGTTGGAACTCCAGTATATTATACTGGAGTTCTATTATACTGGAGTTCCAGTATATTATACTGGAGTACTTTCCGAATTTTGAATAGTGTTTTCGTTCAAATTTATTTTTACATGGAAAGTGGCTAAATTTCGATTACTTTTGAAATTGTGACTATTTTTGAATGACCACCTTGCATAATCGATTAGGGAAGTACTCTAACACCTTCCGGCTAATGTAACCCGATTATTGAGTAAGTTTGTGGCTAGGTGGGCTGAATAGAGAAGAAGAAGAAGAAGCCCCGCAAAAAATGGTTGTGCAAACAGACTTACCAAATACTGGCTTTGGTAACATGTAAAATAATTTATCGAACCTAAAACCTTAAGGCAATGAATGAAATAGCCTACTACGATTTAAACCCTTATAAAAATTCTTACACAACCGATATGGAACAAATGCTCCAATAAAAAAAGTATCAAAATAGCAAATAATAAGAAGGAAATTAAGCTATTCAAAACATTCTTTCTTAAACAACCGTAACATTTGCAAATTATGAACACCTAATCACAAAAAACTCTTCAAAGTCTTTAATCCAAGGGGAAGAGAATAACATTAATCAAGATTCCGAAGTTCAAATATGTGATTTTTAAATTTTCCACTTTTATTTGCTTTTGCTATATGAAATAACAAGAAAAACACCATTTATTGGAAAAGAAAAAGAAATAATTATTTTTCTTTTGTTTGATTTTTGGGTCTTTCCATAAGGTTAATTCACTTAAGTATATTATTTCCTCCCGTCCTTCTTAATTATCTTGTTTGAGCTTTACCGTTTAAAGAATTATTTACTAACATAAATTATAAAGGTTATTTTACTAAATTATCCTTCCCAATCGCGTGGTGTACTTAATTTAATTTACTCCAAGAAACAATCAAGACGTGTCATGTTCATGTCCGAACAAATAAAATGATAAATTTATTACTACATGAAGTTTCAACTTGTTTTGAACGTTTCTTCCATTCCTCTAATCTTACTAAACAAATTTTAACTCGTTCTTGTCCATATTTTTCTCCGGCAAACTCCTCGTGATGTACGTTTCATATTGAGGATCAATCAGGAATATCTCAATCAATATAGCACCTATTCCATATTTCAATTAATTGAGATCAGCTACACAAATAATTTACAGTGATTTCGTTTTATTTAGATCCATTTGCTTTAAGAATTTCTTTATAGTATTGTTGAAATGAAAGGCGTAAAATGGGACGAGGCAAAATTGGAGGAAATAGAGGCAAATAAACCCGTGAGAATGAAGATAACAGAGCCAAAGACACCATTTCATCACCTCAAGATTGATGATGAGAACAATTTTGATGAGGATGGCAATGGTAGCGATGTGGATGATGACATGACATCATGTTCAAGTAAAAGTCCTAAGTATAAGGATGATCATGTCATGGATCATAATGACGATGATGACGACGATGATGATTCAGAAAGGAAAAGGAGTTTCATAGAGCATAGAAGAGGGCATTATGATGAATATAAGAGAATCAAAGAGCTACAACAAAATGGTTCGTTTCTTGAAGAAGATGAAGAGGATGATTTATTATTGGAAGATGGTATTAAGGGCATAGAAATTGAGAAAGAAAAAGCAGACACTTCTGCATAGTCATCATCTGATCATCTTCTTTCCATGAATGTTTTGTTGTCTTTTTTCTTTTTCTGGTTTAACCCTTCAATATCTACAGCTCACATGATCTACATTTGCGCTAGATAGGACTAACGTTTGGTAGAATGCGATTTATCTTCGATCCCAAAGATATGACACCGTTGTTGGTGAAACTGCTGTTTTCACTTCTTCTTTTTTTCCTTTTCATGTGTATATTTTTCTTGCAAGTTGTATGGCACATCTTCCTTTTAGATGTCAATGGCTGCCATCACTTTTTGCTAGAGAAATGAATTATTAATGTTATGAGATCACTACAGTGGACGATGATGTGTCAAGTTCTTTAATTAGATGGTTTTACATAGTTTGGCATTGTTGTTTCAGTGACAGATTATACTGTTTGGATTTGATACGTTTTCCCTGGTTTCAGGTTTAATCTTAGGAAAAATGATGAGAACCTACTTCATTCCTGTATTTTCTTTAGTTTGTTATTAGTAACTATATTGTTATTTCTGTCTTTCTTTTTAAATTTTTCTTAGGATCTGGTTCTTAATTTGCTTCTGTGTTTCCTTTCTCACATGACTCTCACATGTTACGTGCCTCCGAGGAAAAGCTAGAAAGGGTTGTGGTCGAATGGTCATATATATAGTAGAAAACTTCCTTTTCATATTGAAAAGAAGAGCAGTTTATCAGGGATTAGAAACTTTAAGATATCTAATTACCAAATCTCCTTACAAAAATTAATCTTACCCCAAACTTATTTAGTAAAAATAGCACAGGCTAGCGTTTGTAAAGTCAATGAAAAATAGTCACTATTTTGCTGCAACACGAACCGGTCCAGCATAATATACTGGAGATTAGTGCACCTGTGTATGAACTTCCAGCATATTATGCTGGAACTCCAACACGCGGAAAGTTCCAGCATAATATACTGGAGAGCACCTGTGTATGAACTTCCAGCATATTACGTTGGACCGGTATATTATACTAGAACTCCATTATATTATATTGGAGTTCCAGTATAATATACTAGGAACTCCAGCATAATATACTGGAATATTTTCCACATTTTGAACAGTGTTTTCGTTCAGATTTATCTTTACATGAAAAGTGGCTAACTACCACTTGTAAATCTGGCTATTTTTGACCCACTTATTTAACCTGATAATTCTATAAAAGACAAATAGCATGTAGTCATATAAAAGGTGTAAAATTGGAAAATAGCCACTTTGAACACATGCTATTAGAGTTAAATCAATATTTAAAAAGCTATTAGCATTAATTTAGCCACTCCTTTCATAAGAAAAAATATTTGGACCAAAAACACCCTCAACACAGACACGAGAAACAACTCTAGCAATAGGTACTGGGATTAGGGATGTGCAAACTAAATCGGAAAATCGTACCGAACCGAAAAGTCAAATCAAACCGACTAAAAATCCGATTAGGTTTGGTTTGATTTGGTTTGGTATTGAGTAAAAAAATCCTGAACCAAACCGACATATAATTATGTAATTTTTATATATACTTTTAAGACTTTATATAGAATTTTCTTTAAAATGTCTAGATATATTTGAGATCCTCTCATGAGATGTAATATTTAATAGAACTATGAAGTGCATCCATTTTTATTTACTTTAAATAATGGGTTGTATCATCACTTTCTTATCAAGTGTTATTGAAATGCGTCAATCTCTTTGTTCTTCCATATTCATATGTCAAGATCTATTAAATTCTTATATCTTTTTCGAATTTGAAATGGTATTTCGATAATTTCAAAATTAAGTAGAACATATCATTATTAAGATTTCATATTTATTTTTATGTTTAATTATTAACTTTGGTTAACCTTGAAAACATACATTAACGAAAAATTATTGTTAGATGAGTAAAAAAATATCTATCATGCGTTACTATAAAAATCTCCCATAAGAATATTTTAATAGATCATATGTTTGTTAGTTGATTAAATTTTTACTAAACATATATTCGCTTATCTAAATTTTATCTATAACTTTAATAAAGTAGGATTGAAATAATATTAATGTAATAAAAAAAATCGAAAAACCGACAAAATCGAACCAATTCAGGCTGATATAATTGGTTTGGTTTGGTTTGGTTTTGATAAAAATAGAACCAACTCAGTTCATGTACACACTAACTGAAATTCAAAGACCTGATAAGGTGAACCCTACTACACTATGCTGGGGTTCAAAAATTTGCTGAATTTTTAAACCCTAGGAACATATCATGGGGTTCAAACCCTTATAGCTTCAAACTACAGCAATGATTCCTAGAGTTTAAACACTATCTAGTTCGAACCCCAGCAATTATTCTCGGATTTGAGTTCGCTGATTTTAGAGGAAGCAGAATAGAGCAATTGCAGCGAACTGACAAGCCATAGCCTATAAGAGAACTTATCCAAGCCAAAGAATGTTTGGCCATGAACAGCAATTATCAGCATTTTTCCATAGAGAAATAGCGCTAATACAAATAGCGTGTCTAATGCAGTGTAGAATTTTTGGCGTTAAATTTTTAGAACTTTTGGCACTTGGGAAGAGCACTATTAACTCCAAACACCATAATTACCAGGCTATGTCATTACTTACTTTTTCATGTTCAAGTCAACGTATGCAACTATTCCACCTAGTAACCGTCAACTCCCACCAACAAAAATACCAAATAACTCTACCTAAGAACGAAGTTAATTTTGAGGTCATCATTGCAAAACTCATTGTTTCAAAACCAAGCCTTAAGTCCTCATAGGATCAGAATTATATCTGCAACTAATCCAAGAAGACAGTTCCTACCGTTAATTTTGTTTATTAGTTCTGGTTGAAGATAATGGAACAAGAGTCAAATAGTGTCCTTACCTGTAGAATCCAAATAAGGAAAAAGTTGGAGCAAAGCAAAGGGAAAGAAAAGTTATAAGCAAATATACTAAAGTTCTGTGGTGGCTACAAAAAAACAAAACGAAGGTGCATAATACTTTGAAAACCAATCCTCCAACAAAAAAAAAAACGAGCAAGTTGTACTACGGTTTATTGCAGCTACATGACTTGCTATCTACAAAACATTTGGACCAGTCACCTCAACTACAAAAAGCTTTCTGACTAAACAACTAAGTAGTTTTCCCTCAACTGATATTCGTGCCCCTAAAGAACGAAACTTACTTATATTGCTTCTCTCTAACGGCATTACCGTTGTTATGGCTGCCTCGAATCACTGTTCAACAACAGTCACTTGTTCAAACTCAATAAGGGACAGATTGTTGTCTTCCTTGACAGAGAAACTAGCAGGTTCAGTAACTTCAATACGTCCCCATCTGTCCACTGCAAGTCTCATCGATCCTTTGAACATGTCAATTTTGGCATTGCGCAAAATTACAGTAGCACCTTCTGTCATCATGTCAACTGAAAAAGAAATCCCCAAGTTAATAGAAGGAAAAGGTAAAGACACACGATGAAATCCAAAAACAATCCACGGAAGCAGTGAAAAAAAATTGAGATTCAAGATACACTCATTGTTTTTAACCTATAATGTATAAGATACATGTTATTTGACAGCAAAGTCTTGATAATTTCAAAATCAATCACCAAAATAATTACTAAAGAGATACCAGCTTTCCGGAATGAAGGAGCCTATGAATCCAAATTACAGCCATCACATGAAGGTATCAGTTTCAAAAAAGAAAGAGATAGGAAGAAAAACAGCATCGCCGAATTGGCCGAGCAAATCAGGAAAGCTGAATATGAAAGCAGTGAAAAGAAGAACCTCCCTGACTAAATATTTAATTTCACAATTCTCCTTCCTTCAAAAAATTTATATGATGCTTACAAGATGCAGAAACAGATAGAAAGTCAGCTTCTACATTCTACAAGACTCAGCTCAGTTTGCTAAATTTCGAAAGAAGCCAAGAATGGCTTGGATCGCACAGCCAACTATATGAAAGAAACTAAAGCAATGATTCCCTAATATATCTGATAACATACAGTTCATCCAGTAAAGACATGTAACATACCAATAAGTGAATGATATCTGTACTTGATGACTTGCTTAATTACTTATGTACAGTCATTTGCAGGGAAGATCATGGAGACTTCCTTTTATCTGTTTATTCCACTATTTGGAAACTGAAAATGAAAATTTTTCCTCACAAAACTAGAGACGTAATTAAGGTTTACAGAATAGCGGGGTTCTTTTTATTTTATAATTATCAGAAATTTATTTTTAATGACTCCAAGATTGAGCTATTCGGAAGAATAGCATGTTGAATTACTTATCAAAAGAAAAAAAAAAGAATAACATGTTGAATGCCGACTGATTGCCTGATTGACTCACAGTCCAGTCAAGTAAAATCTCAGCCTCAAAACTGCAACGTCAGCTAAGTTCAGGTATGTCTCAACTCTCAAATATTCAAAAATATCATAAGTTTGTCAGTTAAAATAAGTCGAAAATAAAAGAATCAGATTTAATTGCTTTGAATCTAACCAAAATAGCAATGAAAGAAAATGATCCATTTGGAATACCAATTAGTTTGAGTTGTCAATTAGTTGTTGTTACACTTACATCAGATCTAGGTAAAAGGAATAAGTTTGAGATATAAAGAACCTCTAGTTTTTCAGAACCCCTAACTTACCTTAGAGAGATACTAATATTGGAATGTAGCAGCTCAAATAGAGCAGAATATGTAGAGGATTCATATTGCCCAACCCCAACTTGTTTGGGCTGGAGGCATAGATTGATTGCTTGAATCAAACTAAAATAACAATGGTTTGGATAATTTTCCCATATTTCCAAAGAAAATTGAACTAGGATCAAGAATCAAAATAAGAGATATTGAACACTATTTTTCTCCTATTCATGTATCATAGGTCGGCAAGATCTGAACCTAATCCAACAGTCATTAAACCGTGGCGGAATAACTAAAAAGCAAAAATCTCTCCTACTGTTTCCCTTCTTGATCCTACTTTTAGAAACGCAAAATGGTAAACACCAGAGAACTTAACTTGTCTTAATTTGAGATCAGCTAGAGCTATGAACTGTATTCCAGCAAACATGTTAGTCCCTAAGGTTCACTCCTCTCGACTCACATAATACATAGTAACAGCTAACACTAAACATGCTAGACCGTGTGTCTAGAGGACAAATAAAATCTTTAACATGAGCAATTTTTGCCAAGTACAAACCATAAAGCTGTTCACGTATTGGAAGGTGGACCCGGTATCAACAGGTGAGAGAGCAATTAATATGAACATGCTCCTAGGGGCCGTTTCAAAATTTTCATGACTTCTAAAGTTAGCCAAACCTCAAATCATGTCGAGGTCCAGTACCTCAATCTGATCAGCTCTTCATCCCAAAGCTAAGATTGTCTCACGAAAAAGCCTTGTGAAGTAGACAAAACTAGAAAATAGCAATCTGATTCTTTTTTTGCTGGTTTGACCAGTATCAATCTGATGTAATACACCAGAAGTATTTACAATAATATATAATCTTGGATCCTAAGGAGTAAGGAGGGTAGAAAAGCTTGAGCATGGACCAAAACGTAGATCACAGAAATATGTGCCTCTAAGACAACTCCAAGGAAGATTATAGAAGAACACAGATATTATCACCCTAAAAGAGTTTTTGGTTTTTACCAAGTGCTAGTATCTTAGACAGTAGACCCCATAAGAGCTGAGAGCCTGAGACTTCAGCATGGCCTTAAAAACAAATGCAAAAACGTGTTTATTGGAAAAGTACCAACTATTATTCCCTAGGCTTAGCATTAAGCATTAGATCACACCCTATTCAAGTACCTCATTGGTCTTCTCTCTCCCCCCCCCCCCCAAACAAAAAACAGCATTAGCACATCAAGTTCACAGCAGGAATGCATGATAAGACCATAAAAAGCACGAAAACTTAGACCAATTAGATCCCTTACTTAGTCAATTAACATTAAAGGTACAATCTTTACTACCCTTATCCCCATAAAGGTACAGTCTTTATTACCCTTATCCCCTTATTATCCAGATTAATCTTTTCTTTTATAACCAATGAATCCCCGAGAGCAAGCTAATGCACGTGTGGAAATTTGGTGGATAATGAGCCCGCTCTTCTACCCTTCTCCGTATTATAAAGATTAATGCAAAGGAACATAATAGGCAATAGGATTCTCTCCTTTTACAGGTAAATACTAAATTCAATACCTTGATCATTTCTAGCAGTGAAAATGATCATTCCAGTTTCATCACCAACCAAGCATTCAGCTAGTCGCATCTGGCGGCTTTGATTTCCCCTTGGCACTACCATTTTTGTATTAACCACCTTCACTGTAAGATTTAGGCCTGCACCCATTGGTCTAAGCTGATCAACCTTAGTGAAAACTGGCTGCTGCTTCTTTGGTTCACCCATTTTTTATTTATACCTAACAAAAACTCACAAAGATCAAATTTTTACACATACCCAAATCAAGAAATTGAAAAATAGACTCAAACGCATATTCAAAAAATACAACAGATCAAAGAAAAACCAAATCTTGGTGAATAAACCACCGCAGAAAGCTGCAGAAAAAACAGAAAAAGCGAAATGGAAATTTATTTTTTTGAAGAAATAATAGAAGAGATTTGAGTTTTGGTTTACCTGAATTGCAGAGGAAATTGAGATCTGAGTATTCTTCTGGAGATTCAGATTGGAAGTAGGAAAACAGAATGGAGACCTCAGGCTTGGGGACTTTGGTTTTGACGAGAGGACTAAATATCAGTTTGCTCCCGGGAAATTGTTGAAAGGTTTTAATATGCCCCCTAAGAAAATAGTGTTCTACAATTAGTCCTCGACAAATAGTAGGAGTATTCTTTTTTATTTTCCCACTTAGTGTTCGATACCCGTTTTGGGACCCGACTACACCTGAATTCAAGCCGAAAAGTTTCACATTAGGGATAAAGCGTTCTCTAACAAAGGCGACTTCATATCGATGAGATTTTTTTTTAAAGGAAAAAGGTCTAAATTTACCCTTTAACTATGCAATACGGTCTAACTTTACCCTTTGTTAATAGTTGAAGTCGTCCATGTACCTACCATTAGAAAAATTGTTAAAGTAAGCAATCCATTAATCATAACAATCACTCTTATACTCTTTCTGTTTTAATTTAGATGATATATTTTATTTATCGATAGTTAAATTGATTAAATTTTGAAGCTAAATTAATTTTAACTTAATATTTTAAAATTAAAATTAAGATATTCAAAAATAATAGAAGAAATACTATAAATTATAATTTTTTCATGTCAATATGATAAAAAATATATTTTAAAATATTGGTCAAACTTCACTTAGTTTGAAGTGAAATATATAATCCAAATTAAAATGGAGGGAGTACAATATACAAAAAATAGTCATATTTACCCTTGTACTATGAAAAAATTCATATATAATATTTCTAATCTCTACTGCTATACTTTCAGTCATATTTGCCTCCACCCGTGAAATGTTCTAATCCCAACTTAAAAAGTACTGGCTGGCCTAAGATCAATTTTAAATACCAGATTCATTTTAATCAAATCCGTGAATCGAGAACTAAAGTGTGATTTGTTTGGATTCAAAGCACAAAAATAGTTGAAAAAAATAATTGATGACCATTTTATGTATAGCGTGTGGATTGCATACGTTATACCTTAACAACACGTTTGTCCGTTAGGTATAGCACATGCAGTCCATGCGCTATACTTCTTAATTGACTGACCCACAATAATTGGTGGGTATAGCACATAGCTTTACTGCGCTATATATATAGCGTGTTTAATTGTTATACACTCCAATTAATGTACCCTGCACAACTTTTTTGCTTATTGAAGGAGCTTCATTCTTTCTTCAAAAATCCATTCCGAAAAATTCAGTCTTTTGCATCCTTTTATTTTCCTTTACTCATTTCGAAATATTTGTTTACTTAACCTTTTTTGTATTTTTCCATAAAAGTCTGAAGAGCGAATAATTAGTGTTGCATTATATTGGAGGTTGAGATTGTCGTGGAGAATAACTCAGTATACTATAGTTGTTCTCCATAATGTATTGTTAAGTTGCCACTTACATTAGAGTATGATAGATTGGTATCGTTGATACGTAAAAGAATGAGTGTGAGAAAACGATCGGTTAATATTAAAGTAACCAGAAAATATCCATATTCTTTTATTCCGCAAGGGGTTGCTTGTTATACTGAGTTTAACATCGAAGACGATGAAACTCTGAAAGATTTTTTGAGGACTCCGGAAGAACACCGGGAACTTCTTGTGATAAAAATGCTGGAAATGTACATCAACTCTGAAGACGTTCGCAATATTGAGGTTCCACATCGGGTGGTTTTTTTGGAGCAGTTTTATCCGAACAGGTTCCGTTTGAAAGAGTTTGTCCAGATCTAAACTTATCTCCACAGGCAAATGAGGAGCGAGGACATAATTTCTCCCCAAGTTTACATAATTCACACGTCGAGTGGTAAATTTCAATTTTTCCATTGTCTTAGTATGTTTTTTTTATGTATCATATTCGTACTAACACTCATATATTCCAAATGGGGTACCTGCCAGATATGAATTTTACCAGTTATGAACCAACCAACAGTTGAAATATGCCCAATTTTGATGTTTTGGATCATGGTGGTCCATCCGGGAGTCATCAGCAATTCGATAATGTGCATCATAGGGTATCAACAGATTATGAATTGTAAGTTAAGAGATAAAGTTAATATATAATGTTGGGATGAATTTGAGA